>NW_027556098.1:393329123-394029123 GCF_003287225.1 Phascolarctos cinereus
TCTCATTGAAAAAGATGTCACTTTTTAAGCTCCATTATCTTCCTGTGAATATGAATCTGGATCTTCTCTATCACCATAGTAGCTACGGATGGTTGGGTTCTTTCTCCTTTGCCTGTTCATACTTATTTATTTATTTTTGTTCTGTTTTGTTTTTAGTAGCTATTAGTGTAATCAGGTTGTAGTCCCAAGATATGGGGAATGAAGCCCCAAGCCTCCGGTCCTTCGTACTGTTTTTTTCTGAGATCTGTCTTGGTGCTCAACCATGTGCTGTCCTCTCAACTCCAAAGCCACAGCTAGGCCCTCCAGCCGTGCTGGCCTGCAAATGATCTTGCTCTCTGTGGTCTCCGTGGCTACAAACTACAGTTGTCCTCTTTGCCCTGGAATTCTGCTCTCCTGCAAGTGCCCACAGCCAGCAGCATCCCAGGCCCTCTGCTGCTGCGCTCGCCAGGTGTATGGAGTTCCTCCTCCCCTATGGCAGCAGCCCAGCCTGGAATGCCTCTGGGCAGCACAGCTATGCTTGGTGTCCCTCGACAGTGGAAGGTCCTTCAGTCTTCTCCTACTCAGCTATCAGATCCCCACACTGTCCCTGAGATGGAAGTTTCTAAGGCCAAGGCTGTCTACAACCCAGCTGCCCCTAGGGCTTGTTGTTTGTTGATTCCATAAAGTTGTCCTAGAGATGTTTGCCCTTCACTCTGGTGCAACCTCTGCCCCTGGAGGTCAGGTCTTTCCTTCCTGGGGTCTTCTCAAGTTGTCTTAGGAGAACAACTGTTTTATTCTGACTTTTGTTTATTTCTGCTTCTGTAGGTTCCCTCTGAGGTGAAGTTCTGTCTTTTTTTGTGGAGGAAATTTGGAAAGCCAAAAGTTTTCTGACCTGTTTCACCTTCTTCCCAGAATCCTCTCTCCTGATAGTTGCCGTTATCCCCATTTTATAGGTGAGAAAACTGAGTCACAAGGAGTGAAATAACTTGTCAAAGTTACATGGTTGAAAGGTGTCTGAGGCAGGAGTAGAATTTAGGTCTTTCGGATAACTCCAAATCTCAGTCCATTGTGCCCATAGTAGCTATATTGTCAATATTTTGTATATTCCAATTTTTATGCATATATTGTCACTTAACCTCCCTGAGCCTCAGTTGTCTCATTTGTAAAATGGGAAAATGTTACCTTTATTACAAGTTGTTGTGAGGATCAGATGAAATAATATATGTAAAGTGCTTTGCAAGCCTTGATATTGTTGTTGTTGTTCAGTTGTTTCAGTCACGTCCAACTCATCGTGACCCCATTTGGGGTTTTCTTGGCAGAAGTACTGGAGTGGCTTGCCATTTTCTTGTCTAGCTTGTTTTACAGATGAGGAAAGCCAAGGCAAACAGGATCGAGTGACTTACCCAGGGTTACACAGCATCTGAGGCCAAATGTAAACTTAGGTCTTCCTGACTCCAGGCCTAGTGCTCTATCCACTGCATCACCTAGCTGCCCTTTGCAAACCTTACCCACCCCTAGAACAAAGTTCCTTGACAGCAGAAACTTTTTTTTTCCACTTTTGTCTTTATATACCCAGAACTTGCCTGGCAGGGAGCAGGTCTTGAAAAAATGTTTGTGGATTGATTGATTTTTGACCCTACCATTCAAGTGAAACCATTTCATCCAAGATTTCAGTCAATGTCTAGCTATTATCTCTATGCAAATGGCATCCAAATTTATGGACCCAATCTGTTCTGAATGCCAGTGCTATATAACCAGCCCTCTTTGGACATCTCAAACTCAACACATCTAACGTAATATTTATTATCTCCAGACCTTACTGTCATCTTTCTAGTTACCAGTGTCTGTAGCCTCCAAGTCATCCTTGCATCTTTTGTCTCCTTCTTGTCCTGTTAGATGCCAGATCTCATTCGTTCTACTTGCAAATGCCTCTCATCTCTGTAATCTTCACTCCACTTATGTGGACACCTTAGTTCAAGTTTTCATAACCTCTTACTTAAGTCATTATGATACCTTCTTAATTGGTCTCTCAGCTTCCAGGTTTTCCATTTTCAAATCCCTCCTCTACATGGCTTTCAGAGTAATCTTTGTAAAGCACAAGTCTGAACAGGTTATTCCCTTGCTCGGTATTCTTCTATTGAAGATAAAATATAAATCCTCAGCCTTGCATGCAAAGTCTTTCACAGTCTGGCCCCTCATCTACCTTTCCAGACTTAACTTCCCATTATCCCATTCACAGACTCTACATTTCAAGTACACAGGTCTCCTTGTTTCCAAAGCTTGATCCTCCATCTCCTGCTTCCTTGACATTGCCAGAGTCTGTCTCATATCCCTGCTTCTCAATCAAATCTAAATGATCTCTCCTACTACATGAACATATTAAAAGGATAGTTTGTGAGATTCCACAAGTTTTTGTTTGTTTTTTTAGGGGAGGGACGATTGGGATAATAGGCTCACAGTTGAAAGGAATCTCAGAGGCACATCCCTTCATATTTACAGGTGAAGGAATCAAAATTAGGAAAGGTGTTAGGTCCAAAAGTAGAAACTGGATTTTCTGGTTCCAGACTTTTCACTGAATCATGTTGCCTTTCATCTTTTATCCCTTCAGCTATTCACTTTTTTTTTAAGCGAAGGCATGATTTTTGCTAAAAGAGTCTTTGAATTTGAGTGGGAAAAAGTCATCCTTATTTTCACTAAATTGTTACTGAAATCTAACATTTCTTTCACTTACTTAAAAACATGCTTAGACGGGTCCATAGGCTTCACCTGACTGACTGCCCAAAGGGTCTAGAGCATTGAAAGGTTAAGCACACTTGCTCTAATGCATCAAATGCTTGTTACAGTCCACAAAAAGTAAGCTTGATGTCAATGGTATTTTTATTCTCCACGTCTTCCGGTCAATTGTGTAATGGTAAAGATGGGTTAGTCTGCTCTGGAAAGGTACTCACAAAACTCTTCCCATTATCTTGTCATCAAAATGCCCTCAATGTACACTTTTATATTCTCATAAAATTTTTTATATGTTTAAAGTAAGGCATTTCCCTCCCACCTCAACTGATGTGATTCTAGAAGGTGGTGTAATCACATAGTGTAAAATATGTGTTAAGTTAATTTCCTGCTACCCCACAACAATGTGTGAATGAGTTTGAGAACATTATAGGGCCTTGGTCATTGGATGAAAGCAACTAACACCACACAGGAAGCTTCATATCATTGGCTTGGAAACTCCATCACACTTTTTGGGCTTGTGTATTAAAGAAAAAGTTATTCCGAGCTTGAAAAGTCTAATCTCAGAGCGCTTTGTGATGGAGGCTTGTGGGGGCGGGAGAGAAAGGACTTCTAGACTGTATAGTACTAGGCGTTATGAGTTACCCCTTGCCGCAAATGTATCCTATGTATGTCTCTCACCACTATTGTACTCCAGGTTTGAATCCACTCTGCTCTATATACCTATACTGTATAGTATACTCTATATATTTGTATTGTTTTTCTCATCTTTATTTTCACCAGTGCCATTTCTTTTTGCTTCCTTGGGACTATTGATAATAAAAACTAAATGACGAAGTTCATTATAAAAATCTTTGGACATATTTCTATCTCTTTTCTTTCTGGTTTTACTCCCTTAAATGTCCTCAAAATGACCTTGCTTAGCCGGGTCTTTACGAAGGTTTTTTTAAATGATTTTTGCCTCTACTGCTTCTCTGTTTTATGACATTATGCTTCTCATAATCTCCCACAAAACTTTTCCCATCATATTTTACAAATGTGTTTCTGTTCATTGTCCTTGACTTGCCATAACTTTCCATTTGAGGAATGTCAAGTGTTTACTAAGGTAGTTTTTAGACCCTGTTGTTTGTTCTCCCTGTTATGACAACCGATTTGTGTTTGTTAATCTTCTGAAATTGTTGTAATTGGTGTCTATATTTTCATCTATCCATGTCCCTTTTATTTTCATTTATATTCTTATAGCTTTGTCATAACTTTTATTTTTGTTCAGATAAGTCAGTAGCTGTGACTACACTTAAACCACTGATTCCAGAATAATTTCCACATCAGTAATAAGTAATTTTCTATCTGTTAAAGTAAAGTCACTTTTATTTTTGTGATATGTTTGGTGCTCATCATGTATAGATCCTTTCTGGTTCTCTTCTCGAATAAAGTAGAGTGTTTAGATGTAAGGTGTTTTCATAATAAATACATACATACATACATATATACACACACATACATACATACATCTTTGACTTTTCATTTCTTGCTTCTAAGCCATATTTTTCCAATGTGCTTCATATTCACTGCACCTATTCCCATGTTTACATTGAAGCTGCTCATATTAAAGTATGTGTTAAACAAATTTTGAGGGTCTTAAGTGCTTTATGGAATTTTTTTTACTCATTCATCTCTGCAATAAATGGTATAAAGGTGTAATTATTATTATTATTTTTTTTGCAAGGCAGTTGGGGTTAAGTGACTTGCCAGGGTCACACAGCTAGTAAGCGCCAAGTGTCTGAGGCTGCATTTGAACTCAGGTCCTCCTGACACTAGGGCCGGTGCTGTACCCACTGCGCCACCTAGCTGCCCCAAGGTGTAATTATTTTTATTCTGGCCTTTTTGCAGATACTTTCCATGACCAATCAAGCATTTATTAAGCACTTACTCTGACAAAGGCACTGTGTTAGAAGCCATGTGTACCAATACAGAAGTATACCAGTCTGCTCTAAAGGAGCTGACCTTTTCTTGGAGGAATACAGTATCCTCCCACATGGGTTACTTGGGGATTTAGCAAAATGAATAGATTGTGACTTGGAAGTGGAGAGGCAAGCCAATGTGGTGAATCAAAAAAGGTCTCTATTAGAAAGGGATGACTTGAGCTCAGCTTTGAAGGGAGTTAGGGCAGGAGGGCCACCTTCTCATGGGCAAATAGCCTATTCAGAGGTGTGGAGTTTGGAGCTGAAAAGTCAGGTCTAGACTGAGACTGGAGTATCTCTGCTTAAGGAGAGTAATGTTTAATTATATCAATGAGGTCCATATTGTGAAGGGTTTTTAATGCTAAACAGAGAATTTTGTGTTTTTAAGTGAAAGGCAGTGGGAAGCTGCTGAAGCTCCTTGAGCTGAGCAACATAGTCAGATCTTTGCTTCGGAATAGCAATTTGGCATTTGTGTTAAGGACGTATGGGAGAATACAGAGACTGGAGGAAGGAAGACCAGTGCGGTCTATGATAATAGTCCAAATGTGGTAATGTGGTTCTAGACTCTAGCACTTGCACATTGTGGATGGAAATAAGAGGATAAATACAAGAGCTGTTTAGGGAGTGGGATTGATAGCACTTGTCAACTTTTTGGAAATGGGGCAGAAGGTGACTGAAAGTAAAGAATCCATGATGCCATCTGGGTTGTGACCTTGGGTGACAGTCAGGAATGATGATGTCTCCCTCCTTACCTCAACAGAAATAGGCAAGTTAGAAGCACTGAAAGTTAAAAAAAAAAACCCAAAACAATAAAATGTCTTATAAAATTGATTTTTGTTACCAGCTGGTGAATGATAGAACTAACTCCACCAAGTGGTTCAAGGAATACCAATGAACCATACTTCCATTTAGCTGCAACTTCCTTATAGTTTTATTTGTGACTGAAACGGTTCAGATCCTCTAATAGTATATTCACTCATTAGTCATTGTTCAGAGGTCTCATTTAGGTAAATATTTATAGATAGTATAAGAACTGTGATAGGAATGAAGGAGGAAGAAAGGAAAGAAGGGAGAAAAGGTGAAAATTATACAGCACCTACTGTGCTGAGAATTTTATAAACATTGTCACATTTAATCTTCACAACAATCCTGCAAGGTAGATATTATTTTAATCCTAATTTTTCCATTGAAAAAGCTGAGGAAAACAGAAAGTAAGTGACTTACTCAGGTCACACAGCTATTTAGTATTAAGAGACTGGATTTGAACTCAGCTCTTCCTGATCCAAGTTCAGAATTCTGTCTACTACACCACCTAGCTACCTTGTACTCTCTGTCCTTTTTTTCATAGCTTTGTCACTGCAGAAGCAGAAAGCATCATGTAAGAATAAGAGCCATTTTATATTTTCCCTTTTTTAGTGGGTTCCAGTGACCAAAGAATTTAGTGTTCAAATTAGTATTAGAATTTGAATTTGGAAAAGGAAGTTTTTATCACAAAGAACTAAAACAAATGTGCCAACTAATGGTGGCTCTATACATTATGTAACTATATTTCATTAAATCATTTAACAGAGTCAATCAGAATATTCTTTAGGACAAAATGGAGACAAGGCTCTTCACAAATCAGAGGTCATATTCATTCAACAGGCATTTATTAAGCATGCTAGGCACTGTGTTGAGTATAAGAGGTATAAAATCAAAACCAGATACTCCCTGCCCTCAAGGAGTCCATATTTTACTGATAGAAAAGGGAAAGGGGGGATGTGTGGGAACAGTGTGATTCCCCAAGAAGCATCATCATTTTCAAAATCTAACCATCAAATTGCTTATAATTTTTTTTATTAATGTTCTGACTTTCTTAGGGTTAACCATCAAAAAGCCAGGAAACTTCAAATTCTAGCAAAAAAAGATAATAGGAATGGCAGTCAGATGACCCCTAATCAATCTTTCTGCTGTTAGCATAGCTTCTAAGATGGCAGAGCCAAAATGGTGGGAAGCAGTAGGGTGATCTCCCTGTCCCCACCCCACCAGTTCCTTCAAACAGATCTAGAAAAGATGCCAGACTGAATCCTGATGTAAGGAAATCTAAGGGAAGTCATAGTGAGTCACTTTTCTAGCCTAAGTTGGCATAGGGGAACAGAGAGGTCTGCAGGCAAGGTCTGACCAGGAACAGTCCACAGAGCCAGCACAAGGAGGGGCTTCTGTAGTGACCCATATTGTAGCACTGTGAAAGCAATGCAGTGCTATCTGATAGCTTTGCTACCCAGTACCAGTGAACATTTATTAAGAATCTGCTATGTACCGGGCACTTTGCTAATTGATATAAAGAAAGGCAAAAGACAAGCCCTGCCCTTGAGGAGCTTACAATCTAATGGTGGTGACAAAAAGCAAACAAATAGGTGCAAACAAGCTATATACAATATTAATTGGTAATGTTTAACAGAGAGAAGACACTAGAATTAAGAGGAGTTAGGAAAGGCTTCTCATAGAAGGTGGGATTTTAGCTGGCACTTGAAGGAAGCCAGGGAGGTCAGTAGGTAGATGAAAGAGAGCATTCCAGGCATGGGAAACAGCCAGAGAAAATGCCTGGAGTCAGGATATGGAGTATTTTGTTGAAGGAACAGCAAGGTGGCCAGTGTCACTGGATTTCAGAGTATTGGATGGGGGTGGGGGTGGAAGTGGAGTGTGAAGTGTGATGTGTAAGAAGACTGGAAAGATGTGGAGCAAGGAGCTAGGTAATGAAGGACTTTGAATGCCAAACAAGATTTTGAATTTGATTTTAGAGGTGATAGGGAGCTACAGAAGTTAACTGAGGTTGAAGATGACATTCAGACCAGCACTATGGGAAAATCCCTTTAGCAGCTGAATGGAGGATGGACTGGAGTGGGAAGTGACTGGCATCACGGACTAAGGAGGGTGCTGTGACCAGGGACAGCATTCTAGAGCAAGGAGCAGTAGTGGGCCCTAGGCTGTATATTGAGAGAGGGGCAAGTTCAGAAGTGAACATTAGGGGAGGTTCTCAGAACCCAGGAGTGGAATGGAATCTTAGTCTCAACTTTTGGCCTTGTCTGAGTCCTGCAGGGTAATAACTAGAGTTAGGCTCACAGATTGAAGGGGAAAATGAAGTTTTGTCACTGTGAATCAGCTGCACTTCTCAGGTGACTGATAGTGGCTGAATCTAGCAATAATCTGCTATTGCTCTGACTAAAACCCAGGTGGATTATACCACTTGGGGATCACCGAAGGCATGCAGGTCCCAAACCTGACGTATCCCTGAGATTTTGGAATAATAACAACACTCAGTGCCCCCAAGAAAGCTGCACTAGGACCAGCCCAGACCTTCCTTCCAGAAGTATAGACAGCCTGGTCCTAATACAGACTGATAGGCTAGGACAATGAACAAACAAAAAGAATGGAACCATAAAAAGCTATTATGTTGCCAGGGAACTCAGGACACAAACCCAGAGCAGAATGACTCCAAAACCTACAAGCAGATCCTCAAAGAAAAACATATCTTGGGCTCAAATTCAACTAAAACTCCTAGAAGAGATGACAAAAGGTTTTTTTTAAAAGAATTTAAAATGTTTTTTACAAATGAAGTTAGAGTGCTGTTAATGGGGAAAAAATGGAAAAGAAATGTGAACTATGTAAGAAAAAATTTTTTAAAAAAAAGAACAGTTTGGCCCAGGAGGTACAAAGCCTTGCCCAAGCAACAAACTACATGAAAATTAGAATGGACCAAATTGAGACAATTAAAAAACCCTAGTAAAACAAAGTAAAAGCCGAAAAAAATTGAAGGAAATATGCTTTATAGCAAAAACAAGACCTAGAAAACAGATGGAGAAGATAAAATGGACAGTTTTGATGCCACCAGATTTAAAAGGTTTTGCTCAAAGTAATGTGATCAGAACTAGAAGAACATTGTATACAGTAACAGCAATATTGTGACAGTGATCAGCTGAGAGACTTTTAGCTATTCTGACCAATACAGTGATCCAAGACAATTCCAAAGGACTTCTGATGAAAGATGTTATCCATCTCCAGAGAGAGAGAGAGAGAGCTGATGAAATCTGAGTGTAGAATGAAGGGCTTTGGGGGTTTTTTAATTTTTCTTTTTTTTTGCAACATAACTAATATGGAAGTATGTTTTATATGATTTCACATGTATAATAGAAATCATATTGCTTGCCTTCTCAGTGGGTGGCAAAGGGTCTGGAAGAAGAGAATTTGGGGCTCAAATGAATATGAATTTTTTTAAATAAAAAATTTGGTTTTGCACAAACAGTATCAATGGAACTGAAATAGAAAGTAAGCAGATTACTTGGGGGAACATCTTTGAAGCAAGTTTCTCTGAGAAGTGTCTCATGTCCAGTATATATATGAATTAATTGAAATTTATAAGAATTAAGAGCCATTGCTCAATTGTTAAATTATATAAATAGGCAATTGCACAAGGAATAAATTCACACTATAAATAGCCACATGAAAAAATGCTCTAAATCACTACTAATTAGAAAAATAGCTCATAGCATTTATATAACACCTTAAGGTCTGTAAAGTAAAAATGATCAGATGAAATAGAGGAATTCCATTTGATCCTTACAAGAAGTTTGGGGGCTGGTTGTTGCTGTTCATTCATTTCAGTCGTGTCCAGCTCTTCATAACCCCATTTGAGTTTTTCTTGGCAGAGATACTGGAACAGTTTGCTGTTTCCTTCTCCAGGTCATTTTACAGATAAGGAGACTGAGGCAAACAGGGTTTAGTCATTTGCCCAGCATCGCACAGCTAATAAGTGTCTGAAGCTGGATATGAACTCAGGTCTTCCTGACTCCAGGTCAGGTGCTTTATCCACTGCACTACCTAGCTGCCCTCCCTGTGAGGTGGGTGATATTATTATCATCTCCATTTTAAAGATGAGGGAAATGAGAGAATAAGAGATTGATATACTTGCCCAAGTTCACACAATTAGTAAATCTTTCAGGTGGGTTTTGAATTCAGGTTCTCCTGACTTTCCAGGTCAATTATTCTATCCACACCATCCCTCTGCTGCCAGAAATGCAAATTAAAGCAACTCCGAGGTTCTTGCTCACACTGTCAAAAGGGCAAAATTGACCAAAAAGAGAAACGTCAGATGTTAGAGGGGCTGTGGAAAAATAGGCACACTATTGCACTGTTGGTGCAGCTGTGAATTGGTCAATTTTGGAAAGCAATTTGGACCTATGCTGCAAAAGTCCTTTAACTTTGTATATTCTTTGATTCAGCTGTGCTTTTACTTATCAAAGCATTTAAAAGAAGATGCATAGAAGAGAAGAATATTCAGAAAGAAGCACAGATAAACACAGTTTTTAAAGTAATATGGTGAATTTATTACATACCTTCGAAAAAAACAGAGATTCACATATTCAACAGTCAGCTTTTTCTGTTCTACTTTATATATTGAAATGCTGGGTGGTTTTTTTTTTCCTTCTGGTGTTTAAGTAATGAATTGAACAATTTTTTAAAAAATATTTCAGCACAGACAGGACGAGGGAGAAATTTTAAAGTGACTATGGTGTTCAGCTTGAGTGACTTAGCAAGAACCTTTGACCGAAAAAGAAAGATAAATCAGGAGGATTTCTCTAGAGTGGTATTGATGAGGGTTAGGGGAGACCGTGAGGAGTTTGGAACAACCAAGTGCATTTGGCAAGTTTCAGGCTAGAATTTGGGTGAGAAATCAGACAGAATAGGGAAAAATGTGAGAGTCATCCATGTATTTAAATAGCACATTCATATCCTTTTTGCTTTTTGTACATTCTCAGTAGCATAGTTTAGAAACTACAAAACGCGTGTCATCTCTGTTTGAGGTGTAGTAGTAGTACTTGTCTTTAGGGTTTGTTTTTTGTATATGTAGTAGAGTCTACCATGGTTTATCAAAATCATATAACCAAAGCATTATCTACACAGCCAAAACCTCCCATTGTTTACAGATGGTAGAACCGAGGCCCACGAGTAGCTTTGGTCAAGTTGCTGCCATTTCACAGAAGAGCCATTACTTAGAGCTAGACCCTCTGATTACAAGCTCAGGGGTGTTGCCACAACTCCACACTGGCCATTCTTCACTCATATCATGCTGCTATTAGATCTTCAGGATCTCTTAGACACCATGTAATCCAGATACTATCTGTTCTAAACTCTTGTTTTATAACTGAGAAAACTGATTCCCAAGGAGGATGAAATCTTGCCTGGAATCAAACAACTAGCTATTCAGTAGCAACCCTGGGTCCCTTCCACCACACAGAATGAAAAAAAATTTATTGTCCGTATTATGTGCCAAGTGCAAAGGATACACATAGGTGACCACAGCTCTTCCTCTCAAGGGACTTAAATTCTTATTTCTTTTAGAATGTATTTAAAATTTTATTTAGTATTTTTTTTTGCCCCAATTACTTATAAAAACAATTTTTAACATTCTTATATTTGAAAGTCAGATTTTCTACTTAACGCTAGTCTTTTCATCAAGAATGCTTGAAAGTCCTCTATTTTATTGAATATCCTTTTTTTTTTCCACCTGAGAGATTATACTCAGTTTTGCTGGGTAGGTGATTCTTGGTTGTAATCCTAGCTCCTTAGACTTTCAGAATATATTCCAAGCCCTCTAATCCTTTAATGTAGAAGCTGCTAAATCTTTTGTTATCCTGACTGTGGCTCCATGATACTTGAATTGTTTCTTTCTGACTGCTTGTGGTATTTTCTTCTTTACCTGGAAGCTCTGGAATTTGGCTATAATATTCCTGAGAGTTTTCATTTTGGGATCTCCTCCTTGTCCTGGGACTGCGACCTGGATCCAAGTATAGGCAAAATAATAAGAATCCTGCCTCAGTATTAGCAAAGAGACCCCTATAATCTCTTTCCAACCAGTTGTTCAACCCCCTTACTATCTGTGGGCTGAAGCTCCGGAAGCAGCTGCTGCAGCTGCAGATTCAGCAGCTCTACAAGGCCTGCTCTTGGTTTGGGGCTGCATCTGTACTGTCTGGCGCAGCCTGCACTAGACTGGGAGCCACTCTTACTCAGGTGCAACAGACTTTTCCTGCTGACCTTCTGAGTTGTCTTTGGCTGGAAAATTATTTCATCCCATCCTATTGTGGGTTCTGCCACTCTAGCAGTTGTTTTATAGCATCATTTAAAGATTTTTTGAATGGGCTTGGGGGACAGCTCAGGCGATTCTTTGCCTTTTCTTTGCCATCTTGGCTCAACCTCTGGAAGGAGACTAAATTCTAATAGGGTATTTTACAGAGAGAGTGGTGGCTGAGGAATGGAGTTCTTTTCTGGAAATTACAAAGATGATAAATGGATCAAATGCACGTGCCATTGACATGCCCTTTCTGGAAGCTGTTGTAGCATTAATCTGATTACAATTCTTACAGCAAGGGGTGTAGTTGGCAGGAAGAGGAGTTGAGGGGTACAAGTACAGTGTCAGGACAAAGATTCACCAAATTGAAGATGACAGCATTAAAGATGAAGCTTCATGGTCCCAGGGAGTACAGAGCCAAATAGCTTAGCTCCTCCCAGGCACATCTCTGGTGCCATAATTGTATACCATGGTTATTATAGGGAAATTCAGTATGAAATTCAGTATTACTCCTCTAACAGTGACTGATCAATGAAAAATCTTTTGGAACCCATTTAATTAATTGCTCTCTTTTCCTGGCCCTTTTTTTCCTCTAATGTTCACAGCACAGTGGAAAGGGAAAGGAGGTAGGAAAACACATTTGTTAATCACCTACTATGTACCAGGCATTAGCACAGTGCCTGTCAACATATTTATTAAGTTATTATTTCATTTGATTCTGATGACAGCCCTGGGAGTTTGGTGCTATTGTAATCTCTCTTTTATAGATGAGGATATTAAAACAAAAGTTAAGTGACTTGCTCAGGATTATATACAGACAAGGTTTGAGGTTGGATTTCAACTTGCTTCTTCCTGACTTCAGGCCTAGTACTCTATGCACTACGCAGCCTAGCTGCCTGAAGCATTTGGATTTAGGAAGACCTGATTTCCAGTCTTACCTCTGACACTTACTAGCTGTAGGACCTGGAGTCTAACTCTGACTCTAGGTTTCCTTATCTTCAGAGTGAGAATGATCCCTCTAGTACTTAACTCCCAGGTGTCATAAGAATCAATTGAGACAAAGTGTGAAGTATCCTTCATAGGTACTAGTTGTCATTGTTGTTTATAATAAATAATACTTTAGATTAGAAGGCAGTCTTCTTCAGGTATTCTCCCATTTGTTCCCTGGAAGGAAATAACTTTTTAAAATGAGAAGACTAGAGTATATACTTGAGTTATATAGCTAAAATCATAGTATATTGTATCCTTTATACCAGTCAGTGAGTGCCACTGACATGTCTTAATGTTCCTTCATTACATTTTACTTCATTTACTGTTTATAAGTTTTTCTCCTCTATCTTTTTTTTCTCTTCTATTCACTTCATTTCAAAATGATTATTGACTAATCTTCACTGAAATGGAGGAACAGTTACATCAATGAGTATTTTCTGAGCACCTAGTTCTATGCACATAACCCATAGTAGTGCTTGCAATCGTTGAACTGAATTCCTCTGCACTTGAGGTGTATGTGGGGTATGAGAGTGCTCGCCGTTCTCTGGGGGGCTATATAACAAGTATATGAGGCTTGTTCTCCAGGAGCCCGTTGCCTAGTTGAAACCTCAGTAACACTTTAGAACTATGAACAATTAAAAAGGTGTGGAGCCTCAGAACAGACATCATCTGCTCCCTGAGGAGACAGTGGGACCCTCTGAGGAAGAAACAACTGCTTGCCCTCAGAGGAATAAGGAAGTAAATCCACAGGGCCTTTGAGTGAAAGGCCAGTAAGAGTCTGAGATATAAGAAGTAAGTTCTCAAAATTAGCTGCTCCTTACTGAGAGACATACTGAAAGTAGCTGTTTGTCCATCTTATTATAACAATGGAAATTTATGTTGTCTTTCTGAGCATGACATGCCTTAGCATAAGATAGAGAAGTTTAAAAAACTTGTCAATACTGATGATTCACATGGGCACAAATTGTATTGAAAGCAGAACCCTAGAAAATGTTACTAAAGATTATGAAGTGTTGGGCATGAAACTAAACATCACAGGGAGTGCAAGTCACATTTTCTTCATTAGTTCCTGTGGATGGCAGGAGATGCAGAAAAAAGGGAACAATTAGGAAAGTAAACAACTGATTGAGAAGGTATGAGAAAATTGGGAGTTTGAATCTGGACCATGACTTAAAATATGTATCAGAATGGCATTCTTCTAGCAATGATGGAATACATCTAAGAAGGGCCAATAAGAATATATTTGCCATTGCTGTGGAAGAATTCCTTATTTGACAAGAATTGCTGTGAAAGCTAGAAAGCAATTCAGTAGAAATTAGGTTTATACATATATCTTACATTAAATAGCAACATACCCTCAAATGAATAAATAATTTGGGTGTTAAAAATAATAGCATTAATAAAAATAGTAAGTAGAAAACTGTTACAGGTACTTTCATAGATTTGAGTAGGGGATGAATTGTTAACTAAACAAGTAATAGAGGTGATCACAAAAGACAAAACAGATAATTTCAGTTACATGAAATTTTAAAAAACTTTTGCAAGAACAAAATCTCTGTAGGTAAAGATAAAGAGAGGAAGCTGTCCATGGGGGGGGGGGGTGTCAAAAATCTCTGCATCAGACATCTTTGATAAAGAATTGATTATCCAAGATATAGAGGGAACTAACACTTGTCTCTAAGACTCCTGTAATTAAGTAGTCAAAGTATACAAACAAATGGTTCTCAAAAGAAAGGAAAACTATTAAAAATTATGAAAAACTGTCCCAGATCACTAAGAAAGGAGAGAAATTCAAATCAAAGTAACCCTAATGTTTTACCTTATCCCTAGAAAATTGACAAAGGTAACAAAAGATAGGAATAGTTAGAAATGGAATGAATGTGAGGAAACAACCACATTAATACTCTATTGGTGGTACTTTGCATGGACTTAGCTATTCAGAAAAGAAACTTCCAAATCTAATCTAAAGGACTTCTAACAAAAAAGGTCAGGGAAGGAAACAATGTTTCTATGTGTATCTATCAAGTAAGATATCTATGGATAGTGTCTACAAAATAGATACAAGAGTAATAGTAGACTTCCAGAAATTCACAGAAGGCAAAATCCAAGAAAGGCACTATACATGGTGTCATATGTCTATAAACAAACATAAATGGGTACACTTTAATTAGAGTTCCTAACATGAGCAGGCTAATTTGACAAGGTAGAAGTCACTGAGACTTGTTGATGTAAAATCCAGGGTTATGATGTAGCTCTGAAAGGGGGTCATTAGCTCTTATTTAAAAAGGCCCGGCTTGGGACAGCTGGGTGGTGTAGTGGATAGAGCTCAGAAGGACCTGAGTTCAAATCCGCCTTCAGATACTTGACACTTGACTAGCTGTGTGACCCTGGGCAAGTCACTTAACCCCAATTGCCTCACCAAATAATAATAATGATAATAACAACAACAACAACAATTAAATAAAAAGGCTTGGCAAAGGGGATCATTAGGTGGCAGAGAGTATTTGCAGAGTTGTACTCTGTATTAAGAATACATACTCTTGAGGAAAACCAGAAACTGGGGATGGAGAGAGAGGTAGAAGCATTGTTGGAAAGTGTCTTGGCGATCATCAAGGGGATCAAACACAAGCAGTATCGTCATCAGAGGAGCTACAGACCATCTGTACAGAAAGAGGAAATAGAGCTCAGAAAATAAACCATCAATCCAGGCCGGCAGCATGGTGGAGGATTCCATTTATCTGTACATTTGTGACAGAGGAGAGGGAAGATTGGCATGTTCTGACGTGGGGTTACGGTTTTGGAAGAGTAGATTTCAAATGGTTTAGAGTAAAAATAATTAGGATCTTATGACTTAAAGTTCTGCAGAGGAAATCAGCCTAGAAGACATGTGAAGCTCTCAAGAATAAAATTCTGGAGACACAAATAGAAACAATTCTTATGAGAAGGACAAAAGGGAGTTTTTAAAACATATCAATGTGAAGCATCTAAAACTTATCTAACACTTTAAAGATATGTTTAAAAGATGAATAGAAGGATAAGTAATGGAGGATGAACAAAAAAAAGTGTGACACGATCTTGTTAACATAATGCCAGAAATGCTCAGCCTGGAGAACAAAACTCGGTGCAAAAGAGACTTTGTATGCTACCTTGGGGAAAAGCAAAAGATGTAGTACAGGCTAGAAAAGGCTGCTGCTTAAGGGGGATACAAAAGTAATCGTGGGCAATGGAGAGAAGGTGCAATGACTCCACTCTCTGGCAAGAATGTTCTTTGCACCCCAGCTGGTGAGTGTTAGAGGGGAGATGTGAACCCAAGTGAAGTGCTGCACTCAGTCCACTTAAGGAAACTGTCTTGTCTGATTGTTGATCCACTGTCAGTAGATGGTCACTCAAGGTTCTACGGAGCCCCTGATGGCAGAGTGTGGAGCCATGAGTGGTTGTTACTGACAAGCATCTTTTTGCTCAAAGGTAGAAGAAGTTCCATAAACACTAGGCTTGGTTATATGATGTACAATGGTTGCTTTATGTAACCGTTTGTAATCTGAAAACCTCAGAAAAAGGAATTGTGTGCTATTTATAGAGCAACTGTGAATAAAAGAACAAAGCAGAAGACCAAAAAAAAAAAACCTCATGAAATAAATAACATCAAAAGATTTACATACTTGGAGCTCTTACTCAGCGTCCTCATACCTGTGGCCACTCGGTGTCCCAGGTGTTGTAAGCGCACACAAACTTGGAATTCAGTCTTTACTTGACCAGTCCACTCCCTGAAATGAAGCAAGCCTTGAATTATTCACAGTCCCTTGAAGCAAAGAGAGAACCATGGGGAGGGGGAGTCAAGAAGACATAAGTAAAGCTAAAAACAGCGCAGACCATGAGAAAGGATGACAGGACCCAATAGAACCAGCCAGATGAGGGAAAAGGGGAAAGGGACCAGAAATCCAGGTAGGGCCTGTCCTCTCTTGGAAATTATTCTGGTCAGGTACCAATACCTACAGATCCCTTTGTTTTACTTCTTCTTTTTTTCTTCCAATTAACAAGCATTTATTTTTCTCCTCACTTCTACCACCCCATTTCAAAAGGAAAAACAAAAACCTTGTAAGAAATTCCTGCGCTTTGCATGTGCAAAAAGGTACATCGTGTTCTCCATAGCAAGTATATTATCTCTCATTCAAGAGATAAATGGCCTTCTTCGTCTCTTCTGGAATCATGTTGATGATGGCATTGATAAGAGTTTGTAAGTTTGTGAGTCTTTCAGAGTTGTTCCTCAATATGATGTCATTGTTATTGTCTAAGCGGTTCCACTGCTTCTGCTCACTTCACTTGTATCAGTTCATATAAATCTTTCAGGTTTTTCTGAAGCCATCCCTTCTGTCATCTCTTAGAGCACAATAATATTAAATTACATTAATGTGCTATAATTCGTTCAACCATTCCCTAATTTTTGGCCGCTTCTTACTTTTTAGTTCTTTATCACCACCAAAAGAACTGCAGTAAATATTTACATGCTTTTCCATTTTATATGACAAAAAGTATTCATGATATCTTTTTTGATTCTTTTATCCTGTATTTGGTCATGATATCTTACCCTACCCATAGTTATAAAAGTTACTTCCTTATTTTTTTATGATGTGATATATGAATCGAAGTCATGTATATCTCAGGGGCTTATCTTGATAGGCATGATATTGTCATTGTTTATTCAATGGTAGCTATCCGTTTTCTTGCAACCCTTGCAAAATTTGTCATTTGTCAACTTAAAGGGGGCACTAAAGATGCCCAACCTTGGGAAATCTGTGAAGCAGTAGAATTGGGGAGGAGGATGGTGCTATCAAAGAGCAAGGAGAGAAACCAGAGGCAGGTGATTAGGGACGTAAGAAACTGGAAGACCAAAAGTTTAAAAAACAATCCTGAAACAATAACCTACCTTACTCAAGAGCAGTTAAACCAACAGAGAAGATCGTGAAGGCAGAAGGATAAATAAGTAAACCAAAAGAAGTTAATGTATATATTCAGTGCCATGTCATTACTCCAAAGAGCAGTAGTTCCTCAATTTTTTTTTTGTCGTGGGCCTACTCTTTTCAGTCTGTTGAAACCTACAGAACCCTTCTCAGAATAATGTTTTTAAATGCATAAAGTCAAATAACAAAATTACAAAGGAAATTGATTATCTTGAAATACTTAAACAAAAAAATTTTTTTAAGTTCAAAAAACCCAGGTTAAGAACTCCCTATAAAGCTAGAAAAAATAGTAACAGTTCATCTGGAATTAGAAAAGATCAAATACTTTAATTGAAATAATGAAAAAAGTGGAAAAGAAGAATGCCAAGCAGTACCAGGTATCAAACTATATTGCAGAGCAATAATCATCAAAACAGTTTAGTGCTGGTTAAGAAATAGAGAGGTCAGTCAATGTAACAAATTTGTTATATAGCATACAGAGCCAAATGAACACAGTGACATAATGCTAAATCCAAAGGCCTCAAATCCTGGAATAAAGACATGATTTGACAATAACTGTTGAGAAAACTGGAAAGTAGTCTGGCAAAAATGAGATATAGATCAACATCTTGGGCAGCTAGGGGGCGACATAGTCACACACTCAGAGCATTGGGCCTGGAGTCAGGAAGGCCTGAGTTCAAATGTGGCAAAGGCAAACCTCCAATATCTTTGCTGAGAAAACCCCAGATGGGGTCACAAAGAGAGTTGGACACAACTGAAACGACTGAACAACAACAAACATCTCATAAGGTAAATTCCAAATGGATACTTGACTTGGATGTTGAAGGTTATATCATAAACAAAGTTGAAGAGTAAGGAAGAAATCGCTTTTTACCACTATAGGTTGAAAAACAGTTCAGTACCAAACAAGGGGTGAAGAGAAAGACTAATTACAGTGGCTCTGAAGTTCTGCTTCACACCAGTCAGATTGACAAAGTTGACTAAAAATAAAAATAACAGATGTTGGTGGGGCAGCTGAAAAACAGGCACACTTTTATGCTGTTGGTGCACCTGTGAATCGATTGAGAATTCAGGAAAGCAAGTTTTGAACTATGCCTCCAAAAGTCTCTACCATTTGAATACCCAGCAATGCTGCTACTAGACCTCTAATAGTAGATATGAAAGAAAGAGAAAAACAAATAAACAAATTAAAAAAATAGCCCTTTTTGTGGTGGCACAAAACTGGAAACTAAGTGAATATCCGTCTGTTGGGAATTGGCTGAACAAATTATGTATGTGAATATAATTCATTATTAATGTGCTGTTGCTAAAGGGCGGGTTTCAGAGAAACCTGGGAAGATTTGTATGAACTGATAGAGTAGAGTGAGCAGAACCAGGAGAACAGTTTACACAGTAACAACAGCAATTGTAAAGACAAAGAATTCTGAAAGACTTAAGAACCTCTGATCAATGCAGTGACCAGCCATGAGTCCAGAGGACCTATGATGAAGCATGTTGCCTACCTCCTGACAGAGAGGATAGATTCAGTGTCGAATGAGATATAAGTTTACATTAGTCACCATAGAGAATACCTTTGATAAAATATAAACACTCAGATAAAATTGCTGCAAAGTCTAGATATAAAATGTCTATTTTTAGTAATAAAGTATATTCTAAAACCAAAAGCGAACGTTATTTACAATGTGGAGATACTATATAAGCTTTTTAGTTGAACAGAGAAGTAAAACAAGTATGGCCCCTCTCCTCACTGTTACTTGATGTAATTTTTAAAATGCTAGGCATAGCAGTAAGATGAGAAAAAAACTGAAGACAGTGAAGACCACAAATCATGCTTATTTGTTGACAACATTGGTAAGAAAAATTTTTTTTTCTGAATACCGTACTATATTTTTAAAAAATCTAGAAAAATTGTGAGATGAGATTCAGGAGCAAATAATAGGGAAATCCTGTTGAAAAATAGTAAGTCAGCTAGCATTTATTGAGTGCCTGATATGTGCCAGGCACTTTTCTAGGCACTAGGATTTTAAGAAAGGCAAATGACAGCCCCTGTCCTCAAGGAGCTCATATTCGAGTGGAGGAGACAACAAACAAATATGTATAATTCAGTTTTCAATTAAGTAAACATTTAAGAGCCTACTGTGTAGGGGCAGCTAGGTGGCGCAGTAGATAGAGCACTGGCCCTGACATCAGGAAGACCTGAGTTCAAATCCGGCCTCAGACCAAACACTTGACACTAGCTGTGTGACCCTGGGCAAGTCACTTAACCCCATTCACCCCCCCAAAAAAAAAAGAGGGGGAAAAAGAGCCTACTGTGTGTCAAACACTATGCTAAATACTAGGGATACAAATAAGAAAAAGAGACAGTCTCTGTCCTCAAGGAGGACAATCTGATGGGGAAGACAACACCGAAAAGCAAGCTGAAAAGCCAGGGGAAGGGAGGAAGGAGCCAGCAAGTATCCAGCACGGAGGCATTGTGTTTGGTGGAGTCAAACCCAGCAGAGCTGCTGATGTAGAGTGAAGTCGTTGGGAAGGCCTTGCGCTCTCTATAAAAGCAGGCTCTTTCAGCTTGTATACAGTTCAGTGTCCCCTCCAACCCTGTGGTCAGAGGGGAGAGATGGCTGAGTGTGAGCTGAGAGGGCGTCGGGCGTCCGGGCCTGAGCCATTCTCCGTACAAATGAGATATAGACTGGATAAATCAGAGGCAATGTCAGAAGGAGAGCATCAGGAATCAGGAGAATCAGGAAAGGCTTCCTGCAGAGTATAAAACTTTAGCTAGGAAGCCAGAGATGAGAGGCAGACAGTGAAAATGCCTAGAGTCTGAATGGACAGCATCTTCTGCCTACAGCAGCAGGGGGAGGCCGGTGTCTCTGGATCGTGGAGTATGTGGCAAGCAGTAGGTGCAAGAACACCAGAAAGGGAGGGGAGGGCAGATCATGAAGAACTCTGAAGGTCCAAAAGAGGATTCGATCCTCCTGCTATTAGGGAGTGATGGTAGGCTATCCAGGTGGGAGCGGGGTAGGGAGACAAGGGCAGACCAGATCAGTTTTGCTTTCATTTAAGCTTGAACCCTACATGAGTAGAAAAGGTGGATGTAGAGTAGAAAGTGGATGGGCAGGTTGCCTCAGAGTCAGGAAGACCTAAGTTCAGATCCAGTTTTGGGCATATACTGTCTTTGTGACCTGGCAAGTCACTGGACTTGTCTGTGGCAGCTAGCTCTAATTGGCAAGTGTGCGTTGAGAAAAGGAGTTTCCAAACTGAACATTTCCTATATCAATGAAACTGTTATAATACTCCGTCTTCAACCCTGCTTCACCAATAAAGAATGAGTAGAATTTTTCAGAGATTTTCTTAGTGGTTCTAAAAGAACTATGCCATAGCCTGAATGAAGGCAAAAAAAAGTAGACATGAAAAGACACCCTTGTCTAAAGTGTTTGATTTGGTTTAATGTCAGTCAGCTAACATTTATTAATTTCCTACTACATGTCAGGCATAGTGCTAAGTGCTGGGGATATTAAAAAAAAAAAGTGAAACAATAGCCCCTGCCTTCAAACAACTCACAGTCTAATGGGGGAGACAGTATGCAAGCAACCATGTACAAAACCACTAAACACAGGATAAGTTGAAGATATTAGAAGTCACTAAGATTAAGAAGGACTTGAAAATTATTGAAAAAGCTGAGACTTCAGGTGAGACTTGAAGGAAGTCAGAAGGCAGAGATAAGCAAGGAAAATTCTATGTATGGACGACAGTCACTGGAAATGCTGGGAGTGGGGAGGTGGAGTGCCTTGTGTGAAGAACAGCAAGGACATCACAGTCTGATCATAGAGTATGTGGAGGGCAGTAAAGTGTAAGACTAGAAAAGTAGAAAGGGGGTGGGTTATAAAGGGCTTTGAAATCCAAACTAAGGATTTTTGATCCTGGAAGTGATAGAGGTCCCCTAGAATTTACTGAATGGGGCAGTGATGTGGGTGTACCTGTGCTCCAACAAGATCCATTTGATAGCTTAGTGATGGATGAATTGGAATGGGGAAAATTTTAGAGGCAGAACTTGACCATTTATTGGATATGGGGTGGGGTTAGAGAATTGAGGAGTCAAGAATGACACATAGATTGTGAACCTGGAAAATTGGGACAATGGTGATGCCTTTTACAGCATTAGGAAAGTTTGGAAGAGACAAGAGTTTTTGGGAAAAGATGATTGTTTTAGACATGTTGAGTTTAAGATATCTAGGGGATATCCACTTTGAATTGTCTAAAACTTAGTTGTAAATGTGAAGATAGAGGGCAGAAGAAAGGTGGGGGCTGGACAAATAAATCGTAAAGAGTCATGCAGAGGGATGATAACTGAAGCCATGAAAGCTGATGTGATCTCCAAGTGAAATTGTATGAAAGGCCCAGAACAGAGCCTCCCACCTTTAGAGGGTGTGAAGTACAAGAACATCCCAATAAAGGTGGATAAGAGGGAAACCAAGATAGAGTGGTGACTCAAAAGCCCCAAGAGAAGAGCATAACCAAGAAGAGAGTGTGATCCACAGTGCCACAGTGCCAAAGGCTGTAGAGAGTTCAGGAAGGAGGGGGTCTAAGAAAAGGCCATTGGATTTGACAATGAAGAGATTGTTAGTAACTTTGGGGAATTTGATTTTGGTTGAATGATGAGGTCGGAAGCCATACTGCAAAGAGTGAGGAGAGTTAAAGAAAAGGAGTCAGAACCACCTATTGTAGAGGCCTGTCTCAAGGTGTTTAACCACAAAAGGAATGAGAGACATAGGAGGATGGCTAGTGGGGATAGAAAGATTAAATGAGGGTTTTTTGAGCATGGTACTTACATGAGCATGTTTGTAGACATTACGGAAGCAGAGAACAATCAAATATTAAAAGATAAAGTAGGGATGATAGAGGGGGCACTCAATTGGAAAAGATGGGATGAAGTTACTTGTGCCCTCTCTTCAAAGATATGGGAGACAATAAGCAAACAACTGTGTACGAAACCAGTGTACACAGGATAGGTTGAAGGCACTAAGATTAAGAAGGACTTGAGGGGCAGCTAGATGGTGATAGTGGTCCTGTAGTCAGGAGGACCTGAGTTCACATCCGGCCTCAGACCAAACATTTGTCATGTTACTAGCTGTGTGACCCTGGGCAAGTCACTTAACCCCAATTGCCTACAAAACAAAACCAAACCAAAAAAAAAAAGGACTTGATAGAGGAGTTTGCCTTTGCAAGGAGAATGGCCACCTCTTCATGTGAGATGAGTGTAAAGGAAGGAATAGTTGCAGAAGCCATCTGGGTGGTGGTGTTATTCGGTGATATTTAACTCTTTGTGACCCCATGAATACCAATACTGTTCTTGGGGTTTTCTTGGCAATTTCCTTTTCCAGTGGATTGATGCAAACAGAGATTAAGTGACTTGCCTAGAATCATACAGCTAGTGTCTGCAGCTGGATTTGATCCTCCTGACTCCAAATCTAGTATTCTGTCCACCCAGACACCTAACTGCCTCCAACTGGGTAATGCCGATCAATTAATAGTAACCATTAGTAATTAATAGTGAGCATTTATTAAGTGCCTAGTATGTGCCAAGTGGATAGCTAGGTGGCACAGAAGATAGAGCATTGGATCTAAAGTCAGAAAGACTCTTCTTCCTGAGTTCAAATCTGGCCTCAAATACTTAACCAGCTGTATGACCCTGGGCAAGTCACTTCACCCTGTTTACCTCAGTTTCCTCATCTGTAAAATGAGCTAGAGAAGGAACTAGCAAACCACTTCAGTAACTTTGCCAAAAATTTTTTTAAAAAATCCAAAAATGGGGTCATGAAGAGTCTGACATCACTGAAAGGATTGAACAGCCATATGCCAAGCACTGTGCAAAATGCTGAGAATTTAGATAAGAAAAAGAGAACCCCTGCCTTCAAAGAGCTTACAATTTAGTAGGGGAAGACTGAACACAAAAGGAAGCTGAAAGGGAATGGGAGGAAGATATTCAACTTGAAGGCCTGGTGTAGAAGTTAGAGAAGTCTCAACATTAGTGCAGTGGGGCGAGAAATGAGATGTCTAAGCTGAACCTTCTTCTTGAAAAGAGGTTTGGGGGGATCTAGGTGGTGCAGTGGATAGAGCTCTGGCCTTGGAGTCAGGAGGACATGAATTCAAATTCAGCTTCAGACACTTGATACTGAACTAGCTATGTGACCCTGGGCAAGTCACTTAATCCTGATTGCCTCACCAAAAGAAAAAGAAAAAAAGAAAAGAGGTTTGGAGTTCAATTACCTACCCTCCAGTCTGAAAGGCAGAGGATAATAATGAGGTAGAGTACTTAGGCTCCTGGGATCTTACAGGACGATGGGATTATCCCAATTTATGGGCTTCCTGGGATATGGTGAAGTCAGTCAGAGAAGTCCCAAAGTAGCGCAACCAGGTAAGAAATGATGTGACATGAAGAACTGGGGAGAAGATGGAGCTTTTGGCAAATGGCCTCATTTTTTTTCCGGTGGCATAGGAGTCAAGACTCTGTGTGATCAATTGGAAATAATATTGATAAAAGCCAGCTATAGTGCAGTGGAAAGAGCACTGGATTTGGGTTTAGAGAATTTAATTTTAATCCTCAGTCACTTAATAAAGTTTATGGATTAGTTGACTGACTGATGAAGCCAAGAGCTGAATTACCATCTCCTGCCTCTTTTCCACCCATAGTGACCTCATAAGATGCCCTAGTTTTTACACAAAATGAGGGAAATTAGAATTCCTCTTTATCCTATATATAGTCTGTTTATATATCTGTATCTGTGTGTGTGTGTGTGTGTATACACATACATGCATACATACATATATATGTTTGTTGTCTCACCCATTAGATTGTGATCGCTTTGAGGGCAGAGACTGACTTTTACCTCTTTTTCTGCCATGCCTAGTTAAGAAGTGTGTTATTGATCTGTTTGCTTGTATGATCTTGGAGAAGAAATTTAACTTTTTTGTGCCTTAGTTTCTTTATGTATAAAAGGGAGATAAAATATCTGTAATATCTACCTCACACATCTCTTGGGGGATTAAATGAGATTATAAATAGAAAGTGTCTTGTTAACTATAAAGACCTATGTGAATATCCCATATTATTTTTGTTATCATGTTGGCTCAGGCAGCATATAGCTTCAAATGCTGAGGTACATTGAGCTTTATTCTATAGGTATTAGGGAACAATCAGACTTTTTAAGGGATATATGTTGTGAGGGTATTGGGGAGAGTTTAACTTGATGAAATTGATTTTTTTCATACATTTCATTTTGATGCAAGATAATTCTCAAGAAACAACCAGATATTCCCTCATAGTACAGTCCCTTGAAAAAATTAGCCAAAACAATTACTGGCTTGATTATTATTGACAATAAATGGAATTTTCTTGTTTATCTTGCCAGCTGTTAAGAGGTAGGATATATATTTTTATCTTTGAAAGTATATCACTGATATCATCTGTTATATTCAACTTGAGTTCTCATATTCTTTGTTTTTTGTTTTTTTAAGTGTTATCTTTAATTATATCATTGTAGTCTTTGTGGCTATTCTGATGGGTCTTTTGTTTACTCTGTCCTTTCAAATAAGGCTTTTTCCATGTTTTCCTGAAGTCTTCATAATCATGATTCTTTGTATTGTACTAATATTTCATTATATTCATATGCTAAAGTTTATTTGGCCATTCCCATCATTGGGCACATTATGTTTCCATCTTTTACCATAAATAATTAATATATTTCTCCTAAAATATTTCACATACATCACAATTTGAGTATTGTCCTACATGTGATTCCTTTCAGGAGGAAGTATGGCAGGGCAAAAATGTTGAAATCAGAGGACTGAGGTTCAGGCCTTGCTTTTATCGCTTACTATCTGTATTACCTTGTATACTGGTTATTGCTGCCCATCATTTACATATGCATACACATGTACCCCTGAAGAGCAACTGGATGGTGCAGTGAGTAGAGCGCTGGGCCTGGAGTCAGGAAGACTTATCTTACTGAGTTCACATCTGCCTTAAACTTTTACTAGCAGTCTGACCTTGGGCAAGTCCCTTATCCTGTTTACCTCAGTTTCCTCATCTGCAGAATGAGCTGGAGAAAGAAATGGCAAAACACTCCAGTGGAGTGACTCCAAATGGAGTCAGAAAGAGTCAGACATGGCTGAAAACAACTGAGCAACAACCCCCCCCCCCAATCTCCTCTTCGGGCTTCAGTTTTCTTATTTATATAATGAAGACTTGATGTCCTAAAAAGTTGCTGTTGTTAACCACCTTGGAATCACAGGGCATGAACCATTTAATAACTTACCTTCTGTAAGTCCAAATTTTTTGCTAGAATGATTACAATTCAGCCAGCAGTGAGTTAGCATACCTGTTTTCTCAGAGCCCCTCCATCACTGAATTTTGCCATCTCTTGCCATTTTTGCTAACCTAATGTGTATGACAGTGATACCTTAGAGTTGTTTTTTGTTTGTATGTTTAATTATTAGTGATTTTTAAATTTTTTTCTGATAGCTGTTCATAGTTTACAGTTATTTTAAAAATTATTCATGTCCTTCAATCACTTGTTTATCAGGCAGACTTCTGTCAATTCCATATAGATTTTGGTCCACAGACATATCAGATATTCAATACAGAAATTTCCCCCAATGCAGACCCTTTCTTTTTATTCTAGCTGCGTTGATTTTATTTATATAAAGGCTTTTAATTTTACAAAATAAAAACAATTCCTTTCAAAAAAAATACTTTCTACACAATTGGTGCTTTAGGAGGATTAATCTTAAAGTGGTATGCAGTATGGGTTGGCAGTGGGGGACTAACTGGAGATGGGAAAGCCTGTTGTTAGAAGCCTCTTGTATAAGAGCCTGAACTGGGGTTCTGATTATTGGAATGAAAAGCAAGGCATGGTTTGGAGAGATATTTTGAAAGAAAAATAGACAGGACTTTGTGACTGATTTAGTTAGGAAAAGTGAATAGAACAGGACAGAATTCTAGATGGGTGTGAGTTTGAGCCTAGGTTTCTTGGAGAATTATCCTGCTGTTAAAACAACAGCTATGTTTGTGGTGAGCTCTTTGAGGTCCTTTTCTTTTATCCCACCCAGGGCTAAACACACAATTGGTATTCAGTTTAATCTTGCTGATTTCAGAAGACAGTCAGTTTTGATGACAGGGTATAAGTTGCCTTAAAACTAGCTTTACCTCCTTCTCTCAGGTGTTGCTCCCTCTCATAATTTTCCTTCCTTCACATTTTTTTTCCTGCAGCTTTATTGTGTTCTTTGCTTGGTGTAGGTGCCCTACCCTCCCTCCCAACTGAATATGAATTATGTTGAAAGTGGAAGTAATTTCTACCTCTATAAGGGAGTAACCTGAAGATTGGGATAATGGTGTTTGAGGTTGGTTCAGTTTTATAACCAAAGACCAAGCCTACTTTCTTAGTTCTAGGTTAGCCTAGCACAGATATGTGGGGTCTTGAATAAACTAATTAATGAGAAAACATTTAACTGCTTACTGTGTGAGATGGCCTGTTCTAAATAAGGGGAATACAAATACAAAGCACATTTCCTGCCCTCAAGATTCTTATTAGAGACCTCACCCTGGGGAAAAGGTGGCTAGGGACAGGTGTTTTGGTCTGGGAAGTTACTGGGGAATGGAGTACAAAGTGATAGGATTAGTTGATTGACATACCATATCCAGCAGCAAAGGTCATGTTACCTGATCATAGTTTTCAAAACATGAGATGTAAAATGGGTGCAGGGTAGGGGATGACCAGGGTGAGGAAACTTGTTCCAGGGGAGTTTCAGAGCCAGTCAGGATGGGGGTGGGGGTGGAGAGAAGCTTAGAGTAACAAAGTGCTGGACATATAAAGGGGAGGGGGAGGAAAAAGTCATTTCAAAGAGCTTAACATCTTTTTGGAGAAATATACATATGTATATGGACAAGTAAATACAACTTACATAGAAAGTTATTTCAACTGGGAAATCTCTGGGACAAGTGAGGAAATTGGGAAAGACTTCCAGACCTGGGAATCGTGGTTGGAGTTGGTTCGAAGTGGTTTTCTTTCTGACCAGATCGGAGATGCAGTGGTACTGTTTTCCACTAGGCTAATATTATTCACAAGTGGAGCAATATTTTAGCTTGCTCATTTAGGGAAACTTCCCCACTTCAAAGGGTGAATAAAGGCCCATCACAAATTAGGACGATCCTTTCCCCGAAGCACCTGTGCGGGGATAGGGCTTTTTTTCCCTCCTCTCTTATAAGGGGAAACTGAGGCCGAAGTGGCAGTTATGAAGAGAACTGACTTTCATCCCAGTGCCACATTCCCTGGTGACTACATTTGACTCCTCATTTCTTGCAGTGTTTTCCGGAGGGAAGCTACATCCAGGGATAGCTTTCCCCTCCGGTAGTGAATTGGATTAGGATGGGGCTGGGGGATCCAGGCCACCTTTTGCAGGGAGCTGGTTGACTGTCTTGGAGCAGCCCAGCCCAGCCCTGCCCAGCCCTGCCCAGCCGGGATCACATGCTAAGCAGCCGCTGCCGCCACCTCCAAGCCTCCTCCTCCCCTTTCCTCCTCTTCCTCCCTCCCCTTTGTAGTGTCAGAGCCCCTAGTGACAAGCGGGTTTGGTTTACCACCGCAGTGGCGGTGGTGGCGACGGCTGCTCCCCACGTCTGGAGACTTGTGTAGGGCACCTGGCTGGGCTTACCTGTGGCTGGGGGAGGGGGAGGTTTGGAGGGAGGGGTACGGGCATTCTTCCTCTCTCTCGCTCTCCTGCCATCCCTCCCTCTCTTCCGTCCTCCCTCCCTCTTTCCAGTTGCTGCCTGCAAAAGATGGGAAACGCTCCAGGAGAGGTGCAGCCCTTGCTTGCCCCCTCTCCTCACCCTGCATGGACCCTCCAGGACCCGGCCTGAGGGAGAGAGGGCTGGGCTGCTCTGGGAAGGGGAAAAGAATGGGGCTCTCGGGGGCAGCCCCCAGGCCCTGCAGGGAGGCCCGGGAGCTGCCCAGGGCAGCTTTCCTGGGCTGAGTTCCTCTCCAGCTCTAGGAAGCCCAGCTGGAGGAAAGTCCCCGGACTGCCGATCTGCCCGGACCTCCTACTCCTTCGCCCTGGAAGAAGACCCCCTCTTCATGGGAAGCAGCTCGCTTCCGCTTTGCTTTGATGAAACGCGGAGAGTGTTTGTGCTGCTGACCCCACTGAGAAACAAACGCGAGCTCGCGGGCTCTAGCCGGGCCCTGGCCGGACAGATTGTAGGGAGCTGCAAACGCCCCAAGTTTCTTCCCGAAACGCCAGTGCCTGATCTTGTTTGTGAGCCATTGCTGGTGTTGGGACGAAGGCTTTCCTGACCCCCCCCCTTTCGGTGCTGGTTGGTCTCAGTCCCTGGAGGAGGAGGGACCCTGCTGTGACCCAGCTTCCCTAGCTAGCCCGAAACCTTTATTCATTTTATTGTGCTGAGTAAAAGGATATTTGCTTTGCTGACCTGTTTTAATTTTTGTTGTTGCTTTTATTCTTATTTTTAAAAATTTTTACATCCCATTTGTTTCTTTTAACGCAGAAACGCTTCATTAAGGGGCTCCGACAGTACGGCAAGAACTTCTTTAGGATCCGAAAGGAGCTGCTTCCCAATAAGGAAACGGTGAGTGAGAGTACCAAGGAGCTCGGCACAGGGAGGGGGGGCGCTTAGGGGAGCTGGGGGGGGGCTGGTTTGGAGCGCCGGGGGCGGAGGGAGAGTGGTCCGCCGTGGGTGGGGGGAGGGGAAGGGAGGACTTAAGGGGAATGGCTCGGCGTGCAGGAATGGGGGAGAGGCTCAGGGCTCGGTGTTCCGTGAAGCTGGGGATTGGGGGGGTGGCTCGGCTCCCAAGGCTGTGTGCCTCTACTCTCCTGCTGCCTTTCACCCTTGGATTGGACTAATAAATTGTTTCCCTTAACCCTGGACTGTGTTTAGAGCAGGCCACCGGAAAAAAGAGAGCTCTTGCTAGCATAATTATTCTCCTTTTTAAAAAATCAACTTTTGAGTTTATATCATAAGCCTAGGCAGCAAGTGGTTTAATAAAAGGAATCAATACTTACGACCTTGAAGAAAATAGTTATTTTGTAATCATAAGAAGTGGCCTTTGGGAAGGAGAGGGCTAGTGAGCTTGTGGAATTCAGATCTAATTTTAAATAAAGTCGATGAGGTAGGATAATTCACATATATCACTGTTTAAATTTGGTAATTAGCAAAAGCCTAAAACAAAACAAAACAAATTATAAATACGTGTTCATTTCTGCTAGTTATTGCTGGTTTTTCTATGAAATGTTGCCCTGGTTTGGGGAGTTCTTTTAACTCTTTAGCATCCCTATCTGGAAAGACTGTTCTTTCCATCAGATTTTGCCTTAGAATTTCACAAAGCTGGGGATCAGTTCACCTCCCATTCCTGTCAAACATTGAGGTAGGAGGGCTTGTTGGGAAATAAAATTGTTCTGTACTTCTTCAAAGTGCAGTTACATAAAGGAAATGCCAGGAGAAATCAAGCATTGTTTTCTACATCATTGCCTGCCCTCCCTCAAAGCTTGTGCGGGTGGTATCTCCTTATGGGTGAAGACCTTTCTGTGCCACCCAGGAAGGTAAGGGGTACAGGGGCTTAGTGAGATGGAACTTCCAGTCTCTTTGCCTGGGCCTTCATTTTCTATACGGTGTATCAATGTCAAAATTACTAATGGCTTGATGGTTGGGGGGAAAAAACATTTAGTTTGAGAATTTAGCCATATGAAAATTGACTATTCTTTGATTTTTTTTTTAATATAGGTTTTGATTTGTTTAATTTCATTTCTCCTCCATCCTTCCACATATAATGGACTTTCTTTGGGCATACATAGAATCATTAAAACAGGAGGAGACGTTAGGAATTATCTAGTTCAACCCCCTCATCTTATAGATTAGGAAAATGAGGCTCAGAAAGGTGATTTACCCAGTTTATTACAGGTAGTAAGTAGTAGAGCTAGCACTCTTTTCTTTTTCCAGAACACTGCCCTATTGTCAAAACCATGACCTCACATGTGGCAGTATCAGCAAAAGAATGCAGATGCTTTATTGAGGTTCAAAGCCTAGAAAAGTCTGTGTTGATAGTTAGTATTAATTAGGGGATAAATTATGAGACTGTGAAATTTTAACATTAAAAGAGACTTGTGGAGATCATATGGTTACTACATTTTACAAATGAGTTTACTGAGACCTAGAGAAGTCAATGACTTATCCAAAGTTACAGAACTGTTTAGTGACAGTCAAGATTAGAACCCAGATCTCTTGATTTGCAGGAGGGGCTCTTTCCACCCTGCCCAATTATAGTAAGTATTGCTATTTTTTGTTTCAGAAAATATTGAGAAAAGAATGGTCCAGAAGGAAAGGGAAAAGGAAGGGAACAAGTATTTTTGTGGCACCCACTGTGTGCTAGGCCCTGTGCTAAGCACTGTTTAGAGATATTAGTCTCCAACCTTTTGAGGTAGAGGTAGAGGCAGAGGCAAAGATAAGTTACTTGCCCAGGGTCACACAGTTTGGTCTGAGGCCAGATTTGAACTCAGGTCTTCTTGACTCCAGGCTCAGCACTCTGTCTCCTGCAATCCCACCTGCCTCTAATCACATGTCCAGAAGAGGTAACAAAAAGACTAGATTCAGTATCAAGGTCTAAGTCTGTGGCCCTAGCTCTCATGCTGGCACTGCTTGTAGCTTACAAGCTCTGTGACTTTGTGCCTCAGTTTCCTTTTCTGTAAAATGGAGGTGAAGTGCTTTGCAAGTGAAGTTTTTAAAAGGTAACCTAGAATCATAACACTCTGCAGGGCAGTGCCATCAATTTATTTCTTTAAATCTTACCAGAACTGTGGAATTGGGGCAATTGTTAATGTGGAAGGGAATGTAAAATTTGGCCTTTCTACCATTTCCATCTGTATGAAGTTTGAAATAACTTTTTTTTTTTCTTGGTGAGGCAGTTGGGGTTAAATGACTTGCCCAGAGTCACATAGCTGGTGATTGTTATATGTCCGAGGCTGGATTTGAACTCAGGTCCTCCTGACTCCAGGGCAGGTGCTTTATTCACTGCGCCACCTAGCTGCCCCCTACATAACTTTATAATGATTGAGTCAGAGCCTGCATATTTATGCTTAGTGATAGTATAAAAGAGAAGTGCCCATTAAGGTCCATCGAGGTCTGATGCATCAAGGTCCATGTTCTGCTGGAAGGAGCTTTGTATTAGGAGCCTGAACACCTGGTGCAAAGTCCTTGTTCTGTCCTGGTGACTCTGAACAAGTCACCTAACCAAGCTGTGCCTCAGCTTCCTCATCTGTAAGATGGGGGCAATATGGACCTTTGTTTGCTTACTTGGTAAAGTAACCACCAAGATCCCACTTAGGGGGGCCCCCCCAAACTCCTAAGTCCCTGTCTCTACTGTACATAGTACACTTCTGAGTGTATATCAGATCAGACACAGCATGCACTCCATGCAAGCAAGCTAGTACTTCAGAATTTGAACTTGGGGTACCGCAAAATAGAGAGAAAAAATGCAAAGCCAGTACAATGTGATACAGGATATATGGTATTAACTAAAATTTTAGTACCGAGATTTAACAAGAATTTCAAGAGCTGTTAGTGTAGCCATTAAAAACTGGTGTTAGCCTGCTTTCATGTAAATGGATTAATCTTTGACCTAGAGAAGGTTGCTCAGTTTCCCTAGGGTCATAGATTTAGATCTGGAAAGGGGCCTCAGAAGTCATGTAGTACAACTTTCTCGTGAAGAAACTGAGGCATCCGGCTTGGTGACGTGGCTTATCTTAGGTCACACAGGTGTTAAGTAGTAGAACTGGAATTTAAACCCAGGTCCTCTGACCCCAAACCCAGGGCACTTTCCATGGTGCCATACTTAATCTTTTGGCTTTTGGCAGTCCCCTTCTCTTGATTGATGAATGACTTAATAAATAGCTCCCCCTTCTTCCTTCCCTACTCCCTTCCCCCATTTGCATTTAGTCCTCTAGTGACTGAATGTGTACATGACAATAAGATTCATCACTGGTACCTGTCCTCTTAGTCTTTCTCAACATCCTCCTTCTTAACCAGAATTTAATAATTTTTAAAACCTCTCTGTTGTCTACATCTTTTGACCATTCTGGGTATTGCTTCAGTTTTCCTCATAGCAGCAAGAAACCTTGATGTTTCCAATCTCTTCAGCCGGGTATGGTTGTTGAAAAGGAGAAGCAAAGAAAAATCTGGAAGAGCTATTTCCATTTTTAAAAAAAGGGAAAAAATAGGGGTTGGGGGATAGGGCCAGGATTGAGATTGGGGAGGGAGGAGAATGAGAGAGAGAGAAATGTATGTACTTGGCATCCCAAAGGTTTTAGTGGAGTTTGAGCTTCTAATACCTTAAAACTACACTAAGACTTTTGGAAGATTCTCTGCTGTTGTATAACATTGTTAGTCCCTTACAAATATTCCTGTTTGGGGGAGCTAGGTGGCGCAGTGGATAGAGCACCGGCCCTGGATTCAGGAGGACCTGAGTTCAAATGCGACCTCAGACACATAACATTTACTAGCTGTGTGACCCTGGGCAAGTCACTTAACCCCATTGCCTAGCCAAAAAAAAACCCCAAATATTCCTGTTACATGTTACACAGAAGCAGCATAATGTGGAGAGAAGTGTGACCCTTTGCTGGCAGTTCATTTAACCTCTCAATGCCCCAGGTGACTTTCTTATGTCTTTAAGTTGAAAAATACTTGTTTATCTGCCCTGGTGGAGGGAACATCTTCATAGGGATTCCCTCTATCAATGAAATCATCACACGTCTAGACTCAAAAAACCCTTCTGTAGATCTCTGAAAGATTCTGCCTTAATTTGATGAGCAGTGTGGTAAACCATAAGCATCCTGGCCTCCAGGCACCCTCTCTCTTTCTCTTTATTTGTCAGTACACCCCAGCTAATCATTCACAGCCCACAAGAGGGAGGACAAAGGTTATTTCTCTCCTGGTACAGAAGATGAAGGAAATTTGTAGGCAGCCAGCTTTGCTTGTTTAAGAACTTGATTGTGAGTAAACTTCTTTTAGGAGATTACTTATTAAAGGCACACCCCTTTCTCACACTAAATCTTCAGTCTTCTAGACATTTTCAACATTTCCATTCTCCTTACTAGAATCACTTCCTAATGATTTGAAATATCAGAAGAGTGTAAGAGACAACTGAAAAACCTGCCTTCTCAGCTGGAGGGTCAGTAGACCTATGTGCTATTCTTGTCCTTGTACAGAACCATAGTATATTGTGACATCTCTTCAGGCATCTCCTTTGTGCACGACTGATCAGATCCTGTCAAAAGCTGGGAAATTACTTTGTTCCCCAGAGTGCCCATTGTGGCATTTTTTTATCCTCAGGATGTGAAATAAAGGAAGCCGTGCTGTCACAAGAGCCAGGAGCTCTTCAGCCCCAGGTGTGCACAAGGCCTCAATGGTTTTTCTGAGGTTACACTACCACAAACAAAAACTCAACCTATGGAAAGGACTGAATTCTGTCTCCTTTTCCCCACCCATAATTTACTGAGCATGTCTCAAAATGTGGTACTTTACTTTGTTGAGAATTCCATTTTGGCTTTGTAGAAATCTCTTCTAGTCTTTCTGAAACCCTAAAGGGTATAGAGAGAAGTGCCAAACCATTAGAATGTCTTGAAGCTCTGGTGAGGAAGTCTCTAGTGTTACCAGCTCGTCTTGATGCAGGAACATCTGAGAGGTTTCTGGGGAGTATGTGAATGCCCAGTTGTCTTATTCTTTTTTAGGTTTGTGTATTGGCTTCATAGCAACTAAATCCTGACTCTTCTGAGCATGCCCCCTGCTGAAATGGGAATGCTGGTCTTGATTAAGGAAAACCAACATGGTTCTGGAGGTTTTAGTTGAATTGGTGTTGTGTTAACCTCATCATACCCAAGAGAATATGTGCAAGTAAGAGCTCGTGTAGGCCGTTTAGCATTGTGGTTGTGTGTGTGTGCAGTCTTTTTCCTTATCCTTATCTCAGCCATCTTTCTCTTGACTTCTGTCTCTCAATCGCTCATGCTTTCACTCTCTCATATTTCCTCATTCATTCTCTCTCAAAACATATATGAGGTAGACAAAGGCATTTAATTTGTTGTTGTTGTTGTTAAGTGTAGAAATCTTGGCAGAGCATTCCAGGTTTGCTTTAGTTAGGTCCTCTCTCTCCAGACACTGCTTGGCCCTAACCACATCAGAGGCCATAGTGTTAAGTGCATTTGTATAAATCAAAATAAATGTCCTGTGATATCTGGGCTTCTGAGCAAGAGATTGAGAACTACGTCCCTTGGCTTTTGTTTCAAGCTCTGCCACAGATTCACATTTGAGCTTTATATGATTTACACAACTACTCTTGATTAGTTTACTTTCCTGCAAAAATAGGCTATGACTGTCATTTTTGGATTATTTGCCTTGGAATATTACACGAATAACCCAAAAGAGTAGATAATCCCCAAATCATTTTTGTTTGACTTTGGAATGCTTTACAGTTTGTCAAAAATTGGTAAAATAGATCCCATCAGCTGACAACATTCATTCATCTCCAGAAATTCCTCTGGAAACTCTAAGGTTGTCAGTATCTGACATTTGGATTTTGAAAATAAAATAAATTTTGATTTGCATGTAAGTTGTATTCTCAGTTGATCAGATTGTATGGATATTAGACAGTGAAGACTCTGTGGGTTGGCATCAAAGTCCTTGTCTTGGAAACAAACAAAGTTTAGAAAAAAGACAAAGATCTCTGCCTTTTTTCTTCTTTAGAGTAAGGCAGTGTCATGAAACTAATACTCTTAGCCTCTGGGGGGATGCAAGAGGAGGAGAGTGCAGGCATGCTCTTGAACCTCTCTTGCCCTCTGCTCCCATTTGGGTAGCACCTAGCACAGCAACACCTATGATGGGGCTGTCTGGCCTGAGATGAACTCTACTGGAAACACCTTCTGCTTTCAGATTTAAGGAGTCTGCAGGCAGCACTTGTTCTTTCTGAAAAGCTAAATTAGTGGGTTATGAAGACATAAATCTCACTTTCATTCTGCTTTTTTTTTTCCATTGAAAATGTGTCTTTCTGTCTCCTGCCTCCTTTCTTTGCAGATGTGGGAGACTGTGAGTATGGAACACCACAAATAATAATAGAACTTGGTTAATGTGCTGGTTGGTTTTTCTGAACTGTTTTTTTTCCCCGTTTTTATTTTTATTTTTTGTTAAAAGGATGGCTGTCTGGGAGGAGAAACAGAGAGGAGAGAGAAATTGGGAAATAAAGGTGATGCAAATATAAAATATATCAATAAAGTTTAATTTTTAAAAGTAGGAATAATGTCTTTTGATTGTTGGATGGAACAGTTACCAAGAGCTCAGTGAAATGATAGCTGTTTTTAGTGGTTTTAAATCAGGGTTAAAAGACTGCCAGGGATCTGAGATTTAAAATTTCAATTCAGGAAACAACATGAAAATCAGCCACCTGTGTTTTAGTCATATATCTGGGAATGTAGTTTCTGAAATAGGTACCTAACTACTGAATATGCATTGTTCTTTTCTTTAGGCAAAATAACTCTTTCAGGCAGCAAATTCCCTTAGTAAAAAATGAATTCTATTGGGAAAGAACCCAAGGACTAACTAAGCCAAGTTCTGTTAATATTGGGAGGCAGGATGACTCCAGTATGAGGTTGCAGCATAAAGTTTTATATAACTTGAGGTTGTGGTTTTAGATAAACAGTCTTAATTCTGGCTTCAGTAGTGCTTAATCTCATGTTACCTAATCTACAGTGTGGGATTCCTGAGCAGGTGGGTGATTTGAAGAGCTGATATCTCATATCAGTGGCATAGCATGGAGAAGGTCATCGGACTTAAATCTCAGACCTCTCCGGCCAAAACTGCCCACGGCTCTGCAGAGCAGTCCAGTATATGCAGAAGCAAAGTCCGCTGGATTCTTTCTTCCCCATTACTCTGTCGATCTCAACTGTCATGAGCAGCAGTGGAGTTTCTCAACATAACTTCTTTTCCTTGGCCCCCAGTGTTTTGGTTCCACATGAAGATCACTACCGTCATGTTGAACTCTGACCTGGAGGCTTGATGTGCGACTTATACCAGAAGAAATGCTGTCTTGCTTTCTTCAAAGAAGCATTTTATTTTGAATGATGGTCTTCCCCTAGCAGCCATGATAAGGGTGCAAAGCGCTTTACATATTTACAGTTTCATCTGATTTTATAGAATCATAGATTTAGAAGCCAAAGGAACCTCAGAGGCCTTCTAGGCCAACCCCTTCATTTTACACATGAGGAAACTGTGAGGTTAAGTGATTTTCCCAGAGTCATGTGGATGATCAGTGTGAGAGGTGGGATTTGAACCCAGGTCTTCTGACTCCAAGTCTGTGATTTTATTAGCCACTGAACTATGCAGCCACTGACGCTCAATATGTCAGGTGATTTGAAATCAGAAGACCTGTGTCATCTGGGACTTAAGAAACAGATTTAATTTAGCTTGAATTCTCTAACAGGTCTTAGAGGTAAGTGGAGTTAAAGCCCCTCCTTTGCAGATGAGGAACCTGGGTCCCAAAAGGAGATAGTGACTGACCTAAGGCGACACTGGCAGAGTTGGAATTCAGGCCGCGTACTTCCGGTTTCAGAGGCAGGGCCCTTCCCACCATCCCAGGCAGTCTTCACTTCCTTCTCTGAGCCTTTTCTTCACCTGTAGAGTGAGAGAATGGGATTGGATGACATGTGGACTCTCTCTACCCCAAAATCTGATCTGTCCCGTTGCCTGCAGTCTTGTGCTGGCTCCGTTTGGAGAGACTGCGTGAGCACTTTAAGAGGCTGTCGGGTCGGGAGAGGGGCAGGAAAGGAGGAGGGAGAGGGAGAAAGCGCTTATATGCCTCTCGTTTTCCTTGATAATTTGGTCCACCATTGGTACAGACAGAGCTGAAATTTTCCATTAGAAACACAACTGTCTGCCAACATAAACAGCAGGGACAGCTGTCCTCTAGCCATCACAGCGTAGAAGGCTTATTTCTGTTCAACACAGGAACTAGACTTCAGTCTATTAAGTCTGAGGGCCTAAAACCCATTTTTGGTTACCCCAAAGGATGACCTGCTGGCCTAGAGTCCGGTTGGAAGCAAGGACACTGGGGGCCGGTGGGGGGGCGGGGGGGAGTTTGTTTTGTTTTTTTCTTTTGCACAGTAAGTCCAACTGGGCAATTTTCATAACAGAAATACTTAGTGTGGGTGTTGGGAGAGGCTGCACCTGGGAGAGGGAGGAGTCTGGTTTTTATTCACAACTTTGTAGCTTGGTTAGTTGACTGGGCCTCACTATCTGGTCTCCTAAAAACCTTATACCTACTCAGAACATCACAGGCTTGCTTTGTGTATCAGAAATAGTGTAGCTGAGAAAGTAATTTACTTTTATGAAATGCTTAACCTGTAGAAACCATACTCAAATGAAGAACACCATGAACTTTTTAAGTAGCATTGAGCATAAAACTGTTTCCAAGGAAGGAGATATTTATTTACTGTTGGTCTTCAACAACCTGTATTCCTAATGATTTGACTGGATTGTGGGTGCCCATATTACTTGTAGATGGAGACATTTATGGCCGTTAGGCCTATGCAGACTGCTTCTTTATAGAGTAGTAAAACAAATGGAAGGGTTGAAATGGTCTTTAAAAAGACTTATAAGTTGTGATTACTTACAGCTATTCAGGATATTTATCCACTCAGTGCTCAGTCAACATTTTATATTATAAATAAGTGATTTTCAACTTTTTAAACTCCATAGAACTATTTCTGCTTTCAAGTGCTAATAATAAGTTCTTTAGAAATAAACACACATGTAAGACTAAAATATTACTCTTAAAAGATATATGTGTGTGTGTGTGTGTGCGCGTACACATCTTTTAAGAAACGGTTTTAAAAAATTTTTTTGCCGAAGATTCTACAAACAAAATTTCATACATATTTAAGTGCTAGGGAAGATACAAAGGTTAAAAAGGCTTGCTTGTATCTTGATCCTTGAGTAATTAGTATTTTGTCTAAAATGATGGCACACACTAATTTTGTTGAGTGAGCCACAAATTGCTGTGGCTTAGGTGGTTTGGGGTGGGTTTTTGTTTTTGTTTTTTTAAATTTGTCCGACCTAGTTTTCTAATAGTCACCATGCTCTTGTGACCTCAAGAGAAGAAGCCCCTGTCTCTTACAGGTAGCCAGAGGAGTCCCAACTCTCCTGGGGCAAAGGCAGCAAGTAGTCCCACTGTGTCCAGTTTTCTAATAGTTTATTTTTTCTCTCAGTTTTCTTATTCCCTGGAGGCCCTTGTCATTTCTCTCAGCTTTGGCAATATGTTGCCAATGTGACATGCTACTACTCTAAGGATCAAGGTTATGGCTTTGTGGTCTCCAAAGCACCTGTCATAGAAAGGAACTGCAAACCACTTGTTTATTTTATACTTTTGATCATTTTCTGGATGCAAAGTGTCTTGTCATTTATATTCTGTATTTAAAGATATCTCTATAAAATATATAAAGATATCTCTATAAAAAGATACATATATACATACATATAAAAGATACACACACACACACACATATATATATATATACACATATATATATTATATATATATATAATATATATATACACATATATATTATATATATATATATATAAAAAGGTTAGATTGACCATGAATTTAGGTAGCCCATTTCAGTTTATTTGTGTGATAGCTGCCATATAAGAATTTAACTTTGGTCATATTCTTTGGGTTCAGGTCCCTGCCATTTTAATCCGTGTTCCTGGTTCGCATGAGGGACTCTGTCTTACATGTCTTTGAATTTCTAGTAGTGCCTTGTATTGTGGGTATTATGACAATGACTGCAATTTAACAGTGAGACCCCAATGAGACACTTAACCTTTCTAAGACTGATTCCTTATCCCTAAAGTGAATGTGATGTCTAACCTAGAAACACTATCAGGATAAACTGAGATAATGCCTATAAAAACATTTTGCAAATTGGTATATGAAAGTAATGGTGGCGGAGGGGGAAATGGCATTGTGTGTGTAGTTAGGAGCCCTGTGGATGGGCTCAGACCCCTTCATTTTCAAGGCAAATTCTCTGTCCTGGGTTTTTTGTTTGTTTGTTTTGTGTTTTTGTTTTCTGTTTTTCCTTCTGTGGGTTTATTCTCTTTTCTGTAATTTAGTCTGCTAAAATGATGCTTTTTGAAAGCATTTGACACTTTGACTGCCTATGCCATAGTCTGCTTGCTTGAATAATTGAGAGAAAAACCTTGTTAGCGACAGTGTCCAGAGAAAGAACTAGGGCCTGGGTGCATGATGCCAGCACTGGACTTCCCTGTTCTCTTTATTGTGGCCAGTAAATCAGGTCCATCTTTTGTGCCACAGTTCTGCCTTCTAGGTTACTTATAAGATTGAGTCCATTGTTTATTTTTATCAGCAGGTTTAGTGAGCTAACTGAGGATGACATATTGTTATCAACAACAGGGAGCCATTAGCCAATTGCAGCTTGTTTTCAGAATGACCAAGTGAAGCAAATCTTTAGTATAAATGATGCCCACTGGAGATGTGAGCTAAAGGACTCGTCTAAAGGATTTGCTCTTACACCCCTCTCATGTTCTCAGTGGTCTGGCAGTATTCTCATGACCATTTACAGATTTCCTCCCTTTCCCATCTGTTAGAAATTCACCCTCTTAGGCTGTTTTATTATCTTGGTAATGCATTCTCTGGAATTGTCTGCGTGGTTGGAATGAAGCTCCAGTGAAGAAATCTTGGACCTTTGAATCTTCTTGCTGTGGTGGTTTGTTGTGATGGTTCTGAGTTTCCCCGGAAGCAAAGGTCCTGGGGATACTTTTATTTTTAACATGTGTCCATCCTAATGTCTAACCTTTTCCCTAATACAACATTTGAAAGAAACTGGCTCAGCGACGATAAGTTGCCTTCTGCTTTACTGTTGCAAGAAGTAATTATTATGTAATGATTTTGTATTTCTTAGTGTAAGAGGATTTTATGGGAGTGTAGTATAAGCACCTGCCTTCTCTTTGGGGGTTTGTGAATTATTGACTTAGGTACTTTCTTCCTCTGGCAAAGATCAGATTAGATTATCTTTCATCCAGGGAGTAGGAATGCCTACATCTTCATGCCCTTTTCAGAGCTCTGCTGTTCAGAAGGCTTTGATTGGTTCATTTCAGAGGTTGATGATCTCATAATTTAGGAAAATATTTTTGTTTTGAATAATAGTTTGCAATTTGGAGGAGAAATAATTTAGCTTTGAGGACCAGAAACAGGCCTCCTTCATTTCTTGGTTCTGAAGCCCATCAAAATTCTGTACATAGCCAATACAAAGTGAATCAGAGATTTGAATGACGTTGGAGTGGTGCAGATAGATAATCTAGAGAATCAGGTTGTAAAAGTTAACTTCTTCCTGAATTTTCTAGATTGGATTTCAATGAATCTGACAAACCAAATAGGTTTTCCTCATCTTTGAAAGAGGAAATAATAAACTCCCCTGCTCATCTAGGAAAGCAGTCCCCTTCCCTTCCTTATGTCAGACTTGTTCTTATAGATTATGATATGGTAGCACAGAGAGAGCAGCATGTACAAGAAAATAGGTCCTCTGAATTCCATGGACAAACGGTGATTCCATTTGCATTTGGTTTCCATTTCATGAAAGAGGAGCAGAAATCCAGTTGGCAAATAGTAATGTCAACTCATTAGTCCAGTTTGTTTATTTTGGACCCTTAACTTAAAAGTAATAAAGAGGGAGCGTGATGTAGTGGAAGGAGTGCAGGAAGTTAGACAATCTCAGGCTATTTCTCCTATCCTGTCTGCAATATTTGCTTAACAGTATGATTATAAGCAAGTCATTAAAATTCTCTGAGCCTCAGTTTTCTCATGAAAAATTGGGGGGATTCATACTAGTCTGTACTTCCTGCTTGAATGGTTATTGGGAGGTAGGTCCACACCCAGTGTCCCCAGTCCCTGTTTTGTGGAAGTGAACTCTGAAGCATTAGAAATGTGAACTCTGATTACTGAAGTCTATAAATTTCTTTGACAACATACTTAGGATCTTAGTTGTTAAGTTTGACTAGTATAGTACAAGCTATATAGAGAGTATTTACGCTTTTTGTCCATGTCTTGGAAATCATTCATTGAGTTAGCCTGTCTAGCTCACTTGACCAGAGTGTGGGTGGTGCTAATTTCAAATTCATTCTCAAGTATCAAACCACATCTGTGCTCAACAACGGGGCAGATTCTAGAAGCAGAAAATGGTGTAGTGCCACCAAGGTACCTAAGTAATAAAATTGCAGCGTTATTGTCTCATTAGTTCAATAAACATTCACTCAGTGCAGCACTGTTAGCCTCTTCTGGTTCTGTCGGTTGGTTTAGGCCGTATGCATTGAACTGGCCAACTGCATGGCCAAGAAAAGAACCCAGTAGGCCATATTTCCTTTATAACTGAATTGCTGCCCTCAAGAACCCAGTTTATTTGTAGAAATTAAACTATTGTAAAATATACAAGAAAGTAAAAGTATACGCTAAACAATTGTGTGGTGTGGAAAAGTCATAGGACCTGGAACCCAGTGAAGGCAGAATGTCATAGAAAAAGTGAAATTTGAGCTAGGGTTTTAAAGATAGTCAGAATTTTAGTAGAGCTGGGCATTTTAGGCGCTGTGTGTGTGTGTGTGTATTTTTTTTTTTAAGTTCACAGATCCCAGGTTTAGAACCCCTGGACTAGAGAGACAATATGAGCCAGGCTACAGGAAGCAAAAATATGTCTCTGGAATTATGTTTGAAATAGCTATCCTATTTTTTTTTAAACATAATCAGTTCAGAAATTTGTTTTGATTGATCATATATTTGTTAAAAGGATTTTGTTTTTCTTTTTTTAATGGAGGGTGTGGTAGGAAGGAGATAATAAATTTTTGATAGTTAAAATTTTTTTAATTAAACTTTAAAAAGTGAGCCAAAGAAAGGAAGGCAGTTCATAAGGAAATATAGCCAAGCTTTGAAAGTAACATGTGGGATTTGTTATGTACTTTTGGAAAAGTAAACCGTACCTGAGATTTATGATTTCACACAATAAAGCAGGAGCATCACTAGGAGTATTAAGGCTACAGAGGTGTCACCTCTTGCATAATCACTGATCTTTATCACAGGTCAGGGTCATCATTATTAAGGTAGTTAAGATACTACTGAGTTCTCTGTGCCCTGTCCAGATGCTACCCCTTTCTATCAGGTCCTGAGGTCTGCCCACCTGAGCCAGGACTTGAACACCACCAAGGCTACAGTCACTGCCCCCTTGAGCCAGGTCGGGGGTGCTGCCACTTCTCTCCCCAAGGAGAGAGTTACAGTTTACAATTCCAGAATGAGGGTGAAAAATGTCTCACCTTCTAAAATCTTTAAGCTGACATGGCCTCCTCACAAGTGGGTTCTATTTGTCCATAGTCCATATTTGGGAAAGATCGGTAACATCCCAGGGGTTGAGCACTGTCCTCGGAAGTGTCTCTCCCATTAGACTGGGGGTTCCTTGAGAGCAGGCACTGTTCTTGCCTTTCTTTGTATCCCCAGCATCTTAGCACAGTGCCTGGCACACTGTAAGCACTTACTGCTTGTTGCCTTGACTTAACTTTCTTGTTCTAAGCCATTCCCCTATCCATTGTGCTAGCCTGCCTCTGATATGTTAATAGTGCGAGTAATCATAATCACCTATGCACTAGCAATATGAAAGATGTATCAGAAACTGTGCTAATAATCCCTATCTTGCTAAAAAAAAAAAAAGGCCTTTCCTGAAAAGAATAGTGCCAGTGTTCCATACTTGTCCATGCTTCGTTTGTGGAATCTTACTTTGTTCTTTTATTGAGCAGACATTTATTGGAATGCCTACTTTATACATTGCACTGTACTAGTCCCTGAAGGAGATATAAAAGTGAATGAAATAAAGACTTTGTCCCCAAGGAGCCTAGCAGTCTAGTTAAAAAGAAATAAGACCATACACAAATTAGTAAAAATTAAAATGTAAGTATATAAGAAGAAAATAACATGCTTTTAGGTCACATGAGGTGGAAATTACCTCCAGTCACTTGTGCCTCTTTGGGGCCACATACTCAGCCTAGGCACGTAGCATTTGAAGATTTAGCACGTAAAATAACTGGTGCACCAGTAGCCTCCAAGGTTGGAACTGAGCAGGTTGCTAGTGGCCAGACTATCCTCCTGTTTTTTTGTCCAGGACACAACCGTCCATGAAATAAAACGTTCATTCTTTGTGGAACACACCATTGGCTTTAATTGCCAGCTCCTAAACCAAACTCTCCTCAGGTATAATATCCACACTACCTTGGCACTTAATCAGTGCCCAATTCCATTATTTCTATATGTTTCTGTAACTATGGTTGAGATTAAAATCATAATAATGTCGTATGTGGATGTCTTCATTTGTGCTTAGGGCTTTGGCTTCAAACCAGTTGTTTTAAGCTAAATTTGTTTTTCTTTTAAACAGACTGAGGAAATATGTAGCACTTTAAAGAAGGATCAGTGGATGTCATCATGAGTAATATAGTGGGATGTGTACATTTCCAAGGTTAAATAGCTGCTTTAAACTCTGTCCCTCAGAGCACTCCCCCAAAGCAACCATTAATAGAACAGTTGCTGTATTAGGTCTGTGGTCCCACTTTCTACCACCAACATCCCCTACTGGAGATAGTAATTGGTGAATTAATTTGGGTGTTGACCCATAACTATGTTCTGTCTAGCACTTGCCTTAGTAATAAACGTGAGCAGGGGCAGAGAAGGTTAGAGACCCCGACTGGTGCTGGTGCTCTGGACACACACAAAACTGGCTTATCTTTGCAGTTTTCTAAACTAGGCCTCCCTCTGCTGGTTCTGTAACAGCTGAACTACTCCTCAGAAATGTGTCCTGTGTTTGTTATGCATTCAAACCTCTGTTTGCCTAGCTTTCCTTGTGTCCCAGTGCAGATGCAACTGAGATGTCCCTTGGTGCTGGAATATCATTTTCAGATACTGAGAAAGGATATGACTGAAATGTGTTCCAGGAGGGTGGCATTGTGTCTTATCTCAGTCTTTGTGTTTCCCCCAACACCTAGCACAGTTATCCACCATAGTAACCATTTAATAAATGTTTGTTGAATTAAAGCAGTGGAAAACTATGTCAGAGATTGTGTCATTGTCCCTTTAGCTCCTCTTCCCAGTTGACTTTTCTGTTTTGTTTTGTGCCCACTTAGGGTTCCTTTTCCCCCAGCTCACAGCAGGAATGGAATCATCGTATATAATGTGTCTAACCTCTAAACCAACAAGAAAATGCTTGGCTCATAATAAAATGAGAAATTGTTTTGCTCTTCTATTTTGAAAAGTCCTTCCTTTTGTTTAATATGGAGACTATTTGTGCCCTAAAGCATGTTCCAAGTAAGCATTTGTACATCCCAGAGGAACTTTTGATTTACTTTCCCAACTGTGCCTTTCTTTCTCCTGTAATGATCTGAGAAGCTCTGAGACTTCAGAACAGAACAGTAGTCATGTTTAAAAACCACTCTGACTGCATAAAAGTTCTAACTCTTTCCACATGCTGGGTTTTTGACTTCCTGAAAGGCTGACCTCCCACAAATTTTGGTTGTGCCATAAGATATCCTCAGCTAGGACCTTGATAATGCTGTTGTCAAATCTCTTTTTCTTAGAAAAATTGCAATGAAAATTCTGGGCTCTTGGCCAGAGTGTGGGCTGTGATACAATAAAAATGTTTCTCTTGCTCTTTGTTACTCTTCAGGGTTTGACTAAGTTTGTTTCCCATAAGCCTAATTTTGTACTCCATTTTTGTGACTTTAAAGGTAAACCTTGCCAAAGCTTCTTCATACAAGCTGCTCCATTTTGTCAGATCGCACTGTGCTCTGACTTTTCCAGTAGGGAGAGGAAGCTGAGAAGATGCACAGACTTAACTCATTTTCTGTGCCCTGTACTCTTGCTTCTCTTGCCGTCTTTCATAGGATTGTAGACCAACTAGAGTTGTAAGAACCCTTCAAGGCTATCTAGTCCAAACCTCCTGATGTTAGAACCCTAAGAAGGTTGAGCAGCTTGCCAAAGATGGGGTCAGAGGCAGGGTTGTAGCCGAAGGCCTAGAACTACAGAGCTGGTGCCCTTTTCACTGTACCAAAGCTTACCTGGGTTGGGGGGTGGGAGGAGGGCAGAAACAAAGTATATGGAACTTTAAAAATTTTTATAGAGTGAACTACTATACTTTCTAGTAGGGCAGCTAAGATTGCCTTCATACTCCTTCTGGCATCTCTGTGTATATGCAGAAGGTTTGGATGTAGGGTCGCAGGTACAGAAAGGTTGAGCGCTTTACCCATAGTGACTTACTTCTTGTCACTGACTCCCTGTCATGATGGTAATCATCAAGCTACATTCTCACCCTCACTCTTGTCAGATAGGTGGGTATTACGTTTTGGAGAGAGGATGCAAGTCTTAAAAATAAAATAGAAATTTTAAAATTCACGTTTGGGTCCCTCTACAAAGTTATGGCTGTTCAGTATATAATAAAAGCTCCCGTTCATGTAGCACCATAAAGTGTTAGAGATGTGCTATCCTTTAACACAACCCCATGGAGTTGGTAATATACATTATTATCTACATTTTATTTCTCCAGAGGAAACTGACACCCCAAGAACTCCATAGCCACATAACTAGAAACTATGTCATGGCTGGAACTTGAACCCAAGTCTCATAACTGATTTCAGTGCTTCTTCTATTGGGCAGTACTGGCACACTACATATATGTGTGTGTGTGTGTGTGTGTGTGTGTGTGTGTGTGTGTATACATATGTATGTGTATATGTATGTATATTTTAGGCAACTGGGGTTAAGTGACTTGCCCAGGGTCACACAGCTAGTAAGTGTCAAGTGTTTGATCTGAGGTCGGATTTGAACTCAGGTCCTCCTGACTTCAGGGCTGGTGCTGTATACATTGTGCCACCTAGCTGCCCCTTGGCACACTATATATTACTTTACATTTACATGGACATAAGGCTTTCCAGGTCTAGCCCCATTAATAGATGTGATCCCATTTGGCCCTCATGTTGAGTGGAATAGAGGAGAAGCAGCCATGGATTTGTGGTTGAGCACCTCGGTTTTGATACTGGCTCTGCCACTCATGCAGAATAAGAGGGTTGTATTACATGATTTCCAAATCTCTGGTCTCTGAATATTCTCATGTGATACAACTAGGCCGTGTAACTTAATTGAACCCACAGATGGTTGTACCTGTGGATTCTTTCTGCATGTTAGTGAAGAGTGCTGTTTTCTCATATTTTCAATTGTCAGGGGTTCCAGGATCATGTCCAGACTCTAGCCATTCTGACAAAAAGGCAGCCATAGCTACTGCTTTTACATTAAGTGATATGAACAACCAGGAAATCAGGGTTTTGATTCTGAACCACTGTTACTTTGAGCAAGATGAGGCATTTTGTCTCTGCAGCAGACCAGGCAACAGCCTGCTGAAAGAACTCCATCACTGTCAAGGTGCATCATGCCAGCTGGCTGGGCCACAAGCATATGGTGACCTGTACATTGTGTTGTATGCTTCTGCAGGCTGCATTAGTTCACTTAGGCCATTTTTATGATGACATGAGGACAGATTCCAACATCTAAAGCTTCTTCATCTTCTATATTCTGTCTTGTTTTTGTTGATTTAACAATTCTAGTGTTTATAATTCTTGGCCATCTGATACAGTGTATTCTTACTCAGTTTTCAAATATGTAGAAATAGTGGTGGTTTCCACAAAACAAATTTTTCTTCTCTCCCAATTTGAGCTTTTTAGAAAAAATGTGTAGAATGCAACTTGGTAAGTAAAGTAGTTTGTTCTTTAGCATAGAGTAATGGAACAAAAATTATCCCCAGCTGTTGATAGACAGTAGCAACCTTAAAATATAGAACATATGTTGGTAATTTTAAGGTTAGGTCATTAGTGTACACATTTATACCTTGATTTCCCTGATTCATCACAGGGCTGAATGATTTATCCAGACCCATAATTACCATAGTTAAAACTCTGTGGTCTTTTGATCATTGTCTCCAAGGCCATGCCTCTTTGTTCTGATGCAGATTAAATATGTGTTTTGGTGGGTAGTTACCTAACACATTTAATAAATGGGGAAGTGATGTAGTTGTGTCAACAATTAGTGAGTAGGGACTGGGCTGGATGTACTTACTAATAGTTCTAGTGCCAAATCTTTGTGTGTCTTTAGTAAATCATGGGGTTGTAGTAAGTATCCTGGTTTCCTTGTTTCCCCAGTGGCAAGGGCTGCTTAAAATACTTTTTAAAATAGATTGTTCTTTATTTTGTTAAATATTTCTGAGTTACATGTAAAATTTTTTAACAGTCATTTTTTTTTGTTAATTTGAGGTCTAAATTCTCTCCCTTTGTCCTACACATCCTCACTTCTTGAGAAGGCAAATGATTTGATATTGATTATACATGTGACATCGTGCAAAACCTAGTTCCATATTACATGTTGCAAAAGAAAACACAGGCAAAAAAATGCTTCAATCTACAGCCAGAGTTCCGCATTCTTTCCCTGGAGGTGGAGAGCATTTTTCATCATGGGTCCTTTGGAATTGTCTTGGATCGTTGTCTTGATCAGAGAAGCCAAGTCTTTGCCAGTTGATCATCCTTTATGTAAAAGATTGAATGCACACAAATGATTTTACTGAATAAGTAAAATATATACCAATATGTGCCACTAACTCTGCGAGTAAAATCTAATACCAAAAAGTATTGGTTTTATGGACATGAGTTCAAATAGAAGACTACAGGCAAAGCCAGTATAACACTGCTAATCATCTCTGGGAAAACAGCAGTTCCAGGAGGCAGTTAATTCATAACGCCCAATGTTACAGTCAGGTGATGCTCAGAGCAACCTTGAAGTGGATTTGATTCTTTTGTCCTAGTGGTAATTGATTGTAAAATGTTCTTTAGAGTGGAACATGCCTGTGCATATAAGCAGCGATTGGCTACTATATACAAGTTGATATAGGGGCTACAAAGAAACATCCCCTTGTCTGTTCGGAGCTTAACGCTCATGCGGGGAGACATCCCAAAGATGTATGATATAACAACAGGACTTAAACTCTTCAAGTATCTCCGACATTGTTTAACAGGGTCTACATTCTCTCTCAAATGACCCAGATTTTTTTCAAGGTCTGAACTTAAACACCAAATAAAATGAGCCTTTTCATATACAAAGTAGAATTTTAAAAAGAATGTAAATGAAGCTATGAGTCTATTATATACAACTTGATTTTCTTTTTAAATATACAATAAATTCAGCATGGAACTTAGATGAGTTTTGTGTTTCCTTTTGACTTTCCTTTTTCTTTTCTGTACATTTAAAAAAAATTCTTCATTTAACCTCTTTTATTTTTTTTTCTTTTCTGGCAAATCTTCCTCCCTCCCCATCAAAGTCCTTGCATTAAATATGCACTCAAGTAAAATAAAACCCCATATTGTACATGTCCAAAAATGCGTATCTCATTCTGTACCTTGAGTCCATCACATCTGTCTCAGGCTTCATCATCATTCCTCTGGAATTGTATTTGGTCATGACATTGATTAGATCAGTTGACACAGATTGAAGCCCCTACTTTTTTTTAGATAGTTTTGGAGAAATACTACAGCCAAAATTTCATCATCCTCAAGCTTGTAATGAGCCACTTCATACTCAGCAGTCTTGTTGTCACATCATTGGGCCCATACTTGAAGTCTTTGTAGTTTTGTAGGAACTTGTACTATGTAAGCTTCGTGGACCTAGGGTCACCACTGTACCATGGTGAAGCATCTGTAGAGGACTTTAGTGGAGGAGAAATAATAAGATTTAAGTACTAATTCAGTGCAACAGAAGAAAAAACATAAGGCAGTAAATGATTCAATGATTCATATCTAAACTATCTTTTTATTTACCTTTTTTTTTTTTGAGGCAATTGCCCAAGGTCACACAGCTAATAAGTGTCAAGTGTCTGAGGCTGGATTTGAACTCAGGTCCTCTTGACTCCAAGGTTGGAGTTCTATCCAGTGCGCCACCTAGCTGCCCCTAAACTATCTTTTTACTGCCTGTACTAGGCTTTTTCTCTGCTTCTCATGACTTCTAAAAACTAAAATGGGGATTATGCACAGCAGATAAATCTGTTTCAGCTACTCCATGGTCTAGGACACCCAAGAACCCAAGCAAGGTAGCATGTCAATGAACTAATAGTTCCTAGTCCTAGTCTCTCATGTGCTCACTCAGCATCCCCTTCGCCACTGCCTACCACTCACCACTCTGGCAGCTGCTGACCTTACAGGTTTGCCAGAGGACTCAGCTCTGATCCACCACATACACTCTCTGAGTACCCAGGGAATACAGAGGGTGCAGAAGCTTTCTCAGGCTAGGTTGGCCAAACTCTTGTAGCACAGTAGAGTCCAGTCAGTGAACAGCAGAACAAATGGAGGTAGGCCATGATCCAAAATGGCTGTCTACTGAGCCTGAGGGGAAAGAGCCCAGCATTCAGTTTGGGTCAGTCTCCCCAAGAAGTCATTTGGGGGCAGATAAAGTTAGAAAGGTAGGTTGGGGCTGAGCTGTAGAGAGCCTTGTCTTTGTGATAAGCCTTGGAGCAAGGCAGTAGGGCTACTAGGTATAAAGTCAGTCAATAAACATTTATTAAGTGCCTACTGTGTGCCAAGCCCAGTGTTAAGGGCTGGGGATACAAAAAGAGACAAATGACAATCCCTGTCCTCAAGGGGCTCACAGTCCAATGGAGGGAGACACCAAGCAAACAAATGTGTACAAACAAGCTACAAACAAGATAAATAGGAAATAATCGAGAAGAAAGGCACGAGGCTTTCTGTAGAAGACGAGATTTTAGTTGGCACATGAAGAAAGTGAGGAAGTGGAGATGAGGGAGAGTCTTCCAGACATGGGGATTAACTTTAGAAAATGTCCAGGGTGGAGTGTTTTGTTTGAGGAACTGCAAGGAGGCTAATGTCACTGGACCAAAGAAGTAAATGAAGCTATTGTGATAGCATAGATAGGATTTTATAAAAGTATTTGGATCAAGATAGTGGAGAGAAAGGGAAAAAAACCACAGGATCTTGTGATTGAGAAATCAAGGAAAGGAGTTAGCCTTAACTCCTGAGGTGGGTGTTGGTACCTTTAACAGAAACTGCCAGATCAGGAGGAGAAGCAAGTTTTGTAGCTTAGTTTTAGAATGTTGACTTTTTTATTACTTGTTTTCAGATTTTGAAATTTCACTTCAATCAAATATTTTTCAGCTAAGTATTGATTAAGCACTTACTATGTGTCAGGTACTATTCTAGTGTTATGAGTAGAAAAAAGAAGAGTTCTTGCCCTTAAGGAGCTTACATTCTAATGAAGACCACACATCTTCTGAAAGCTGAAAAGCCCGGGGGGGGGGGGGGGGGGGGGATTAGTCCGAAGGTTGACTGAGAGGCCTGAGCAGAGCCTGGAGAGATATAAAGGCATGGCTGTCCTAGGTGTTCTCCTAAAAAGGGAAGTTTCTGAGAGGTACTTGACAATAAGAAGGGGCCACAGGGGCAAAGAGTACTTCCAGTGTGAGAAATCTAGGGGTGGAGTGAACTTTCTGGATGAGGGACTTTCTTTGCCAAGATGTTTATCCTTAGTTCTTGAAGAGAACCAGTGACATCAGGAAGGTGATGTCCTGACTTGCTAGTGGATTGGATGTAAGTGAGAGAGGGCTGTGCAGAGTCATCAGCCTCACTCTTTCCTCCAGAGCCATCTGGTTCCAGTGGCAAGATATTGATCAGGATGACTGCGAGATGGCCCCATGCAGTGGGAGACCTAGGCCTTTTTAAGCTAAGGGCCTTCTCAGGTCTCAGTTTGTCTGAGGCAGCACTCATTCTGTGATTAAGGCTGGGTAGGAAATGAGGCCCCAAAAAATGGCCTCTTTTACCTACTCAAAAAAAGCCAGAATCAGGCTGGGAGAGGAAGACCCTCAGGGTTTCTGTCCAGAACAAAAACTATTGCTATTTCACTGACTCTGAGCCAACCAAACCCAAATAATGACCAGCTAAGGCTTGGGTTGGGGCTCATTACTGGCCAGTCAGTGAGAGCCTGAGCGATTTGGGCATAGTCAAGTAGCTCCATTTGAATCTCAGTGGGCTTTATCGAAGCCCGGTTTCTCTTGTGTGCTAGTTCAAGAAATTTGTATTCCTTTGGGCAGAGCACCCACGTGTAAGTGTATGATTCCCCCTGGGAGAGGAGGGGAGAGAGGAAGGTATAGAAAACATGCAGAGGGTCAAGAGTGGATCCTGGGAAGGAATGAAGTATTAGGGAAGGCTTGTGTCTTAATTTTTCATATCCTCCTTCACTGCAGGAAGTAGACTTGCCATCACTGGCTGTATATAAAATCTAATCACAGATATGGATATTTAGCATTCCTGAGTTCTGATGCTAGTTTTAATCTTACCCTGTATTTTGAATGTTTCCTTATCTGTAAAATGGGAATAAACTTTGTTACATGAACCAAGGGTGAAGAGAAAGCTACTGTATCTATTCTGGTTATTATTAGCCTTGTTTCTAGGTAATTTGAGTTTAGTTTTGACCCTTTCAGGGGTACTTACTGAAAGAAACAATGAGAGATACTTCATACAGTTAAAATTAAATTGGATTCATATGTTGCTCAGTATGTACATTGTTACCCAAAGTTGAAAGGAAGCAAGGTGCTTTTGGTTGCAGCTGAGCAGTCCTTAGGACATTGTTTATTATCCTCTATTCGTCATGCATTTTTCTAGGTCAGATAAGCAGAACTGGAAAAGTAGGAGGTGGCTCCTTATTTCCATTCTGGATCTTCTGAGGTTCACTCTTCTCTCTAGTGCTGTTTCTCATGCATACTCCATAGAGTCTGAGCCACGTATGATGCCCCATAAAATTGCTTATTAGTTTTGGACATTTGTTGTTTTGATAACACAATGCCAAATTCAAATTTCATAGCAGCTACAATTCAAGTATATACCTAGTCTTTTAAAAAGTATCTGTTTGTAAGTGGCACCAAAACTGATTAGCAGTGCTGGAGTCTCCCTTGAAAGGAGCCAGTGATTAAGCCAAAGCCCTTTTGTAAGGGCTCCAGCCCTGTAGTACTTCCCTGAGGCAGTGTCCCCAACCCCTTCCAGTTGTCTATAGAACTGCATCTGCCAGAATTTGTTTTGTCTTATTGAAATGCCCTTGAAGGACAACAGGTAAAAAAAAAACAAAACAAAACTTGCTCCCAAGGGATTGTGTCCACTCAGGTGTTGTCCTGCTTCCTGTTAATTATTAATGTTAAAGTTACTTGAAGGCATTTGACTGGAGGCATTTGCTAAATTGCCCCTGCTGGTCATCTGGGTTTCTCTAATCAAGATAGAAATACATAATAATATGTGGTCAAAAGTCTATAAAAGTCCAGGCTTATATGAGTGTGTTTTATATTAATACTAGGTACTATAAGTCTTATCAAATTAGAAATCTGGCAGTCTGCTAATTAGGTTTATTAGCTAACTGTTCTCCTTAAGAAACTTTTAATGCTTTGTGTTCCTTGGTCCTTGACCTTTGACAGCAGTTCTCCATAAAACACTTTTTTATATGTGGTAAACCTCAGGAACCTTACCTGCAAAGAATTCCATTATATTCACTTATTTAACATCTCCTAAAATTTGGAAATCCAAAAGTTTTGCATTTACTTGAGAGAATTTAAGAAATGTCATCAACAAAAAAATCTGATGTGTGTGCTGACAACATCCCTTTTGAAGCTATATGTAAAAATACTGCTTTTGCTGAGTCACCATTCCTCTTCCCTCCATCCTCACCTTTTTCTCCCTCAAATCTCCCCTCACCCTTTTCTAGCTACCCCATACTTCCCATAGCCTCAGATGCCTGGACAGCTGTGCAGGAAATAAGGTGACCCCCAAGCCAGTTAATGTGGTCAGAGACCAAGGGAAAAATCACCCGTTCTTTGGTGGTGTTATTTTTAATTTTAGTTTGCAGACTCCTCCTGTGAGGTCTTTCTGTCTTGCGCATCAAATTTTACCTTTAAGGTAGATGGACATTAGGACAAGTGGACTTGAGGTTAGCTCCTTGTATTCAAGGCTTTTTGGAGCTATTTCAGAGGCTTTAAAATATATTCAAGTCATTATTCTACAGGGGTACCCCACATAAGCCTTAGCCTTGATTGGTAGTTTTTTTTCTTTCCTCACGTGATCTTCAGTGAATCATTTTTTCAAGGCTATGAGGTAGCTTTACCTTCTTCCTCAAGTAAAATCATTGGAAAACAGGAACATGATCACTTTCTTCTTATCCTCTCCATTGGGACTTACTAACTGAGGAGACCCAGTAGAATGCTTATCAATTGCATCCCATCTCTAAAATACAGGGCCTGCTATTGTTAAATAACACGATTAGGAATTGTGTGTTATGTGTTTGGTTTGCTTGTTGAAAAGATTTGTCTAAGCTTACTGAGGAAAACAAGGGTAGATGGAATATCATCAGTGCTTTCTGAAGTCGCTTCTCCAAGCTGAAAGGTAAATTTAAATGTTGTCCTCACATACCTTTGCAAGAGTCAGGGCATCAGAATGCAAAGTAAATTTAGAAAGTAAAGCCAGAAGGTGATAGGAAATGCCTAGTGATTTGAATTCCCTCGTTATTGTGTTTTGGACTTCTCAAACTGGATGTTGTTATCTTAACTGAATTAATTATCTTTCTCTCTGAACCCTTCCCCTCTTCCAAAACATCCTTACTGTTGTCGAGGGCACCACCATCCTTCATTCCTCCAGTCACCCAACTTAGATGTCACCCTCCATTCCTCTCTTTCTCACCCCAATCTGTTCCCAAGGCCTGTCGATTCCACCTTTGCAACATCTCTCCAAAATGCCCCCTTCTCTCTTTTGGTACTGCTACTCGCTAGTACAGGCTCATATCTCTTCATACCTTGATTATTGCAGTAGCCGGTTGGTTGATTCACCTGCCACAAGTCCATTTCTCATCACCATTCCAGGCCATCCTTCATTCAACTGCTAAAGTGATTTTCCTAAAGCACCAGTCCTACCATGTCATCCCCTCCTTACACAGTAAAGTCCAGGGGCTCCCTGTCACCTCCAGAATCAAATACAAAATCCTTTGGCATTCAAAGCCCTTCATAACCTATTCCAACTCTTTCCAATTTTTCTTCTACCCTTATACCCCTCCTGCCTCTTGTACTTTTCCATCCAAAGACACTGGCCTCTTCAGTATTCCTCAGAAAAGATATTCCATTTGCCAACTCAGGCATTTTCTCTGGAGGGCTCGCCTCCCATTTTTGGAAACCAAGGGGAAATGGTAGAGTGACTTACTCATCGAGCATGGTGTCTCTTCTTCTGTTTGGCTATTAGGTGAATAAAGTATTCTTGTTATATATGAAAGCAAATACTTAGTACAAATGCACCAGCAAGGTAAAGATGGAGCTTTGGCCACCCAATTGTCATTGAAAATGAACTTGAATAAAAAGAAATGTGTTCTTTGTATAATCTGCAAGATTGTACTTTGACTTTCTGTAAGGGATAAGACCCTGTGCAACACTGTTATGATTTTCTGCGTTAACATTAAGAGATCCATATTTATTGTTATCCTTCAAACCTGTCATTTGTCATAATTGTATAATTTAGTTAGTGATTTCACTCCTCATTTCACAAAAAAATTGAGGGTTAAAAGAATCACTAGTGATGTCTTTTATTTAGTTAAATCCCTTTCTCCTTTACTAGATCTCTGATAATCAAGTCTCAGAACAGCCTGGGACCTCACAGGGCAGGTGCCAGCTCCATTTTACAAATATAAGAACTTAAGTATCAAGTACAATGCCTTAGCCAACATAGAAGCCAGAACTCCTACACCCAGGGTCCTTGGAATGAGTCTCAGGTGTGCAAGATGTGCCAGTCACTGGGCACAGAACCAATTAAATATGGAAGACCTATTCCTAACTCTATTTGGGGCTGGAAAGTGGGGGTGGCAAGAACATGCATGAGCTTTCTTTATTTTAATGAGTTAGAAGAAAAGGGGAGGTTTTTTTGTTTGTTTGGTTGGTTTTTTTGCAGAAAGTATTACTGAACTTCACAGAGAGGAGATAAGTCCAGAAAGTGTTAAAATTGTCCTGGAAGCTAAATGAAGGCTAAAGTAGAAATTTCTAAGTGAAGGAAAATAGTAAACTATTTTAGTAAAATAGCAAACTGTTTAAATATAGTAAACTAAAACTTTGAAGTTTACTCTCTAAAATGAAAACTTTCAAAATCCAGGAAATGGGCACTATTGAAAATAAGGAAGAGGATATTATGAGCTTCTGTGCATTAGAGGAGTAGGAAGGAAAAATGGACTGCTGAATCTGGAGACCTGGGCTCTGGTCCCAGCTCTGCCCAGGGGCTCTCTGGGCCTCATTTTCCTTGCCTGTAAAATAAGGGTCTTGGATTAGATTATCGTAAGGTTTCTGCTCATTCTAAAATTCTCTGATTCTCCTAGCCCTCCAGCCCCTTATAAAAATAAGCTACAGTGCCTTCTAGACTGTAATTGAATGAATTAATACATCATTATTCTTTCTAGTAGCTTCTTGGTTCCTTTTATTTTAGAGAAGTACCCATTGTTGGTGAATACTAACCTCATTTTTGTCTATAGAGTGCATAGACTGGAATTGTCATCTTGCTTTGTGAAGTACAGAAATCCTTGAAAATGCCTCCTAAAATTGCACAGAATATTCATTGCTGCAGTGTTATTCTATGTGTGTCACTTGCATCGCTCAGAGTGCTGCTCTTCGAATGGCTGAAACTTTAATAGCAAATATCCCTCCAGGGTTTGTAATTTTCCAGACAAGATGGCCGAGTTGATAGAAATGTTTTCAACACAGCCTTGTAGCAGATGTTTGCCCTAGTGCTGGCTTAACAAACGTTGAACATAATTCATTACTGCCTCCTCATCCCTTTTAGATGGATGCAATGGCTAGTTGAGATTTATAAATATTTTGTTTCAGGCAGTAATTAAAGCTACTAAAAGGAAGGATGGGGGTGGGGGTGGACTGTGTATAGTCACAGCAGCTGTCCTGTGTTGACAGAAAAGATCAATTATTTCATCATGGCATTTTCTGTAAAGCCAAGAAAACAGCCAAGAGGTTAGGGTAGAAAAGAGGCAATAGTATATACATTAGCTTGCACTTAGATATTTTCATCTAGTGGGTATATTTTATCAGGCAGGGGGAAAAAAATTTGATTATTGAACTGTAAATAGTGCTTTTAAACTAATCAGATTCAATTTGGGGGTGTGTGTGGGTTTTTTTAAGAGCTATTCCTAATAGGACACCTGAATAGCTCAATTTTATATGTCTGTGTTAGATCACTGAAGAAGAAACAACATATTAGTAACATTGCAAGACATTAATGACTCATTTGTCTTATATGTTTACCTTAGATTGCCTTTTTCCTTCCTCCCATTGCTCTGAACAATGCTGTGAAGTATTTAATTTCTGACCAGTGGTTTTCACAATATTGACACCAACTAGTTATCTTTGGAGAGTTCATCATCAAAGACTTGTGGTACAAACTCAAGAAAGAGCTATGACTTTGGGTTTCACTTCCAGTCCCTTTTCATTCAGAACAGAAGTTTCAGCACCATGTGTGTTCTGTATAGTTTGGAGTTTTTTTATGTGTGTGGGTTTGGGTTAGTTGGACAGGTTTTTTGGTTAACAGGATTAATAGCATTATCCTTTTTATTTGCAGTTTATAATTTGTCTGATAGAGTTCTGATCCTGTACCTATACCTTCCCAGAAACCTTTCCTATTCCTTGCCGCTCCCCCAGATTAGAGGATAGTGTTTGGAATATTCAGTAAGTTGTTATTGCTAATAGCATTCAATTCTAAATATATTTCCATGCACCAGATTTTAAAGGTTTATAGTTTATTCCTAAAGATAATGCATTCTGATATGCTGTATCTTGGAGAAAACATTTTGAAAAGAAACCATTCTCATAATTTCTGCATATTTTATCTTTTCTCCCCTGTTACCTACCTGCATTTCTGTTTCTTGTAAATAGTTATGAAGTAGTTTTTTAATGACCAATCAGACAATAAACATGTGTTAGGCACCCACATACTGCATAGGCAAGATACAACTTAAGGAATGTTCCTGAAATACGCTAAAAAGGGGAGTGCAGGGGGAGCAGCCCATGCCCCATTGATTTTTTTTAAAAACAAAAACTACGTCATTCAGTATATCCTTATTTCTTTACTGTTTATAAGTGAACCAGAAACATGATTTGTACTTATTCTTCACCTGAGGCATCCTTCTCCAGTTGGTAACTTCATGTAAGCAGGTAAACTCTTTAGTAAAGAAATCACTACTAAAAGAAATGTCTTATCCCTAGTGGACTCTTTTATTTATTTTACAGAGGGAAAGCCAGAGTGTGGTGAATTATAACAATCTAGCCATAAAAGAAATGATCCCAAATAATTATGTTCAAATCTTAGATACTATTTAATTGGATAGGTAGTGTCATCATTGTTGTTATTTTGAGGAAATGACAAAAAAGGAAAAACAAAATAAGCTTGGGAGTACCTTGGAGGCATCCTTCCGCACACACCTTCATCTTTATTCTTTCTATCATTGCTGTTATTTTTGAGGCAGAGGCCCTGTCACTACCTACACCAAAAATCTGAGAGGATGGTAATAATTGTGTCAAGGTGGCTAACCTTCCCTCCTATCCTTAAGTCCATGCTTTTAGTTCCTAAATTTCGGGATCCTTTGATGCATTTTTATCCAGGTCACATGCAGTAACATGGATGTTTCCCCATGGCTCTGTCCTGGGCTCTCTTTTCTTCTCTTCTTCCTCTGTACTATTTCACTTGATAAGGTCATCAGCTACACATGATTCAAAGCCATTTGTCCAGTCCCAGCCTTTTTCCGGACTTCCAGTCTTACATCTTCAGTGGTCTGTTGGACGTATCAAACTGAGTATCCAGACATCAACATGACCAAAACTGAACTCATTATGTTTCACCCTAAACCCTCACCTCATCCTAACTTTCTGTTATTGTCCAGAATACAACCATCTTCCCAGTCACCAGGCTTGCAACCAAGGTGTCATCTCCTCATTCTCATCCCCTATAGCTCATCAGTGGTCAAGTCTTGTCATTTCTACCTTTGTGATATTTACTGTGTATGCTCCCCTCTCTCCTTTGACACTGTCGCTGCTCCAGTATAGACCCTCATCCTTTCGTGTCTGAACTATTGTAACTTTCTGGTTGTCTTCTTCAAGGGCACCTCCACTCAGCTGTCAAATTGATTTTCCTAAAAAAGCACAGGTCTGACCATGTCACCTCTCTGTTTGATCAACTCTAGTGATTCCTTATTATCCTCAGGAAGAAATAGAAAATTCTGTTTGGCTTGTGAGGCCCTGCATAACCTAGACCTAGACCTTCCCACCCTTCCAGTCTCACACACCTTCTAAAGACCAGTGACACTGGCCTTTTTATTGTTCCTTACATAAGACATTCCGTGTGCCTTTTCATTGGTTTTTTTTAATGCAAAACCAGAGAAATTTGAAGGTCAATTAACAACATAATGCAATATTTTTTTTTCTTACAGAGGAAATTCATGAATACTGTTGAAGAAACAAAAATGCCACATTGTAGGAAAAAAGGCTTTCACTACTACTAGGGTGCTTATGATGAGTTCATCTATATTATCATATTACTATTTTTACTTGCAGGTTATTGAAAAGTTTATTTTCTAATGAAATTTTGTTATAAAGACCTTCTTAGACCTGAGACATTCTGTGCACTATTTACAAGCCAAATATCAAATGTTTTCTTAAAGTAAAATTCTCAGTAGATGATGAAAGAGGTCTTCAGTAGCAAATCAGTTTTCTCAGGTTGCGTATTTTCCTGTACGTGTGTGTGTGTGCACGCATTTTTGAAGAATAATTCAATATCTGTTATTAGCACAACTTCTAAATCCTTGGATGGTTAAATGGACCCTACTTAAAGTGTTCCCTAAGATTGGAAACTTCTTAATCACTAATAGTAACTAATAGGAAATCCACCTTCAATTCTTGCTTTCCTGATGAATTAAGCTTTTTCCAAAGTGGAGGCCTCTTTTGAAAGGATGATGGCTTCCTTGGATCTTTTTCAGCATTGCTTCTTATTGCCCAATTCCCTGAAAGAACCACCTGGAATTTGCAGAATTGATGTGAGATAATGCTTTAGATCAGGAGTGAGCAGAACAACTCATAGAGTCCCTCTAATGACCTCTTTGTCCACTGCATTTTGGTGGGGGGGAAGGGTGAGGCATTTGGGGTTAAGTGACTTGCCCAAGGTCACACAGCTAGTAAGTGTCAAGTGTCTGAGTCCAGATTTGAACTCAGGTGCTCCTGACTCTAGGGCCAGTGCTCTATCCACTGTGTCATCTAGACGTGCGCACGCCTCCCCTCCTTGCATTTTTTGCAGAAATAAAAGTTATTCTGATATAGCTACATAAAACCAAAGTCCGTAACACCAAGCAATATAGTCTGTTTGGACTTAAGAAGGAAAAGATATTTTTCACAGCTGTATCTTGTAGTTTTCTCTCTCTTTCAGACTAGAATAAGCCTAAAAGAATTTGGTGAGGAGAGAGTAATGTGGGTATAGAAAGGAAAATATTCTTTTGCCTCTGCTGGGAAAGGTCCTTGTGACAGCAGAGGGTCCAAAATCTAAACTCTGTCCAGCTGATGTGGCTTCCTAAAGCTGGAGTTTTGTTTTGTCAAGTACATTTACCACCCATTTTTTAAAAAGAGCTGTTTGGGTTCAGAATCTCACTCAGAATTTCAAAAGAGACTAGCTTGTGTGATGACCTTAGAAATACAGTCCTGTTAGTTCTGAGATCTAAAAATTAACTTACTGCCACTACTGTGGCAGGTGACGTATTTGTGGCCAAATGATAAAGGGAATGGACGTTTCTCCAAGAGTCAGTCCTCAACAATGACATGAATGCACCTGTTAGAGCAGGTGGAACATCTGACCAGTTTACTGCAAATAAACACTTCCCCCCCCATGCCTGAACCTTCTCTTCCTCATCTCTGACTCTTGGTTTCCCTGAATCCCTTCGGGTCTCAGCTGAGTTCTCACCTTCTGCGAGAAGCTTTTCCCAGCCCTCTTTCATCTTAGGACCTTCCCAGTTTGTCCCATAGATATCTTGTTAGTACATATTGTCTGCATGCTGCCCTGAGGTGAGGGACTGTGTCTTTTGCCTTTCTCTGTATCCTCAGTTCCTGGTACAGAGGCTGGTACATAGCAGGTGCTTAATAATGCTTGTTGATTTTCCTGGGGGGTGGTATTTATTCTTTTCTCCTTGGTTTTGCCCCTTACCCATTTCTGTATCCACTTTAAAAATTTAAAAAAAAAAAGGACGGGGAAAGGAAAAACTAAGCAGCCATTAGAGTAATAAAATCATCACAATCATCCTTGGCCCCTGGTAGTCAGTAGTTCTGGCAAATTCAATTCAGTCCTGCTCTGCTGTCAGTGCAGGTTGTTACCAGCTTTGGATTTGGGTTGAGCAGAAGAGTGGAATTGTTGGGACTCAGGAACTCCTGTGCTGTTGAATAATTGGAGATCATGCATTGTTTGGAGCAGTGGGTCCCTTTAAGAGAGGCAGCTGTCATTGCTGTGATTTGTTCCTAATTAATGGAGAACTGCCCACAAAATTGAAAGCATCCTTAGTTTATTGAATACTTAGTGTGGGAATAACAATGAAGCTTCTTTCAGAGAGACTGTAAGATTCATTTTAAGTACTTTGTCGTTCCCTTCCTCTCTTCCTCCTCATCTCATTTTTATTGATAATTCCAGTTGTCAAGTTAGTAAGGGTGTATTTTGCCACCTGACCACTGGAGGGAAAGTTTAAAAAAAAAAAACCAAAACACAACTTTGTTTATTCTTAATTTAACAACCGCTAATAAAACAAGCATTTTTCACATACAAAGTAGGGAATGAACATTTTATTAAGTGCCTACTGTATGCAAGCCACTTTACAACTATTATCTCTTTTGATACTCAAAACAGCCCCGTAAAGTAGGTACTATTATTATCATCTCTGTTTTTTTATGGGTCACACAGCTCATAAGTGTCTGAGATTATATTTGAACTCGAGTCTTCCTGACTCTAGGCCCAGTGTTCTATTCACTTAGCCAACTAGCTGTGTCTAAATAAAGGAATTATGAAGCTCTGAATTTATATTATATATAATAAAGTCAGCATAACAATTTTTTTTTACTTTTAAAGAAATTCTGAACATAGTAAATCCCAAATAAAATGATCATTTCCATGTACATGATAAAACAGGAAAAGAGGATTTTACATGAAAAAGTAAATCTCTTATGTACAGCTTTTCTTTTCAAATATGAAATAATTCAGCACACAACTTTCAAAGCTCCCCTGCTTTTCAGTGATTCTTTTTGACCTTCTGTTCTCCTGTGCATTTTTAAATGCTTCAATGAAGCCCCTCCCCTACTTTCCCTACCTTCCCTCTACCCCCTTGTTACAGATATATCCAGTATAGCAAAACAAGCTTCCACATCAGTCATGTCCAGCAATGTACGTTTTCATTTTGCACCTCTCTATCGGGAGATAGGTCAGCAGGCTTTGTCGTGGTCTTCTGGAATTATGGTTGATAATTTCAAAGTTGTTTTTCTTTGATAGTATATAACTTGTTCTGGTTCTGCTCACTTTATTCGGTATCATTTTGTATATGTTCTCAAGTATTTTTGAAACCATCCATTTGAAACCATTGTCATTTCCTATAGTGGATATTGAAGAGATTTGGAATTAGAACTTCTAACTGATTGACTTACTGATGGTACACAGCAGGTGTTTGAGGATTGTGGCAGGTCCTCTTGGACACATCGGAGTATCTTGCAAATCCATGTGCATCTTTGCTAGTCTGTGGTACACATGGGGAATAGTCCTTCCAGTCAGTAGACTGTATGTCTCTACCATTGATGTGCTGAGTTTAGGACGGGTGGCCCCACTAAGCAAAATATATCCCACAAAACTCAGCAAAGCTCTTGAAAGGAGCACTAGGTAGTATACACATTTCACTGACAGGCAGTCCATTAAAGTTTCCGTAAACAGATTGCTGTTTGACTAGTAGAAGATACAAAACTGCTCCTTATCCTCACATCCAAAATGCATAGCATGTACTGCCCAGAATATAAATTCATCTTCTCTCTAACTGTGTATGACTGGGAATTGCTACTAGCATGTGACTTTAACAAGACTGAAGAACTGGCCACAGTTTCTTCCATTTGTTCAATCAACGGCTATTAAGCACAGTACAGATATTTATTATGCACCTGTTAGGGGCAGAAGATTGCACTAAGTCCCGTTGAAGGAGGCGGAAATAGAAGACTGAGAACCTCAAGGGCAGGGACTGGCTTTTGCTTTTCTTTGTTACCCCAGTGCAGTACCTAGCATATGCTGGGGCTTCATACATGTTGATTGACATGGGCCCTATGGGTTTATAGTCTATTTGAGAGGAGACTTAAAGGCATGATAGGGTGAAATTATAAAAAATTAAGGTTCAAAACAGAATGTGCTCTGGTAATTAAGGGGAGAGAAAAGAGATTATTGTGGGTCCAGGTTGTCAAGGCAGCATTGGAGGGGGAGAGATGAAATTTGAACTGGACCTTGAAGAATGGTTAGGAATTGGAGAGGATGGGGATGACCCCTAGAGGTGGGGGAAATAGTTTCACTAGTTATGAGCAAGAGGAAGGACCATGAATAAACTGGTGTACTTGGAGAGTGGCAAGGTCACGTTGGAAAGAAGTGGGAGCTGTGGTGGGAAAGGTAGTTTGAGGCCAGATTATAGGCTGCCTGAATTGCTGAGCAAATCAAGATCCCGTTCAGGAAGCAGTAGAGAGTCCGTGACATTTGTCAGCGGTCTGGTGTAACAGTGATATAGTGAAACTGATGTTTGAGGAACATTTTTTTTTAGCACGTATAGATAGGCTGGATTAGAAGGAGGAAAGACTAGAGCCAGGCAAAGCAGTTAAGAGACTGTTTTAGGAAGCCAGACGTAAGATAAGGACATTGACTTGATGCCGCAGCAGTAGTAGAAGCAGCACGGCGTAGAAAACAAAAGGTGGGCATCAAGAAGACTTGGGCGCGGTCTTAGCCTTGACCCTTAGGAAGCTGTTCTGAAGGTGCAGAAGCTGTGCCTCTGAGTGGCTGTAAAATGGAGATAATCGGGGCAGCTAGGTGGCACGGTGGATAGAGGGCCAGCCCTGAAGTCAGGAAGACCTGCATTCAAATCCAGCCTCAGACCAAACACTTGACACTTACTAGCTGTGTGACCCTGGGCAAGTCACTTAACCTTAATTGCCTTAAAAAAGAAAAAAAATAAAAGGGAGATAATACTTAGGATCTATCTGAGCTCATGTGAAGCTTAAAGAAGCACATTTAAAGTGCTATGTAAATTCCATTATTGTTGTGAATCAAAGGAGGAATTGACAAGACATCCATTGATGTCTCAAACTGTACTTTCCATAAACATCTTAAACGCACTATATCCAAAATTGAATTTGTTTCTCTTTTCCCCCAAATGCTGCCTCCCTTCCAAGCTTCTCTGCTACTGTCCAGGGTACCGCAGTCCTCCCAGTCTCCCGGGCTCATTCCCTATTTCTCACCATCTCTCCTTAACCCGAAGTATCCAGTCTGTTGCCAAGACCTGTCGATTTCATTATTGCAACATCACTTCAGATACACCTGGTTTTCTCCTCTGACACTGCCACCTCTCTGGTGCAGACCCTTTATCACCTCATGCCTGAAGGATTATAATAGTCTGTTGATTAGTCTCCCAGCCTCAAATCTGTTTGGCTTTTAAAGCCTTTCATAAACTGGCCCCTTCCTCCCTTTCCAATCTTACATCTTACTCTGAATTGCAGTGACATTGGCCTTCTTGTTCTTCCTCCCACAAGACACTGCATCTCTTACATTTTCACAGGCTCCCTCCCATGCTTGGAATTCTCTTTCTTATTATCACTGCCTCTTGGCATCTGTGACTTCGATGAAGTCTCACCTTTTACAGGAAACCTTTCTTGACCCTCCTTGAGGCTAGTGCTGCCCTTCTGAGATTTCTCCACTTTATCTGGCATATATTTTATATGTACATAGTTGTTTGCTTATTGCTTCTTTAGAGCAGGGACTGTCTTTTGACTTTCTTAGTATCCCTAGTGCTTAGTACAGTACCTGACATATAGTAGTTGCTTAATAAATGCTTCTTGAATTGACTTTTAAGTTAGATATGGGGACATGAGAAAAGAGTCAAAAAGGACACAGGTTTAAAGCCTCAGTGACCAGGAGAATGGTCATATATAAAGAATTCAGGAGACAAGGAATGCTGGTTTGGGGCAGAAAAAGGTGATAATCTTGTTTTTAGACAAGTTGAGTTTAAGGTCTGAGGTGACATCTGAAAGGAAATGTTTAGCAAACAGGGATAAAAGGTTGTTTCTGCCATTTACACCAGCTAGAAAGGCACTGATTTTGCCTTTTCATCAATTCCAGCAGCATTGATGCTTTTAGTTTTTTACACCACAGTCATTTCTAGAAATTCTCCCTTTCCATAGAAACTTTCCTTGTAACAAGGAAAGATGCATGTCACACCAATCAACTCAGGATATACAACTTGCTGTTACCTTCTAGTCAACCTCCCCTTCTCACCTAAGAGGAAACAAACTGTTTCATTCTCTGTTCCTCTGGGTCAGGACTAGTCAGTTACCTGCCAGGATCTTTTAGAACCTTTGACATTACCTATTCTTTAGGTTATTTAGCAGCCTGATTTCCAGACACCTCCTTCTGCAGAATAGGCTTTTTTCTAGTCTTATTCTGAAATGTAGCTATGGCTGTTTTAAATTGGTTGAGATAAATGTGATACAGGGTCCCAGTACCTTGATATGATGCCTCAGTGTCTCTCTGTGTCAGCTTCTTTAGCTAGCTAGCTAGCTAGCTAGCTATACATGCAGCTTTCTCTAACAGTATTGTTTGCTCCTTGGTGTTATTCTAACACTTGAAAGCACAGTTGTCCTGATAAGAACCTCTAGGGATGAGGTTAGAGAATTTACTTAGACAAGCATATCTTGGGAAAACTCAAATTTGAAGTGCACGTTCAAAATTGAAGAAAGTGGCAATTATATGCCATGAAATTCCTGTGTAATGTGTCTGAAGGACCACATTTTTTGAACGTCATATTAAGAGAAAATGTTTTGGGGGGGCCTTGACTGAGACTTAAAAAAAAATTAAAAGAAAAATTCTACTATGAGAAAAATGTCTAGCAAAGTCACATTACAACCCCTAATGTCTGGCAGCACAACATAATCAAGTTCTCATGGAGATAGGAAGCCTTTTTTAAGAGAAGAACTTGGAGGATTTGAAATTTGACATCTTTTTTAACTCTTTCCATTTCCAACTTTATTTTTGTTGGCATACGCACCTGATAACATCTTTGTCATCCCTCTATATTGCACCCTGGTTTTGCCCTTAACAGAAAATAGACAAGTTATTTTAAGTCTGTATTTCCTTTGTAACGTCTCTGAAACATTTCTTAATGAACCTTGCATAGGACTGGGCAAATAGAGAACAACTATAGAAAAGAGAATTACAAATCCAACTAATAACTCTGGTATTTCACCTAACACCCAGCAAATTGGTGAAGATGACAAAAGATGACTGGTCAGTGCTGGAGGGGCTGTGGGAAGGGAGGTACACTTACGCGTTTGTTAGTGAAACTGAAATGGTACTGTTTTGGAAAGCAATGTGGAATTATACAAATAGTAACTAAAATATGCCTTTGACTAGGTGTATGCCCCAAAGAGTTAATTGATAGAAAGGTCTCCTATATACCAGAATATTTTTAGCCGTACTTGTTTGTGTTAGCAGAATTGGAAAACAAAGTTGATGCCCATAGATTGGGGAATGGCTAAATATACTGTAGTCCATGAATGTCATGGAATGTGACTGTGTTGTAAGAAATGAGGAACATTGTTGAAATAAAGAAAACCATAGACAGTAGAAATGTGAAGAATGACCGCAAAATGATCAAAAATGAAGGCTGCAAAATTGCGAAAAATAAGCATGGCCCCAAAGAACAGATTATGAAATAACTCCCCCTACTCCTTTGCAGAAGTTTGAATTGGAAATACAGATTTGGGAGTTATCACCTAGAAAGGTTGAAGCCCAGGAAATTGAGAAGATTTCCAAGTATTAAAGTTTTGAAAGATAAAAGACCTGAAAAGAAAACCTGTCCATTTTGAGGTGGAATAAAGAAGGTAAGAAGAAAGAGAAGCCCTTAGGGGTAGGAGGAGAACCAGGAGAATTCAGTATCTTGTAAAGGGGAGAGAAAAGAGAAAGAGTTTCTAGAACAGTCTGGGTGGCGAAGTAAATAAATAAATAAATCTTTTTTCCTATACCATTAAGATTCTTTTCAACATTTCTGAGATTCATGGTATCCTTTGTGGGCTGATAGTAAATTAGTTTTGGATGTTTTGTTCCATTCCCAGGAACTGGTCGAGGAACATATTAGGCCCCCCCCAAGGGGCCTACTTTACTTTGGGTTCATCTGACGCCATCAGCTGAATCATTAGGTTAGCCCAAAAAATAACCCTAGAACATTTCTTGTTGAGGTTCAGGGGTGCTGGGACCCCAAAATATTGAGAGCAAGAGACGTGGGACCTGCCCAAATGAATTCAACCCAAGCCTTCTTTCAGCCAGACATAAGGGTTATTAAAGATCTGCCATATTGGCCAGACTCTTAAGGAATCTAAACATTGGTGATGCTCATTTTGACCAGCAGGCTAGAGTAAGTTTCAACCGTTGGCTAGATTTTAAGGATCTGAGCACCTTAATGGAGGCCAGATCGACCTTATGTACAGGAAGACTGTGGAAGGGATCTAGGAGTGACCAGTAGGCTTGGGGTGACTGGAGGAGGGGTCTAGGGAGGATCTAGGGTGGGAAGGGGGGGGCAGTCAGGAGGTAATAGACAATGGAGAGCTGGACTAGGTTAAGGATAACAGAGAATTGTGGTATTGGTCAGAGGTGAGAAGGAAAGGCCAGTTGATAGGATTTGCCTCAGGCAAACACTAGAGACTGCTTGCCTAAGTGAGAGAGTTCAAGGAGAGTCCAAGGTGGGGTCTGTAGACAAATGGGACCCAAATCCTTTTTTTTCCCCTAATTTATTTTGATTTATCAACCATCACTTCCATATGTTTTTGAGTTGAAAATTTTTCTCCCCCTACCTCCCCCCCACCCTCCCCAAGACGGCACACAATCTGACATAGGCTTTACATTTACATACCCATTAAACATATTTTCACATTAGTGAAGTTGTAAGTAGAAATTAAAACCAATAGGAGGAACCGTCAGAAAGATGAAACAAAACTCAACAGAAGGTAAAAATAAGTGATAGCGATTCGACTTCCATAGTTCTTTCTTTGGATGTGGACAGCATTTTCCATCCCGAGGCCTCTGGAGATGTCTTAGATCCTCGTAATGCTGAGAAGGGTTCAGTTTAACAATCTTAGTCATTGCATAACGTGGCTGTTATTGTGTACAGAGTCCTCTTGGTTCTGCTCACTTCACTCAGCATCAGACCATATAAGTCTTTCCAGGTTTTTCTGAAGTCAGCCTGTTCATCATTTCTTATAGCACAGTAGTATTCCATTACATTCATATACCACAACTTGCTCAGCCATTCCCCAATTGATGGGCATCCTCTCAATTTCCAATTCTTTGCCACCACAAAAAGAGCTGCTATGAATATTTTTGTACACGTGGGTCCTTTTCCCATTTGTTTGATCTCTTTGGGATGTAGCCCTAGAAGTGCTATTGCTGGATCAGAGGGTATGCACATTTTTGTAGCCCTTTGGGCATAGTTCCAAATTGTTCTCCAGAATGGTTGGATCATTTCACAACTCCACCAACAATGTATTAGCATTCCAATTTTCCCACATCCTCTCCAACATTTATCATTTTCCTGTTTTGTCATGTTGGCCCATCTGATAGGTGTGATGTGGCACCTCAGAGTTGTTTTGATTTGCATTTCTCTAATCAATAACGATTTAGAGCATTTTTTCATATGACTATAGATGGCTTTAATTTCTTCATCTGAGAACTGTCTGTTCATATCCTTTGACCATTTATCAGTTGGGGAATGGCTTGTGTTCTTATAAATTTGTCTTAATTCTGTATATATTTTAGAAATGAGGCCTAAGGCTTATATTTTCACCACTATTTTATATGCTGTAGTGACTGGTCCAGAAGGCTCCAAGTGATATGATAAGAAAAAACAACTAGCTATAGAAATAGTAGTGGACAAAAATAGCCTGGCATGATGTCAAGCCAAAGCTTGTGTGGGTCATCAAAGATCTTTAAAGAAAACAAGAACATCTGTTCTACTGAAAATCAGAGTACACATTGGCACATGAACACCTCGACACCTGCTTTGATTTTACACTAGCTTCTCTTGAGATGGAAAAGTAATTTTCCTTTTAGAACTACCTTAACTAATTAAATGGATTAGTGGGAATCAGAGACCTGAACTTTACTTAATGCATAAATAAACAAATAAAGACCTACAGAAATATTTATTAACCCCCAAGAGTTTTGAAGTGCTGGCAGGTAATCTTTGGACTGCCATTGTCTGTCCCATATTTGAAAAGATTCACAAGTGCCACCAGACTCTTCAGAGTAGAAATATACTATTGCTTGGTGCATTAATGATTTTTCTAACTCATAGATTTTCTGAATTGGTGTGATAACTTTACTCAAGGACACATCAGAAGAGGTGGGAAATCAAGACTTAAAAGTGAGCTGAAAGGCCGGGGGTAGGGGTGGCGGCGGGGAAGTGGAGAAGGTCTGGAGAGTCAGTGGCAGAGCCAGCAGAGAAGTGAGTAGGGTTGGCTTGGACACTTATTCATATGGATGTACCAGGCAGAAACTTGCCAGTTGGAGCAGGGAACTGCAGGTGAAGAGACCTTTCTAGAGTGAAAAGGTAGCTGGGGACAAACAGAAAAGTCTTGAGAGTAAACTTGGTGTAAATCAATCATGATTTCCTTGGCAATGGATATTCACTACTAGATTCCTTGGCTTTTTTGTGGATTGATTTGGGTTTGAGATTGAGAGCACTCTTTAATTCCTAGGGACGGAAAACTTTTGTTTTCACTTCTGCTCTCCATCACTGTTAAGAGCTCTGATGTACAGTTGATTTTGAGGCTTTATTGAGCTTTTGACCATTTACAATAACACAGACAAAGTATGTTTTGTGGACTTTTCCAGAGGTCCTCACTCTCCGCTCTCCTGAGTTTTTATTTTTGTTTTTGTTTTTGTATTGTAACATTGAAAATGCAGAATTCGTTAATGTGCCTGATATACTTTTGAAGACAGTGAAAGCCTGGTATCACCTGCAGCGTTTTAATTGCAATATGTAGCTATACAAAAAACTATTTTGCAAAACAGTAGGGACAGGTCCTAAATATGTTGGTGCATAGAAGCCCCAAAAATAGTCACAAGAAAGGAGGACAAAGGAGGGAAATTAACTGTCTCCTGCTGCTTTTTTTTTCTTAATATACCCTTTCCTAGCAGTGCTCTTTTAACCAGGTTCTTCTGGCATGGAAGTAAAAGGTAGAACAAGAGTGACTAACAGTTAAAGATATCCTGAAGTGGAATGGGTGGTCATAAAAGGATATGCATTGTCATTAGAAAGGCCGTCAAGCTGAGGCTGCCTGACCACTTGTCAGCTGTGACATGGTGGGGCTTCCTTTTTGATAGAGCTTGGACTATGTAATCATATATATGGTCGTTTAGATCCCTACCAACTCTTAAGAATCTACATTTCTATGCCTGATAATAGTGGGGATATCATCATGACCAATAGAAAAATGTGGTGATCACTGAAAAGTGAAGCAAGTAAGAAGAAGAAGCCAAGTCCAGACAGTCTGACTTCCCCTCCCCCCAGCCACCTCCCCCAGCAGCCCTTGGAGATCCCTCCCCACCATGTGTACATCTGTCCTTGCCTTTGGTACCTTCTCTGAGAGGACCCTATCCAACCTGGCTCTTTTCAAAGTATGTCTTTTTGTGATGCGGCCTCACAGATGCGACATAGACTTACTTAATGTTGGCTGTCTTTTTTATTGGGACTACCCCTCTGTCAAATGTGGATGGGAACCAGAAACAATGTAAGATGCTGCCACTTCACTGAAATATCCTGGGGTTTCTTCCAGGGTTAATTCATTAAAGCAAAAATGAGACTGGGGGGGCCTGCCCTCTTCTTTCTTCTCCCGTCTTCCCTCTCCTTCCACCCTCACCCCCCCTCCCCATTGGAAGGCCTCATACACCTGGCCTGGCTTTTAAAGCTGTTTATTGCACATATTCAAGTGGGAGGCCTGGTGCCAACTGCAGGCTTCTGGGTCTTATCCAGGTAGTGTAGATCCACTTCTGATGGAACCTATACCTAAGCCATAAGAAGGGCTAAAGTCAAGTCATTCAAGTCCATTTTCTTTAGCAAAGAGTTCATTCTTATAAACCATAACCAGAGTGCTTCAGGTGGTTTCTTTCTCCTCTTCATGCCCAAAAATGATCTAGTAAAGTTAGTCCAATGTCATTTCATTGAGATTGGCAGTCCTGTGCCAGCCCTTCTTGTGCTTGGCCTTTTACATGCGTAAGGCCCTTGGAATTTAAACCCCTTGATTTTTAAGGTCTCTCAAGACTGATTACACATGCATTAGAGGGAAATGTAAAATCTAATGCAACTTGCCCAGCTTTACTTGGTCACATGGGAACAAATCGGAAAAGTTTGGAGTTCACAGCTCATCTCCACAGGAGTCCGGGGTGGGGGGGAAGAGGGGGGTTGTTCCTTTCGTGCTAAATAATGGAGCAGCTGCTACCTCTTTGTCTTGTGATCATTTCTTCCTTCTTGCAAGCATCTTTATGTCCCCAGTGAAGTGCCAGCAAATTTTTTTTTAGATCTTCTAAGGAGCAGAGCTAGTTAGAAGGCACCTCCGTGGTATCCCTCATACATGTTAGTGGTGCCAACATTTGGTGCCTCCATTTGACTGATTGTTATGTCCTTTAACTTAACAGAAAATTTGATTTAATTGAAAACAGTAACTTTGACACTGGAATACAGAAACTGCACCAGGATGTCCTCTACATAGCATCAGGAAGATTTTGCAACCAGGTGTGGTGGAGATTTTGATGTTGCTCCGATGAGTATAAAAGCTGTGGAGTAGCTAGTGACTCCCCCCTTGTCCTTTCACTTCCCCCTTTCTGGTACTCTCTGTCTTCCCTCCAGATGAGTGTTGTTCCTGTTATCTGGTGGTAATCAATTTGTTTTGTTAAGCTCCCTCAGCATTTTTCTCAAATTAGTCCAGAAGCCTCCTTTGGGGAGATGTGTGTGCCTGGACTTAGGTCATTCCACGCCTCCCCAAAATATGTTATTGCTACCTTTTTGTTGTTGGCAGAAAACCTGCTTGTCTGCTGTATCGTTCATTCCAGGAATTGAAGTCATAATACCTAGCTTCCCACTTTATCACAGGACCAGGAAAATCAGTCTGTCATTCATGTGTACACATGCACCCACACTTTGCAGGAGAAGTTAACCCAAATGCTATATTCTCCGTCTTTTGTGAAATTAGGTTGTATTGTCTTAATGTCAAGATATAGGAGAGGAAGATGATCATGCCAGCTCTTTCATAGCCAGAAAGACAGACTGACTGCCTGGAGTTGGCAATTTCCCATGCCTGTATTCTTATACCATTTATTTTGTGCTATATTAGCTAAAGGGGAAGTGAGCAACAACATTAAATATCTTTTCAGTCCATTCTTGGTCATGAGTAAGTCTGTCCTTGATTCTTACATTTGACTCTCAAAAGCTGATGATGGCTGATAATTTTCAGTGTGTACATAAAAGCCGTAAATATCTGGAGCCAGCCTTATGAGGAGCCTGGCAGCCATTACATGACTCCAATACAAAACTCTTTTTCTCCTAACAATCCTTTTTTGAGCTCAAAGATGGATTTCCCTCTAGCCCCTGTCATTCAATTATCACCTCGGGAAATGCACAGATAGAACTGATGATCCCTTTCAAATGTCCTGCAGTATTCTGCGCTCTCCCATCCTTCATCATTCTTCCCGCTCCTGTCATTAAATGTAACATTGCCAATGTATATTTTATAGGGTGACCCTGACGGATGTCACTTTGATGCTGAGCAGAGATAATAAGATTGTGCATGTAATGAAGGGCAGATAAGTAGAAAAATGTTTACGAGATGGAGAAGGGTGGTTTTAACAGCTTTATAGCTCTTTCTTCCCCCCTCTCTTCTCCTCCTCCTTTACTGGTGAAATTGTAGGTTAGTTACAGTGAGAAACGTACTGTGGTGGTGATAGAAGTTTACAGCAGTGAAATCCCACTTGCCCTGTTCCTGAACTCTGATAAAATGAATTCAGGAAATAATGAAATACTTAGCTTATGGGGGAGAGGGTGGGAACACTCAAGGAGCTGATAGAGCTTTGCTGCAAAAGTCAGAAACAAAAAACCCAAGGTTTGAGTGATCTTTTTTTTTTATGGCTTCTTTGTTTTCTGAGTGTTGCTCATAAAGGATGCCTTTATCACTGTATAAGGCTTGCCTTAGGTATCCCAGGTGTTGTGGGCCTGCATCTGACTTCTGGCAGTGTTTGGGAGAATTTCTTTTTAATAAGTTCAGATTGGGGGGTGGGGGTAGGGAGAGGCCTCTTTCTTTTTTTCCCTGTTCTAGCAAAACTTTAAGCTTGTCTTCCCATTGCTTCATCTGTACCCTTGTTACGTAGGGATGTTGTAGAGGGGAGTCCTGTGCAGGTGTTGGTTGGACCAGATGACATCTGAGGGCCCTCCCAACTCTTAAAAATCTGTTAATTTATTAAGTGTGATCAAAGTGACTCCCTGATATGGGGTCATTTTTCTGCTGAGCCCCAACCTCCTCCTTTGAAGGATTCTACTTTGCCTGGAGGGGGTAGATAGCCTTCCCCTGGCAATAACCATCCCTGATCTGTGGATGGGGCAAAGGAAGCCCGGGTGATTCTACATGCATGATTCCGTGGCATAATTCTGTCAGATCTAAAAGTAAACTGGAGAGCTTCTCTTTTCTTAGCAGATGCCTTCCTAAGCAGGCCACTTTTAGGTATAGCAATCAGTTAAGTGAGAATTGTGGTTATTGTAGGAAGGACCTCAACATCGATTTGCTTATGCTGATTGTGACGTATCTTGCGATGGTTGAAACAGTTAGGAGCAAGAAGTGGTAAAATGTTTGGCCTTTCACTGGTGTGTATGTCTGTGAGTGCTTGCTTGTTCACACATGTGTGCTCGCCCCCAAGGGATTTTCTTCAATGTGCCTCTGATATAATTTCAACCCAGGGGTAAAGTACGTCTGTCCCTGGAGTGGGGCAGCCCTCAATCTCAGGTCATCCTCATAAAAAAAAAAAAAGTTTGCTGATTTTTTTTAACAGGTAGGGGCCCAGCTTTTAAGGGCTGTGAAGTAAATTTAATTAGAAAACATTTCATTCGATCCAGAGGACAGATCTGTCGCAGCTAGATGATCCACTGGATAGAATACTGGACCTGAGTCAGGAATACCAGAGTTCAAATTTGACCTTAGGTATTCACTAGCTATGTGACCCTGGGCAAGACACTTAATTGAAGTCTGCCTCCATCTCCTCATCTGTCAAATTGGGACAGTAATAGCACCTACCTCCAAGAGTTGTTGTACAGATCAAAAGAGAAAATATTTGTAAAGCAATTTAAACAAGGGTGTATTTTTTTTTATCATCTCAGGTTTAGGCTTGAGAACAACACTCTGGAAGCGTGAAGGGAACTAGGAGGAAGCAAACAAAAGTAGCTTCTTTTGAGTTTGAGGGTTCTCACTGCCTGTGCCTCTTGCACAGAAGAAATGGGCTGACTCACATCTGATTTATTTGTGCTTTAGAGTTTTTTTTTCCTTAATAAAATGAAGAAGTGCTTTGTGAAAGCCCAGCACAGAAGGTTGAAGGGCATCTCTGTGGGAGTCTTAGCCAATCCTCTTGAAGAAGGTTGGTCCTGTGACCTAGCACTTTGGAGGGTGGCCTTTCACAAGGTGCGACATATTGGTGAACCATGAAGAACACATTTGTGTTATGTCATGTGCAGGTGAAAAAAAGTAATTTCAGAAGCATCCAGATGCTTTCATCTTCCAGGTTACTTCCTATACTACCTACCTCAAGTAGAACTTAAAGTGACAAAGAAAAAAAAAGAGCACTGAGTTTCTTGATAGCAGCCTCCTCCACTTGGACTTTTTTCGAGCCCAGCTGTTGTTGTGCAGGGAGGTGAAGGTGGAGTCCAGGCTCAGGTAATCTATGGCAGGCTCATGCCATCAGCCTAGAATCAAGTGTGGACGATGCTTCTTGGCTTATCCCTGTCCAGTCCTGGACTACCAAGCTAACTCTGAGGTCATTAGATGTTTGGCCTCAGTTTCCCCATCTGTGAAATAAGATTAGTAGTTCTTGCACTAACTACCTACTTCACAGTGGGGTTGAGAGGAGAATGCTTTGCAAAACATAGAGTATCATCCCAGTGAGAACAAGCCAGCAGTATCTTAGGTTTCTTTTGGGATTAGAGGATTCACTTAGTGGACTGAAAGGAGGAGTCTAAAAGAGCTTTAATTACCAGAGTCATCCTTCCATGTAGACCCCATGCAACTAGAAGATAGTTCCCTGCTGGCCTAGATCAGCCTCCTGTCTGCCTAGTCTAGAAAAAGACAGCTGCCTCTCCATGCTGGCAATGATATTTGACAATGTTATTCAGGCTTGTCCAGCATCTGACCCGTTCATTGTCTGCCCTCAGATTTGATCGATCCTTTTTAAGTCCCATCTCTTTCCTCTCTGAAGAGTAAAAGAAGAATAATTTGTATAAGATTGTATACAAGTACATTTTTGTGAATAGAGTACTTATAACTCAGGAGACCTGAGGTCAGATCCCACCTCAGATACTTAATAACTTTTATGGGCAAGTCACTCTCTCTTAAGAGCCTCAGTTTCCTCATCTGTAAAATGAGGTTGATATGTAATACTATGACCTCATGGAGTAGTTGAGAGAAGGATACTTTGCAAACTATAAGGTGTCATCCAAATGTGAATTGCAGCTACTACTAGAATTTAGGTGGTTTTGTCAGAAGGAAATGAAGAGATAATTCACTTCTTTAATGAGAAATCTGATGAGACTTTGTGAATATGGTGAAAAAAGGAGGACATCAGCTATACTCTAGGATCAGAGTGACCAATACTATTGGAAAGGTGCCTTAGACATTATCTGTACGCACTTTCCCCTTTGTGTTTTGGCTTTATCTTGCCTTTGCCTCCTAATGGTTAGTGTGTCTCCATTTCCCTTCCTGTCTTCCTTTCTAAGCTGGCCTGAAGAATATAATCAAGAGATATAGGCTTGGAAATCTCTTCCCTAGGAGTCCTGTTGGAAATTTCAAGGGCTATGATGCTAGGTCAGATCTAGTTCTTGAGTTCTCTGGAACCAGAGTTGTGGACAGGGGCCACAGAGCAAGAGTTGTGGGACAAGGGCAGTACATACAGAACCAACCAAGGCCATACTTCTAACATGCTGGTTTGGCCTTGGAAAAATGCAAGATTAAAAGACATTCTACTCTCCCCTGGCTGGTAAGTTTCACTTCTCCCTTTTCCTAAGACAATCAAATGAGGAACCAGATAGGCTGGGGAGTGCAGTGGGGGGACTTTTTTTTTTTACAAGTAAAAATAATTACAAAAATGCACCAACATTGCAATTCCTAATAATTGCAGGATTGGCTGATAATGCTAGCTTGTAATTTTTCTGAATGTGACAGTTTATGAATTTTACTCATCTTTGTACATTTTGTGCCCTCGGTAGAATGTAAGCTTCTGGAAGAACTGTTTTTGTATCACCAGCTGCCTCAAACTGGGTGGTCTTGTAGACATCTCAAACTCATCGTCTCCCACAAGTCCCACCCCTTTCCAACATCACCCTTATTATCAAAGGCGTCGCTAGTTGCCACATCTCTCTGTGGTACAACTTGGTTTTCCCTTTCTAGAGATTTCTTGTGTTGTCGTCTCTGCACTCAGAGGTGCCTCTGTGGTGAAGCACTCATCGTGTCACAGCTAGTCTGTTTTGCAATAGCTAGCCTTCTAACTGGCCTCCCTGCCATCCTCTACTCAGCTTCCAAAATGATCTTCCAAAGACATAGGTCTGAGCATGTCACCACACGTCAACTCTTGTGGTTCTCTATTACCTCCTTTGGGCTTTTAAAGGTCTTCACAACCTGACCACTTCCTGCCTAGAGGCAGCTAGGCAGTGCCACAGTGCGCAGAGGGCTGGGCAGAGTCAGGAATACCTGAGCTAAAATCCAGCCCAAGAAACTTAACCGCTTGCGTGACCTTGGGCAAGTGATCCCCTCTGTTTGCCTCAGTTTCCTCAACTGTAAAATAGGGATGATAATCATAGCACTTTCTCTGAAAGGTTGTGAGGATCAACTGAGATGATGTTTATAAAAACATACAATGCCTAGCACATAGTAGGCACTAGAAAGATGCTCATTTCGTCTCCATTCCTCCCCTGTCCCCCCCGTCTTTCCAGGCTTCTCACATTTTACTCCCCTCCATACTAACCTCATCCAGCAACACTGGCACTACCATTCTTCACACAAAGACTCTCCATCTCCTGACTCTGGAGATTTTCATGGGCTGTCTCCCATGTTGTGAATGCTCTTCCACCTCACATCTGCCTCCTAGCTTTCTTGGCTTCCTTAAGACAACCCAAATCCTGCCTTTCTTCTGTAGGAGGCCTTTCCTGATGTTTCTCCCCTCCCAATCTCCCTCTCACTCTACTATTCATATTGTTCATACAGACTGTTTGTGCCCAACCTGTGGTAGAGCCTTCCAACCTTGTACAGGTCTGATGAGTCACAGTCAGATGCACTGCACTTTGACCCCAATGTCGTGATGTCATTTTGGTCCTCTTCCAGCACCAAGGACAACAGCCAATCCACTCTCAATGTGGGCTGTATGTCTCTTGTATGCACAGCTGTTTGCATGTTGTCTTCCGCATTGGAATTTGCACTTCTTGAGGGCAAGGACCACATTTTTGCTTTCTTTGAAAATCAGATCTTTGCACATAGTAAGTAAGCACTTAATAAATGCTTGTTGACTGGCTATTAAATTAGTATGTGCCCTCAAATTCTTGGGAAAATGCTTTTGTAGCACAGGAATAAGTAATCCTTTTTTTGTTTTGTAAAGTAAAAAGCAAAATTTCTCCCAAATGCATTGATTTCCAACACCAGTGACTTGGGAACATCAGTGTGTAAGTCATGTTGTTCATTAATCAGTACTGCTGCACAGTCTGTCCTATGCTGTTGCTTAATTAGAATGTGCAAAAGCCGATTTATCAAAATTGACTATAATGTATAAGTTTGGGATCACAAGAACAAAATTGCTAAGGTTAAAAACCTCTAATAAAGTCTGAAAAGGAAAATGCTGTATCGATACCAGGTTCTGGTGGTTCAGGCTACCCTGCTCCCTGTTCTTCCGGAGGAGTATGCGCATTCGGGCTGCCTGGTTCCTTGTTTCCCTGTCTAATTCAGGTCAAGGAAAGTTGTCAGATTCAGCCCATTGACATTTTCCTGATGGTAGTGTAGAATTTATCTGGGTGCTATTAAATACCGTGCCCAAGGCATTTGTGTCCTCTCATTTAGACCTGTCTGTTGTCAGTACGTAATGAAAATTTGAAAAATGCTTTTAAGAAGGAACTTTACAGTTCCAAGGTCTCTAGAATGTAGTCAGTTACAAAAAGCAGGATTTTAGCCTGTAGGTAGATTTGCTGTATGTTGTTGGGTGAGCTGGCTCTGTCGATTCCTTGTTTTTTCTAACCTGTAGGATATCCTGATTTCTGCTTTCTGTTTAATCTGAAGGGATTTTGTGAGAACGAAAATTTAAGTAACAATTCCTTTAGGTACCTAGTTCCTCAGATAAAAGTGCTTGTTAACTCACTAGAATTTAGGATGTTACTCTCGACTCTTCCTGGTGGGCTGGGAGTGGATTCTCATGGGATTAGGGCCCTTGATTCATGAATAGCAGCTGCCCTCCTTTGCAGAGGCTCCTTTCAATGTGTGTTAGGAGTTAGGTCACTGGGAATTCTGGAACATTGTTCCACCAACCCCCCTTTTCTCTAGGGTGCCATGGCTTGTTTGGATAATAATGAAAATAGAATGTTATAAATGAGAGCTAATTTGGAAGTTGTAATGCATGACCTCTGGATGAGCCAGCACGAAAGCAGTTGATTCCGGTTCCTTCCCTTCCCAAGCTTGTGCTAGCTTTCATTCATTTTTAAATTGGTCATACAGTAAAGAAGCCAGAGCAAGAGAAAGTGTTTGCTACTGTCTATAAAGTAAATTTTGGAAACTTCCTGCTATAGAAGGAGTTCTAGGATTGACCCAGGATCTCTTTATTCCTGGAATTCTTTATAGGGCCGCCTTTATTCCTCTCAAGGAATCTCTGTTACACTCTTACTCCCCTGTCAATCCAAGGAAGAGATGGGGCTTGGTTTACTTAAATTTTTTCCCCATTGGTAGAACAAGTTACTGCATTTCCTCCCCCTGGAGGAGCACTGCCCAGGAGAAATTAAAGAACAATGTTGATGTTTCCCCCAACTGTTTTACCATAGCAAATATTCTCAGGGAAATTGATAAGCTAGTCTTCTGTGGCAGGGCTGTTAGATGCTCTTAGATCCAGACACACGTGGGCACCCGGGGCTACACACAGTAGCACAGCACGTACTTTTTGTGGAGCATTTGCAAAACAGCCAGACAGGGCCACACTGGCAGTGGAGGGGGATGTGTGTGTGTGTGTGTGTGTGTGTGTGCGTGTGGTGTGTGTGTGTGTGCGCGCGTGTGCACGTGTGGTGTGTGTGTTGCAGAGGGAATTGAGTGGTTAATACAGCTTGCCATGGCCCCAGCATTTTATGGTGTGTTAGCAATCTTGATTGAGTTGCTGCATAACACAGGAGGGCAGAGAAATGCAAATGGGGCCAGAGGAGAGCTGGCGCCTTGGGCCAAGGAAACATTTCCCTTCTTCCCACTCACGCCCCACCCCCAGCCAATTATTACATATGGCCTGGGCCTGTTAGCAGTGATGCTTCGTTGCAGAAGGTAACTGAAAATTGAGGGTTCTTCCAATGTCTGAAGCCTTTTGTTAACCTGACTTACTACACAGTCTCTCCTCTTACAGGGGATAGCTGAGCTAACATTTACACATTCACCCTTTCCTAATTCTTCTCTTTGGTGTGTAATATTTTTGGTTTTGTTGTTATTTCCTACCTATCCACCTCCACCTATCTTTCTGCTTCTCTCTCTCTTTTTTTTTAAATCAGGAGAGTGCAATTGTATTCATTTCTGAGGTTGTGGTTGCTTGGTGGGTAGGATATGTTGGGGGAAGGGGAGATCCAAAGTTGACAAAACTGATAACTCAGTATATGAGCAGATTATCTTAATTATTGGTGACTTTTAGTGGATGAACTGATGGAAAAATCCAGCCCAGACACAGGCGGGGGGGGGGGAGTGAGAGAGAGTGAGTGTTTTAACATTTGCTAAAGATAGACTAATTGGTAAGGAGCACTTCTCTTGGCAACAACTGCTGCCCAGAACACTGAGGTTTCAAAATGACCTTCTCTCCCCCTTCCCCCACCCCTTTCTCCCTCACTGGGCACTAAACCACTTTGGTTCTTCATGCTATTAAGCAGTCATAGCCCAGAGACGTAAGATGTGTTGACTAGAAGACCTTGTTGTGAGATGAGGTGAGATCACCAGGAACAAAATGATCATTACAGGCCATTCAGGTCGACAGCATTTATGCCTCTATGTTTGCTTGCGAGCAAAAGCAGAAGCTAATTTGCAAGGCTGCCTTTGTAAAGGGAACTTTTGATCAATGATTGCCTGTGTTAATGTTTCAGTAGGTTATTGATTTCTGCAGCAGCTTTTGTGCCCTGAATTTATGTGCAATGGGTCTCTGCAGCATACACTATGCGTGTTTGATGAAAGTTGAATTGACTTTACTCCCAGAGAGGCCAGGAGCTCTTTCACTCCCTATTTGTAGAACTAAAACTTGCCCGACATGTTCTTTTGTTTGTGTTCAAGACCCTGCCACCCATGTAGTCACCAATATGCTGTTTCTAATCCCTCAGATTCACTCCATTCTGATGTTTAATCTCTTAGGTAGACATTACAACATTTCAAGTCAGACAGCTAATAAAACCTGGCCTGGAATTTTTATTTATATTGTTACGTTTTCTCATCAACTTTCATCCTAAACTTGACGTAGAAGGGTCCCTTCAGAGTCTGTGTTTATCAGTTTAAGATCAGTGGTATTCAGATTGTGAAATCTGCTAACACTGCTTTGTTGGCTGCCTTTAAAACTGCCCCGGTGATACTGATGACGTTGACCTTTGTCTGCTGTTAAGCTCATTTCATTCCGTTGGGGACAGGAGCAGGGGGGCAATGTTAATCGACAGAGAGCACAGTTGGGGTTTAGAATTCAGGGTTTCTTCAGAAACAGGGGCAACACCCCTTCCTTTTCATTAAAAATGAGATAATATTTGTTAAAAGGACTTAGTACAGTGCCTGGCACCTAGTAGGTGCTATATAAATGACTATTCTCTGCCCTGCCCATTTTTCTCTCTCTGTCTGTCTCTCTCCGTCTCTCTCTCCATCTCTCCCTCTCCCCCTTCCCCCCCCTCCTCTTATTCTTTCTCATTTCTCTCCTCCCTTCACTGTAGCCTGATTTTCATCTCTTCCGTCTTAGCCCTGTACTCTAATTCCAGTCTTCTCCAATGACCACATTTCCAGTTAGGGGAAGACAAGGGAGGCCTGGTCCATTGATTCCACCTCATTGAACAGAACTTCAGTATGTAGGATTAGGAGCCTGAGTTTTGCTTTACTGGCACAGATGAGTGAGTAGTTGCTGTAGTACCATGTGGCTTTTTTTAGCCTGTTTACTTTTTCAGCTTTAGTGAGGGACACAATGTCCTTTGGAAGCATTGAGTGGTTTGAGAGGGTGACTGTGCTCTGAAGTAACTTTACAGACATGATTTCTGACAGAAGACAAGTAGAGGTGACTCTGACTTCTTTTTATCACATGTCTACAATTTGCAGTCTCTTAACTCGTTCCCTCTTTCTGACAAAAGTGTTACTATAAATCAGTCTCCAAGACAAGGAGGAAAGAAGTAGGAAGGAGATCCAGAGGTTCTGCAGCCATAGCATCATGAGGTCCCATGATGGGCCATCCATCCACTGCGGCAGCACTTGTGGCCCATTTTGAAGGGAAAGTACAAGGGGAAGTACAAGCATGCATGCATACATGTACGTGTAGATGTCCATATACTCATACATGTGATAGCCAGGAGGAGACAGGTCTGCTTTCAGGTACCAAAGATTATCCTTGCAGCTCCGTTCTCATCTCTCTGACATGTATGTTGCAGGTCTTCACTGTGGGCCACAGAATAGATGATTCAATTAGTATATGATTGTAATGGAGTATTATTGTGCTGTAAGAAATGACAAGCAGGATGATTTCAGGAAAACCTGGAAAAACGTACATGAACTGATGCATAGTGAAGTGAACAGAAGCAGGAGAACGTTGTACACAGTAACAGCAACATTGTGCGATGATCAACTATGACTAACTTAACTATTCTCAGCAGTACAGTGGTCCAAGACAATCCCAAAGGACTCATGATGAAGCATATCATCCGCCTCCAGAGAAAGAACTGATGTTGATTGAATTTCTTTTTCTTTTTTCTTTCTTTTATTTGAGTCTTCTTGTACAAAATGACTAATATGGAAATGTTTTACACGGTTGCACTTGTATAACTTATATCTGATTGATTACCATCTCAGGGAGGGAGGGCAGGATAGAATTTGGAACCCAGAATTTTAAATAAAAATGTTAAAAAATTGAGGGGGGGATAAAGTCATGTGACTAAAAGGATGGAGAATGAGGAGGGGAAGAATAGAATGAGGTGGTATTCCCACCTGATCCTCTCCCCCATCATTTTGAGGATGAAAAAACTAAACTGAACCCAGAGAGGTAAAGTAATGTCTCAGATCTCCCAGAGCAGTCATAGGATAATGGTAGAGCAGAGAATTGAGGCCTGGGATAGTCCTTAGAAGAGTCTTCTCAGATCCCTTCTTGTTCAGCTCTCTCATGTACAAGAAGAAGGTGAAGCCCAGAGAGGCCACATTTCTTTCCCACAGAGACTGAGATCTGAACCCAGGCTCTCTGCCTCCAGGTAAGGAGCACAGCCAGGACTTCAGCCTGGACTTACTGCTCCTCACATGTGTGGCTCATGCTGCCTGGAATTGTTACTGTTACTGTTGCTGCTGCTGCTGCTGCTGCTGCTGTTACTGTTCTCTCTGTCTGGCCCCTCATCTGACTTAAAGATCTGAAAATCATGGACTCGATGTTTCCTGTTTGTACCAACGGTGTTCAGGGCGCTCAGTCCCTCTGAGGACAGGTATCCCTCATCAGGAGCCAGCGGCATTTGTTGGAAGGCCTGAACGAGTATTGCTGAGGAGGCTGGTTTGTGTCCTGAAGCAACTGAAGCATTTTAATGGAAGGAATAGAGTGATGGCAGTGACGACAGCCACAAGTGTTTCCTAACACTTGGAATGGAAAAAGAGTCGCTATGTGGGCCTGTGTGTACTTCAGCACACACGCACGCACGCATGCACACATGTGCACTTGTTCCTAATACTTTGTGTGTGTATTCTTAATACTTTCTTCCACCTGTGGTTTCATTGAGGCACTTACTCTCTTCCTTCTACCGCGGATCTCAACTCCCCTATGCCCCATTAGTAGATCATCTTTGAAATTGCTGTGGTCAAAGAATTCATCACCTTGCAGCTTCTCTGGTGATGAACCTCTCCAGAATTAGCTAGGCCCGTCCATGGATGACAAGCAGAATGTCTGTCTCCTGATTTGTGCTTGATATCTTGCGTGTTTGCTATGACCTTTCAGAGTTTACATTCTACTGGCAGAGCCTTTGAGAGCCCAAGTGCACCTCCATGCCATGATTAGGCATCAGAATAGGACTTTGTATGTGTGCGCAAGCACGCGTACACATACACACATACGAGTAATTATGAAGATTGAGTGAAAAAGGGAAAAGATGCGCAGTGACCAGAGCACTCTAAAGTGAGTAGAGTGGAAAGAGGCGCCAGGTGGCACCACAGTGCACAGAATGTTGGCCTGGAGTCAGGAAAACCCGAGTTCAAATCGTGTCTCAGACACTTACTAGTTGTGGACTCCTGGGCAAATCTCTGCCTCAGTTTCCTCGTCTGCAAAATGGGAATGATAATAGCCTCTCTCTCACAGGGTTATTGTGAGGTTTGAATAAGATAACATGTAAATCACTTAGAAAACTCTGTTAATTTAATGGAAGTAGAAGGCATTGGGGAGGATGATAAATAAGTGAGAGTGAGGCAGAGATGGGTTAGATGACAGCACTGAAGAGATAAACCCAAGAGGTGGAGAGCTAAAAGAGCAAGACTAAAAAGTAGAGTAATCTTACAGGCTCTAACTTCCTCTTCCTGTTTGACTGTGTCTGCTTTCGGTCCTTTAGGGCCGTAAGTGCCATTCACTGGAGCCAAAGGAATCCTGGTAGGTCATTCTTTTGGGGAAGTGTGCAGTATTTTAGGGCTACTTTTTTTCTTAACGAAAAAGTTTTATCAAACATATATTTCCTTCATGGAAAAAGAAAAACAAAGCCCTTGTATCAAGTGTTCATAGTCAAGCAAAACATTCACACGTTGGCCACGTCCGAAAATGTGTCCCCTTCTTCATATCGGCCCATCGCCTCTCTGTCAAAAGATAGGCAGCGTCCTTCACCGTAAGTTCCTCAGGGGTTAGCGCCTTGACCAGAGCTTTTAAGCATTTTTAAATTGTTTGTTTTTACAGCGTTGTTGTAATAGTACAAGTTGTTCTCCTGATCACTTCACTCTGCATCAGCTTGTATAAATCTTATCGGATTTCTCAGCTTTCTGCTTTCTCTTTTCTCTTCTTTTTTTAAATTTTTTTCATTTATTTTTAGTGTTTAACATTCGCTTCCGTAAGCTTTTGAGTTTTAAACTTTTCCCCCCTCCTCCTCAAGACGGCATGCAATTTGATACAGGCTCCATTCATATTAAACATATTTTGTAAATGTTGAAAAGAAGAATTAGAACCAATAGGAGGAACTGTTTTCTCCTTTCTGTCAGCCCAATAACATTCTGTTTTATTCATATACCATAATTTGCTCAGCTGTTCCTCAATTGGTGTCTCCCCCCCCCCCGCCAAAAACTGTGATGGTACATTTAGGACATTTTCTTCTTTGAGCTCCCTAGGGTATAGGCCTCATAGCAGTATCACTGGGTAAAAAGATGTGCAGTTTATTAACTTCCTGGGCATAGTTCCAAATTGCTTTTCAGATCCACCAGACCAATTCACAACTTTACCCACTGGGGAATGGGGGGAAGGTAGCGTGCTGTTTTCTTGCTATGACATTACCTTTCTTGGAAGATTTTCTTTCTGGCCGTACAGGAATGGATTCTCAGATTGTAATGTTTTTTCCTGGTGTTTTTGCTGATTTGTTAAGCTATAGATTCAAAACATGCAGAAGGGAGGGAGGTAACAAGTCTATACTGGGCAATGCTGAAAGTCTGTGCAGTGAAAGACTAGATGGAGCATTATACCATTTTTAGCAGTATCTTCTCAAGATCTTGAAATTGCAAGACATTTTCATCATCACATCAACTTGACTTGGAACTCAGGCTGTCTAGATGTAAATGTTTTTATATTTTAAACCATAATGTGAGCTGGTTTTTGAGTCCACCTGACTCCACATTCACATTGAAATTTTAAAATTTACAAAAAAGCTCTTATGTTGGGGGTAATATTTCTTTAACTTGAAGCTAAAATCTTTATCAGTATTCTTGATGTGAAGCTTCGTAAAATTAATTTCACTTAATTTAGGATTGTGATTAGTAAGCAAATCTTTCTTAGAGATACTTTACTCTCTCATCCAAGCCATGGCATATCTCTCCACATATTCTGCTTATTCTTCTCTGCACCTTTGCCCTTGACATTCCCCTCGCCTGGAATGCTTTCTGACCATGTTTATAGCCACATTTTTAAAAATCAGAGGAAAAGTTACATACTTTAACTCTGTGTGTACATAAAGGTCTATAGCTTTCTTTTTAAAAATTTTTTTTTTGTTTTTTAGGCAGTGGGGGTTAAGTGACTTGCCCAGGGTCACGCAGCTAGTAAGTGTCAAGTGTTTGATCTGAGGCCGGATTTGAACTCAGGTCCTCCTGACTTCAGGACCGGTGCTCTATCCCCTGTGCCACCTAGCTGCCCCCCATATCTTTCTTGATATGTATATTTATGCACCTTTGTATCATATATATTTCAAGATAGCTGTCTGTCTCTTAGAGAGCACTGTTTGGAGCTAGGAAGATGTCAGACTTCTGACATATACTGATTGTGAGAGCTTGGCCATAAATTACTTAACCAGGCCCCAAGTTACTCCAGGCACTTCTCTAAGATTCTAAATTGCAAAGAAGTTGAGATCATGCCCTCTAACCATAAGTGTCCCACAGGATTCTATCCTGGGCCCTCCTTCTATATGTTACTTGGTGATCTCATCAGCTCATGGAGGTAAAAATTTGTCATCTCCATGCAGATGATTCTCAGATGTATCTATCCTGCCCTAACCTCTACTCTTGCATCTCCAGTTGCTTTTCACACTTCTCAGATGGGATGTCTAGTAGACATCTTAAATTCAGCATGTCCAAAACTGAACTCATAACCTTTCCCCTTAAACCCACCCCCCTTCTACCTCCCCAATTACTACAGTGGGAAAACATCATCCTCCCAGTTCCTCAGGTTCCTAGCCTAGGTCTCCTCCTCGACTTCTCATTATTTCTCACTCCTATAATCTATGGCCAATGCCCATCAATTTCATCTTTGCAACATCTCTCAAATGTACCCACTTCTCTTCTCTAACACTGCCATTACTCTGATGCAGACCTTCCTTACCTCACACCTGGACTATTGCAGTAGACTGCTGGAGGCTCTGCCTGATTCAGTCTCTCTCCAATCCAGTCCATTCTCCATTTAGTCACCAGAGAGACTTTCCTAATGCACAACTCTGACCATGTCACTCCCCTATTCAGTAAACTCCAATGGCTCCCTGTCGCCTCCAGAATCAAACCCAAAGTCCTGTTTGACACTCAAAGCCCTTTATAACCTGGTGCTCTCCTGTCTTTCTAGTCTTCTTATTCCGTGCCACGTAGTCTTCAATCCAGTGACACTGGCCTCCTGGCTGTTCCACAGAGGGGACACTCAGCCCTGGGCATTTTCTTTGATTTTCCCCCATGCCTGGAATGCACTTCTTCCTCAGCTCTGCCTCCTGACTTCCTAACTCAGATCTCATCTTCAGGAAGCCTTGTGTCTTCCCTCTCTTAATTATTTCCTGATTGTCCAGTATGTGGCTTATTTGTACACATTTGTTTGCTTGTTGTCTTCCACATTAGATTGTGAACTCCTTAATAAATGTTTATTGATTGACTGATTTCAGCTCCCAACTGTGCATATGTGTAAATATTCTTCCTTCCTTTAACCAGTTCGTGTGAGAGTAAAGTTCAAGTGTCAGCTCTTGTCCTCTCTCACTCCCAACTTCGTACATACTTTGTAAGTGTTTAGGGAAGTCCCTGAACGTCCTTTGATCCACACAACTGCCTTGGACCAGTGGCCTCAGGGGACAAGCTAGTAGCCAGAACTCAGGGTTGGTTTGTTAGCTGACAATGTGAGCAGGAGTGGCTTTTCCTCAAAATACTAGTAACAAACCATAATCTGACCCCCTTTGTGTGCGTATCGAACATGGTTTGTGTACTTGCTGTGTATGAGACTTTGTCAGAGACCAGGAAGAAGTTATATCAAACAGACTGGGGGTAGTACATGTGCCCTCTCTACTAGGGCTCCTCCCTGCCGTAAGGAGAGCAGTTGCCATGGCATTATGGACCCGTTATTAAACCATATTTTCCACTTTCCAGTAGAAAGAGGAAACTGTTCAAAGAGGTGTTCCTCCACCATAGTCCCAACTGACACTCAACTCTTCTCTTCTGCAGGGAGAGTTAATCACCTTTTATTACTATTGGAAGAAAACCCCAGAAGCTGCTAGTTCCCGGGCCCACCGGAGGCACCGCAGGCAGGCTGTATTTCGGAGGATTAAAACTCGAACAGCTTCTACTCCAGTCAACACTCCTTCCAGACCTCCCTCCAGTGAATTCTGTAAGTAAAGGCTAGAGTCCTTGGCTAATATTTGGCGGGATTGGGAGAGTGGGGGTGTGGGGACAGGACACACACTTGTATAGAGTTGGACATAGAAGTTAAGGGCCCTTCTCAGCTGTCTCTATGGCTGGGGAGTGTATGTGTGTTTACGTGTTTCTGAATTAGATCACTATTCCTCTGTCCTCAGGAAACTGGGAAGTATTAGGATTAGAAGGTGTCCCAGGGCACGCATGAGCCTTTCCAGCCCCGACGTTCTCTGAGTCCATGAGCAGAGGGCTGGCCAAGGGCGCTCGCAGGGTCCGCTGTAGTCAGGCTTACAGTTCTCGCCACTTGACAGAAAGCTTTTCTTTTGAGAATATTAGCATAAGATGATTTGACTGACTTGTTCTGACTACACAAAGAAGTGGCTGACCAAAGTCATCTTGTTGACCACAGTCCAGGAGGCATTTTAATAGCCTGATACAAGCCCCACATTTGACATTTGTGTTCCAGGCCATGACATTTTACCCACATGAGCAACGTACCTATTTAAATCTCTCACACACATAGCCTGCTGCTGCCTGGCCCACTTCACATTCTTTATCAGAACAAGAACAGACATTCCTATCCAGGTGATGCTGTAGGGGACACCAGAGAGGCAAGAAGCCACTTTGCAGATTGAACTCTTGCCTTAGCCTTTAGGCAAGCCCTCCCACTGTTGCCATGTGCATCTGGGAGCCTTGGGCCCCTACACATTCAGAAACTAAGGCACTGTGGTTCTCCAAAGACAACCGGCTGAGAAGCAACTCCTAGTTCTGCCCCACCATAGGAGGACAGCAAAGGCAGAGGAGCTTTCTCCCTGCTCAGCCTCACCGGGCACAGCTGAGAATCCAGCTCTTCGAAGAAACTGCTCCATTTTAGCCAGTGGGGAAATTCTAATCTGAACTTTTCTTTTTGTCCCCCTCCCCCCAACTGTGCTCTGCTTTCCTTCTTCAGTGGACTTGAGCTCCGCCAGTGAGGATGATTTTGACAGTGAGGACAGCGAGCAGGAGCTGAAGGGTTACGCCTGTCGTCATTGCTTCACCACCAGTACGTGCTGCGTGACGGATGTTGCACCCTGTTTTGTTCTGGCGCTGGCTTTATTTGGGCAGATTTACTAGCCTAGGCTGGTCTCAGTGCTGTTAAGGTTTAAACATTTGATGAATTGAAATAAGTGACATTATAACAATTTTATTCTGACTTTGAATTCCAACATAAGTGAAAAAGTTGAGGAATGGATACAGTAAACTCTCCCTGGCCATATTAAGTCCCTCATGATAATCACTTTCTGGTTAGCAGATCAGTATAGAGCTCTGAATGCCAAGTGCAGAGAACCTGCCCATAACCCACAGACATGATGCTCAAGGGCTTTGTTGGGGGAAGGGGGGAAGGTGTGGAGGAGATGGGCGGGAAAGGTGGCATGTGCAGTATGTGTTTGAACGGCATATCAGACACCTCACAGAGACATGGCTGTGGGAGCCACTTGTAAGTGAGCCCAGAAATAGGCCAGTCCTTGGTCCTGGAAGGTTCTATCATGGCACATTGAGATTGCAGCCTGAGCAGGTGTGGCATTTGGGGTTCCGGTTGTCTCCCTGTCAGAGCAGACTGCTTCCAGGTGGCCATTCCTTCTGGTAAGCCTCATTGTTCAGGGACGTACTGACTTGTGTTTTACTCCTTCCCCCAACCCTTTGTGAAGCTTCCAAAGACTGGCACCACGGCGGCCGAGAAAACATCCTCTTGTGCACTGACTGTCGGATCCACTTCAAGAAGTACGGCGAACTCCCCCCGATTGAGAAGCCAGTGGACCCCCCGCCCTTCATGTTCAAGCCTGTCAAAGAGGAAGAGGATGGGCTTAGTGGAAAGCATAGCATGAGGACCCGGCGCAGTCGCGGCTCGGTACGCCCTGAAGGCCTCACATCCTCGTTTCCCTGCCCCATCATCTCCAGGGCTCTGCCTCTGCAGAAAATCTTCCAGAAACGTTTGTCCACTTAGACCTCTGTCAATCTCTGATCCGTTCCCTGTGGTGGTGATCATCCACTTAGGCAATATGAACGTGCCATTTCATTATTCATAATTCTCATCCTAGTGCATGTTTCTGTAGTGCTTGAAGGCTTACAGAGCACTTTTCTTAACCTTCTTCAGTGCCATCAGGATGCTCAAAGTCCTACAAGACACTAAGGAATAATACTAGAATCCATATAAAAGTACACTCCTATCTAGGTGATTAAAATTTTGTTTTTCTTGCTCTCATAGTCCCTTCATTTGCAAATGTGTCCTTCCCAGAGAATCATGTTTTATAACAGAATGATAAAAGATAAAGAGGGGGAAACGGTTCAGCAAAACTAGCCAATACCCCCCATGTGTTCCGCACCAATGGCCCTTCAAATCTGTAGAAAGGAAGGAGGGGCATTCTCACAGCCTTTCTTTGAAGCCAGGCTTGGAAAAGACTCCGTTTTGTACATGGGAAAAAAATTTAAGAAGACCTTTAAAGGTAAAATGATTCGCTCAGTGATAGGAATAGCTGAGAGAAAAGCCCTGGTCTTGGCTTCCAGTTCAGGGCTGCTTTCTCAGGTCATTGCCTCTCTGGCCTTCCTTGCAAGAACCTGCCTCTTCCCTGGGTAGGTTGACAAGTTCCCTTCTCTCTTTCCCACTCCCATCCTTTTTTTTTTTTTTCACACTGAGGATTTGTTTCTCCATACATTTTTTGAAGACTTTTACAGGGTTTTGTTTTTTTCCTGTCCTCATATCTGCCTCCCTTTCTTATCTTCTGGGTTCAGATTGTGGCCAGGACATTCACCAGGAGAGCTAGTAGGTCCTCTTTTCTGGTCCTGTCATTATGACTTGATCTTCTTCCAAGCCTCTGCCTTCAGGGTGGTATGCTTTCACCCAGCCTGGCACTGAGCACAGCCCTTCCCTCCTACCTTGTCTTGGTGTCGTCCTGTCAGGCTTCCCTTCTAGCTTGAATGGAGCTCATGGCTTCCCTGATGGCTAAACATCCATGCAGCCACAAAAGAAGCACAGGGCACTTCATTAAAGCTCCATAGTAATTGAAAACAAAGATGCAGTTGTGGTGTGGCTGGTTGTCCTCATGGCATGCAAGCTGGAGGCAAGCTTACCATCTTCCTGATATTCTCCTTTTTAACAGACACCGTTGAGTAAAAAAAATGATGCTTTTCATCAGAGCTCAGGATTACCATGATTTCAGTGTAAACCCTCTTGGGCCTTCTAGAACAGAGTAAGGAAGACTCATTGCTCCTAGTTTTCCATTTTTTAACCTTGATTTAGATGAGCTTGAGAGAATGTTATTTTGTGCTGAGGAGACAGAGGGAAAGAGGGGGCAGTGCTGTATTTCTTATTTCTATATGAAATACCTCTTAGGGTACTTGCCTCCCACTGCACATTTCCCTACCTGTAAAATGTCTACGTATGGTATAACCACTTTCCCCTTTCCCCCAAGGTGATAGGGATTAATTAGTAAGAAAGAGATAGTAATTTGCTCGGTTAACAAACACTCTCTGTATTGACTGCTTTCTGAGAGTTTCATGGTCACTTCAGTCAAATAGAGTAGAGTCTAGTAGGGACTGGAAGGTCATTCTAACCTTAATACTGTCTTTGGGTTTGTTTTGGGGAATGCTAGATGTCTACACTACGTAGTGGCCGTAAAAAGCAACCTGCTAGCCCTGATGGTAGAGCCTCGCCCATCAATGAAGACATCCGGTCTAGTGGCCGTAACTCTCCTAGTGCAGCCAGCACCTCGAGCAATGACAGTAAAGCAGACTCTGTGAAGAAATCCACAAAGGTGAGTGCCAATGGAGGCGCAATCCCCACCAGCGATCTGCATGCCCCCTGTTTTGCTTCCCTACTGGTCGTTGGGTAGATGGAAGATGTCTGTGGTCAGATGCTTGTGCCCCATCCCTCTCAGTAATTTCTGTTGTAGGTGTAAGTCTAGGCCTCATTGGTTCATTCTCTTTCATGTTTTTAGCAAAATAACCAAAATAATGCTCCAACCTAACTTTGTCAAATAATATGCCAGTCTTACTCTTCTCAAAAATCTTCAGTGGTTTCCTATTGCCTCTGGGATTAAGTAGACACCCCCCCCCAACCTTGCCTTTAAGAGCCCCTGTCAAGGATCCTTTTGGGGGAGCATAGGATCAAAGATTGAAAACCAGAAGAGAATTGGAGGCCATCTAGTACAGTACCCTCATTTTGGAAATGAGAAATTTGGGGCCCAGAGATTTAACTTGCCCAAGATGACATAGTTATCAAGTGATAAAGCTGGGATTTGAACCTCAGTCTTTGACTCAGCACAGTGCTGTTGCCACTCTGCCCTACTGCTTTCCTCATTCATGTTAATATTATTGTGATGATGATGATGATGATGATGATGATGATGACGCCTTCATATTATTCCCCTTCATTCATTTCCAACTAAACTGGGCTCCTAGCTGTTCCCCAAACTCAGCATTCCCTCTGCCACCTCAGCGTAGACCATCTCAGGGTGTCCTCGTACCTGAAATTCTGCCACAAGGGTCACAGGGTCTCAGAACAGGAAGGGGCCTATGGAGTCTGTGGGCTTGAACAATATTCCCCTCAACAAGATATATGCCCAAAGTGGGTATATTCAATCTTTGGTTGGAAGACTTCCAAGGAAGGGGCCATGGCCAACCCATTGCATTGGGGAGAGCCTTCTCCTCCCATCGAGCCAAGCTGTGCCTCATTACAGCCCCTTCCCTGAGAATCTATTGGGGTTTACTTTCTATTTCAATTAAAATGATGGAACAGAAGTTATGCTCAAGCCCTAATGTCTCCTCTCCCTTGCATGGTTCTTGTTAATAGAAGATAAAGGAAGAAGCATCTTCACCTCTCAAGAGCACCAAGCGTCAGCGAGAAAAGGCAACATCAGATACTGAGGAGCCCGAAAGGACCAGCGCAAAGAAGTCCAAAACCCACAGCCCCCAGGTGAGGCCTGGGGAGCGTTTGGGCCCTTGTATTGCTGGGAGTGACTTCCATGGTGGTCCCCCACATCATCTCTTCCTTTTACTTAGAACAGTGTTTTCCAACCCAGAGAATATGAGTGACCAGTCACTTGACTCCCAGGTCTGACTCTTCTATCTCCAGCTTCAGCCTGGCAGCTCAGGGTTTGGGGATCTGAGAGCTAGAAGTGAAAAGACCAGATGGAAGGGTAGAGGAAGAGAATGAAGAGTCCGTTTTTAAGTTAATAGTAAGGATTTCTGGTAGTAAAATTTTTGCAAACTGATAAAAATATGTCGTAGAGCATGAGTTTGGGGGATAGTGGCAGGTGGCCTTTGGAATGCCACCCCAGCTGAGCAAGCTGAGAACCAGCTGAGGAGCACGTGCTCCAAGGGGGAGCCAAGCTGGGATACACGCAGCCAGGTCTGCCCTGAGACAAGAATTTGGTGTGCTGGTCGTGGGTAGCTCATGGTAGTGTGGGGAGCAGTCATCGGAAAGGGCACCACCTCCCTTACATCTAGCTGAACGTCTCCCTTTTCTCTCTGCCCTGTAGGAGATCAGCCGGCCCAACTCTCCATCGGAGGGCGAGGGAGAAGGAGAAAGTTCGGACAGTCGCAGCGTTAATGATGAAGGGAGCAGTGACCCCAAGGACATTGACCAAGACAATCGCAGTACCTCCCCCAGCATCCCCAGCCCTCAGGACAACGAGAGTGACTCAGACTCCTCTGCCCAGCAGCAAGTGGTGCAGGCTCCCGGCGGCCCTGCCCAGGCTGCCCCCTCCACTCCTCCGGGGGCAGCCCAGCTCCCGGCCCCAGCTCCCACACCGGCCGGTGCTCCATCGGCCCCGCCTCAGGTTTCACCATCCGTAGCTCAGCCACCCGGCCAGCCTCAGGCCCCTGGTCCATCTGCAGCCCACTCCCACATCCAGCAGGCGCCGGCTCTGCATCCACACCAACTCCCTTCCCCACAGCCGCCTTTGCAGCCCTCGAGCGTGGCGCAGAACCAGCCACAGGCTCCTGCCTCCTCCCAGTCTCACGCACAGCCGCCGCTTCATGGCCAGGTGCCCCCTGGACCTCACAGCCTACAGGCACAGCCTCTCTTGCCACATCCGGGACCACCACAGCCTTTCCCCCTTGCCCCTCAGTCTTCTCAGGCTCAGGTCCCACTCCCCGCAACACCAGCTCCTGCCCATCCTCATGGCCCCTTACAGGTCCAGGCCTCCCAGCCATCCCTGCAGCCTCCTCAGCCGCTTCCTCCTGCCCCTATGGCAATGCCTCATATAAAACCCCCTCCCACGACCCCTATCCCACAGCTGCCCACCCCCCAGTCCCACAAGCACCCACCTCATCTCTCAGGACCTTCTCCGTTCTCCATGAACTCCAACCTGCCACCTCCTCCTGCTTTGAAGCCCCTGAGTTCACTGTCCACACATCATCCCCCCTCAGCTCACCCGCCTCCTTTACAGCTGATGCCCCAGAGTCAGCCGCTACAGTCATCTCCAGCCCAGCCCCCAGTTCTGACTCAGAGCCAGAGCCTCCCACCGGTAGCCAGCCATCCCCCTTCAGGCCTTCACCAGGTTCCCCCCCAGCCTCCGTTTTCTCAGCACCCCTTTGTGCCCGGGGGGCCCCCTCCCATCACTCCTCCATCCTGCCCTTCCACCTCCACCCCCCCGTCTGGGCCAAGTGCTCCATCCCAGCCATCCTGTTCCACGCCCGGGACCTCTGGTGGAAGTGTCCCTGTTGTGACCTCCTGCGCCATCCCGCCCATCCAGATCAAGGAGGAGGCACCCGACGAAACGGAGGAGCCTGAAAGTCCCCCTCCCCCACCCCGAAGCCCTTCCCCCGAGCCCACCGTAGTGGATACACCAAGCCACGCCAGCCAGTCTGCGAGGTAAGGGCACCTGCAAGGAAGGGAGGGTTCTGTTGGCCACCATTCGCTGGCAAGTCTGGACCTGCTTTACCAGGTCAGGGTCAGCACTGGAAAAGTTTTGCTTAAATCCGTTTCACCTGGACTCTTCTCACCAGGCAGGCGTCCTGAGCTCCGCCAGGCTTGAGCTCAGGCTGGGCGGTGAGTGGGGCGGGTACCGGGGAGAGCCGGCCCCGGCCGGCTTTGGCAGCGAGGTCTGATCCTGCCCGGAGCCCTGCAGAAATCCTCTCTCACAGACACGTGTGTTCTCTTTCCTGAGGAGTCTTTGGTCCCTTCCAGGTTCTACAAACACTTGGACAGGGGCTACAACTCGTGTGCACGAACTGACCTTTACTTCATGCCCCTGTCGGGATCCAAACTTGCCAAGAAGAGGGAGGAGGCGATTGAAAAGGCCAAGCGAGAGGCAGAGCAGAAGGCGCGAGAAGAGCGGGAGCGCGAGAAGGAGAAGGAAAGAGAGCGCGAGCGGGAGCGCGAGCGGGAGCGAGAAGCAGAGCGGGCCGCGGTGAGTCACGGTCCTCCTGAGGGCCGGCAGCCAGTCAGGGGAGAGGGCGCTGGGACAAGGCCCGGGGCGGAGGATCACAGCCCCGGGCTGGCCGCCTTGGGGACCGGGGCCGTGCAGTGGCGAGAGCTCTGGGCTGCGAATCAGGGAGGCCTGGCCTCGCCTCGTCATTGACTGGTTATAAAGGGGGCATAACGGTACCCGCAACAATGCCCCTGTCACAGGGTCGCTGCCAGCTTCGGATGAGAGCGCTCCCTGGACGGCACCGATGATTAGCGTCTTTACGGTGATTTGAGGAGAACCTAGAAGCATATATTTTCATCAGCCATATCAGCTTCCAGGCTATTTTGCCCCCAGATCATGGCTGATGTTGTTAGTGGCATGGTAGACTGAGGCAGAGTGACTGTCACAAGAGACTCTCCTCTGCTTCCTCCTGTGCCCATGTCCCCAGAACAGGATTTGCCCTGACTTCCCTCTTCGGAGCGTTCCTTATTTCCCCCAGTGACTTTCCTTGTCTGGACTAGAAGCTGACGGGCCCAGACTTGGCACTTACAGGGTAGTTTTGGGGGCTCTCCAAATAGAGCGGCAGGGCGTGTTCCCGAGTGAGGAGCCCTGCTGCTCTCTGTGGTAGGGTTGGTTTTGTGCACGTTCCCGCCGAAGCTTTTCCTATCAGGTAACCTCCTCCTCCCTTTTCCTGGTAGCAGAAGGCATCCAGCTCCTCCCACGAAAGCCGACTCAGTGACTCTCAGCTTAGTGGACCTGCCCACATGCGGCCATCCTTCGAACCGCCGCCAACGACCATCGCTGCCGTCCCTCCGTACATCGGACCCGACACGCCTGCTCTTCGGACTCTTAGTGAATATGCGCGGCCCCATGTGATGTCACCTACCAACCGCAATCATCCTTTCTTTGTACCCCTCAACCCCACTGATCCCCTCCTGGCCTATCACATGCCTGGCCTCTACAATGTGGATCCCACAATCCGGGAACGGGAGCTCCGAGAACGAGAGATCCGGGAGCGGGAGATCCGGGAACGCGAGCTCCGGGAGAGGATGAAGCCAGGGTTTGAGGTGAAGCCTCCGGAGTTGGATGCCCTGCACCCGGCCACCAACCCCATGGAGCATTTTGCCCGGCATGGTGCCCTCACAATACCTCCTGCTGCAGGACCTCACCCTTTTGCTTCCTTCCACCCGGGGCTGAACCCCCTGGAGAGGGAGAGACTCGCCCTGGCTGGTCCCCAGCTGCGGCCTGAAATGAGCTACCCTGATAGACTGGCAGCTGAGAGAATCCATGCTGAGCGGATGGCCTCACTGACTAACGACCCCCTTGCACGGCTCCAGATGTTTAACGTGACCCCCCATCACCATCAACACTCACACATACACTCGCATCTTCATCTCCATCAGCAGGATCCTTTACATCAAGGTGAGCCTCTGAGGGTTCATAGGGCAAGGAGAGCCAGTGGGTGGGGAAAGCGCGTTGGCCTCTGAGAGGCTCAGAAGCTGGAAGAGGGTCTTTCAAGGCCTTAGATGTTGGCTTTGGGTGGCCAGACTCTCGTAGGGAGCCAGTGTGCCAAAGGAGAAATCAGCTCCATGCTCTGAAATCCTTCCTTGAGAGCCCCTCACAGGACTCTGTCTAGCCTAGGAGAGTGACCACCGGGCCTGGTGGTCCTGTGCACCTGGGGGGCCGGGGGACAAGGCAGGACACACAGAGAGCTGAGCAGGGGCCTCGTCACCACTTCATTGCCTCCTCCAGCTTTTACCTTTACTCTATAAAAGGGCATGTCCTTGATTGCTGCAGGAAGCCACAAGGAGCCCCAGGGCTGTGTCCTCAGCCCCAGCGGTGGGGATAGGCGCGTGTGTGAGGTTTTCTAAATCCCATTGCCCCTCATTCAGGGGGTCACCTTAGGGCCTCCTCCAACCCCCATCCCCAGTCCTTGGGCCATCAGACACAAAGAGAGGCAGGAGGGCTTTGGCCCTTGGCTTGGCTTGTGCGCAGAGGCCTGCAGAGGGGGCTCCCCTTGTTAAAGCTTGAGGAAAAAGCTGTTGTTGCCCCCCCTGCAACCAGGCAGTCTTGAGTGAGAGGCTCAATTTCGGCTCTGGCACTGTGTGACATGCGGAAAGGAATAAGCATTTCCAGAGTGCTTGCCGTGTGCCAGGAACAGTGCTCAGTGTTTTATAATTGCCTCATTTGATCCTCCCAGTGACCCTGCAAGGCAGAGCCTAGAAACCGAGGCAGACAGAAGTTGAGCGACTTGCCCAAGGTCACACAGCCAGGAAGTGTCTGAGGTCTGGTTTGATCTCAGGTCTTCCTGAGTCTCAGCCTGGCGCTCGATGCACTCTGGCATCCGCCCCAGCTGCTGCCTTGGACGGATCACTTTGAGGAGCATGAAATTCCTCATCTAGGAAATGAAGCTGGACTAGACAGTCCCTTCCAGCTTCCCTGGCCATGATCGTGTGTCCTCAGACACTCTAGAGCAGGAGTTTACCTTTTGTGCGGCGGGGACCCCTTGGGCAATGTCTCCAGACTCCATCACAGAAGAAGATTTGTGAATGTGTGAAGTAAAATATACATAGCATTGCAAAGGAAGCCAGTTATGTGTATGTAAAATTCAAGGGCCTCAGTTTGAGAAACTGTTCTAGAAAAACAGAGGCCCCAGAAAGTGTTAGAGGGTGTGTGCTGATGAACAAAAGCCATGCAAGCTGCAGAACGTGCAGGGACTAACTTCTTATTTGGTGAGGATTTATGTGAAGACCTCACTCCCCCCCAGTTCAGCAGCAGGAGTGCCAAGAGCTCCAGTCGTATGTACACCTCTTAATTTTGGGATGTTTCTGGGTCTTTGCTTTTGAATGGCCCGGTCCCTTTGACTTGATCCGTGGTCACTCTGAGATGACAAACTGACCCGCAGCCCGAATGAGATGAAGTGTGGCGGTCAGACCAGACCCCCTGCGCCTCCAGCACGGAAATCCCAGTGTTTCCTGGGGTCGGGGTGGGGGTGGGGGAGACTTGTGCCTCGTCCTGGTATGACAGGATTTCAGCCCCACAGCCACCAGTGGGAGAAAGACTAAACTTGGCAGGTCTGCCAGGGCCCTCTAGCTGTCATCAGGTGACCATTCGCAGGTACGGCCGATGACACTTGCGTGGTATCACGGGTATAAGTGTTCCTTCAGCTGCCAAGTTAATAGTATAGTGGTGTCATCTACTTCTGACCCTGCCTCATACCCTGACGTGACATAAGTGCAGATCGCTAACCTTCAGTGAGGGGAAAATGGGAAGTTTAGGCCAGTCCCTGCCCTCTTTGCACCTTAAGCAAATGCATCACGAATGGCCTGCCTCTCCCTTGTGTAAAGCACTGGGAACATTGTGAGTGAAAGTGTGGCCTTGTGTCTGTATTTATGAAGTGTGTGCTAGGCCCTGGAGAGTGCGAAGGAGGCAGACCAGCTACGGGTCCTGCTTTTTAGCCAACGTGAAAACAGCTGCGTGCAAACAAGATAAAGACAGGAGAGATTGGAGAGCGCACTCTCAGACAGAGAGCCGGGGTTGGCGTCGGTCCCCTTCTCGGTGTCTTTGGGGTATAGATCTTTGTGGAGCTGGGAGTAAAACAGAATGGTCTGTCTATCCTAAATGCCGGGCAAAGCTTGGAAGGAGTTAACCAGTTGATTAGCTTGTTGATCACAATGGAAGAGAAGACCAAACTTAGCCTGTGGGCTAAATTCCTATGTTGGCTAACCCTGACTTATAAGGTCAGAATAGGAAAAGCACCTTTTGTAGACCAGAAAGAGTCGATAGATGTTGCAAAGTAGAGGAGTCATTAGTCAGAGACCCAGGTGGGACTTGGAGACAACAGACTGAATTCTGGGAAACCTTTTCAGCCAAAAGTACCATGGAAATGTGTGAAAGGGGGTTGGTGCTTGGCTTAGGGCAGTACATAGGGGAAAAGGATTGCAAGAGAACTATGGCAGGGTAGACAAAGAGAGGGGAGTACAGTGTTAAGGGAGAGAGAGAGACAGAGAGAAGAGAAGGGGAAAGGGAGAGCCCGCAACACCTGGCCTCTATGCCCGACCAGCAGAGACCAAAGGAGCTGACCAAAGCCTTTCCAGAAACAGCTCCAGGGAGCACAGTGGGGCTAAGCTGTGTCCGGGTCAGGGTCTGGCTCATGAGGACATCGTGTTTGTGGCTCCAGCAGGTCAGTGTTTGCATAGCTCATCTTTGTGGTTTGTGGCTTCCCCAGGCTGAGCTGGCGAGAGAGACAGAGATGAGCACATAAAGCTGCATTCCAGTTTTCCCAGGGAGGAGAGGCAGCAGGATCTATACAGGCCAGGGAAGTGGGATAGATGCCCGAAGTTTTTCCCAAGGTCACCACCAGCTTGCTAGACATTCTGGTCGTGTCATATCCCCTAAGGGTCACCTGAGCCCTACTCCATGAAGAAGAAGTCTGCCCAGTTGCCTTGGGTTGCAGCCAAGATAAGATTCAAACATGAGAGACAACAGACTTTCTGGTGGCATGCCACACAAAAGCTGTATGGACTGACAGAAAGGATGGCCTAGGCTTAGTCACCTGAGGAGGGCTTGGGAAGCAGCTGGAGCTGGGCTCTGGGGCACTGTGGTGATCCAGGCATTTGAGCTGGAGGCTTCTTCTTACAGGCTTGACCCCTCCCCGCACAGACAGGCACCTGCCAAGCACAGCTCAGACAAGCCATCCCCCTTGTGGTGGGCCGGGAACCCAGAAGGAGCTCCTACTGAAGGGATTTTCTCTCCCCTTTGTCTTCATGCAACTCTGATATTCCTCTCTCCTTACATATGTCTCCTTACGGAATGAACTTAAAAGTTAGAGGTGGTTGCATTAACAGCTAAGACTGTTGGACAAGCAGACGTTGCTTCTGATGGGAGTGCCAGAGGAATGGTTTTAGAGGGGGCTGACCATTGAGAGCTGTAACAAAAGGCCAGTCTGTGCAAATGCTGCTTATTATTATGTGTCATAAAAATAACAAGACCCAGTGATGATGATGAAGTTTCGGTGCTAATAAGACATATTTCCTTCTGGTTTTTCTCCATTTTCCAGGTTCAGCAGGTCCTGTGCACCCACTGGTAGACCCCCTAGCAGCTGGCCCTCATCTGGCTCGGTTCCCTTATCCCCCTGGCACCCTCCCCAACCCTCTGCTCGGGCAGCCACCTCATGAGCACGAGATGCTTCGACATCCAGTTTTCGGTGAGAACTCTCATCTGTACATGTCTGCAGAAGGCTCTCTCAAAGGTTGTCTTCAACCTGCTGATAGACAGGGCGCACTGTGATGGCGCCTGGAAGTGGAATCACAGGACTTGAGCTCCAGTGCTACCCTCATGGCTGACCTTGACTCTGATGTTATATTCATGTTCAGAAAGGACATGGGAGTAGTCATGCTGATCCTGTATATCATGAGCAGCTTCCCTGTCTTATAAGGGCCCCGGTGGCTCTGTCAGAGTGAGGGAAGCACTCTACAACATCGGGAGGTGGGGTGCCAACAATCTTGCGCAGGTCTGAGGAAGGTAGTCTCACCTACTCTGAACCAGCTCAAAAATGCTGTACTCTGCTCTTACAGGCTTGCTCCTCCATTCATTGATCTTGGCTCCCATGGAATCAGTCATCTCTACACAAATGGTTCTCACATGTCTTTGTCCATCCCTAAGCCCTCTGACATCTAGTCTCCATCTTGAACTCAGCACCCCTAAAACTGAGCTCCAAAATCTTTCCCTTCAAATCTTCCTTTCTTCTCTGTTACTGGGAGGGCACTGCCAATCTCCCCAGTCACCCAGACTTGGAACCTCAGTTTCAGCGTTGCCTCCTCTCTGTGTCTCACCTCACTGTAGCCAGTGAGTTGTCAGATTCTGTCATTCTGCTTCCTGATGCCCCCTTCTGCTCTAGACTGTCACCACCTCCCTTCTGATTGGCCTCCCTCCTCCACTCAGCTGTCAAACAGATGAGCCCCAAGCATGGCTCTGATCACATCATGCCCCGTTCGTTCAATTCGAGTGGGTCCCTCTTGCCTACGGGATGAAATATTAAGTCCTTTTCTGGACTTTAAAGCCCTTCCTATCTTGCCAATCTTTTACACCTCATTCCCTTCCGTGTCTTCTGTGACTCAGAGACACCGCCTGTCCACTGTGCCTGGAATTCTCCCTCTCTTCTTTTCCATCTCCTGTCTTCTCTCTGCTCAAATCCCACCTTCCATGCTGAGTCTTTGCCTGTCCCCCCTTAATGCTAGTGCCTTCCCTCTTTAATTCTCTCCTATTTATCATGTGTATATCTTGCTTTGTACATAGTTGTTTTTATTTTGTTTCCCCTTTTAGATTGTGAGCTCCTTGAAAGCAAGGACAGGTTTTGCCTTTAAAAAAAACCAAACTGTTAAAGCAACAGTGGTTTAATTTCCATTGACCATTTCACCCCTTCACATGGAACAATCAGCAAGCATTTAACTATGAGCTGTGCACTGTGCTGGTGCAGAGATGTGGCAGATGAAAGTAACTGACTGTCCTTCTGTGGCAGGTACCCCGTATCCACGTGACCTGCCTGGTGCCATCCCACCTCCGATGTCAGCCGCCCACCAGCTGCAGGCCATGCACGCTCAGTCCGCCGAGCTGCAGAGACTGGCCATGGAGCAGCAGTGGCTGCACGGCCACCCCCACATGCACGGTGGGCACTTACCGAGTCAGGAAGATTATTACAGGTGAGGACCTCCTGTCTTTCTAAAGGTGGTGCTGCCCATAGCCTCGCCTCCTGGAGTCAGCCGGTCTGAATTCTGCTGCCAGCTCCTTTCCTGAGCCACCCCAAACTTTATACAAAGCTTTAAAGGAAAAGCAGTAGAACTTAAGTTCCTGTTATCTTAATTAAAAGGGGATTATGTAGAATTAACATTGGAAATGCTTTCTGTTGACCTGATTGGCAGTTAACTAGGAGGCCTTTGTGTCTGCATGGCCTTATGGAGCTCCCAATGCCATTGTACCAAGGTGAGGATTCTTGTGCCAGTGGGCACTCCCAAGTGCCTCAAGGGGTTCAGGAAGGTAGAAGACACAAAGCCTGGGGTTTTCTGTGCTGGAGAAGTGTGCTTGTAGAATCTTGACTCTCTGACCTCTGGGCCAGGGCCAGTCTCTTGTAAGGTCACCAGAGCCAAAGGCTAAGATGTTCCTCTCTCTCTCTTTTAGTCGACTGAAGAAAGAAGGTGACAAGCAGTTATAAGAAGTTATTTATTTGTAACAGCAGAAACCCCAGGTTATGGGGGAAGAGATGGGATTTTTTACATACGACAGGAGCTGCAAAAGCAAAGAGAATTTCTTCTGAAGATTTCTTCATCTATTTAAAAAAAAACCACAACTGAAGACTTCCCAGCGTACTAGTGTTCATTGGTAGAGAGGACGCCTCCGGGCTGATTCAGGTCTCCCTGCATGACAGCCTCCTCAGGAGCTGAGTGAGTCCTGGACTAGGCGGAACGTTCAGAAATCTTGCCTGCAATCTTGGCGTTTGGTTTCATGTTTTCTTTTCCTTCCTCGATTTCACAGTAGGTGCTAGAATCCAGCTCACACCCATCACTGTGTGTGCAGAGACCGTTAGACATATCTTTAAACATAAGCAAAAAAAAGACGCCAGGATCACAGATAGGTGGTGGCATATGAGTTTGGAGCCCAAGAACTATAATAAAAATCTGCTTTTATTTTAATACATTGTAGGAAATCTTCATAATTTGACAGAGAGCTCAGTTCTGCAGCATGGCTTTTTAAGTCTGTAAATATAATAATTTTAAAACAGAAACAACCATTTTTTTCTTCCACAAACTACTATTCTGATATATTTTTTTCCAGCCACGTCACTAATCGTGAATTCCTACCAGCTATTGACAAGAGTTGATTTTTTAATAAAATATATATATATATATAAAATTATCCCTTTAATTAAAGGGGAAAGATGGGTGTTACTAATTTAAAATGGGCAAAAGCTTGGCATTTGATTTGCTGGCAGCAGTGAGCATCACAGGGTTTGCAGGGATTAACGTCACAAGCTGTTTCTCCATGTTTTTCCTTGATTGTCATTTCAGTTTGGTTTGGTTTTGGGAGTATGCTTGGCCAGTGGTGCAGACATCCGCTGAATGAACCTCTTCCCTTTGCAACAGGAATTCAGGAATTAAATCCACTTTAATTAACACCTTGGTGTTAATGGTTGTTTATACTCTTTCTCTGAGGGATAAGGTAGGGATGTGTGTGTGTGTGTGTGTGTGTGTGTGTGTGTGTGTGTGTGTACGCATGTGTAGCTGCACGCGCTCAAGAACTTAGCACACACATTTGACATGTTAAATGAACTAATTTTCCAGGACTTCCCTTTGAAGTTTCATAAACAGTGTGGGATTTGCTACCAAAAACGTGTGTGTGTGTGTGTGTGTGTGTGTGTGTGTGTGTGTGTACACGTATATATATATAAAACTCAAACAACTTAGGATTTGAAAGATAGGCTGTGTTTGAGTTCTTTTTTTAAGGTAGATTATACAATTAAGATGCCAACACATTGGAATTTTAAAAGGATAGCCCTAAATTGCCCCTCCCACATTCCTTGGAAACAGCCTTATTGCCATAGGTGCAGACTGTATCTGAGTGAGTCAGGACCGTGGGTTTAATAAGATGCACGAAGGTGGGCAGCGTTGCATTCTTGACTCAGGAGCAGCTGACCCTTGTGGGATAACCCAGGTCAGACTCGGAGAGCCTTTGCGGCTCATCTTTTATCTCTGGGCAATAAAGAGGTCAGGTGGCACGGCTTTTTGAAGCAAAGCTCTATAGGATCACCTCCCTCCATTTGCATCGTCTTGCTCATATAATGCACTTTCACTGAAGCCAAGGGTTGGGGAGGTCCAGGGGATGTCTGCATCTGCTGACCCTGTTTTCCACTGGTGCAAAACTTGTTCCGTTCTTTTTCTCTCAAACTCTTGAGGGCTATATCTCTGCCATTTAAACTGTTCTGTGTGGTGGTCGTGTCATAAGACTCTCTTGGACCATGGTGGATGAACTTGTAGCGAATCGTTCAGGCTTTTAAGAAACATACGGCATGTCAGTGCTCAGGCCACTATGACCGGCAGGAAGAAAAGCCAATGTTCTGACGCAGAAACCAGCGACACTCTTGGGCAGAGTTACTCTGTCCATTCAGTTCTGGATTAAAACCTGCATCAGGGGCGATTCCACCTTCTTTATACCCATGGGTTTATAGCCTGGATTTCAGTTGGGCTTCGTGGGTTGTTTCTGTTGAAAGAGTTTTCTGCTTTTCTTTTCTCTCATTCCATGCCTGCCTTAACCCTCAGCTGCTTAGTGGTAGATGTTCCTTGGCTAACTCATTCACATTCAAAAGTGACCAGTCAGGGACAGGGCCTTCGGGGGCTAATCTGATGATGCCATCAGAATATCTTGACCTTCTGCGCACGCATTTTCTCCTAAATTTTTAATGGAGCAAGTCCACCTCAAAATGAAGGGAGAATTAAGAACACTGGACTGCCACCTCTTCCATCCCTCACTTCTTGTGTCTTTTTTTCCTTTGGGATGGATGTAAGATGGTGACTGTTAAACTAATTCTGCTTTCTCCCCCTCCCCCCCCATCCTGTTATTTCCCATTCTCCCAAAGAAAAGAGAGTTCAGTGATTTTTAATTTTTTTTTAAGATGTCATGAGTTTCCTTTATCAGTTCAGCATTTTATTAATTGTGTGTTAGTCTCCGTGCCACCAGCATCCCAAGGTGAAACACTGAGATTTATTCGAATAAATTAGCTGATTAACTACAGTTTCTTGACTGTAGTTGGTGTGTTGGATGCCCTTTTCCAGTGACCCAGACACATGGTTTCCTTTGGGATTCATTCACCCTCTTTTCAGTTGAAGTTTCAGGTTTGTTTTTTTGTTTTGTGTTTCAAACGTATCTTGTTCAATGTTGTCAAGGTCGAGCTTCTTGTTTTGCGGCCTCACATGCAGTGTCCACTCTGATTTGCTACATTTATATATATCTGGAAGCTTAATGTACATATGAGTAGTTTGCCATGAGATAACACAGTGTAAACAGAGTAGAAACCCAGAAATCGTGACTTCTGTGTTCTCTCCATTTGAGTATTTTGTAATTTTTTTGAAATATTTGTGGACAAATAAAACCAAGCTACACTACAGAATCCCGGCCTTGGCCAGTGGAACGTGTCTCTTTACTTGGGGGTGTAAAGGTTGGGGAGGCCCTGAGATGACAAACAAGACGCTTCTTTCAGAGCCAGAGCCTGATTTTCATCGCCCTGCTCCTTGCTTTTGCCCTGCCTGCCTCCTCCATCTGCTAGGCATGGGAAAGGGGCCGTCTCCTTTAAGAGGCAAGGGAAGGGACAGCTGGCACCAGAGGAGCCAAGGCTCCAGGGGAAGGGAGAGCTTTGGGGTTCGTCCCTGGTACTTCCAGCAAAAGGAGGGTCGGCTCTCCGTGTGTCTAACATATTAGCCTGGTGACTGCGTTTATATGCATTTGATTATAGATGTTTGTGCTTACTTCTAGAGAACTTTATGAACTCGAAAAAGCTTTGAATCACTTTCAATATAAGTGCTTCGCTTGCAACACTCTGTATTTTATTTCATGCACTTAAAAACATTGTTCCGAGGAGTCCATGGAACTCCCCATGCTGCCAAAGAGGTCCACGACCCAGCAAAAGATGCAGAGCCCCTGATGAAGGGAGTTTTTCCCAGGACCCCCAAGCTAGGGAGAGATGTACATTGGGGGCATACAAAGTGAAGAGCAGAGCTGTCCTGGCAGGTAGATATGCTTGACTTCTGCCTTCCCCTTTTTTTCTCAAATAGAAGAAGAAAACAGCTACTGTAGTGTAGGGTTAGAAGCAGTTCCTGGTTCCATCTGTAACACCCCCACCCACCCACTCTGTTTCTTCTCTTCCCCTCCTCACTCTCCCTCTTCCCACTTCTCCTCCGCCTCTCTTTCAGACCACCCCCTGGCTCCCACTTAGCTTTGGTGTGGGCCCGTAGCTGAGAAAGAAGGGGATCTTCCCCAAGTAGAAACGGTCGGTCATCCATTAAACGTGTGAAAACCACCACAGGAGGGCAGCAGCGGCACACATCTGCCCTAGAGGAGGCAACAAGTGCCATGCCTACCTACAGGGGGCGTAGAGCCATTTGCTGCTGTTTTAAAGGCTGGTTCTCTCTCTGTCTTACTGAGGCTGGAAGTGCCGTGGCTGCTGACAGGTCCATCACACTGCCGATGGGCAAGGGGCTGTGTGTCCGCTCACTTTCCAGCCTGGATTGCTTCATCCCTCTTTAGGCAACCAGGTGGTCCCCACTTGCAGGGACTCACCATATTGATGCCAGACAGGCGCCCAGATGGCTCAGTCCATGGCTTCTTGGGATTCCCCAGGTCAGGAGGTACGCCAGCCTCCGCCTCCCTGGTAGCTCGGGTGACAGGTGTGTACCACCATGCCCAGCTTAGCCGTTGTACTAACTCCGGAGACAGTCTGTGTTAATTTTGCATAGGAGTAATTGTTAGGATGGTTTTCTTTATGTTGAGCCTAATTCTGCCCTCCTCCTCTACCCCAACAGAACCAGACTAATTCCTCTTGCCAAGGCATTTACCATCCCTGCACCTACCACCAAGCCAGATGTCCCCCTTCAGTCCTCAGTGGGCACACCGAATGCCCAAACCTGATGAACTTGTTAGTCACCATAGAATATCTTTTTTTTTTAATCAAAATACCATCATTTGATGAGACAAAACTGTTTCTGTGTTCTAACCAAGAGAGCTAAAGTAACCGACTTGGTTTTCCTAATCTGGATATGTAAATTTTGTTTGTCAGAAAAGACACTTTGCACTAGTCAATTGTAAGTCCTTTCAACAAACTGTTCTGTTTTTACAGTGTTTGTATACAAAAGCAATATAGTACAACCTACCTGTGTCTACTCTTGTAATTTGTATGTTGAAAAGGTACCCTTTTCTTCCTAACTTCATTTCTGTGTGTTTTTTTCTATGACTTCTAGCCCCCCAAATTGCTGTTTCAGGATTAAAGCATTTCTTTCTGCACAAGCTTGCTTTGCGCTAAATACAGTCCATGCCCCTTCCCCACCTTTTTATGCAGAAAAGCCAAGTTCCTCAGACTTAGGGGTGCCATAGTCCAAAGGACCTCTTGAGTGTGGATGTACCCAAAGGAACATTGTGCCAGCAATACATCTGTGAAGTCTTGAGCAAATCACTTATTCTCCCTAGGCCTTAGTTTGCCCGTCTGTAAAATGTAGAGGTTGGGCTAGATGCCTTCTAGGAGTGGCTTGAGACACAGATTGTGACCTGCCCAAGATCACCAGGCTAGTGTTGCAGCTGGGATCTGGACCTAGTACTCTAGGCTTATGTATGTGTTGATGTAAATTCCCCTCGAGTGCTAGGGCCTTTAAGAAAGCCTCTTATCACATACTGTCACTAAAGACGGAGTTTCACATCCTAGGTCTTGGCACTTTTCTCACAAATACCAGCACTTAAGCCCACTCAGGTTACTGCTGCTTTCTTTCTGCCAACACGCTGCTTGAACACTGATGTATTCAGACAATAACAGACCACATCAGTTTGTCAAGTACTAGAATTAAGGGGGTTTGGAGAAGACTTCCTGTAGAAAATGAGATCTTAGTTGAGACTTGAAGGAAGTAGGGAATCCAGAAGGCAAAGATGAGGAAAGAGAAAGTTCTAGGCATGGAGGATGGCAGAGTTGTAGTATTTGGTGTATGGAATAGCCAGGAAGCCCATTGTCATCAGATAGAAGAGTAGGGGTGGGGGCTAAATGTAAAAAAACAAAGAGTGGAAAGGTGGGGACTAGGTTATGTAGGGCTTTGAACTCCAAACGGAGGATTTTGTATTCAATCCTGGAGGTCATAGGGAGCCATTTACAGTTTATTTAGCAGGAGGAATGGTGACCTGATCACACCTATACTTTAGGAAAATCGCTTTTTTGCCTGAATGGAAGATGGATTGGAGTGGGGAGAGATTTGAGGCAGGCAGACCCCCCCAGCAGCTAGTCCAGGTGTGAGGTGATGAAGGCCTGTTGCAGAGTGGTGGCAGGGTCAGAGGAGAGAAGGGTCTGCCTTCAGGAAGTGTTACCAAAATGGAATCAATAGGCCTTGGCACCAGATTATGGGGGGGGGGGGCAAGAGCTAGGAGGAGCCAAGGATGACACCTACATTGTGAACCTGAGGGACTGGGAGGATGGTGTTTGCCCTCTGTGGTAATAAGGAAATTAGGACTGGGGGGGAGGGCTTGAGGGGAAAGATAGTGAGTCCAGTTTTGAACATGTTGAGTTTAAGATGTGAGATTAGAGGTCAGCAGAGAAGTTGGTGTAGGATGGGCTGACTTGAGAAGCATAGAGCTGGTAATTAAACCCGTGGGAGCTCATAATGAGGTCACTAAGTAAAAGTAGGATAGAGGAAGAACAGAAGAGAGCCCCAGACAGAGCCACGTGTAGTGGGTACGCTCTGGAAGAGGCTCCAGCAAGACACAGAGTAGGAGCAAATGGGAGAGAGTGGTGACCTGAAAACCTAGAGAGAAGAGAGTATCGAGGAGGACAGAGATCAGTGTCAAAGGGTGCAGAGAGGTCAGACTCCTGACAATGAGGATTGAGAAAAGGCCATTGGATTTGGCACCTAAGAGATCAGTATCTTTGGAGAGAACAATTTCAGTAGAATGATAAGGTTGGAAGCTGGATTGCAAGGGGTTGAGAAGAGAAAGTGGAGGCACCTGTTGTAGACAGCCTTTTTGAGGAGTGTAGCTACAAAGGGCAGAAGAAAAATAGGACGATAATTAACGGTATGGAAGGATCAAGTTAAAGTTTTTTTCAGGATGGGGAAGAAGACATGAGTATATTTGCAGGCAGGAAGGAAAGAAGGGGCCAGTTGACAGCAATTGAAGATGTGAGAGAGTGGGGATGACAGAGGAGGCAGTCTGTTAGAGGAGATGCAATGGAATGGTGTCATTTGTGCAGGTAGAGAGGGGTTAGCCTTGGTAAGGAGTAAGGTCACCTCTTCATGTGAAACAGTGGTATGTGAGTGATACAGGATGAGGAAGAAGAAAGGAGAGGGACTTCACCACACCTGAAGAGGATAAAGCTTTTGTCTTTTACCATGTCGTGGGTGGGGTTACACTACAGGCTCATAACATCATCATTATATTTTTTTTTCCTTAGCCAGACCAGTTATTTCATTGGTGAAGGGAGCTCCTAACAAGGAAACTCCTGATGCTAGTGCTAATTGACACTAATTTTGCAATTGAGAGACTTGCTTGGGACATCGAGAAATGACTTGCTGGGGGTCTCACAGCCAGGAAATGTCTGAGGCAGAACAGGAACCAAGATGGCGCTCTCCTCTATCCACTGTAACAGGCTGCCTCTCATTCATTTATTCAGTGAATGTTATTGGGATATCTACCGTGTAGAGTCAGAATTAGAAAACTAGGGGTTGGGTGTCAGTGAGTACTGTGTACTCAGGGTAAGACGGAGATCTCAAAAGCCTTCGTTTTATAGATTACAAAGATCTGCCCAAAATCACACAGGTAGTAAGTGGCAAAATTGGGATTTGAACCCAGGTCCTCTAACTTTAAACCCAACATCATATTTGGAAAAAAATTTGGCTGGAAACTAGTGGGAGATAATATAACCCTAATGTAATCAGAGTAGCAACTAGACGCGGGCCCACAAATATCTTGAGAAGTTTCCCCAAACCAGCCTAGTAACCTTTGGCCAATTCCACCCTGAATAGATGAACCAACTGTTTCTCCAAAGGGAGATTCTTGGATTCTATTTGTTAACTGTCAGTCAACAAGGACCTACCCCGTGCTATTTTCTCATCAGTTGATGAGGCATAGGGAGACAGGGCTAGCAGCTGTGCTCTAGGGAGAGAGACTCTCCTACATTAGTCCAAGACAGGGCACACGCTTTAATCTGTCATATAACCAGATCCATGACGATTGATATTTGAAGGATACTTTGGAGGGATAGAATTTATTAGCCCCAATATTGCTTCAGCCCTTGCTGTCACCACCATCACAGTGGTTCAGCTTTTGCTTAGATTTATCCTTGGCAATGTAGTTGGGATGTCAGAATTATGAAATTCCAAACTTGGCCAAAAAGCTTAAAGATATTTAAAAATATGTGGATGCCGAGGAGAAACCCCTTATCTCTTAATGCCAACTTTAATAATATCTTCTGGATGGTTTGATCATAATCTCAGAGACGATACCCTTTCCTATTAAACCAACACCTATTCTCACCTCCAAGATTGGGTGATTTTCTTTACCGAGATTTGCTGAACCATTGCCTCTGAGCTAAAATGCAGCTCCGACACCAAAACGACCTTCTACTGCTCTTCCCAGACTCCTCTGACCCTCTCTACCTGTTTGGGAGATTCTGAGATTTGCATCATGTTGCTTGACTAGGAAATGCAATACATGATCACTCTCCTTACCTCTAATTGTGGATTCCTTTGGTGATTCACAAAAACAACACATTACAAAGCAAAGGCAACATTATGAAGTGAACACACCGGACTCAAGGGTCTGGTTGTACCTCTAGCCTCAGTCAAGTTACCTCCCTTTCATTGCCCCTCAGTCTCCTCTTTCATAAAATGGAGGAACTGGGTTCTGTGATCTCTGACTTCCTCTAGTTAAGTGATAAATATACTACTGTACATTTATGTAAGAATCTTAGGGATAAAACAAGGCTTTCTGACCAGGAAATATATATCTCAAGGGAAATTAGCTGAGCTCCCCTTTGTTATCTAAAATGAAAGCAGGCCCCATGCCTCCCAGAATATCTTGCAGGAATTAGCTTTATATTGAATGGTGAATGCTGGGATCCATGACTTCTCTTCTGTCACAGGAGAAACACACAGTCAGCATTCTTCCTTGCAATGGATGCTTCTTCCACCTCAGGATGAATAGAGGCATTATTAGTTCCCCTATTCACCCCGCTGGGATGACCCCTCACCATTACAAAGAGCAGACTTAGTTTTTTGGTGGGTTTTTTTTTCTTTGCTATTATTTATTGTCTTGTCACATATTTACATTCCAGTAGGAAATCTTTCCACTTGTACACCGGTTGAGGAGGCTGGTCAAGATAATCCAGTCATTCCATTGGTCAGCTCTTAACTAGCCCCTTTTCAAAATACCCGTGTTACAAGTTAGTACCAAAACAGAGGTCCTCGGGGCACTAGATGTTCAGCAGAAGTGGCTGGTGTTCCTCTTCTAACTCCTCACTGGGAGGAATTTCATAAATAACAAAAAGGGAGGAGTACAAGCAGCCCACAAAAGACACAAGGCTGGAGAAGTACATTACCCCATTGGCACTGCCCACCACTGAGGTCAATGGTCCCATGATGATGGAGACGAGAATCTGAGCTAAAAAGTACTGACAGCTCAGGAGGGAGATGTCCACCCCCATTCCTCGTTTGGTCCCATCCACAGTTGACCCTGAAAACTGATTCAAAAAGGAAGAAAAATGTGAGTTAAAAAGAAATGAAGAACCAAACGATGCATAATCCATCTTACTAACTCTTCAACTATAAAACCTGCTCTGGAACGGCAACAGAAGAGAATCTAATTCATCTGCACAAATGTCAAGGCGACCAGGAAGCCCCCATGGGACATCTTCAGGTTTTCTACTGCCAGCCTTGAGCAGGAAAATAGCCCAACAGTTCTGTATTCGTCTTCAGAGTGCTGACAACCCCCCACAGAATCCGGGCCATAAGCCAGATGAAGTTCAGAGAAGCGCGAGCTGCTTGTCTCCTTCCAAACCATGAGACTCCGGGCCTAGGACATGGCGGCATTCACGAAATAACTAACTCAAAAAAATAAAAGAGTCTGGGTATGTTGTTTTCCCTTCGCTTTAAAAAAAAAATGGAAACTGTGTTTTTGGAAGGATATCTGTGAGAGAAATTCTCCTTAATGAGAATTAGCATAGATTAAGTTAAGCACCCTCCTTTTTTAAAGGGTTAAAATCATGCTGCATGTGTAGAGTGAATTAAATCAGCTTTCTTTCTCCCTAATGCCTACCAAGCATTTATGGCATGGAGGAACGGAGCCTTCCAATAGAGAGGAGAGGAAGATAATGTTTTCATAGTATTTTGGTAAGCCAAGGGGGTGTGTGTGTTTGTGTGTGTGTGTGTGTGTGTGTGTGTGTTTGTGTATGTGTATGTATGTGTGTGATTACAGAGGAAAGGGAAGAGTAAGGTAACGAGTACAGTGAGAGACTGGCCTGCGGGACCTGGAGAAAAGGGCACCAGGAACTAAGAGGATGTCACAGACAAGCTCAACTTACTTTACCGCTGATTCTGTTTCTAAAACTGAAATTCTTAAGAACAGAAATTCTTAAACTTTTCATGTATCCTAGACCCCCTTGGGCAGTTAGTCTAGGCACCTCTTCTCAGAATAATATTTTAAGATGTATCAAGTGAAATACATAGGATTAAAAAGAAAACCCAATTGTATTGAAATACAGTTATCAAAATGTGTTGGGGTTTTTTTTTGTTTTGTTTTGTTTTTAAACAAGTTCACAGGCCTCCCTCACTCCTACAGGTCTTTAAGAACCTCTAGTTAGAAAAAAGTCACACATCCTCTGCCCCAGGACCTAGAACCCACAGAATGGTGCTGTCACTGCTAGAGTTTAGACAACATATTAGGGGTCCATAGGTTTCACCAGTCTGCTAAAAGGGTCTAGGACACACCAAAGGTCATGAACCCCTGGGCTTAATAGATTTCTGTGGGATGGCTGAGGGAGTCAATCACCATTTATCGATTTGTTTCCTTGGGAAAATGCAAGTTTCAGGTGAACTTTGTGAATACATCCTATTGGTAAGTTAGAGACTGCCTGAAAATCCCTTTCTAGTCCATCTTCTCTAATGACAAGTACCAGCAGCCTTGTGGTCATATGATGAGTGTTGCTGAAATCACCTCTGAAAGAAGTCAGTTACCCTTAATTAGGTGCCAACATTGTGCCCAGAAGCCAGGAGCTGTCCTAGCCCGGAGCTATTTGTATGGAGAAGAAACCTTTCCTAATAGCTGACATGTATTTACAAACGGTTTACAGGTTTACAAAAGGCTTTGCCTGTGTTATTTCATTCAATAGCCAGTTTTCTCTACATCATTTTAATATAACACATGCATGATTAAGGATATATGTCAGAGCAGCACTGAATCTCTGCCTCAGAGGGGCAGGATAATAATAACCTCTTAAGGCAAGAATGGGTCCCAAAGGGTAAGGCATCCAGAATCAGAAGCCTCTGCTGCTACTGGGGTCACCATGGAATCTAGAAATCAAACTGTCCTCAGGCCTTGCTTCTATCAGAGATGCGTCCCTTGCCCCATTCTGTTCTATGACAGGGTCAATACAATAACATTCTATGAGAGGAAAACAGCTACCCCTTCCCTTGGGGAGATGGCTGGAAGACTTTCCAACATGTCCCTCGGAAACCCATATTATTGACAGAAGAATCTAAGCTGATGGTTGATTCTGTTCTGACCTCTGAAGAGGGAGCTGATGGCCTCTCCTGGAAGCCCACAAGCCACACAGCCCGTAAGAAACAGCATTTTTGTCTGCTGAGGGCTGGGTACATCCAATTCCAATCCAATGGTTAGGGTGATCAGGACTTCTGGGTACTCACATTAATTAAAACTACAAGGGAGAGAGTCACAACTACTCTGTATGCTGGAGTCTCTTGAAGACAGCCGTGTTCCTTTAACGGGGGGGGGCTGCAGTGTCACCTGGGCTAGGGGCAATGCTCAGGAGGAGGTCAGCGCCCCTGGCGTGACCCGGCTCTCTCGGGAAGAAAGTGCTTGGATGTTGCCAACATGGAATTGTGGCCTCACTGAAGAAATCAAGCCAAAAGAGCAGGGTGATTAGAATGGGTTCACTTATACATTCTAGCAGCTGTTAACACACAGCCTGGTCAACAAAGAAAGTCACCACTTCAGCTGAGTTGACACAACTGGGCTTGTTTCTAGAGTCAACATTAACTTGCCCGCTCTTTGCCTGTGATTGCCAAGAGTGAATCTCATAGCGAAAAGGGGGACCTTTCCTCACTGTGCTGAAGCTTGAGCAGCAGAGCATCCTCATGTGCCACCAGGTGGCATGTACGATACATTCAGGTATGCCCAGGCGGGCATTTCTTGGTTTCTTTCCCCTTCACAGATAACTGCCATACTTGAGCACTTGGAAGGACCTCTCTTTAACATAAGTAATGTGGCATATTGGAATGGAACCTGCCCGCTTAGTGCTGAACCCTGCTTCCCAGTATTATATATAGGTGACCCATCCGCTCACTGCCAAACCAGGACTTGGTAGGTGAGGGAATCTGAGCCCCAGTCCAGGTTGATGCAGTTGGCAACACCAAATTGCTCCACAGAAAAGGATGCTTCAGGCTCCCAGATATAAGTAGTTATGGATAGGTAACAACCTAGAGGAGAAGAAGGAAGGAAGGAAGGAAGGAAGGAAGGAAGGAAGGAAGGAAGGAAGGAAGGAAGGAAGGAAGGAAGGAAGGAAGGAAGGAAGGAAGGAAGGAAGGAAGGAAGGAAGGAAAGGAGGGAGGGAGGGAGGGAGGGAGGGAGGGAGGGATTTACTTTTCTTCCAACCCCACTCAACTCAATCTTCTATACAAACATGGCAGCAACTACAGGGAGCCTGGCAAAAGAATTGGAAAGAGTGGCCAGAGAGGGAAAGGGTAAGAAGAAACCAATTTAGTGGTCTCTCTCCTAGAAAGGTTGTATGGTGTAATAGTAGCAATAGCAACTGTTTATATAATGCTTTAAGGTACACAAAGCACTTTACATTATGTTGTTTCATCTGGTGTAGTGGATAGAATGCTCTACTTAGAATCAAGAAGGAAAACTTGGGTTCAAATTCTGCTTCTGAGGCACTAAGGTCAGGTCGGTTAGGTCCCTGTGAGCCCCAGGCAGTCCTCTATGCAGTCTGCCTCAGGCGGGACTCAGGTGTATCGATTGGTGTATTGATCAACCCTAAAAGGTTTGCAAAATTGAAATTGGCCTAAGTAAAACAAGTTTCCATTTTAAGATTTTTCATGACTATGAAGGGGAGCAGGGTGAGGTACCACTTACCTTTTTACTCTGGTAGTAATCACACAACAGAGAATAGGGGAGGGTGCAGAGGGTAGAAAATAATATCCCATATGTTATGCATAGTGATAAAACCACATAGATATTCCTGGAGAGTGTGGCAAGACCTGTCCCCAATCCAAAGGCAAGATAGGCAATGAAATACAGGGTGCGAATGCTGAAGTATTCTTCTAGCTTTTCTAGCATTGCTACAAAACAGAGAAAGATAGTGAACCACCACAGAAATCATAAAACATCCCATGAACTCCTCAGCCCGTCTCCCACTTACCTTTCCTAGACTATTTCATACCATTCCCTTTCACTTTGACTGTAGCAGTCAAACTAGCCTGGTACGTGACATCTCACAGGTGGTCTCCCATGCCTGGAACATATTCCCTTCTCATCTCTGACTCCTGTTAATCCTCAGCTTCCTTCAAAGCATGTCTTAGCTAGTACCTCCTACACAAAGCCTTTAATGTGCGCTCCACTCCTCCTTGAAATGACCTTGTGTATTACATATTTGTAAATTCCCCATCCCCAAGTAGAAGGTAAGATTCTTGAGGGCAGGAAGAGTTTCAGTTTTTTCCTTTGTCTCCCTAGCACCTGACATAATGCCTGAACCATACATAGTAAGTAATTCTTAATAAATGCTGGCTAGATTGAATTAAATTGAAAGCATTAGATGTTCCCCTTCATCCAGTGGGGTAGCAGTTTTTCAAAAAGCTTGCTCCAAATATGAGTCGGCTGCCACAGCCCCATTTGCTATTGAAAGCTCAACTGCTCAAGGTTTTTGTGCTGGGAGTCACAGAAAGTGTTGGCACTGCAGAAATGTCAGCCCTGAGGGTCGTCAGTGGCTGAATGTCCTTTGGGGTCTAAGTGTAAAAAGGACCATTTATATCTTTACCGTAAATCTTGTCACTGCCTTGCAAGATCGTATGCCTTCTCCATTTGTAAAAATTAGGGTACCCCATCTAGTGCAAGTAGTCATGGGGTCACCAATTTTATAATATGGGAACATCCCTTATCAACTGCATGTCAAGTTCATTTTTCATTTTGTCTTGATGAGAATCCTCAGCAGCAGTTTCACATGCAGAATGCAAATGTTAGATTTTATAACATTTTATAAACATTAGATTTTATAAGATTTTATTTTATTATATTTTTAAAATATATTGATTAATTTTCTCTACCTACAAAGAAACTTTGAAGAAATCTTCCACCTCCATTTATCTATGTGATCAGTGTTTGATTGTGTTACCTAACAAGGGAATTTTTTTTTGTAGGTCAAAGGATTAAGATGTATTTATTTACTACAGGATTTTAAAAATACATTTACTTTATTAGAATGTATATTGAGAATAACAACATACTTTATTACAATGCATTTTAAAATGTATCCTATTAAATTTAATTTGTAGTGTACCTACTTTCATGAGTAATTTAATCTGAAATAATTTAGAAGTGTCTCAACAAAACTAAAAATAGGGAATTGCACATGTGTTCAAACAAATCATTTAACATAGAATGGTCTACTGTCAAACTTTTCACTAAATGAAAAATACCCCCAATAATACTAATTAATAGCTATAGTAATATAGAACATAATTTTGAAAATTTAATACTGACAACTCACATTTATATAGTTTTAGTACTACATTTCCCACTTGATAGCAGCAGGCAAAGTTTAAAACAACAGCAAAAAATGTTCATAGTCTTCTTTCAAGAGGAGACTGTTTAGAAAGGGTGTTAAATCTATCATTTTAAAGTTAGTGGGAAGTTGATACAAAAGAAAACTGTCAAAAGAAGCTGTGTCTTCTCCAAAGGGTCTGGAACATTTAATAAAAGACACAAATAGACCTACTGTTAAAATATCTCAGTGCCCAGTTAAATGTTACACAAAATTTCAAAGATATCTGGAACCTAACCTTTTTGAGGCAGCTAGGTGGGATAGTAGATAGAGCACCAGTCCTGGAGGGAGAAAGACCCAAATTCAAATCTAGCCCCAAACACCTCCTAGCTATATGACCTTGGGCGAGTCACTTCACCTGCCTGCCTCATCTGTAAAGAAGGAATAACAATAGCACCTAATTCCCAGGGTTGTGAGGATCAAATGAGATAATATTTGTAAAGTACTTTGCTCTCTACAAATGTTAGTTATTATTACTTCCTTCTGAACAGATATCTGTGTAACTATCTACCTATCAATCTGTCTACTGATATGACATCCTTATTGCCTCTGTCTGGCATTTCAAGCCTTTTGGAATACAGTTCTAACCCATGTTTCTAGTCTGACCACTTGTCCTCCATTTCAATCCAACTGACCTACCTGATGCTCTCAACGCCCTTCAGTTGACTTTCCGTCTCTCATCTCCTTGCTTTTGCAGCGGCTGGCTCCCATGCCTGGAATACTCTCCCTCCTCAACTCTACTTCTTGGGACTCACCATCTCCCTTCTAGGCTCAAGTTAAAAGCTGCCTCCCGTAAGAGGTCTTTCCTGAACCCCTCTCCCACCCCCAATAATTAGAGTTTCACCCCACCCCCAAATCACTTTTGCATATTTGTATGTTGACTTATCTGTGTCTGTGTTTTCCCCGGGAGAATGCAAGCCCCTTGAGGGTGGGGTCTGCTTCACTCTTGTCTTGGGTCTCCCCAGCACCCAGCACAGTACTTGGCCCATTGTAGGCAACAACAAACATTGTTTGGGTCATGTGGTTGCCCTGAATACCTGAATAGAATGCTGCGCTGAATGCATAGATGCACATCCCCCAGCATCCCATGGTGACTCCAGCATTATATTTCTGATAGTCTTCTGAAATGTGAGGGGCTTTGGGGTTCCCTTGGAAGACCACCTCACCCATAAAGTCTGTGTAGAATAGCAGCATGCCCTCAAATGAGAGCCACCCTGTGAGAAAAGACATAAGTAGAAAAAGTTTCTAATACAGGAATCCTACTCTCTCACCCTATAGCTAAATAGTGCAGTGGATAGAACACTGGGTCTGGAATCAGGAAGACTGATTTAAAATCTGGCTTCAGATACTTACTAGTTGTGTGACCTTGGGCAAGTCACTTAACCTCTGTTTGCCTCAGTTTCCTCATCTGTAAAATGAGAATAGTAACAGTACCTACCTCCTAGGATTGTTGTGAGGATCAAATGAGATAATATTTGTAGAGTGCTTAGCACAATGCCTGGCACATAATAGGCCCTTCCTCACAACATCACACAGAGAAGGGCTTCTTATGCCCATCTGTGTATCATTAATTAGATAGTACTACCCCTTCCTCACTCCCTCTTCATCTAATGCCTTCATTTTGGAACATGCAAATGGTGAAAGTCCATGAGGATCTGTGCAGGAAGTAGAGATGTTTAGTCAAAAGAAGAGAAAAGGGGAAGGGAGAAACCACTATCTCAAGGACTTCAAAAGCTATCCCATAGAAGAGGGATTCAACAAATGTGTAATCACTGCAATAAGATACTGTTATGAGAATTTTTGTATTTCATTTTATTATGTCATTCCTCCTGGAACCTTTGGCTAAATGAAACCTGTCTCCTGTTAATATTAACCTCACCTAGCTAAAATTCTGACTCATAGAATGGTAGTATTAAAGGAAGACTTTTTGAGATTCTTGAGATAAGAAACCAAAAGGGAACTTGAGCTTCCCAAAGTGATTTATGTAACTATTTGTGGAAGGATTCTTCTGGCCACCTTTGGTTGTCTTTATGACGTGTAAATCTCCTCTTCTCAATCAGCCCATTGTGAACTCTCTCAATGTAGTCAGTTTAATCTGTAACCTGATTTAGTTTACCTATAGTCTCTTTTGTTAGGTCTGTCTCCTTAGGAGATGGATGAGATAGCATTTAACTAAATCTGTTCAATTTTATGGTCTAAGAAGATGTGTTCAATAGCTATATATAAAAGATATTTCTCCCTCTGATGTAATTTTTGTCTATAAAAAGCCTTGTTAGAACCCTAATCTTGGTTTAGGGTTATTTTTCTAACCCTTGAACCTGTAGTTAAGCATATAAACCTAGGTTTTCACCTAACTTCTACATTGTGATAGGTTTATTTGGCAACAATAACCTACCACACAAACTTGAAGGGAGATATTTTTCTTTTTCCTATAACAAAATATACGTATACATACAAACATTTTACAGATATATATATATATATATATATGTGTGTGTGTGTATGTGTGTGTGTGTGTGTGTATGTATGTTCTTAACATATATACTATCTGTTTGTTCAGCTATTTATTTGTTTGTCTATTTATTTAATTGCCCCAACTGGGGATATTTAGGCTGGAGAAGAGAAACCATGAACATAAAGTTGGAAGGGATCTTAGAAGTCATCTAGTCCATCAAGTCATTTTACACATGAGGAAACTGAGGATCATAAAGGTTATGTGACTTGCCCAAGGGAGTGGGGGAATTGGTAGAGGGACGTGATAGTTGTCTTTAAGCATATGAAGGACAGTCAATTGAGATAATATTTGTAAAAAGTGCTTAGCCCAGCGGCTGGAACATAGTAGGCTCTATATAAATGTTTATTCCCTTCCCTTTCCAGTCAAGTGGAAAGAGGTTCAGATTTATTCTTCTTGGCCCAGAGGGGATAATGGGTAGGCACAACAGTGAACAAAGGTTTAGGTTTCATGGCAGGGAAAAAAAAAAGACAAACGAACTTCAAAATAGTAAGCTACCAGAAAGAAGAATGGGCTTCCTGAAGAGGTACAAGGACCCCACTCCCAGGAAGTTTTTGAGTAAAGGCTTTAGGGTCACTTATCTGGGATGATGCAAAGAGGGTTGCATGGCTCAGGTGAAAGGACGTTTGAAGCCCCTTCCAACTCTGAGATTTGGGGATTCTTAAAAATTTTCAAATGCTAGGCAACTGATGGTGCCTTGGATAAAGAACCAGGATTGGAGTCGGGAAGACAGAGTTCAAATCCAGCCTCAGACATTTACTAGCTATATGACGATGGGCAAATCACTTCACTTTGTCTGCCTCCGTTTCCTCAACTGTAAAAAAAAATGGGGATAATAGCTCCTGCGTCATAGGGTTGTTGTGAGGATCAAATTAGGGAACATATGTAAAGCCCTTATCAATCCTTAAAGCCCTATATAAATGCTAGCTCCTGTTAAGTGACTTGCCTAAGGTCATATTGGGAGTAAGCGTCAGAGGGGTGAACTGGCTGTTTTAATTTGCAAGAGGCCAAAACATTGATTTGTGTAACTATTTTTATGAATGTCTTGGGTACCTGCTTGTCATGTCACACACTGAAGCTGTAGCTCTCTGGCCCATCTACAATTGCTTAATATTGGTTTGGCCCAAAGCAAAAGTGAAAAATAAAAATAAAAATTTATCATTGACTCTTATACGTCCTCCTAATCAGTTTAGGAATAGGTATCTCCCTCTTAGGGACTCAGAAGGGGCAGGTGAACCTGGAAATGGAGCTGTATTGATTTCAGACTCACCCTCCTCTTTATTTTGTCATAACCTTGCCGCTCAACAATGACTCTGTACCATAGTTTCAGCTAGCTACTTTGAAAAATCAGTAATAATAATTGCATTTATATAAGTATTTAAGGTTTACAAAATGCTTTAAATATATTCTTTAATACACATATAATTCTTCAAAACAAGACTGAGAGATAGGTGTTATTATTATTATTCTCATTTTATATATGAGGAAATTAAGGCAAGCAGAGGTTAAGTGACTTCTCCAGGGTCACACTGCTAGTTAGTGACTTAGGCAAGATTGGAATTCAGGTCTTCCTGAATTCTATCCAGTATTCTATCCACACTGTGCCAACCAGCTGCTTAAAATGAATTAAAGGGGACCTTCTGGAGATGGTGCCTTAAGAATTCTATATTCAAAAGCAGAGGACTTGGATTCCAATCCCAACTCTGCCATTTGCCACCTGTATACCTCTGAGCAAGTCAGAGGTCTCACCTTCCTCATCATCTGTCAGATGGCCTCTGAGATCCTTCCAGCTCAAAATCTATGAACCTATGACTTATGAAGTTTCTTCCAGATCTACATCCCATGAACTCCAAAGAGTAACTTTAATGGTAGGACCTTCCATGGGGGAGCCACCTTGAACATCATCTTTGTGGTCAGGACTTCCCCTTTCTTCCTTAGCCATCATGGGGTTAGCACTCACCCAGGAAATGGTTGATACAGAGATTTCTAAGAGCCTTGGGCATATGGCAGATGGTAGAACAGAGACGCCGCAAGGAAAGCGACTGCTCCGAGACCTCCCCAGAGCCATTCAGCTCACTCTCATATTTAACACCATTGAGTAAGATATTAGCAACCTGTAAAGAATAAAAGCACAGAAATCAAGCTAGCGGCAAGGCTGTCGATCATCACAGCCAAAGGATTGGCTCGTTCGAAGGAAATCAGGAGAAAAGGAAGGACAAGGCTAGAATCAGAAGACGGGGCAGAATGCTTGCGGTCCTTGCTCCCAGGGAGGTTGGTGGGCCACTTGAGATGGGAGGTCTGAATTGCAGGAGGACAAAAGTAGGGCTGGGGGAGCGCCAGGCTACCCAAGGAGGAATGGAGTAACCCAAGTCAGAAAGGAAACAGGTCAAAGCTTCCATGCCACATGTGTAGGAGGGATCCAGGACACTCTACCAGGGATGGGGACACCTGCAGCCTCGAGGCCACATGTGACCCTCTAGGTCCTCAAGTGCGGCCCTTTGACTTCAGTCAGACTTCAGCCTCGAGGCTGCAGGCTCCCCATGCCAGCATGAACTCACTGCTAACAGTTGCAGAGATTTGGAGCTAAAAGGGACTAAGGAGGAGAAAATGGAAACCAGGTGATGGCTTATGCACCCTCTGGTGGCCATTCCAGTATTCCTCTGCTATTTGGAAAAGGACAGACCTAGGGTGGAAGGATTTAGAGTTGGAAGGAACCCCAGTGTCCAGCTAGTACAACCCCATCATTTTACAGATGAGAAAACAGAGTGAATTATTCAAGGTCACACAACTTGTAAACAGGAGAGTCAGAATTTGAACCTAGGTCTTCAGGTTAAGTGACCTTTGGCATTACAGAGAATCAAAGAGGGGAGAAACATTTTAAGTCGCCATCACAGTGAAGAGACTAGAATCTGTGCTATGTAAAGATCAGTTGAAGGAACTGGGGAAGTTAAGCCTTGAGGGGAGTACCAGGGGAAACCATGTTGTTGTGGTTCATTCACTTCAGTCATGTCTGACTCCTTGTGACCCTGTATGACCACTGGAGTGGTTTGCCATTTCATTCTCCAGCTCATTTTACAGATGAGGAAACTGAGGCAAATAAGGGTAGGTGACTTGCCCAGGGTCTTCCTGACTCCAGGCCTGGCATGCTATCCACTGTGCCACCTAGCTGTCTTAAAAAACTTAGAATGTTGTCACAGGAAAGAGGGATTAAGCTTATTCTGTTTAGATTCTGAAGATAGAATTAAGTGCCTTAATTGGGAGAGAGAGGGGAATTGCAAAGAAAACAATTTAGACTTTTGATAAAAGGGAAAAACTGCCTACCAATTGGAGCTACCTAAGAGCGGAATCAGCTGCCTCGGGCAGTGGTGGGGTCCCCTCCTTGGGGGGCTCTAAGCGGAGGTTGGGTGACTCTTGTTGGGAACATGGCAGAGGGCCTTCTTTTACAGGGAAGGGTGCCCACTGAGGTCCCTTCCAAGTCTGAACTTTTGTGACTCTTTGAGATGATGATGACAATAATTATTATTGTTGTTGTTTATATAGCATGTAACAAGCACTGGGCACATCCCTAATCGCTTTGCAAATATTATTTCATCTCATCTTCAAAACAGTCCTGGGAGTTAGATGCTTTTTTTTTTAAATCCTCATTTTACAGATGAGGAAACTGATGTAAAGAGGTCAAGTGATTGCCCAGGGTCACACAGCTACTATGAGTCTGAAGGCCAAATTTGAACTCAGGTCTGAAATCAACTTAAGAGTCAGCAGATATTGGAGTGGGGGGAGGGACTACAATTTAGAGCTGTAAGGGAATTTAGGGATCAGCTAATCCAACCCCTTTATTTTATGAATAAGGAAACTGGCACCCAGAGAGAAGAAGTGTTGTCCAGGGTTGTATTTGTACTTAGGGGCAGAGATAATTTACAAACCTAGGTCCTCCTGCATAAAGACCATGCCTTTATCCACCTTGGGACATGCAGTGTTTACATTTCAAATTGGCATCCAGATACACATTTTAGTATGAGCCTTGGTATCACTGTCATACTTGGTGTGGCAGACTTTATCAGTTACTGCAGGGTCATTGACTGCAGAACTATGACCTTGGGTCCCTGAAGGTCAAAATTCATATGGAAACCACTGCTTCACATGATCCCTCCCCACTTCCCAATGGGCCTCCTAACTATTCCCGAGACTCAACACTCCATCGCTCAGCTCTGGACCTTTGTCGAGGGTGTTCCCAGGCTCAGAATACTCTCCTTCCTCTTGGAAACTTGAGCTTTTTTCAAGGCTCACCCCAAGTCCCACCTCCCACATAGAGGCTTCCCTGATTACACAGATTACTGGTGCTCCCCCCCCACTTTCCTGAAAATTACTTTGTATTTATTTAGCCATGCAAGTGCCCCAATAGACTGTTAGCTCCTTGAGGGAGGAAACTTGTAGAACATGAGGTGTAGTAGACAAAACTCCAGACTGGGAGTTAGAGGACCTGGGTTCAAATTCTGGCTCAGCCACTTACTACCTGTTGATACTTAGACATCTTCACATCTTTGGACCTCAGTTTCCTCATCTGCATATTATGTGGGTTGGAACCTTCCATCTCTGAAACTACGACTGTTTCATTCTTGTTTTGGAGGTAGCACAGTGCTTTGCACACAGCAGGCAATGACTAAATGCTCATTGGATTGACTTAAACTGAATCACCTTCACCCTTTACCCACATCAATGTTTTAACCCTACTCTACAGATAGTAAAATGGCCTCTTTAGGTAGTGGCTCAAGGTCATATCCAATCAGAGCAAAATAAAACCCAGGATTTAGTTTGTGTTCTTGTCACCCAGCCAACAGGCATTTAAGTAGAGGTTGATCTCTTCGAGAGTTGCTTTATCTTCCTGGAAAAAGAAGTCAACTCACCATCCTTCCAAGCATCGCTTATTTTCTTCAGGGACTTAATGGTAGATACTTGAGATAACTGATTCCTTCAGTCTTTATATGTATGATGCTTACTTTTTATCTCTTGGGGTTACTGCCTTTTCTAAGACCTTGTGATGTCGTTGGTCTTCCTCGAGAACGAAGGGCAAACAACAATAAACCAAATATACCCATAGTTAAGATATCTGATGGTCAGCTCAAGAAATAAATGAAGGTCCTAAAATATTCCATGACAAACCCAACAACTTGTCTAGGGTGTATTTCCTTTACTGGTGTTCTCTTCAGGTATGCCAGCATTTTAAAGGTTGGTCACTTTGCCCTAGGCCCTTTTACCTCTACATTCTCCTTCAGTGTCTTAATCACATCCCAGAGATTCAATGATCATCTCCTTTAAGATGATTCCCCAAATCCAGCCCCACACTCTCTCCTGAGTTCCTTGATGCTGAACATCTCCATCCGATGACCCATAGGTGTCTCAAACTCAACATGCCCTAAAAGAAACTTATTTTCCCCAAATCTATGCCTCCTCCAAGGCTCCCCATTTCTGTTGAGGATGCCATCATCCTTCCTGTCACCCCCCTTCCTAACTCTGTACTGATCCTTAACTCTTCTCTCTCCCTCCACAGCCCAATCAAATAAGTCGTCAAGTTGCTCCTATATCTGTCCCCTCAGGCTCCTTCCTCCATTTACAAAGCCTCTGTTCTATTTTAGGCAATCATCACCTCTCACCTGGATAATTAACAACAATAACAATAAGCATTTCTATGGCACTTTAGAGTTTGCAAGATGCTTAAATTTTATCTCATTTTATCTATTATCATAGGCTACTAATTCATCTTCCAGACTCTAGTCTCTTCGCTCACCAATCTGTCTTCTACACGCTGCCAAATGAATATTACTAAGACACATCTCTGGCTGGCTGGGTCACCAAACTTTAGTGTGTCCCTCTGGCCCAAAAGATAAAAGTACAATTTCTTCCTCTTGGCATTAGGAACACAATCCCATCCTAATTTCATACTCTTACCTTCCCCAGCTCTTCAACTGCCAGCCATCCCTCTCCATGATCCGCCATCTCCTGGCATTGTGCCTCCATGGAAGTGGCCTCTCCAGTCTGCTGATTCCCTCCCTCCTGCCCAGTGGTATCCTAAGCTTCCTCAAAGCTCCCTGCTATTAGCACTCTCTCTCCCTTATGAAGTAACTTTGAATCACTTTCTGTATACTTTTCACTTACTCATTTATGCATGTGTATCTCCTTGTAGAATGTAAGCTCTCTGAAGGCAGGAACTATTTCAATCTCACTTCTGTTTCCCCACAGCGTAAGAGTAACTTGCTTATAGTAGACTCATAATAAATGTTTATTGAATTGTATTCATTTTGGTCATCCAGTCAGCTTGATATAAAGCTAACACACCTCTAGACAAATGTTGAGCCTGCATAACTCTTTATAGAAGTTTAGGAGTTTCCCATTTACAAGACTTTCTGGGGTTTTTTTTCACATGTAATTGCTAATACCTACTTACAATATGGCAACTGCCACTTTACAGACTCAAACAGGATCTCAGAATTGGAAGAGAACCCAAAGGTTATCCTGTCCTACCCTTTTGAACAAAAATTCCTTCTCGTATTTTATTTTCAGTTGTCTGATGGATCATAATAATCCATTGATAATCAATAATCCACTATCTGAGAGAAATGCCACAAGCTGCTCAGAGAGAACATGAAACTGGTGGTAAGTTAGCATCGGGAAAAGCTGAGAGGACAATTTTAGTCTCAGTCTAAGAGGGGATCCTGCTAGCTCAGTTTCCCCATTTTGTTCCTTTGAAAAGGAATATTACCCACCTGGCTATTCCTGAGTCTGGCTATGAGGTGGATTTGATACTGCATGGTTGGAAAACTGAATTATCTGAATCCAAACAGAGCTAAGGATGTTTTATCCTGTCATATTTGGGCCCTAAATCTAGTCCCTGCTTTATCCTTCTATAGCAAATTTCTACAATCAGACCAAGTGGTCAGTAAAAGATCAATGCAAGTGTGTGAGATCTTGCTGTTTTGACCTGAATGTGTAGTCATTCAATACCCAACTGAAATTAAATCAGAAACATCTTCAGTTTGACTTGGGAAAGAGAACTTCAGCGATAATTGAAGTGAAAGTCAATCTCTTGGCAAATTCATTTGTATAACTATTGAACTCAGAGGTGGAAAACTTCTACCTGCAAAAGTGTTACTTACATTTTAGAAAAAGCAACAAAATCAGATAATCATGCAGGTCAAATGTAAATGATTTTAATGGGGCTCTTACACTTTTACTTCTCCCTATATCTGGGCTCTGCAGTATTTTCTGTCAGATTTGCATCCTGTGTCTACAGGACATTCACCTACAGTTGGTAGCAAACAGTGGGTACCAGCCAATGTCCCCCCATCATCCCCTGGATGCAGCCTGCCCTTGGTTCCAGTTAACCTCTTTGGGACCCCCTCAAGGCAGGGACAGCTCTACGCTCCTTGCCAGCAGGATGCAGTTTCAGAAGCCAAGACCTTCACCCCTTACCCCAAAAGAATTTGGGTCCCATTTGTTTGAGGGGGAGAATGATGGGGATGGGATCTGAACCCCTAAAAGGAAAAGACCATGTCTTTGGGATCTGGACCCCAAAAAGTGAAAACCCTGGACTTTCCTACCTGGCTAAATCTCTAGAGTTCACCTGAGGCTATAATCGATCAACTGGCCTTTTATTGTGTCTACTCCCAATCTCCCAGTTCTGTTCCTTACCTCTTGATAGCCCCTGGCCACTTCCCACCCTTAATCCTATCTAGACTCTATTCTCCCTGGTTCTGTTCACCCCATCTTACTGGCCACTCCCATCCAGATCTTCCAGTCACCCCAGACAACTTGGCCACTCCTGGATCCCTCCCACAGTCTTTCTATATATAAGGTCCATCTTGTCTCCATTAAGGTGGTAAAATCTAGCCAAATGCTCTGATTCTTAAAATCTAGCCAAATGCTCTCCTGACAGAGCGGTGATCCTTCAAAGTGCAGAGTGAGATCGATACAAGACTTTTGGGACATGGCCAATGCAAGGATTTGTTTTGCTTGACTATGCATATTGTCATAAAGGTTTTGTTTTGTTTTTCCCTATGGTACAGGATGGGAGGGAGAGAAAATTGAATTTTAGTTGAAAAAAATTTCAACCAAGTGCTTTAAACTCCATTCCTCTTAGCTGCTGAAGGAGGGCATCAGCTTTCACATCCCAAAAATTTAACCTAGTTTTTGTTCTGGCCTCTCCAATATACCCAACAAACAGCTGACGGGCCAGACTTCCTTCACTCAAGGACTGGCAGGGAGGAGCTTCACTACCTCCTGTAGCAGCTCATGCTACTTTCACAGCCTCATAGAATTGTGGAGGTAGAAAAGACCTCAGCCATTCTCTGGTCCCACTCAACTCTGAAAAATGAATTCCCACTATACTATGCCTGACAAATGAGCCTGCAGCCTCTGCTTGAGACCTCTCGTGAAGGGAACCCACTACTTCTTAAGGCAGACCTTCACTTTTGGACAGCTCCGATTAGTAATTTTCCCCCATATCAAAGCTCATTTTCCCTCTTTTTAAGTTCCACCCATGCTTCATCTGCAGTAATTCCTAAATACTAGCTCTAAGTAGATCATGTTCACTAACAAATGCTGTTAGATCTTCCTCTCCCCTCCCTTTATTTGCTCTTACCTGTTGACTGAAGGTCACATTCCTTCTCCTGCTACTTTCTGGACAACTTCCTATTACAGCATCTGGGATGGCTAATGTCTGAGGCCTTTTCAGTATCCCAGACGATCGAGGCTTTGGAGCATCCAAAGAGCCCACCCTTAACGTATCTCCTTCTGGCCCATGACTTACTGAGACTGCCCCTCTTTCCAGAATTCCATTTTCTTGACAATAGAAGCCATCAGGGGCCCTTGGAAAGCTGACACTGATGGTCTGCCTGGGTAAGCTAGCAGGTAGGGCCAGGTAGTTATCGTGCCCCGCAGTAAAGCAGTCTATGAGTACGCTGTCAATATTAGAAGTTCCAAAGGAAGAAGCAAACTCATTAATTCCGGTCAGAGAATTGTCCCGGCTGATGAAGCTGCCATATTTGGGTGTGAGAGGGCTGAGAGGAGAAATAGGGCTGGAAAAACTGGCATATAAATGAGTTGCATTCTGAGAGCCCAGATTGTCAGTGGTGCCTTCCTCGAACAAAACAGGGGGAGAAGGAGGAAGAGGAAGGCTTGGGCTCTTCATCACAGTTTTCTTCTTGGTAAAGGGCTTCAGGGGCCTCTCTGGAATACTGATGAGTGTCAGCACTGTGGTGATACTCAAGATGACAGAAGTAAAGACATAAATGACTCGCAGCTGCCCCCCCAGGGCTCTGCCGAAACTGGTCTTGTCCCAGTTTATTCCGCCAACGACATATCCAAAGCCTCCTCCAAGACCTGATGAGAAAAATAGGATTTAAATCCCTTTCCTTGCCAAGGACGGAAGAGGAGAAGTGGAAAGGAGAGGACAGAAAGAGAAAAGAAGAGAGAAGAGAAGAGGAGAGGAGAGGACAGGAGAGGAGGAGAGGAGAGGAGAGAGGAGAGGAGAGAGAGGAGAGGAGAGGAGAGGAAGGAGAGGAGAGAGAGGAGAGAGAGGAGAGGAGAGGAGGGAAGGGAGGGGAAGGGAGAACGGAGGGGAGAATGGAGGAGGGGGAGAGGGGAGGGGACAGGGGAGGGGAGGGGAGGGGAGGGGAGAGGAGAGAAAGGAAGAAAGGCAGGAAAGGAAGGGTTGGGGAGGAGAGGAGAAAACAGTTTATATTCCTTATGAAGTCAAAGGTGGAGGGAAAGGTCCCATGTGTGTAAAAATATTCACTTTTTGTGGTAGCAACAACATGGAAATAAAGCAGGACCACATCATTTGGAAAATGTCTAAACAAATGGCAGGGTACGAATATGAGCATGATTCTGTTGTTGTCGTTCATTTGTTTCCATCATGCCCAACTCTTAATGACCCAATTTGGGTTTTTCTTGGCAAAGATGCTGGAGTGGTTTGCCATTTCCTTCTCCAGCTCATTTTACAGATGAGGAAACTGAGGCAAACAGAGTGAAGTGACTTGCCCAGAGTCACACAGCTGGTAAGTATGTGAGGCCAGATTTGAACTCAAGAAGATGTGTCTTCCTGCTTCCAGGCTCAGCACTCTGTGCACTATGGTGCCACCTTGCAGCCCCAATAGAGCATGATATAGAGTCAGGAGGACCTGAGTTCAAATGTGACTTTGGACACTTCCTAGCATTGTAACCCTAGGCAAGTCACTTAACCCTACTGCCTAGCAAAAATAAAAAAGAAAGAAAGAGAGAAAGAGAGAAAGAGAGAAAGAAAGAAAGAAAGAAAGAAAGAAAGAAAGAAAGAAAGAAAGAAAGAAAGAAAGAAAGAAAGAAAGAAAGAAAGAAAGAAAGAAAGAAAGAAAGAAATGGAGTGGGGACAGTGACCAAATTTGTCATGTCTTGTTTAGATTCTTGCCTTCCCCATTCCCTGAATCAAGCATCCTTTAAGCTGCTCAGAGGAAGGGCCTTCCTCTGCTATCAGAAGGTATTGTGATATTGATCACAGGATCACTTTCCTTTCAATCCCTGATGGGGGTGGTGGTCCAGGAAGGAATTGAGTAGTGACTATTATTCTAGAATGTTAACCACAAATTCCATTTTAATACATCATGATTTTTTTTTCCTGTGAAGGAATCCTACAAAATTTATCTGAAATCATCTTGGGGTATACCCATGTTGGAGGGCAATGAGGAGAAAGGGAGGTGCAATTTGGACATTTTTCCATTTGTTAGCAATGACTGGGATATAGAACAATTGTTAAACAAAATGCTTTCAACAGAGCTGTATTTGAAATAAAGAATACAGTGTTAATTTTTTTTTTACACTTGTTAGGTACATAGTAAAGGAATTCTTCATCTATGATTCAGGCTAAATGGTGTCTTCCAACCTAAAATTCTGGGATCTAATGTTTTTCATGTTAGCCCTTAATATCCTCATTGACTGTAATCATCCATCCAGCCTGAATACTTTGCTGTCTTTTCACTGCTCCTGCTCTCCTACGTGGAATAACCCCATAGGGTCCAGAGACCATTCCTCTTTTCCCTGGGTGAGTTAATCTGTTCAGCTCAGACCTCCACTCAAGCGGAGCTTGATTGGCTACTGAGTGAATGTAAAATCACCTAAAAACCATGAATAACTTGCCCCAGACCATGCTTCATATCCACCCACCCACCCACCCATCCACCCACCCATCCATCCATCCATCCATCCATCCATCCATCCATCCACTCACCCACCACCCACCCATCCATCCATCACCCATCATCCATCCATCCACCCACCACCATCATCCACCCACCCATCCCACCCACCCATCCATCCACCCACCCACCCAGCCACCCACCCACCCATCCACCCACCACCCATCCATCCCCCACCCATCCACCCACCCACCACCCCACCCCACCACCCACCACCCACCACCACCCACCCATCCACCCACCCATCCACCACCTCCACCCACCCACCCACCCACCATCCACCCACCACACATCCACCCATCCACCCACCCACCACCCACCCACCCATCCACCCACCCACACCACCCATCCATCCATCCACCATCCACCACCCACCCACCACCCATCCATCCACCCACCCATCCACCCATCCATCCATCCATCCATCCATCCATCCATCCATCCATCCCACCCATCCACCCAACCATCCATCCATCCACCCATCCATCCATCCATGATGTCTTGGGCCATGTCACCATCCGTCCTGCCATGGGAGTACACCTCCTTGCCCTACACATGCCCCCTTTTCATCTCTTGCTCTGAAAACAATCATCAAATCAGTACTACCATTTCTTCTGGAAAGGACAGGAAAATGGATTGTCCCGTCTCCCCACTCACTGTTCCTGTGACAACCCCCTCGCCCCCAGATTAAACCTCCCTTCCCTGGTCACCCCTCTTGCTATATGTCTCTGGAAATTTTGAATTTCCCTTCAGAGCTTGGTTCAAGCATCACCTTCCTGCCCCCATCCATTGAATGTGGTCTTCCCTCTTCCAAGTCACCTTGTATTTATTTTGTACATAACAGCTCCTTTTTTGTTTGTTTCATTTCTAATACTCTTCACCTTAAAAGTATTGTTCATTTGGTCCAGATCTATGATTTCACCAGTATCAGAACTAGCAATATTGAAACTCCCTCTGATCCTACATGTATTGGAGGCAGATCTTAAATCCAAATCCTCCTGAATGCAAAGTGAGACCTGCTGTCTCTCATTAGAAAATTCTTTTTTTCGGTCTAGACCTTCTATTTCATTGGCATTTCCTCCCTGTGAGTAAACTCCCTCCCACAAAGCAGATCAGCATCTGCTTTGTGACTTACAGACTGAGACAGCTGTCTGGGGACACTGAGGCAGGCTGAGGGGCTTCCCCAGGGTCATCCGTGCAATGTGAGTCAGAAGTGGTACTTGAGCCTGGGGCTTAACTTTGAGGCTCTATCCACTATGTTGTACTACCCCTCCTGCTCCATTAGAAGTATACAGATGTTAAAATAAGCCATGTAGCTATTTCTTTTCCTTGACTGAAGAAAGAGTGTTAGATTTGGAGTCAAGAGTGCTGAATTGAAATCCTGTTTGACCTTTGGCAAGTCACTTAATGACTTTGGGCCTCAGTTTCCTCTTCTGTAAGATGAAAGGGTTGGACTTGATGTCTTCTTGGACATCTTCCAACTTTATGATCCTCTGACCTGTAAATGGCCTCACTCTTTCAGGCATTCTGTGGAACTCAATCACTACAAGAACTTCGTTTTCCCACTTGGATTAACCTCTTTTCTCATCTGTGGGGCAATTCCTTCCATTGGTGCAAATCATCATCCCTTTCCACCAGACTACAAAGAATTGCTTTTCATCCCCAACTGAGGCATAATCACAGGATATCAGAGAACAGCTAGTCTAACAGGCGCCCAAAACAGATTGTTCTCTACAATTCCTCAAATAAATGATCACCCAACCTTTGCTTGAAGACCCTCCCATTACTTCCTACCCTCATTCAAGTTTGAGATAGTTTTAATGGTTAAGAAGCTTTTGTTATGTAAGAAGTTAATTCAATTAAATCACATTCAACAACCTTCAGTGTATAAGGGTCATGGTACCATGTTGAGCAAGGCCATGATTGGCCTTTTGAAAGCAATACAGTACCTGCTAAGAGGGCGTGGATGTTCAGTCCTCTGTCCTGATCCACAGGACTGCATACGTCCATCATGTAGGCATGGCTCGGGTTGTCTGCTGAGTCAGCACTGAAATCCATGAGGACCACTCCACACACTGTGAGAATGATGCCCCATTTATGATTACTGACAGTGTCTGCCAGAGCTAGGCCAATGTCTCTCCCATTCAGTAAAAGTGAAAGTCCCAGGAGTGCACCTAGAACACAAGAAGGAAAAAAAGATTTACATCTCAGCCCAGGAGAGTGTCTGAAGGTGAAAACACAAAAGTCAAACCAGCTGCTCCCTGAGTAAGGCAGGTGGGGATTCCCCGAACAGCTGCTTTCGTCACCAGGTTAGGCTTTTCTGAAATCAGAGGGTTGATCCTTGGAGATCCCTGGGGAGTCAAGGAGGGGGAATTAAAATAGCAAAAGCACAAACCTATAGCCAGCACCAGGATGAAAGGCCGTCTCCTTCCAAACTTTGAAGTGCACCTATCGCTCCAAGCACCCAACAAAGGCTGCAGTAGGAAGCCTGCAACAGAAAGATGGCCGTGGTTATCACTTGTGTTCACATCTGGCGTCCAAAAGAGCCGGTGAGAAGGAGAGATAGAGAGAAAGATAGAGAGGGACAGAGACAGTGACACAGAGACAGACAGAGACACACACATACACACACACACACACACACACACACACAGAAAGAGAGACAGGGACAGAGAGAGAAATACAGAGGGGGATAGGAACAGACATTGAGACAGAGACACAGAAAAAGACAGAGACACAAAGAGAGACAGAAACAGAGACAGACAGACAGACAGACAGAGACAGACACAGACAGAAAGACAGAGAGGGACAGAGTTTTAGAACCTGCCCTAAAATATTTTATTTTAGAAAAATTCATACATAAATAAGTAAACTAAACACAAAGTAACTGTAAGAAGAAATAATGCTAACAGTAGGAGGTAGGATAGGGGTGGGATAGAATTAGGAAAGGCCTTGATGTAAGAGGTCATACTTGAGTTGTGTTTTAAAGAACCGTGTGGCTTCTAGGCAGCTGGGTGGTACAGGGAGTAGAACACTGGATCTTGTGCCAAGAAGACCTGAGTTCAAATCCTGCCTCAGATCATTCCTAGCTATGTGACCCTAGGCAAGCCAATTAACCTGCCTCAGTTTCCCCAGCTGAAAATGAGGATGATAAAAATAATACCTATCTGCCAGGATTGTTGTAAGAAAAATATAATATTTGTAAAGTGCTTTGAAAACCTTAATGCTAGTTATTTTGGTTATTATTTTGAGGGGTTGGGTGAAAGGAACACCTGAAATGTCAGTCAGTAGAGAAACCATGAGCTCTGGAATAAAGATGATTCTCTCAGAATTCCTTTAAAGTTTCTACTTAGCCTCCTCTCCTAAGTAGCTGTGACAGCTCAGAGGATTCCTAGGAATCACTTCCTTTTGGGTCACCCACTCCCAGAGAACTTTCAGCCCTATTGCTTTGTCTTCCCAAAGCGGTCCAGGATGCCTATTAGCTGTAAAGCCTCCTAGATTAGTGATCCTTCTGGGGTCTAAAATAAGGAATTTAAAATAGAAAACAAGGCATAACCCCCACTTGGCCCACCTTTAGAACCAAACAAAATGAACATAAGCAAGTTTAAGATAGCATGGCATAGTAGACAGAGGGCTAGATCCAGAGTCAGGAAGACCGGAGGTCAAATCCTGCCTCTGACATAGATGGTCCAGGTGGCACTGGTCACTTAGCCTCCCGGTGTCCCAGACAACTCCTTAAGATTGTGTGTTAAAAACAACTTTGAAAGACAAGGTGTTTGGCTAATTCAATGACCAATCAATAGTTCTTCCAATGTAGCACACTACCCACCTCTGTCTGCAGAGGGATTGACTCAAGATGCAAAATGGCACATGTATTTTTGGACTAACAATATAGCAGGTGAGACCGGGGCAGAATAGAATCAAGAAAGGCCTCGGTGGAGGAGCTCACAATCTATGTTGTGTTCTGAAGAGCCCAATATATTGAATTGGACAGCCGCTATGGGGATTTGTTTTCCTTGACTGCATATTTGCTAAAAAAAAAAAATCAATTTGGGCAAAAGATTGGAGGGGAAAAGTGATTGGGCTGTAAAAAAAGAAAAGAAAAAGAAAGAAAAGAGGGTCACTGAAACATTCTTTAATGCCTCCCCCCACCCAAAGCACAAAAAGAGAACAGAAGGAGATAGAACATAGACTAGCAGGACAGCTTTGAAAGTGACATGTTGAATTCATTATTGATTATGTAATACTATATTGAATTTATTATATAAATGATAGACATATATAATCATATAAAGTATATAATATATGATTGTATTAATTATATAACAAAATCAGAAATTATATAATTATATCATAATATCTAATGTATTATTATATTGCGATGTGTCTAATTTATTATGATATAATTATATATAATATATACCTTCAATGATTACATATTATACTGCAATAATATGATAATATAATTATATGCAATACAATAATTTATTGTAGAAATTATATATTGGATTTGTTATATAAAAGGAATAGCAAGCTGTACCTAATAAGAGATTTATCGTTTTATGTACAAACTTCTTTTCCTATTCTACTTTATATGCGGAAATGTTCATTTTATTGGGTATTTGTTAAGTTCAGAATTTAAAAATACTTTTTTTAAAAAGACTGTTACACAGCAGCTGTGTGGTCTTGTCTGGACAAAACAAAACTTAATTCAGGACAATGCAAATTAAAAGCTGAAAGAACCTTAAAATACAGAGCTGCAGGAGACCATCTTGACCAGCCACCTCATTTGAAAGAAGAGAAGCTTAGGGCAGCTAGGTGGCGCAGTGGATAGAGCTCTGGCCTTAGAGTCAGGAAGACCTGAGTTCAGATCTGACCTCAGACACATGACACTTACTAGCTGTGTGACCCTAGGCAAGTCATTTAACCCCAATTGCCTCACTAAAAAGAAAAAAAAAAGAAGAGAAGCTTAAGCCCAGAGTGCTATAGGTAGTAAATAGCAGAATCAGGATTTGAACACAGAACCTGTGATTTCAAAGCTAATGCTCTTTACACTGTCTTTTACTGCCTTTTCTTGCTGCTTTCCTTTTTCTCAGGACCCAGATTTGTCTTCTTCTACCTATGAGACCTTGGGCAAGTCATTTGGTCTCTGGGGACCTCAGCTGTCTCATCTGTCAAATGAGGCAGTAAGACTGGTTGATGTATCATATCTTTTTCAGCCCTAAATCTAATGATTCTACATCTTCAGCAGAACCCCAGGTCTTGACATCAGAGCTCGAAGGAATCTTAGACAGACCTTTTCTATGCTGATGATTCTCAGACTTATTTATCTAGCCCTAAACTCTCCTGACCTCCAGTCTTGCATCTCCGGCTATCTATCTGGTCATCTTGGACGTCCAATGAACACCTCAAACTCAGCATGTTCTAACTACAACTTGCTCGCTCCCCCCCAATCCCTGCCCTCCTCCAAACTTCTCTAGAAGACCACCATATTCCCAGTCACCCCATCTTGCATCAAGGGTCATCCTTGATTCCTCACTCTCTGACTCCTCCCCCTACCGCACCAGGATAGAATCTGCGGCCAAGTCTAAATAAGCATTTCTATTGTTGTTCAGTTATTTTTCAGCTGTGTCTGACTCTTCGAGGCTCCATTTGGGGTTTTCTTGGCAGACATACTGGAGTGGTTTGCCATTTTCTTCTCCAGATCATTTTACAGATGAGGAAACTGAGGCAAATAAGGTGAAGTGACTTGCCCAGGGTCACACAATTACTATGTGTCTGAGGGCAGATTTGAATTCAGGAACATGAGTCTCCCTGACTCCAGGCTCGGTGTTCTATGCACCATGGCGCCACCTAGCTGCCCCCTAAACATTTCTACCTTCATAACATCTCTTGTCTACGCTCCCTTCTGTCCTCTGGCACTGTCATCCCCTGGTGTAGGACTGCTGACTGCTTTCCTGCCTCAAGTATCTCCCCACTCTAGTTCATCCTTCATGCAGCCATCAAAGTCATCTAAGGCACAAGTCTGAATTACCTCCAGGATCAAACAGAAAACCCTCTGTTTGCTTCTGTTTGGTTCCCTCCTGCCTTCCCAGTCTCCTCACTCCCCCTCCACACAGTCTGTGATGCAGCAACACTAGCCTCCTGGCTGTGCCTCTCACAGACACTCCATCATCTCCAGGAACTGGCCATTTCCAGTGACTATTCCCTATGTCTGGATGGCTTCCTCTCATCCCTGCCTCCTGGCTTCCCTCCAGCCCCAGCTGAAATCTCACACTCTACAAGAAGATTCTCTCAATCCCCTTTCTTGCTAGTGACTTCCCTTTGTGATTATCTCCAATTTATCTGTCTATAACTGTTTTGTAAAAAGTTGTTTTCATATTTTCTGTCTCATTAGATTGGAAGTTTCTTGAGGGCAGGAACTGCAAATTCCCCCTTGCCCTTCACACCTGCTTGAAGCCAAAGGGGCAGGGACTGTTTTTGCCTTTCTTTGTATCCCTAACACTTAGCACAGTGCCTTAATAAATCCTTGTTGACTTGATTTGGTCTTATCCCATCATTTTATTTAAGGGGAAGGAAACTGAGATTAAGACAAAGATGACAAAGCTAGAATCAGAATGCAGTTGGAAGAGACCTCAAAGGTCACGGAAAGCATATTAGATAAAATACTGGACTTCTCAGGAAGACCTGGGTTCAAATCTCATCTCTGATACTTATTTAGCTTTGTGATTCTAGACAAGTCGCTTCAAATCTCTGAGCCTAGGTGGTGCCATAGTGGATAGAGCACCCCACCTGGCGTCAAGAAGACTTCATGAGTTCAAATCTGGCCTCAGACACTTCCTAGCTGTATGACCCTGGGCAAGATACTTAACCCTGTGTGCCTCAGTTTCCTCATCTGTAAAAATGAGCTGGAGAAGGAAATGGCAAACCACTCCAGTATCTTTGCCAAGAAAACCCCAAATGGGGTCACAAAGAGTTGGACACAACTGAAATGACTGAATAACAATCACCGCAAAATGGAGACAATGATGCATGTAGTATCTAGTCAAAGGGTTAAGAGGCTATGAGATGACATGTATGGTAAATGTATATATGTAATACAGGTGATAAGGCTAGCTAGGTCATGAGGTGGATAGAACACTGGGCTTGGAATCAGGAAGATTCAGCTTCATGAGTTCAAATCTGGCTCCAGACACTTACTGGCTGTGTGACCCTGGGCAAGTCACTTAACCCTGTGTGCCTCAGTTTCCTCATCTCTAAAAATGAGCTGGAGAAGGAAATGGCAAACCACTCTAGTATCTTTACCAAGAAAACCCCAAAACGAGGTCATGAAGAGTTGGTTACAACTGAACAACAAAATACAGATGACATAGCATATATAAACTGCATGGCATATATTAAATCATCATATAAATGTCAGCTATTGTAATTATCTTCACCATTGTGACCTTGGGTAATAATAATAACTAGAATTTATATGGCACTTTAAGGTTTGCAAAGTGATTTGGGAATATAATCTCATTTCATCTTCACAATAACCTGGGAGGTAGATGTTATTTTTATCTTCATTTTACAGATGAGGAAACTGAGGCTGAGAGAGTGACTTGTCCAGGGTCATAGTTAGTAAATGTCTGCAGCACAATTTGAACTCAGGTCTTCCTGACTGTAAGTCTAGCATTCTATCCATTGCGCCACCTACCTGCCTGGGTCAAGTCAAGGTGGCTTGAACAGATGACCTCTGAGGTGTCTTCCCCCTCCATCTTTGATGCTGTGACTACCAGGGTAACCTGAGCTGGGCGTCATCAATGTAGAGTTTATTGTTGTTTGGTCCTTTTCAGTTAGGTCTGACTCATCGTGACCCAGTATACAGTTTTCTTGGCAAAGATACTGAGGTGGTTTGCCATTTCCTTCTCCAGCTCATTTCACAGATGAGGAAACCAAGGCCCAAATAGGGGAAGGGACTTGCTCAAGGTCCCAAAGGGAGTAAGAAGCAGAAATGGGATTTGAACCCGAGTCCCTACATCCAGGGCTGGTACTTTTCCCACCATGTCATCAATAATCACATAGCTCCCTCTACCATGAATACAGACTCATTTATCTGTGTGTGCACATATACACACACACATACATACATACATATATGTATACATATATGTATGTATGTATATATAAATGCGATGTAATTATAAAAGTAGCTTGCTAGGGGGCCCAGTGGGTAGATCACTGGACTTGGAGTCAAGAAGACCCGAGTTCAAATCCTGTCTCAGACATTTACTGTGTGGCCCTGGGCAAATCACTTAATTTCTCTCAGCCTTGGCTGACTGTTTTGTAAAACAGGGATCATAATAGTACCAAAGAGGGTGACACCATCCTCCTAGTCCATCCTCGCAGTCCCTCAGGCTCACAACCAAGGGGTCATCTTGGATTCCTCTCTGTCTCTGTCTCTCTGTCTCTCTATCTCTCTCATACACACACACACACACACACACACACACACATCCAAGTTGCTGCCAAGGTCTGCCAATTCACCTTAGCAGAATCTCAAATACATCTCCTTCTCTCCTCTGACCTTGCCATTCTCCCGGTCCAGGCTCTCATCACCTCACACTTGGACTATTGCAATAGCCTGATGATGGCTCTGCCTGCCCCAGGTCTGTTCCCATTCTAATCCATCCTCCATTCAGCTCCTTAAGGGATTTTCCTGAAGCTCAGGTCACTACTCAATAAACTCCAGCAACTTCCTATAGCCTCCAGAAGAAAATACAAAATACTTTGGCATTAGAAGCCCTTCACAACCTGGGCCCCTCCTACCTTTCCAGTCTTCCTATACTTTCCTCCCCAACACGCACTCTCTGATTCAGGCTTCCTGTCTACTCCATGAATAAGACACTCTACCTCCTGGCTCCAGTATTTTCTCTGCCTGTCCCCCATGCCCAGAATACTCTCCCTTCCCCATTCTGACTACTGACTTCCCTGGCATCCTTCAAGTACCAACAATAATTCCATCTTTTACTGGAAGCCTTCCTCAACCTTCCTGAATTCTAGGACCTTCCTTCTGTTAATTATTTCCTATTTATTCTGTATATAACTTGCTTTGCATGTATTTATTTGCATGTCTCCCCCCCCATTAGACTGTAAGCTCCTTGAAGGCAGGGACTACCTTTTGCTTCTTTTTGTATCCCCAGTGCTTAGCACAGTGCCTGGCACATAGTAGACACTTGATGATTATTGATTGATTAATTAATATACACAAAGCTTTGCAAACTTTAAAATGCTGTATAAATATGCTAGCTATTGCCTTTATTGTGTAAGACCTGAAAATACCAGAAGAATATTGGAAATTAATGGTTACCTAGAATTGGACTGATGAACCAGACCATGCTGTAGAGCTCATCAGGGAGCCCCATCTGGAGCAGTACAGGGGTCACATATGCTGTCTCCATGGCGTAGCTGAACTCAATTCCAAAGAGGATGCAGCCATTGAACAGCAGCTCCCGGAAGGACCTCTGAGGGTGCAGGTCTCCAAAGTCAATCAGGTCTATAGGACAGGGTGTGTTTGGAGGTGGGGGTGGAGAGGGCCGGATATGCTTCCTCCTCTTAGGGTGTCTCTTAAAGTTGTTGGCCCGATGACTGATGTGCCGAGTCACAGTTCCTGTGTAACCAGAGACCTGTGACCTCCAAAATTCTTGAGAAGTCAACGTAGGGAAGAGAACCTCACTTGGAGGAGGGGTCCCAGTCGTAGGAGGGATCATCCTAGGAAAGGAAAGTCAGTGGATGTTCCTGTGGGAAAGAGAAGTCAGATGTGTGCACTGGCATCCATCTACCTATCCATCCATTCATCCATTCCTCCCTGCCTCCATCCATCCATCCATTCATCCATTCCTCCCTGCCTCCATCCATCCATCCATCCATCTATTCTTCCCTGCCTCCATCCATTCATCCATTCCTCCCTGCTTCCATCCATCCATCCATCCATTTATTCTTCCCTGCCTCCATCCATCTATCCATCCATCCATCTATTCTTCCCTGCCTCCATCCATCCATCTATCCATCTGTCCATCCATTCCTCCCTGCCTCCATCCATCCATCCATCCATCCATCTATTCTTCCTGCCTCCATCCATCCATCCATCCATCCATCTATTCTTCCCTGCCTCCATCCATCCATCCAACTATCCAACCACCCATCCATCCATCCATTCCTCCCTGCCTCCATCCATCCATCCATCTATTTATTCTTCCCTGCCTCCATCCATCCATCTATCCAAACATTCATCCATTCTTCCCTGCCTCCATCCATCCATCCATCCATCCATCTATTCTTCCCTGCCTTCATCCATCCATCCATCTATCCATCCGTCCATCCATTCCTCCCTGCCTCCATCCATTCATCCTTCTATTCATCCATTCAGCCATTCCTCCCTGCCTCCATCCATCTATCCATTTCCCATTGCCTCCATCCATCCATAAATTTATCCATTAGTCAATCAATCCACAAGTATTTATTAAATGCCTTATAAGTGTCAGACACTGTGCTAGGTGTGGAAGACACAAAGACAAAAGTGAAACCTTCCATGCCCTCCAGGAGTTCACATTCTATTGGGGCAAGCAACAGGTACATCCACTCTGACTCCCTGTCCCTTGGCCCCAGCATCCGCATCTACAAAATGGGCAGGGGGTGGGGGTGGGGGTGGAACTAGATAGCCTCAGAGGTCCCTTCCAGCTCTTGATTCTAAATATATGCAAAGTAAATCCAAGAACATTTTGGGGCGAGGAGAGGGGGAGCTCTGGCAGCCAAGGATCACTTTCTGAACACAGTATTCTGATCTTCCCTGTGGGCTGTCCCCTCATGCCTGGAATGTGTCTCCTCCTCACCTCTGCTTCCTACAAAAGGCCTTTCATAATCCTAGGGCCACCCCCAAAGCTGCATATTTATCTTGCATTCACTTCTCTGTGAATGTGGTGGCTCTTCCCTTGTTCCACTTTTGTAGGTGTATCTCCATGGACTAATCTAGGCCAGTGTCCTGCAGACACCTAATACTTGTTTGTGGATTAATTGATCAAGAAAATTCTCAAGTCAGCAGGAGCTTCTTATGTTTTCATCTTATTTAACTCGTCTGAATAATTTCCAATATTTCCCTGTAGTGTTCATTTATTCCTTTTAGGTTAAAAAAATCTGTTTGTTCACATTAGAGAGACAGGCAAAATCACAGGCCAGCTGGGAGGGGGAGTAAGACATCGAACCACCTGGGGGGTGAGTGGGAGGGAAGACCTCACAGGATGGCTTTCAGCAGGGCCTGGTTGTTGTTGGGGAGGGGGAATTCCTTCAGCTAAGGGTTACGCTGAATGGACCAAGGTCCCTTTCTACTCTGAGGTTCTGTACAACTCCAAGATGACCAAGGCAGGTTGAATCAAGCCCTTGTCATCCTTCTCCCATCAACACTGGCCATGAGCAAAAATGTCAAAAGAGAGCCTTCAGGGACCTTGTGTGGTCAGATTCAGAGAGCATCTATTTAGTGTCGGAAGGGAGAGGTAGACCCCAGAGGGGGCAAGGATCCTGGACCCAGAGCTGGAGGGGACCTCACAGGTCAGTTAGCCCAAACCCGTTATTTTACAGATGAGGAAACTGAGGCCCAGGGGATCCAAATGGTTTTTCCATAGCTAGTAAGGATCAGAGGCAGAACTGAAGCCAGGTCTGCCTAGATTCAAGGTGAGCCACTCAACCCACTACTCTGCAATCTAGTTCACCTTTCTCTGATAGAAATGAATTTTCTCTGTAGAAAATGAATACAGGAGACAACCCAGAGAAAGAAGTTTAAAAAGTTAGTTATGGTGTTGTATCTACCCAAGACTGGCAAGTTACAAGGGTCCATAAGATTATCTGGCTGACTGATTCCATTTCAATTCATCATTCATCATTTATTTCTCTCTTCTCCCCACTGCATGGACCCCACCTAGAGGTAGCCTGGCACAGGGGTTGTTCCATTATTGTGAGCCTGTTACTAATCAATCAGCACTTATTAAATGCCTACTAGGTGCTAGAGATTTATTTATTAAGTCACAGCTGGGTCATGATCTGGGCTGATGGAAAGAATTCTTATACTGAGTTCCCCAAGCTGACAAAATCCTTCATGAATCATTTATCTTATGATGAGAGCCATATTTAGTTAGTAATAAATTCAATCTTAAAATCACAAAAAGTTTCAACGTTTAATTACATGAGATCATAGCTGTAGGCACCAGTTTAGAGATTGTTGGCCCAGCCCCCTCATTTTATGGAAACAAAAACCTAGAGAAGGGCATGATTTGCCCAACCCAACATTCAACCTTAGGTCCTGTGATTCCAAGCTCATTGCTCACTTTGATATCTTAATTTCATATCTGAGACCACCATGACTCGGTGGTGCCTTTTAAGCATCTCCGTATTCCCAACCCAGAAACAGAAATTGAGAAATTCTGTAACAATATGGTGACATTGTAGAATAAAGTGGTACTGGTGGTGGTGAGAGGCAGGAGAGTGAGGAGGGTTAGAAAGGAGTTAGGAACAGGCATAGGAAGGGGTCCACAGCGTGGACTTACCCCCAGTGATACTTGAACAACATTTCCTGATGATTCTAGTAGGAAAAAAAATTGTGTGGGATAGTCCAAAATAACCTCTCTGATACTTTGGGCCTGTCTGAAATCCATAAGGCTTGTTAGCGGCAGGAGCTCTCTGCTATAGACACGTCCCTTCTCCTGCCTAATTTCTCCTTCCTCCTGCCCCTTCCTGGAATCTTCTATGCCTGGAAACTTCCGAACCCTACACCTGTATAATCACCGATCAATCCCCAGGGTCTCCCTGACTATGACATCACGACGCAAAACCAAGCAGACATGCCTGTGAGAGAGCCCATGCCTTCCTCTAAAACCCGAGGTCGTCACCTGTGCTCTAGAGCTGCTCAGGTGAGGAGGTGAAGGAGGCCCCAAACATCCTACCCATCCATCAGCTAAGGAGAGCCACGAGGTTGTTGGGAGCCAAGCCGGAGGGCGTGTCTTTTACAGAGTCATGACAAACTAAATCTGTGATCCCAGGGCCCTGACTTCCCATGGTGCCCTGAAGATGGGGAGATACAGAGTGGAAAGAGATATGAATGTGGAGTCCAAGAATTTTAAGCATTTCTCAATTTAAGCATTTATTGTCTAGACCAGGGGTGGGGAACCTGCAGCCTTGAGGCCACATGTGGCCCTCTAGATCCTCAAGTGTGGCCCTTTGACGGAATCCAAACTTCACAGAACAAAGTCAAAGATTTGTTTGTGAAGTTACAGTTAGTGTCAAGTGTCTGAGGCCAGATTTGAACTCGGATCCTCCTGACTCCAAGGCTGGAGCTCTATCCACTGTGCCAGCTAGCTGCCCGTCTTGTCTCTCTAATCAATATTTTAATTTCACTGGAAGAGTGAGCACTTCACAGGGCTTACAAAGGACTTCAGAAGTGTGAGCTACTCTTAATACTAAGACTTGGTCAAAAGATAAATAGCACAGTAAGAGCTCAGGAAAAGGGACAGGTCAAAGAAGAGAATATATACAAAGCACTTTGCAAACCGTAAAGTGCTACAAAATGCTGTCTGTTATTATCCTGGGTTCAAATCGTGAAAGGAAGTCCTGGGTTCAAATCCCACTCCAACCTAAGCTGTGTGTCTACAAGTCATTTAATCTACCTGAGCATCACCCTTCAAATTCTCTATCCTTTCACTTTAGAGAAAGCTGTCCAGCATCTAAGCAAAGACGGAAATTTCCTTGGTCATGGTTTTATGAAGGAGTTGGAAGGGTCCAGTTAAACCCCCTCATTTTATGTGTGAGTCAGCTGAGGCCAGCAGAGATGGAAGGCTCTGCTCTGGGTTACGTAAGGATTATAGGATGATGGGGCCATAGAGGCAGAGCTAAAAGGGATTTTAGAAATCACTTCATGGATGGGGAAACAGACTGGCTAACATCATAGAGCTATGAAGGGACAGAATGGGGCTTGAACCCAGTTTCTCTGATTCAAAGCCCAGCTGTTCTGTACTGGAAAAGCAATGACAGGTCAGTGATTTGTCCAGGCTCTCAGAGCTCGTGTGAGTCCCAAGCAGGACTTGAATCCAGCTCTTCCCGACTCCAAGGCTAGTTCTCTCTCTGTTATTCCCAGTGTTGCCTTTCTTTATGGGGAATAACACTTGTAAATTACTCCAAAGTCCATTAATCAGTCAGTCAACTAGCATCTATTAAGCACCTACTATGTGCCAGGCATTGTGCTAAGTGCTGAGGATACAATGGCAAAAAAACCCCCCAAAACCCGAAACCCAACTATCGCTGCTCTCGAGGAACTCCCAGCTTAACAGAGTGTCTCTTTTCATCTTTCTTTCAAAGCTATAAACTTTGAAGTAAGCTCCACTGTGACTGTATATCTTTATCACTAGAAACAAGTGACTAGAGGAGACAGGTTCAAATCCTGCCTCTGACATAAGCTGAGTGGCTTCAAGCAATAATAATAATAATTATTATTATTATAGATAGCATTTATATAGCACCTACCACATGCCAGGAACTGTGTTAAGGGCATAACAGATATTATCTCATTTGATCCTCACAACAACCTAGGGGATATAGGTATAATTATTATTTTCATTTTACAGTTGAGGAAACTGACACAAACTGAAGTTAAGTGACTTGCCCAGGGTCACACAGTTAATAAGTGTCAGATTTGAATTCAGATCAGGCCCAGTGCTCTATCCATTGTGCCGCCTAGCTGCCGTGATTATGCTAGACCTCGCAGAGCCTCAATTTCCTCATCTATAAAAATGCTGATAATAATGATAATATATATGTAGTAATTATGTCACTAGATTATTATGGGGATCCAATAAGATACCATAGTGAAAAACTTTCAAAGCCCTAAAGAGCTACATTAATATTGTATTAATAATATATAATTATTATATGATGTGATAATATTTTCATATTAATATCAGCTGCTGGAGTCCTGATCTCTAGGGGGCACAAAGCATCTTTTCTATAATTTGTACACAAATATTTCCCAAATCCTCATTCCAGACTTTTTCTGTCAAGGTTGAATCCTTTTTTTGTCCCATCCTTATCATCCATTATGGAAAGAAACATAGGAAACTAGGCTTTGAGGTAAATGAAACCTTAGAGAACATCTAATTTGTTGTTGAGCATTTTACAGATGAAGAAACTGAGGCCCATACATATGTGACTTGCTCAAAGCCATACGAGATGAGGCGCTGAGCTAGGATTTAAATCTGATCCTTCAACTCAAATCCATTAACTTCCACTAGAGAAAGTTACTTAGAAAAAAAGTATTGGAACCAGGGAAGACCCAGGGAGCTGTCTCACAGACCAGAAGTTTAGAGACCCTAGACCTACATTCTGATCTCAGCTCTATAAGTGATGGGTTTGGAGATCGTAGACAAGGCACTTACCCCCTTCCCTTTGCAAAATAAGGATGGGGCTAGACCTAAGGGAGGGGTGCTTGCTAAGCCATATGAAATCATAGATTTTGAGCTGGGAGGAATATCTAAGGTTATTTATTCCAGAGGTATGAGCATAGGGCCGGCAACACTCTCCTGGTGGGACCAGATTAAAATGCATTGGGAAATATTTTTTAAAATAAAAAAAATGCAATAGAACATAGATAATGTTCATATATGATTTTCAAAGTCAGTATGCCATGGATAGAGCACTGGCTCTGGAGTCAGAAGGATATGAGTTCAAATCCGGTGCCAGGCACTCACTAGCTGTGTGACCCAGGGCAAATCACAATTGGCGGGTTGCCTCCAAAATCCAAAACAAAACCGAAGTCAGTAAGCATTGGGGTGTTCATAGTTTAGTGAACCCATTTCTATTTGAGTTTGACATTACTATTGTCATCCAGCCATTTCATAAGGGGAAGGTAAGGAAATTGATGCTCAGCAAGGTTAGGAGACTTGCCCACAAAGTAAGTGAAAGAGCCAGAATTTAAACCCACTTCCTCTGACCCCAAACCTGTGGCTGCCGATTTAAGAGAACTGCACCCCCGCACGGGCCTTAATCCTTCAACTTAACTGTGTCTTCAGTTTATTTGCATCCTATGATATTTGTCATCCCCCCCTGCCACTATTTTCCATAGTGATCAGTTTCATTTTCAGATACCAGTGACTCTCTTGACCCATATGGGAGATTTATCTGGATCAGATTAATACTGCCAGTAAGGAATAAAAATGGGGCAGCTAGATAGCTCAGTGGATAAAGCACTGGGCCTGGAGTCAGGAATATCTGAGTTCAGATGTGGCCTCAGATACTCACCAGCTATGTGACCCTAGGCAAGTCACTTAACCTATTTAACTCAGTTTCCTCATTTGTAAAATGATCTGGAGAAGGAAACAGCAAACCCCTCCAGAATCTTTGCCAAGAAAAGCCCAAATGGGGTCATGAAGAGTCAGACATGACTGAAATGACTAAAGAAAACAACAAAGGAATAAAATTGCCCAATGTCTTTTCAGAAGCCACATCCAGTGGACTGGAGGCCTTTTGTAGGAGGGAGGCAGGGACAGCTAAGCACCCTACCCCCACTCTCCTTTCTCAGTAGGCAAAGCTCTTCAGTCCCTCAGCCCCACCCCACCCTAGCCTTCCTTGCCTTGGATTCCAACTGCTTCCTTGTCCCTCCTTCCCTCATATTCCCCAGCATTATCAAACCTACAGGGAAATATGGGGGCATAGAAGTTTCTAAGTACCCTGACATTAAGCTAGATAATTATTATTGTAATCACGTTAATATGTTTATAATAAAACAGTATTGTCATCTCTAACATTGCTATCTATCTTAATATAAATCATTATTATATCAATCACATATTATATTATTATGAATCATAATATAGTATATAATTATAACATTGTTATATCATGTCCATCATATTATTATAATCGTATTAACATGACTGTTGTGGTTCAGTCATGTCTGACTCTTCGTAAGCCCATGGACCATAGCATGCCAATACTTTTTATATGGTTTTCTTAGCAAAGATACTGGAGTAGTTTGCCATTTCTTTCTCCAGTGGATGAAGACAAGCAGGGTTAAGTGACTTGCCCAGGGTCACACAGCTAGTAAGTGTCTGAGGCTGGATTTGAACCCAGATCTTTCTGACTCCAGGCCCAGCACTCTATCCATTAGCTACCTAACATTAAGAATGTAATAATATTGACCCTATTTGTGGTTACTAATTAATCATAATAATATGAAATGGTATTACATAATAGAAGCAGTGTAGTATAAATAAGCAGGCCTTCCTCAGTCCACTTCTAACAATTACTGGCTGTGTGACCCTGGGCAAGTCCCTTAACCTTTAGGTGCCGCCATGCAAGTCTCCAAGAAAAAGAAAATTGAGGTGGCAGTCTGCTTTGGTGGATGGGGTTCCCACAGTGGGAGTTCCCCCACAAGGATGAAACTTACAGTAATAATACATCACATTGATGTAGTAGTTTAAAGTTTAAAAGTGCCTGCTAAGTGTTTTAGGGTACCTTAAGGTCTAAAAGCAAGGCTGACCTTCAGAGCCGATGTAGAAATCTTAAAGTTTTTGTTTCACAAACTCAGCTCCTTCCTCTACCTTTCCATTCTCCCTCTCTACGCCCCCATGACTTTAATTTCCTGGTGTAAAAAATAGCTATCCCCAGAAGGCTCCCCGTCTCTCCTAGCTGAAGACTTCTGTTCACAGAGGGCTGCTAGGAGATCTCCCCACTGACAATGATAGCTCTTCTCAGGTGAAAAGGACCAGTGAAGTGAGAAGGAAGCGTGATCTTGCTGTGAGAGAGACGGGTTTGACACTTTTCATCTGTGTGAGCCTGTGCAAGGGATCTGACTGTGTACCTTGGTCTCCTCATCTGCAAAATGGGGGTTTTAGCAAGAGCTGCTGTGAGGATTCGATAAAATCGTCTCTATTTAGTGTTTCACAAACCTCCAAACGCTTATAAATGTGAGCAATTTTTACTGAACATTTGAAGGACCGGGAGAGGAAGGGATAGGACTTGTCTTGCTTGGTTGGAAGCTGCTGTGAGCAGTAGAAACCAAGGGGCGAAGTTCAGCTCAGTGGAAGGAAGAGCTTCAAATGAGGGGGAGTCGCCTCAAAGTGGACTTCACTGTGTTGGGAAACGGGGAGCTCCCCTTCACTCACAAAGATTCAGTGGCTACTTCTGGGTGTGTGAAAGAAGGCTGCACTAGATGGTCCTTTCCGAGGACCTTAAGAACTCGAGATGGCGGTGGATAGAGCTCTAAGCCTGGAGTCAGGAAGACCTAGGTTTGAATCCAGCCTCAAACATTTGCTAGCTGTGTGATGCTGGGCAAGTCACTTCACCTCTATTTGCCTCAGTTTCCTCATCTGCAGAATGGAAATAGCAATAGTACCTCCCTCTCAGGGAGAGTGTTGTGAGGATCAGATGAGATCGTTTGTAAAGCACTATACAAATGCTAGTCATTTTTATTATTCCAATGCCACGGTCCTTAGATTCCATGATATTCTGTGCTAAACCATTTTAGAAACTCACTAGACTTACGCCTAGAGGCCAAATTCTCACGTCAAACAAACGAGACTTTAGGTTGAGCCTAAGTGAGAAAGGAAAGGGACCTTGTAATCTCAGCACCTGCATTCTAATCCTGCTTCTGCCCTAAGTCATCTCCCTAGGCCTCAGTTTCCCTATCTGTAAAAGGAAGGGGGTTGGAACTGATCTCCAAGGCCTCTCGTAGCTCTCATTCTAGGATCCTATGATGAAGTGAGATTTTTATCGTTGGGTTACTCTTCTTACCTGGGGATGAGTAACAATAGCTAATATAATAGCTACATTAATAGTAAAACACTATGTGCTAAGTACTTTACAGTTATTATCTCACTTGATCCATCCTCATGACAACCCTGGGAGGTAGGCACTATTATTATCATCCCCATTTGACAGATGAGGAAACTGAGGTTAAGTGGCTTGCCCAGGGTCACAAAGCTAATAAACGTCTGAGGCTGAATTCAAACCCAGGTCTTCCTGATTCCAGGCCTAGTGCTCTAACCACTGTACCATCTAGCTACCCTATGGTGATAGGGGGAATATAATATCCTATGATGATAATAAAACATCCTTACTAGATCAAAGCTATACCTGAGAAAGTTTACTTGGAAAAAGAAACCCTACAGTTTTTCATATTTGAATCTAACTACATGGTGGTTGGAAGTGGGAGTGGAAATCCACCACAAATCTAATCAGATTAGAACTCGTCTATGTTGACATCTTTTCAAAGCCCAAACAGAATTCTACATGCTAATTCAAATCCGAAATTAACCTTTGTCTCCTATTTCAGATCGTCTTCATTAAGCTATCCCAGGAGGGTAGGAGGGGGAGCTGCGTACTGTATAGAGCCCAGAATTGACATCGGGAAGGTCTGAGTTCGAATGCTGCCTTAGGATACTCCTTACCAATTTGATTCGGGGCAGGTCGATTCAACTTTCTGAGCTTCCTCTTCCTCGTCCGTAAAACGAGGTTAGCAATAGCACTGACCTCACAGGATTTTTTGTGAGGATCGAACAAGGAACCTATGAAAAAGCCCTTTGCAGACCTAGAAATACTAGATTGCCTTTCCTCAATCAACAGGAAACACACTGAAGCCCCTGGCCCCGGAGAAGTCAGACACTTTGGGGAGAACTCTTTCTCAGTACAAGGAAATCACTGAGCTTATAAAACGCCTTAAGATTTATTGGAGGAAGCCAGCATCTCAAACCGTATTAATAGAAGTGGGCCGCACCTGTCTCTTTTTTGTGTGTGTGTGCTTAAAATTGCCCTGAAAGGAAATTTTGCTTCCATTTCTCTATGTCTTCCCCAACTGTCTCCTTAAACGGGGAAGACCCCCCCTTGTACCCTCACACTACACCATCACGGGTAGCTGTTTCACTTGAGTCACCTCCTCCTATGGCCAAGCCTCATTCAAAAGTTCCTTCTAAGAAACCTTTCCCAGATCAGCTCTGGTGCCTAAAGAGAAGTGCAGGTAAGATTTGCAGAAGTGGTGACTGGCCGTTTTGTGGTCAGTAGTTCACTTCTCCTTTGGGGACGTCACTCTCCCTTGCCCTGGGTCTTCCAGACACGTCAGTCAATTCACTCGGAGAGTCTCCTGTTTAGCGATCTTTCCTTCTGTCTTGTGGAGCACTTTGTACCCTTTTTTCTCTGCCTCCCCAATAAATGCTGAGTAATGAGGTCAACAGGAAAACAAAGATAGCTATGAAAGTATCCAGTATTTTAGAGACACTCTTTCTACCTGGCGATAAATTAAATTGAATTTGGAGACCCGTATGTTCGGAAAATCACAGATGGGCGCACACCTCCACCCCCAACACACGCCCTCTTTTTCACCAGCCAAAATCCAGCCTTTCTGCTATTCTTAACGCAAGGAATCACCAAAACTGGATCACATTTGCTAAGCTCAGCTCTGAGATGCCGGCAAAAGGAGGGGAGTGGTGGAGGTTTGTCTAACTGTCTATCAAAGGACCCTGGGTGAACTTGAGGTTGCAGGGTTCAAAGCCAGCTTAACCTGGCTGGGCAATGGGAGAAACTTCTTGCTCCACCCATGAGGCACAGCTACACTCTCCCGGCTCCTTCTATCGTGCCATCCCCCCATGACTTTAATTTCCTGGTGTAAAAAACAGCTGTCCCCAGAAGGCTCCTTGTCTCTCCTAGCTGAATATTTCTGCTCGGCAGAGGGCTGCTGGGAGATCTCTCTGCTGACAATGAAATTCGCTAGAAATAATCAACAAAAGACAAAGATCTCCCCCTGCCAAAGCTCCAGTCCCCCCTTTTGGGGGTAGCTTTTTCCTGCTCAGGGGCCTAGCTAGGAAGCATCATTCTTCCCCCTGGCATCCTCGGAAGCTTGGGGTGGGGGTTGGGGAAGGTGGTCGGTGCAGTAGGAAATGGTGGTACCTGTGATGAAAGGGGGCAGCATCCCTTCTCAAGAGCTGCTTGACTGACTTGCCTTATCCCAGGCTGTGCTTCCTAGGCCCAGGCTCTGGCTGCTGTCCCTCCTGCAGCATCATCATCTCTCCGGCTCAAGGAGCCTGCGTGGTGGCTGGGGAGGCTGCCGATGACATCACTGCTCCGGTCCTCCTGCCTCTCGGCCCAGGGGAGCTTCTGCAGAAGCATCAGCAGGTCTGGGCCCGGTTCCTTAAAGGGGCAACTGCAAGATGGGAGATGGTGAACCTGGCTGTGTTGGGGCTAGCCACAAAAACCCAGCGACAGCAGCAATAACAATACCGATGCTGTTGAGGAGAAAGCTGTAATTGTGTGCGTTCCAGAGGCTGGCATCCAGAACTCACAGCTTACTGGGGGCAAGGCATTTAAGCAATGAACACCTGAGTAACACTAGCCTGAACATGGGTTTGGGGAGCATGAGATGGATCACGAAAGATGTGGAATTGGATCCTAACAAAAACCTGTACAATATTAATGAAAAACAGTGTTGCTCACCCTAGGGTGACTATGCTAGGGTTAATATTCCTGATTCCAAGAGGAATGTGAAGATTAATAATACAGGTCAAGGGTTCTGAACCTGAGGTGTTTTTAAAAGAGAGACAGAGACAGAAACAGAGAGAGACAGAGACAGAGAGAGACAGGGACACAGAGAGAGATAGGGACAGAAACAGACAGAGAGACAGGGAGAGGCATAGAGAGAGAGAGAGAGAGAGAGAGAGAGAGAGAGAGAGAGAGAGAGAGAGGCAGAGAGCCAGAGACACAGAGAGACAGAGGCAGAGAGAGACACACACACACACACACACACAGAGACAGAGACAGAGGCAGAGAGACAGAGAGAGACAGAGACAGAGAGACACACACAGAGACAGACAGACAGAGGCAGAGAGAGAGACAGAGAGACAGAGAGAGATATGGATGGAGAGATGATAGAGGGATGGATGGTTGGATAGATAGGTCAATAGATGGATAGATATAGATTATATATATATGGAGACATAAATAGATAGATAACGATAACTAGTTTAATATAGTTCAATACATGTAATCCTATGTATTTTATACTTTTAAAAGCATTTTGCTGAGAAGGGGCCCAGAGGCATTACCAGAGTGCCCAAGGTTCTAGGATACACTACAAAGATAAAGAACTCTGCTATGAATATTTTCAGAGCACACAGCAGGTTAAAAATGAATGAAGGAATTAATGAATGATTAGGCATTTATTAAGTGCTCACTACGTGCCTAAGTGCTTACAGAAATATTTCTGGAACAAACACACATTAATTCCCAGAGAAATAACAGAAGCTGCCAATACAGAGCTGCTAGTGGATTTGTGGAGTTTGACCAAAAGCGGTTTTGCTCTGGCCGGAGCCTGTGAAATGGTGAAGGTCAAAGCATGCGGGAATGGGATGAGAGATCTTCATGTGATTGCAAGAAATCTAACACAATGAAACTGCCACTGGATTCAAAGGAAGCTAGAAAACTCATTAGTGTTAATATAATGAGCAACAGAGTGGTTATGTCAAGGGAGAAGGTGATTGAAAGAGTAACTTCTCTACAAATCGGAAAGTGGAAGGTGGGACAATATCCATGATGATTGTCTGAAAAGCTTCGAGCTGGTGCATGAATTACTAGCAACATGTTTTTCCAGTTTCTTTTTTTTTTAAATTTAATTCTATAGCTAAGTCCTGAGTAGTGCAAATAATGAATTCCATGAAGCGGCGGTACTATTCGGTTATAATTATATGTAAAATATGGCAATTTGTTCCAGGCCAATGGAAATACACAATGAAAACTTAAAATAATCTATCTTTATTCATTTAACAGAATAGCAAAGGACATGAAAAATGCATTTCTGGTTAATTTATTACAAAGTAATTACAAAATACATCTGCTATTAAAACAGATGTAAAGAAAATATTAAAAATATTTGAAAGCACTTTATTTTAAAGTAAAATTTAAAATTTAAAATAAAAATAATGAATATCATATTTAAAGATGAGCCTACACTGATGATACAATTAAAATGCTGTTATTGTCTTCAAAATATTTTAGCAGCATAGATCCTTTCATAAAAGGATTTGTTCCATAAAACTTGGACTCAGTCAAAAGGCCCCACTTGAGGACCTAGACGGCCACATATGGCCTTGAGGCCAAAGGTTCCCCACCCCTGCAGTGTTTTCTCTTTTTAACAATCTTTATACACACACATCTTGGGAAATTTACATGCTTACATTCTTACACAATGAACCAAGTATAGTTGGATGACCTGGGGGCATTATCTTAAATCAGCAATGCTTTAAATGCAATATTGTTGTCCCTATAATATTTTTTAACAGCGGGGCAAACCGGTCTTTGAAAACAGCTTTAGTCATCCGTGCTTTTTTATTTTTTGACTCTCAAAGACCTGGAAAGCATCTCGATGGGGGCAGCAGCCCAAGAATTTAGAGGCCAATAAACAAACAGTGGTTTTACTTTTAAATCATCTTTTGCATTACCTCCCAATAAAAGTGTTAGGCAATCCTTGGACTCTTTAAATCCAGATGGAATTTTTTTCTTTCTTACAAGTGTAAGTTCTACAAGGCATTCTTTTCCAGAGTAAGCCTGTTTCACCTACATTAAGAGTTTGTTAATCAATGTATCTACCTTCCTTGATTATTTTCTACAAAACATCAGACTATTGAGCTGTCTAATTTATTGTTGTCAAATTGTTTCAGTCACATCTGACTCTCCATGACCCCAATTTGGGATTTTCTCAGCAAAGATACTGGAGTGCTCTGCCATTTCCTTCTCCAGTTCATTTTACAGATGAGGAAACTGAGGCAAACAGGGTTAAATGAGCTGCTCAGGGTCACTCAGCTGGTAAGTGTCTGAGGCTGGATTTGAACTCAAGCCCTTCTAACTTCATGGCTGGAGTTCTGTCCACCACGCCACCTAAATGCCCTAGCTAATACTAAAAACTAACATTTACATCATGCTTACCATGTGTTTAAAAATGAATATTAAAAAATGTTTTTACATGTAATGGAGGAAAAAATAAGCTATTGAAATTTTAAAAAAGAAATACTGTGAGCCAAATGTTGTGCTAAGCACTTTATAATTATTACCTAATTTGATTCTCTCAACAACCCTGGGAGGTAGGGGTTATTATTATCTCCATCTTATAGTTGAGGAAACTGAGTCATTTAAGTGACTTGACTAAGGTCAGCCAGGTAGGAGGAAGTGTCTGAAGCCGGTCTTCCTGGCTCCAGTCTGGTGCTCTATCCACCCTGTCACCGAGCTGCCTTGTATGTCCTTATATGTCCTGGCTGGCCTTTCTGGTAATTTTAAAGTTATGTAATGGAACCTGATTTTTAAAACAAGCAATCTGGCCAATGCGCACATTAAAAGTTTCTTCACTGCCCACTTCATTTCCATTTCTTTCACTGCCTTAAATAAACTTGAAGCTTTTGTGGGAATGGCTGCTCTGCCGAGAGGTAGGCGCTTCTTATTGCAATCCTCAATCTGAGCAGCTCTGTTTCTATTTTTGTAACACCTTCCATTCCTTGTGATTGTTTGCAAACCACAGAAAACGGATACAACTTTGCCCTTTTCTTTTACCTGGACGTTTTATAACATTCTGTACTCTAGATTCCAGTGTTCTTACATCGTAGTCCTATTGTAGCAGTTCTACGACTGTATTAGTGGATTCAATTCCATCAGAGTTTTGGCTAATCTGCATTATTAATGGTTTTGCCGTCACTTTCTTAGAGCTAGACATCTAACAAAACAATAAATGAAACCTCGATTTGTAACATTTGCCAACTTCTGAGGTGTGAATGTTCACACTGGAATTTTAACTATCAGATCTTGTGAGGCATGAGCTGGCTCCAGCACAGCTCTGGCTATTCCCCCGTTGATGGGCTTCTACTTTATTTCCAATTCTTTCTTCTTCAAATAAAAAAAAGCTACTGCAAAATTTTCTTCTATATGAGTCCTTTTCTATCTCATCTTTCCTAATGTCAATTGTCATGCATTTATCCTGCTGTGGAGTGCTTAGCATCGAAGACACCAAGACCATCCGTTGCATCCCAGACCATCTCCAGTCTTGATTTTTGTCCCGCCATTGGACTTTGATGACTCCGGAGAGTGAGGCCGACAACTTTGTGCAACTCTGTCTCACCTACGAGTCACAACATCACCCCATGATGTCACTGGTCCTCTTCAAAAACAAAGGACAAAAAGCCCCTATTTATTACCCAAAGACACCACACAACACCACAAAGAAGCCAATTACATTTTGTGTGCTGTATATAAAATACTCACAGCTTGTATTGCTCGCTCTCTACACACACACAACACATACACACACACACACACACACAATGCAAGAAAATTATATATTGTCTAAGACACAAACAGGTTATAAGAGTTGGGTGGTAGTAAGGACCAGGTCATTATTGACTCAGTGATAATTTAATAAGTCACTAAAAAGGACCAGAACATTTACACTCTCTTAATTCATTACCCCAAAGCTTTTGACTCAATTCTTCACTCATGTCTTAGTCACACACTGCAAATCTATACGAGAGATCTAAGCATAGTGAGGATGTTTAAATAGTTGGTGTTCACATAGAAAACTGTTCTTTATTTAAAACGTGCCATCAATACAATAAGGCAGCTAGATATCTGGGCCTGGAGTTAAGAAGAACTGAGTTCAAATCCAGCTTCAGAACTTACTGGCTGTGTGACCTTGGGAAAGTCACTTAACCTTTGTTTGCCTCAGTTTCCTCCAGACTTTATAAATGAATGAATGACAAATCCCCTGACTACAAATACAAACCCCCAGATACCCTTGAGAATTCAGTATAAGCTGTATTGGAACCAGAGCACCATTGTAGACAGAACTACTGGACACAATTATCCAGCTGTGGCATTGGTCCATTATATTTTAATTTAAAAAAAATAAAAAAGTGTTTATTTTCTTTTTCTTTTCTCTGCAAAAGAAAAAGAAAACTCTTATAATAAATATGTATAGTCTGGCAAAGCAAAGTTCTACATTGACCACATCAAAAAATATATAGCTGTATCTAACTTTAGATAGATAGGTATAGATAAAAATATATATACATATATGGGCAACCAGGTGGATAGAGTGCTGGGCCTAGAGTCAGGAAGACTCATCTTCTGAGTCCAAATCTGGCCTTAGATACTTATTGGCTGTGTGACCCTGGACAAGTCATAACCCTGTCTATCTCAGTTCCTTATCTGTAAAATGAGCTGGAGAAGGAAATGGCAAACCAATCCAGAAACTTTGCCAAGAAAACCCCAAATGGGGTCATGAAGAGTTGGACGTGACTGAAAAAGACTGAAGAACAAATCTCTCTCTCTCCACATCTCTCTCTCTCTCTCTCTCTCTCTCTCTCTCTCTCTCTATATATATATATATATATATATTATATATATATATATATATATATATAATATATATATATATATATATATCATATATTATATATATATATAATCTTTATATATATAAATATATATACCTCTCCATATACATACACACACATACACACACAAATGTGTGTGTATGTGTGTGTTTGTGTGTGTGTGTGTATATGTGTATATATACATATATACATAAGAACAACATTTTTAATAGATATCTCCAAACCAAGTACTCATTTGATGGAGGAACTGTCCAATGAAGGTGCAGTCCTTGGAAGAGAAACAGATTACATACTTTTCATAACCATGGGTAGGAAATGTATTCTTAACCAAGCAAGGGATAGAGGGAATTGAAAAAAATAAAATAGATGACTTTGATTACAGGAAATTGAAAATTTTCTGTGCAAACAAAATTAATGTATACAATAAGAGAAGGAGTTGAATGGGGAAAAATCTTTGTATCAAATTTCTCTTATAAGAGCTTGGCATCCAAGCTAATAAACAATTAGCATATAATATATATACATACATATGTATATGTTAACATACACACACACAAGAGCTATTCCTCAATATATAAGTGGTCAAAAGCTATGAACAAACAGTTCTCAAAAGAAGAATCATGAATGATTGCCTATGAAAGAATGTTCTAAATCACTAATAATAAGAGAAATGTCAAAAGAAATAGCCCTGAGGTTTTACCTCACACCCTGAAAATTGGCAAAATTGTCAAAAGATGGGAATAATTAGTGTTGGAAAGGATTATGGGAAGATAGGCACCCTAAGGGCATTGTGAGTAGAGTAAATCAGTAAATCAGTACAACCATTTTGGAAAGCAATTTGGATTTATGCAAACAAAATGACTAAAATGTCTATACCCTTTGACCTAGAGATTTCAGTTTTAGTCTTATATCCCATAAGGATATGATTGACAGGCCATTGATAAGGAGGCCATTGGTGAGAAGAGAGTTTCCATATGTGCCAAAACGTTTATATTGGCGCTTTTTGTGCTAGCAAAGAATTGGAAAGAAAGCACATGCCCGTAGACTAGAGAATGGCTAAACAAATTATGGCACATGAATGTAATGGAATCTGACTGTGCTGTAACAAAAGATGTGTGATAAATATAGAGAAGGATAGAAAGATCTATGCGGGCGAATGCTGAGTGAAGTAAATAGAGCCAAGAAAACGATCTACACAATGACAACATCAGTGGAAAGAATAGCCACAAAAAGACCAAGAGTGAATGTTAGAAAATCACCAAGAACAAATATGGCCCCAAAGAAGAGGTAGGAGAGGACACCCCTGCCCTTTGCAGAGGTAGGAGGTGCACAGCTGTGGTATGTTCCACATATTTTCACATTTTCTTGATTTATTGATCAGCTATAATGATTTTTCCCTATTTTTAAAAAATTGTGTTATTTGTTCTATGGGAAGGCTGTTTGGGAGAGGAGGGAGGAGGGATACTGAGGGAAATTGATTGCATCTTTTAGATCTCAACTATGCCCCCCTTTTCTTCTCTCATCATCTCACACCAGGACTAGTGCAATAGCCTACTGGTTGGTTTGCCTGCTTCAGGGCTCTCACTCCACTCAACTCCACTGTCCATTCAGCAGTCAAAGTGATTTTCCTAAAGCTCAGGTCAGGTCATTTCACTCTCTTATTAAGAAAAAAACTCCAGTGACTCCCTATTACCTCCAGTCTCCTTTTAGAGAGATGCAACAAAGTGTGGATCAATTCTCTGCTGCTTGTGCTAATTTTTGCCTAACAATTAACACCAAGAAAACACAGGTGCTCCATCAGCCACCACCACACCATCCATACATGGAACCATTGGTTACAGCAAATGGAGAAGTTTTGAATGCTGTGAATAAGTTCACTTACTGTGGCAGTGTACTTTCCAGGGACGTACACATTGATAATGAGGTTGACGCACCCATTGCCAGTGCTAGCTCAGTGGTTGGGAGACTCTGAAGGAAGGTATGGGAGAGAAGAGGTATTGGACCGACTACCAAACTGAAGGTCTACAGAGCTGTTGTGCCACCCTCATTGCTGTATGCCTGTGAAACCTGTACAGTCTACTGGCACCATGCTAGGAAAATGAATCACTTCCATTCGAATTGTCTTAGGAAGATTCTGAAGATCACCTGGCTGGATTAGATACCAGACACTGAGGTCCTTTCTTGAACTAAGCTGCTAAGCGTTCAAACTCTACTTCAGAGAGCACAACTCTCTGGGCTGGCCACGTTGTTCAAATGCAAAACTTATGCTTGCCAAAAAGACTATTTGATGGAGAACTCACATAGGGCAAGCATTCACATGGTGGTCAGAAGAAGTGACGCAAGGATACTCTCAAGGTCTCTTAAGAACTTTGGAATTGATCATGTGACATGGGAGACACTGGTATGGGACCACCCAGCATGGTGTGCCCACCTCAGAGAGGGTGCTGGGCTGTATGAGCAAAGCAGAATTGAAGTAGCTCAAAGGAAATGCAAGACGGCCAAATTTAGAGAATCCACCACACATGTCCACATGGACTGGTTGTGCCCAACGTGTGGTAGAGCATCCCAAGCTCGTATCAGTCTGATCATCCGTAGTCAGACACACCATAACTTGAGTCTAGTGCAGTGATGTCATTTTGGTCCTCTTTGAGAAGAAAGGACAACAGCCAACCTTTCCAGTGTTCTTACACCTTGTTCCCTGACTCCTGCCTGGCCTCCTCCTAGAAACAAAACACACACACTCTCTCTCAGCTCTGGGCATTCCTTCTGACTGTCCCCTCCCCACCCCACCCCCCATGCCTGGAATACTTTCCCTCCTTTGCTCTACCTCCTGACCTCCCTGGCTTCCTTTAAGTCCCAACTAAAATCCCGTCTTTTACTGGAAGCCTTCCTCAACCTCTCTTAGTTCCAATGCCCTCCTTCAGTTAATTATTTCCTATTTATCCTGTGTATAGCTAGCTTTGTATATATTTATTTGCCTGTTGTTTCCTTCATTGGGTTGTGAGCTCCTTGAGGGCAGGGACTGTCTTTTGCCTCTCTTTGTATCCCCAGTGCTTAGCACAGTGCCCTGGCACATAGTTGGAACAAAACACATGTTGATTGATTGATTGAAATTATGACCCAATTAACATCAATAACAATTCATTTTTACCAAACACAATACATCAAGACAAACAGTTAAAAGTATATTCAGTACAATCACCCCAAGCTAACTTCTTCCACGACTCCCCAGTACTATCTTAGAGCCAAAAGAGTGTAGGACTTGCCTGCCTGTTTATATGGTGTATAAAGGTGACCTACCTCTACCTCTGGATTGGAATTGCTGTTTATCTTATGAGTTGCTGGGGTATCTAGAATTGGCCACTTCCTCTTGGTGTAGATGGGATGACATCTGCCCGAGGTCAAAAAGAATGTGTCCACGTTGAGTCCCAAGCTAGACATGGAGACAAAACTCACATATAAATTGTGGCTGCTACCTCCATGATAAAAGTCTGCATAATATGGGGAAAGGTAAACCCTTGATGTCTCAAACTCTGTAGGATGTGGCTTTCATAGTGCAGAGAACAGCTATTTTCTCCTCTCTACTATATCTTTCCTTCTTTTTAAAATTCTTGCCTCTGAGAGGTGCCCCCTTACTATATGTCTCCACACTGCTTTCTGGGCCAGTATGGTCAGAACTGTTTCTCCAATGAGATCATGATGGTTTTCTACAAAGGCTTCTTGTGCACTTGGACATAGCTTGAGTTTCAAACATGCTACTGCTTAGGTGTGACTTTGGATTGGCAATGAGAATAATGATTTGCCTCTGTGAGGGGCAGAGTGGGTGCGAGAATTTGTTGAGAAGAGACATTCTTCATTTCTGCTTGGAAAAAGAGACCGATCTCATCCAAGGAGAAATCCCCCAAAGTCTCTACAGAGGCAAGATGGAAATCTAAGGATATGTTGCAGGCTCCCTGCCACTACCCTTTGCCTTCCAAAGTCTTTCTTCTCTCTCCGTGAGTCTCTCAAGAAACTCTAGAACTGAAGTGTCTCTGTTTTGGAGAAGGAATGAAGAATGTCTGTTATTTCTAAAGCTCCACTACCTCAGGTAGGAACAAAGGAGGTCATTAGTCTCCCTACCAGTCTGTGATCACACTTATGCGGCAATGTGCAAAAAACCCCAAAAACAAAAAACGAAAAACAAAAAAACAGCCCTTTTGGAAACCTGGGTTCCATAAACAGTTAGCAAGTACTCACACTATATTCAATGCTACCTCATTATAGGCACTAAATACTTTTTGATTGATTGATAGAAAGATGAATTAGATGTGATATGGAAGTCAATTTCAATTCTGCCAATCTACGTTTGACTGTGGTTAGAGTTGTAACTAGAATGAGGTGACTGATACTTTGCCCCAGGGCACCAGTCAATCAACCAATAAATATTTATCAAGTACCTACTATGTGCCCTTCACCTTGCTACCACAATATAGAAGGCACTGTCAGTATTTACATTCCCTCAGCAGTATACTGTGCCATAGATTAGCTCCCCCATTCTGGCCTTGTTGTGTTCCAACATTTCTGTCTCCCCTTCCAACTCAATTTGTCTTAGAAAGTACACTGGAAGGCACTTTTCATATCGCTTGCCCTCAGAATCCCTGATTTATGTCTCATTGAATTTGCCTTGGGCACTAAAAAAAAGATATAATTTACAGCTGATTGTGGCTGACCCCAGAATAGAAAAAAAAGGAATCCATTTCTATCAAGAAATACTGGTCAGGATGAATTAGGGGTTAACAGGCTTGGCTGTGATCTTGCAGCTGCTCACAAGGTGGCGCCCGAGGGACATATTCATTTGGCAATTTCTGTTGAGACTAGCCCCTTTCATGCTTAGAATTTACTCAGTCTTTGAAAAAAACTGGTGAATTAGAAGCATTTAACTACAGTTTTATTCTTTTTTCCAGAACCCCAAACACTCACACACATGCACACAAGGTTCTTCATCTCCAAGGTTAGGTTCTTCTTTGACTTGAGACACATTTCACATAAATTTTCCAATTAATAAAATGATCTTTGTAGCAAACGTGATTTGCTATCTCCTCCTATTAGAGTATTTTGAGCTATAGAAATAATAATGATATAATAATAGCTAACATTTATATAGCTCTTTAAGGTTTACAAAGTGCCTTATAGATATTGTCTCATTTGATCCTCACAACCACCCTGAGAGGCTAATGGAATATGATTTTGTGCAATTAACAAAACTACTACAAGAAAATGAAACCTTTTTTGGTTTGATACACACACACACACACACACACACACACACACACACACACACACACACATGCACACGTAGATTATGACCACCATTTTATAGATGAGGAAACTGAGGCAGATAGAAATTAAGTGATTTATTTGCTTATTTGTTTTTAATTTTTTTCAATTTTTAGGCAATTGAGGTTAAGTGACTTGCCCAGGGTCACATAGCTAGTAAGTGTCAAGTGTTTGGTCTGAGGCCGGATTTGAACTCAGGTCCTCCTGACTTCGGGGCCAGTGCTCTTTTTGCTGTGCCACCTAGCTGTCCTGAAGTTAAGTGATTTAACCACACAGCTAGAAAGGCCAGATTTGAACTCGGGTCTCCCCAACTTAATGCCTCATGTGTTACACCATCTATGGTATTTCCCTATTGTATTTCCACTGCCTATATTTGTTGTCGAGTCATTTTTCAGTTGTGTTCAATTCTTCATGACTCCTTTTGGGCTTTCCTGGCAAAGATACTGGAATGGTTTGCCATTTGCAGATGAGGAAACTGAGGCAAACAGAGTTAAGTGACTTGCCCAGGATCACTTAACTAATTAGTGTCTGAGACCACATTTGAACTCACCAGGCCTGGTGCTCTATGCACTCTGGTGCCATCTAGAGGCCCCTGAGTCTTTAGCCCTCCAGATTCTCCATGTATTATTTTTCTCCGTTCTCTATGACTACAAACCAGAAGAGTCTGAGAACCTCAGAAATGGCAGCACCTTAGAGGCCAACTGGTCCAACCCAGATCTAATCAAGAATTCCCTCTCTAATTTCATTCAGCCTTCACCCCAAACCCTCCAGGGAAGAGGAGCCCTCTCCTCCTGAACTCTACTGGCTAGGAAGGTTTTCACCCATACCAGACCCAAATCTGCCTCTGTGTAACTCATCCTATACTCCTTGTTCTTTCCTTTGGGGCCAAGCAGAGCAAGGCTAATATTTCTTCTATTTGACAGTCCTTCACTATTTGAAGACAATGACCACATCCCCACCTGAACCTTCTCTTCTCCCTGACTAAATATCCCCTGCGGCCTCTCTGATCTAGGAGGCAGACCTCAGTGAAAAACATACGTGTTAGGAAAAACCCTGAACATACTAAAAGGCAATGATGAATTTGAGTGTAGAGTTCTTTTGTCCCCTTTGCGGACAAAATAAAACAATTCAAACATTTGTGCAGGGTGATCTCTCGGGGTTGTTGTGAGAATCAAATGAGACAATAATTGTAAGGGAAGCTAGGGGGGCACAGTGGGTAGAGCTCAGGCCTGGAGTAAGGAAAACCTAAGTTCAAATCTGGCCTCAGACACTTACTAGCTGGGTGACCCTGGGCCTCAGTTTCCTCATCTATAAAATGAGCTGGAGAAGGAAATAGCAAACAACTCCAGTATTTTTGCCAAGAAAACTTCAAATGGGATCATGAAGAGTCAGACATGACTGAAAAACAATTGAACAACTACATAAAATGCTTATTAAATACTAGATAAGGCCCTGGGTGGTGCTGTAAATACAAATGCAGCCTAGACCCCCTCAGCCACATGGGCCCCTGAAAACAACACCAAGTTTCATGGTTCTCACCAGTTTACCAAACATTTATTAATCACCTGCTATGTTCAAGTCACTAGACTAGAGGCTGGAGATAGAAAGAAAAAGTAAAAATGATTCCCACCTTCAAGGAACTTATAATCTACTACAATTTGTATACGAGTAAGTAACAACCAAGTTTAGGCAGTAATTTTAAGAGGGAGAGAATGATAACAATTGAAGGAGGTAGAGAAAGATCTTATGTAGGTGATGCTACCTAAACTGTGCTTTGAAGGAAGGGGAAGGAAGGGAATGGGGGGAGAGGGGAGTACAATCCAGGCATGGGGACTGTTCACTCAAAGGCACAAAGACAGAAGACGTATGGGAACAGGTGGCCAGTTTGCCTGGTCTGAGCAACGCATAAAGGGGAATAGTATGAAGGGGCAGCTAGGGGGCACCATAGTGCATAGAGGGCTGGCCTGGAGTAGGGAAGACTTATCTTCCTGAGTTCAAATCTGACCTCAGGCACTTACTAGCTAAGTGACTTTGGGTGAGTCACCTAACCCTGTTTACCTCAGTTTCCTCATCTATAAAATGAGCTGGAGAAGGAAGTGGCAAACCACGCCAGTATCTTTGCCAAGAAAACCCCAAATGGGGTCACACAGCACTGGACATGACTGAAAAATGACTGACAAGAATAGCACAGAGTAGTTCTGGAAAGGTGGGTAAGAGTCAGATTTTGGAGAGCTCTAAATGTCAAGGTAAGAGCTTGTATTTATCCTAGGTGCCATGAAACATTTTTTGAACAAGGGAGTGACATCGTTAGGAATATCAATCTGGCAGCTGTGGGAAGGAAGGATTGTCGAGGGGAGAGACAGGGTACAAACAGTCTCATTAAGAGGCTACTGTAGTTGTCAAAGTGAAAGATGATGACGGCCTACATAAGGCTGGGGAGAGTATGAGTGGCAATGCAAGAAATGCTGTGGAGGGAGTATTAGCAACTGATTGATTACAGGGTGTCCCAAAAGTCTTAGTACAACTCAGACATCCTATGTGAGGACTGAGAAGAAGGAAGAGGTAAGGATGACTGAGATCGGGAAAATGGGTGATTGGAACAATATCAACAAGGAAATTTGGAAGAAGGATAGGTTTGGAGGGAAATATCATCAGTTCTGCTTTAGACGTGTTGAGTTAAGAGATGCCTGTTGAAGATCCAGGTGGACATGGTGAGCAGCTAATAGTGTGAGATTGCTATTTAGAAGAGAGTAGGAAGGAAATGAGCATTTCTACAGCACCTACCATGTGACAAGCATTGTACCAATATTGTCTCGTTCAAGACTCGTAAGGGTTATCATATCCCCATTTTACTGATGGGAAACCTGAGGCAGATAGAGGTTAAGTGACTTCCCCAGAATCACACAACTAAGAAGTACCTGAAGCTAGATTTGAACTCAGTTGTTCCTGACTCCAGGCCCAGTACTCCATTCATAGACTCAGTAGCTATCTCTGCACCTCAGGCACAGAGCTAGCTTAGATTAGGACTAGAAAAGTAGATTTATAAATCATATCCTTGGAAATGGTGATTGAAACCACGTGTACAAAAATATTTATAGCAGCTCTTTCTATGATGGCAAAGAATTGGAAATTGAGGGGATCCCCATCAACTGGGGAGTGGCTGAACAAGCTGTGGTATATAAATGTAATGGAATACTATTGTGCAGGCAGACCTCAGAAAAACCTGGAAAGACTTGTATAGACTGATGCAGAACGAAGTGAGCAGGACCAGGAGAATGTTGTACACAGTAACAGCCATGTTGTGCAATGACTAATGTTGACAGACTTAGCCCTTCTCAGCAATGCAGGGATCTAAGACACCTCCAAAAGGCTTATGATGGAAAATTCTATCCACATCCAGAGAAAGAACTGTGGAGTTTTAATGCAGATCAAAGCATACTATTTGCTCTTTTTTTTCCTTCTGTTTTGTTTTTTTCCCTCTTTCTTGTGGTTCATCTTATTGGTTCTAATTTTTCCCTACAACATTACTAATGTGAAAATATGTTTAATAGGAATGTAGAGCCTATATCAGATTTCAAGCCATCTTGGGTAGTAAGATGGGGAGGGAGGGGGAGAAAATTTAAAACTCAAAAGCTTATGCAAGTGAATGATGAAAACTAAAAATAAATTAATAAAAAAAACTCTAAAAGAAAAAATAAAGAAATGGTGATTGAACCTATTATGGTGGTCACTGAGAGAAAATAGAAGATGGTCAGGACAGAGCCTAGCCAAATGCTCACCCTTAGACAATGGGAGAAGGATGACTCCTATAGGTAGCCAAAGAAAGTGTAATACAGGTAGGCGGAGAAGCACAGAAGCCAAGGGAGGAAAGTGTCTAGGAGGAGGGAGTAGTTAACAATGTGAGAAGTTGCAGCAGTCAATGAAAATGGAGAAAAAGCCATTGGATTTAGCAGTTAAGAGATTGTTGGTAACACTGCAGACAGTAGCTTCAGCACAATGGTGTGAGGTGAAGACATATTGCAAACCATTACCAATGACTTAGAGTTGGAATTCCACTAAGTTGGACTGCTCCTCACTCCCCTTTGCTACTTCCAGGTTCTCGCCTTATCTCCATTACTCAGTAACCTCTTCTCCTTTAGGGTTCACTCAATCCTTATCTACCACTCGATCAAAATCCTGGTGACTGTTGTCTACAGGAACCCCAATTCACTTTCCTTCCTTCTTTAATGAGTTTAGTACGTGGCTCACAATTTTTCTCTCCTTCCCAACTCTTGCCCTCAAGGAGGAGACAACAACATATATACTGACTCTCCTTCACGCACCCTAACCTTACAGTTCCCCAACCTACTCATTTCCCATGACCTTTTCCTCCACCCCGTCTCAGCCACACACAAAGATGGTCATGTCCTTTGTCTTAACCATCACCTACAAATGCACCAGTTTATCTGATTTACCTCTATCCTCCCTAACCAAACCTTACTCTTTGTCCATACTGTGACCCCCAACTCCTCAGCTATCAGTTCTTTCCCAGACCATCACCCCCGTACTAGCCACTATCTCCTCTTTCCCCTATCTTGACCCCTTGGTGAACCAATTCAGCTCTGCATTCTCTTCTTTTGAGTTCTTAGCTTCCTTATCATAGCGCCAATTGCATTTTTCCAAGCCTTAGACTTGGATCACTCCTATGGTCTGCTGTCTTTACTCCTATACATGTGCTGCTGAACAATGGTGAAGAAAATCACACAACCATTCTGACTGAGTGTATGGCAAATTTATGTTGCACAAGCTCAACTGGGCCCTCACTGCTGGTAGGCAATCTTTTTACACCTTCCTTATCAAGTCACTCTCCCACTCTCTACATTGGCTCTTCCAAACCTTTTCATCCCTCTTCAAAACTCCAATGACTACCCCCCACCACACCGACTAATAAGACAAGCACTCACATGGAGGTCAGAAGAAACAGCACAAGAACACTCTCAAGGTCTCCCTGAAGACCTTTAGCATTGATCATGAGACAGGGGAGATGCTGGCACAGGACCACGGGCATGGCTTGCTTGCATCAAAGAAGGTGTGGTGCTCTATGAATAAAGTAGATTGTGGTAGCACAAAGGGAAACGTGAGATGCGCAAATCTAGAGACATCTCTATCCCAAATGTTGAAAGGAGCTTTTTATGCCTAACCTGTGGTAGAGCCTTCCAAGTTTGTATTGGACTGCTCAGCCACAGATGAACACACTGTACCTTGACCTTGACATGGTGATGTCATGGGTCCTCTTCAGGTAAGAAGGATGACTCATATTTTACAGAAAAATTGAGGCCATGAGATCCCTCTTCTCTTCTTCATCTTCAGTCACTCAGATGCCTTCTATCACTACCTCCTCCACCCTATCTCACATGAAGAGGTGACCTTACTTCTTACAAGGCAAACCCCATTATCTACACAAGTAATCCTATTCTATCCTGTCTCCTGTCTGTTATCCCCTCTCTCTCTCTCTCACTTTTCTTCCATCTTTCCCTCTCTTCTGGCTCCTTCTCTACTGCCTACAAACATGCCCAAGTCTCCTCCAATCTCAAAAAATCTTCACCTGCCCCTTCTATCCCTGCTAACTATTATCCTACACCTCTTACGCCCTTTGTGGCTAAAACTCCTTGAGGTCATATACAATAAGTGCCTTCACTTGTTTTTCTCTCACTCTCTTCTTAACCCCTTACAATCCAACTACTAACTGCGTTCTTCCAAAGTTACGAGGATCCCTTAATTGCCAAATCCAAGGTCCTTTTCTCAGTTTTCATTCTTCTTGACCTCTCTGTAGCCTTTGACTCTGTTGATCACCCTATTCTCTCTGATACTCTCTTCTCTCTAGATTTTTGGGGCAACCCTCTCTCTTAGTTCTCTTCCTTCCTATCAGAATGATCTTTCTTAGTCTCTTTCTCTGGGTCTTCATCCAGATCATGCCCTCCAAACTTAGGTGTCCCATAGGACTCTCCTGTTCCCTCTTCTCTTCCCCCTCTGTACTCCTTCACTTGGTGATCTCATCAGCTTTCTTGAATTTAATTACCATCTGATGATTCTCAAATCTAGCTACATTGCCCTAACCTCTCTGCTGATCTCCACTTTCTCATCTCCAACTGCCTTTCAGACATCTTGAACTGGCTGTCCAGTAGACATGTTAAACTAAGCATGTTTTCCCCTCTCCAAACTTCCCAGTTACAAGTTCAACAGTATTCTCCCAGTGCCTCAGGCTCCCAGCCTAGGATTCATCCTGGACTCCTCACTATCTCTCTCCCCACCCCTCATCCAAGCTGTTGTTGATTTCACCTTTGCATAGTCTCTCGAATACACCACTTTCTCTCCTCTGGCATTTGCCACCACCCTAGTACCGACCCTTATCATCACCTTACACCTGGACTGTTGCAATAGCTGCTGGTGGATCTGCCTTCCCCAAGTCTCTCCCTGCTCCAATCCATCCTCCTTTCAACCACCAAAGGGATTTTCCTAAAGCACAGTTCCAACCATGTCACCCCCTGCTTAATAAGCTCCGGTGGTTCCCCATCACTTCTAGGAGCAAATACACAGTGTTCTGCTTAGCTTCAAAGTCCTTCATAACCTTTCCAGTCTTTACATCTTATCCCTTCCCTCTCCCCTTCATTACAGTGTCACTGGCCCCCTTTTTGCTTTAGGAACAAGACCTTCCATCTCTCAGCTCTGAGCATTTTCTCTATCTCCCATGATGAGAATGCCCTCCCTCCTCACCTCAGCCTACTGCTTTCTTGACTTCCTTCAAGTCCCAACTAAAATCCCATCTTCTTGGCATTAGAGGTCATCTGGTCCAAGCTCCTTATTCTACAGATGAGGAAGAAAGGTTAAGTGTCTTGTCTAGGGTCCCAAAAGTTGTAAGCAGCAGAGCTGGGATAGGACATGGAGTCAAAGACCTGAGATTTTGCTTATTTTTCTCCTTCCAAGACCTCTAAACACCATGCTTGGGTCTTAAGTCCCTTCCCTGTGTCCTTTTCATTGCTTTCTATATTCAAATCTTGCTTTCTGTTTTTTGGGGTTTTTTTTTTTGGTCTAGGCAATGGATTTAAGTGACTTGCCCAGGGTCACACAGCTAGTAAGTGTTATGTGTCTGAAGCCACATTTGAACTCAGGTCCTCTTGAATCCAGGTCCAGTGCTCTATCCACTGTACCACCTAGCTGCCCCTTTGCTTTCTATTCTTAACTCAACCTTTCTCCTTTATTTCAGCCTACTTCCTACTTAACTCTTTTTCAGACCCTGCCTCAGAAATTCCATAGATAAAGACAGCTCTATTACCTGTTTTACAACTTTGAATATTTTTTCCCTTAACTTGTGTAGAAGAGGTATCTTCCATAGTAAATGCAAATGATTGTGTTTTTTAAAGGTGTGTTTCAGTGTCTGATCTAGCTTTAATCTATCAAAATGTTTTTAACATGATTAATCTATTGAATTATTAAAATAAAACAACCATATGCAATCATTTGAGTAAAACTGTCTGAGCAATATTTTCTACTTTAAAACAAAATAAAATCCTTACAAATAATCAAATTACCATTCATATTTTCATATCTCTTTTTAATTCCATGTTCATGATCTTTGTATCATAGTGATAGTTGCAATAAAATATAGTATGAATAAAAAAAATAAAATCCCATCTTCTACAAGAAGCCTTTCCCAACGGCTCTTAATTCCAGTACCTTCCATCTTTTAATTATTTCCTATTTATTCTGGAGGAAACTAGGTGGTTCAATGAATGGAATGCTGGGCCTGGAGTTAGGAACTTGAGTTCAAATGTGGCCTCAGACACTTACTAGCTGTGTGACCCTGGGCGAGTCACTTCACCTCTGTTTGCTTCAGTCCACTGGAGGAGGAAATGGCAAATCACTCCAGTATCTTTGCCAAGAAAACCCCATGAATAGTATTGGCATTCGATGACCCATGGGATCATGAAGAGTTGGACACAAAAATAACAAAAACGTTTATCCCGTATATAATTTATTTGTACGTATCTGTTTGCTTGTTGTTCTCATTAGATTGTGAAATATTTAAGGGGAGGTGACTTCTTTTTGCCTTTTTTGTATCCCCAGCACAGTCCTGGCACACAGTAGGCATTTAATAATTGCTTAATGATTGACTGACTAATGACTTTTCAAATCTTTTAAGTTAAAATTGGTGAGATTGAGGGAAAGAAAGCCCTGTGGGGAAAATGAGGGTTCCAAGTAGAGAGAAAAAAATGTGTTTTGCATTCTTTGGTAATTTCAAATATGTTCCAAAGCATACCTGTTAGATTACCTTTGAACCCACAGAGAAATTAAGAGCCGTGTGTGTGTGTGTGTATGTAGGTGCAGTTGTCCCAGAGTGCACCTTTTTAGCACTGTATCTGATCTAACATCAGACAAATCAGTACATTGAAACCTATACCCACTTCATCTATAATATATATGCACACACATGTATAAATGAGTGTGCACACGCATATACATATATATGATTGTGTACATGAGAATGTATCTATAAGTGTATCTATACATACACACATGTACATATACGAGCTATGTATATGTGAGTGTATGTATGCATATATGAGCAAGTGTATTTATGAATGTAAATATATACATATACATATATGCATATTTGGGGTGTATATATGAATATATACTCATGTGTTTATGTGTACATATGCACTCATATAATATACAATTCATATTGTACAAATATACATATTGTGTATATTTTTTTAAAAGATGAGAAAATATATCTCATTACATTTATGTATGTATCTTTCATAATGTAGGTAAAGTGCTTGACAAGACTTAGATTGCTACATGTGTCACCTATCATTATTATCATCATTCCTAACGTATAGCTTTTGCACTATTAAGATTTTTCTCCCTTGAAATAGAACAGAAGTGACCAAGCTTTTTTCTTTCTCGGCTGGTGCTTTCGACATATTGAATGGAGTTGGGATGCAGAGGGAGCTCGGTTCCCATTTGCACTTGGCTGGGGCCCCAGGAGGGTGGCTTTAGGTGACACTCTTCTCCCACAAATCATCTGTCCCCTCCTGCTCTGTCGTCCTTGCTGGATGAGGGCCTTTTGCTTGAGTCTTTCATCAAGGCCGCCTCAGACAGCACATTCATCGCCTTCTCTGCTTCCAGCTTCACGTGGGCCTTAGCCTTTCAGTGGCCAACAGACAGACACCTCATTATTTACTCTCCTTGAATGGGGACTCTTTCTGTTTCTTGGAAACTCCTCTCAAGGGCTCCATAATCCCTTTCTCTGAGGAAAACAGTCGCTCCTGCTGAGTGAAATTCCTCCGATAGCACCGACACAGACGGTGTTGTTCTCTTTCCTGAAGAGAAATTTTTTTAAACCCCATTTAACTTGTTTTTTTCAGCTCTGCTCAATGGATCCAGCTTGTCCATTCAGAAGCCACCTGGTTAGCAGCCGTTGTCTTTTTCAAATGAAATTAGATTCTTTACTCGAGGGCTACAAGAGTGGAGGCAACGGACCCCATTAATTGGGAAGAGGAGCTTTGGGGCAAGGGAAAGGAGCCTGGGGAATCAGGCAGGAGGTTAGGGAACCCAGAGATCAGGTTGGCAGGGACTGGACGTGTTGCAGGCTGCACAAAAGGAGAGGGAGCTTCCTACACTCTTGCCTGCAAAAAGGCAGAGCCCTTTGGAGCTTGGAGTGTGGTTTGCTTTTCCCATTTCAGTCTTGGGCAGAGACCCATCACTGGAGCTATTCTTTGTCTTTCCTGTTGTTGAGTTTCAGTCTTGTCCGATACTCTGCAACCTCATTTTGGGGTTTATCTTTTTATTTATTTATTTGTTTGTTTTTAGTTTTCAACATTCACTTCCATAAGATTTTGAGTTCTAAATTTTCTCCCCCTCCTTCCCCTCCCTCCTTCCCCCTCCCCAAGACGGCATGCCGTCTGATATAGGCTCTACATATACATGCATATTAGACATTTTCACATTAATCACGTTGTAAATAAGAATTAGAACCAAAGGGAAAAACCACGAGAAAGAAGAAACAGCAACAACTAAAAAGAGAGCCAGCAGTGTGCTTCGATCTGCATTCAGACTCCATGGTTCTTTCTCTGGATGTGGACAGCATTTTCCATCATGAGTCTTCTGGAGTTGTCTTGGATCATTGCATTGCTGAGAAGAGCCAAGTCTATCACAGTTGATCATCACACAATGTGGCTGTTACTGTGTACAATGTTCTCCTGGTTCTGCTCACTTTAGTCAGTATCAGTTCGTGTAAGTCTTTCCAGGTCTTTCTGAAGTCTGCCTGCTCATCATTTCTTATGGAACAATAGTATTCCATTGGGGTTTATCTTGGCAAAGAGAGTAGAGTAGTTTATCATTTTCCTTCTCCAGCTCATTAGGCAGATGAGGAAACTAAGGCAGACAGGATGAAGTGACTTGCCCAGGATCACACAGCTAGTAAGTGTCTGAGATTATGTTTGAACACAAGTCCCCCTGATGCCAGAGCTGGCGCTCTCTCTACTGTGCCACCTCGCTGCCCATTCTTTGTCTTAATTCTAAAAGGTAGGAGGAAATACTCAGGAACTCTATTCCATTCTGTTCAACAAACATTTATCAAGCAGCAACCGTGTGTTAGGCACTGTGCTAAGCACAATACAAAGATAAAAACAAAAGCAATGTCTGCCTTCAAGGAGCTTACATTCTAGAGTAGGGTGGCAGTGGTAGAGAATCACATGTACAGAGACAGTTCAATGCAAAATATATGCAAAGGAGTTTGGGGAATATTGGGAGAGGATTAATGACCAGGGAAGGAAAGATCAGGAAAGGTTTCTTGTTTGAAGTAGCAACTGAACTGAGTCTTGAAAGAAGCCAGGGACTCTATGAGACAGAGGGAAGAAGGGAAAGTGTCCTAGACATGGGTGACAGCCTGGCTTATGATTGTCTATAACGAGGATGCCAGTTTGCCTGGTACATAGAGTACATAATGAGTAGTAATGTGCAATGTCTGGAAAGGCAGGCTGTGGCTAGAACACCGAATGGGTGCTTCCTTACAAAGTACCTCAAACTTGAAGTAACTTGCTGTGTTTACTTTTACTAATCTGGCCAAAAGGGATATTATATTTCAGAGGAAATGACATTTGATCAAAAACGATAGCGAATTAAGTAACAGGAAGATTTTCTTCATACTCAAAGGAGCATGTTCTACCACAGGTTATCTACCATGACACCAGTGGGAGATTTCACTCATGAAGACGGAGTAGGAGATGAGAACACATGCAGGTAACATGTGACTTAGCTACATGTGTGAAGAGCACTCACATGGGAATAGGTGTGGCCAGGCACAGGTAACTCACACCCCTGACACTTCAGAGCCAGTGATGTTCCCTGATGATATCACTCTGTTGATTCCCATAGTTCTCTGCTGGTCATTGAGGCTATACTTTCTGCTTTGAGTCACATCATTTCTCTGGGTCCCTAGCTGGGATGTTTCCTGAGCCAGTCTCTGCTACCATATGCTGGTCTTCTGCTCTTCAGCCTGTTTTGGTCACCAGATGAGATATTTGTAAAAAGCACTTGGTACAGTGCCTAGAACATAGCAGGTGCCGAATAAAGGTTTATTTCTTTCCCCCCTTCCTCCCCTCCTCTCCCTTTTCCCCTTCTTTCCCCCTCCTCCTCCCCTTTCCTCTCTTCCCCTCCCCTTCCCTTCTTTTCCCTTTCTTCCCTTCTCTTCCCTTCCCTTTCCTTAATCATCTACTGCCCTCTGCTACCATCTACTAGGGTGAAATCGCTGGTAAGCAATCAATCAACAGACATATTTCTTTTTTTTTTTAATATAAATTTATTTATTTTTAGTTTTCAATATTCACTTCCACAAGTTTTTGAGTTCCAAATTTCTCACCCCTCCCCCCACCCCAAGATGGCATGCATTCTGAATATCCCTTCCCCTAGTCTGCCTTCTCTTCTATCTCTCCCCCCTCCCTTCTCGTATCCCCTTCCCCTTCTATTTTCCTGTAGGGCAGGATAGACTTCTATACCCCATCTCCTGTATTTCTTATTTTCCAGTAGCATGTGAAAACATTTTTTTAAACATATGCTTTTAAAACATTAGATTTCAAATTTTCTCTCTTCCTCCCTCCCCACCCACCCTCATTGAAAAGGCAAACAACTCAATACAGGTTATGTATGTGCAGTTATGCAAAACACCTCCATAGTAGACATGTTGTGAAAAACTAACTCTATTTCCCTTAATTCTATCCTGCCCTCCCATTTATTCTATTCTTTCTTTTGACCCTGTCCCTCCTCAGAAGTATTTCCTTCTGATTACCCCCTTTCCCAATCTGCCCTCCTCTCTATCATCCCCCTGCTCTCTTGTCCCCCTTCTCCCCCTATTTTCCCAACAGACACATTTCAAGCAAGCAACTATTGAGCCCACCTGCTAGGTTCTCAATAAATGTTGTTGATTGATAGGCACTGCGTTAGGCTACTGGGGATACAGAGACAAAAATGAAACAATCCCAGCCAAACACGAGCTCACATTTATCAGAGGACGCCATTTACATACACACACTCCCTGGTTTATATATGTATATATTTATTATATTACATGTGTGTATACTTACACATGTATGTACACATATAAATGTACATGCACACACACACACATAAACATGGCAAGCCTTTTCTTTGCTAGGCAAAGTTGCTTCTTTTAATCCTCCATGGTCTATGAGCCAACATCAGCCAGCCTATTGGAGGTAAGAATAGTTTTGACATGTAAATGTAGTTTGCTAACCTCTGCCCAGAGGATAGGATGCCTTTGGGCAGCCAGTTAAAGTCAGAAGAAGCCCTTAGGCTAAGATTAAATCTATTCTTTTGACCTACCCTTCACTAGTTGCCAGCCTAGAAGGTTTTTAGGGATGGGGCCACTAAACATGCTATACAGCTTCTGGGAGCCACAGATGAGAACTAAGGGACAGGTGGACACCAAAGGTAGAAGAACAGCCCTAAAAAGGGCTCAGTCCCCCCGAACACCACATAGACCCCCCAAACCAAAACTGTTACCCCAAAGTTGTCTCAGCCGACAGGCTAAACCAGGCTGAGGAGAACCAACAGGCCTTCCGCCAGTGGATGAGTTAGGAGGATTTCTACCCCAAGCACGTGAAGACATCCCCCAGTGGGATGGGTGGATGAGAACAATTTGTTTCAACGGTCTTGAGGGTGGCTGAAACAGTTGCTGTGGAGCGCTTATAGCTTGGTCAGGCATTGAAGATGCCAAGGCCATCCACTGCATCCCATATCCCTGACTTCACCAGTGGTGTTGACTTGTGTCTTGCCACTGGACTTTGAAGATTCTGGAAGACAGTGTGGCTGAGGATGTTGTGCAGCTCTGCCTCATTTAAAATCCAATTCACAAGCAAGGGATGCCATAGGTCCTCTTCCAACTCTAGTGGCCTTGGCATTCCTTTTGTTATTTTTCAGTCATGTCTGATTGTTCTGACCCCATCTGGGGTTTTCATGGCAAAGTGGTTTGCCATTTCCTTCTTCAGCCCATTTTACTGATGAGGAAACTGAGGCAAACAGGGTTAAGTGACTTGCCCAGGGTCACAGAGCTAGTAAATGTCTGAGACCAGATTTGAACTCACGAAGATGAGTTTTTGTCACTCCGGGCCCAGCTCTCTATGCACTATAGCACCACCTAGTTGCCCAATATAGACTATATGTGTATCTCTGTGTGTGTGTGTGTGTGTGTGTGTGTGTGTGTGTAAAATATAAAGAAAGAAATGTTGCGGTTTCTAAGAAGTCCAATACACAGATACTTAATTTGGCTTTCTTTCTATGACGAAGCTCCCAGTCCTCCTCAGTCTTAGCACCTTTCCTCTGAGATTATCTTTCATTTTTCCTGTCTATATCTTGCTTATACATAGTTATTCGCATGCTTTCTCCCTCAATTAGATTATGAGCTCCTTGAAAACAGACACTGTTTTTGCCTTTCTTTGCATCTCCTGCACTCAACACAGTGGCCAGGACCTAGTAGGTGCTAAATTAATGCTTGTTGACTTGAGTTGGTTTACGAGGAAGGAAATGAGCATTTATTAAGCACTTGCTATGTTCCAGGCACTGTGCTAAGTGCTAGGGCTAGAAATATAAGCAAAAAGAAGACACCCCCTGCCTTCAAGGAGCTTTCATTCCAATGGAAGAAGACAACAAAAAAAGGGAGCTGAAAAGCACTGGGGACATGGGGGAGAATGATGATACTCAGTGTGAGGGGAGGGTTTGATGGAGGGTGAGGAAAGCAGGTGAACCTGGATCTTTCCACAGAAGGCAGGCGCCAGGAGTAACTCAGCAATGGGAGAAGGAGGGGGGCCAGCCCTGCAGAGGAGACCTTCACATTCCAGGGTGAGCAGACTGTAGGATGAGCCAGCACTAGAGAAGGCAGGGCTTTTGACGACTGGAAAGCAGGAAACAAGGCCAGGCGGGTTTTGGTTTCCAGAACCTAACACAGTGTCCACTATATAGTAAGTGCTTAATAGTAGGTATGGATTTCCAAATCCACATTAGAGCTTTTTCAGTGCCTTCTGATTGACAGACAAACTTGCCCTTGGACTTTTGGGTTTAAGTTCCTTAACACTGGATGTCCCTTGGGAAGCAGAATTTCTGAAGTCAATTGTGGCTTCCCACAATTTGTGGCCTGGCAAAACGGAGCTTGCTGTTCTTGACATGTGATGCTCTATTTTCCCCACTGTCCTGCCTTTGCATAAGCTGTGTCTCATGCCTGGAATGCATGCCTTCCTTGCCTCTTTCTGGCTTCTTTCAATGTTCAGCTAAATGCCACCTCCCACACAAAGCTTTTCCTTACCCTAACTCTAGCAAATAAATTCTTCCCTCCCTCCCCCTCCAAAATCTCCTTGGATCAATATAGTGTGTTTACCTTTATATGTGTATATAGTGTTTTCCTCTTTAGAAGGTAAACACTGAGGGATAGGGCTGTTCGTTATTTTATTTTTTTATCTCAGTGCCTGGCACCTTGCCTATGACATATATCCTAATATCTGACATTAACATGGAGCTTTAAGGATTACAAATCACTACAAACATATCTCATTTGACCCTGACAATAATCCTAAAAGTTATAATGCTATTTTTTTTTACCAGACCTGTGATTTTATTGGCACAGGGAACTCCCAATGAATGAACCTCTTCTATCAATACAGGAAGGCAGCTGCTGTGGAATTTATAGTACAACAGTTGGCAAGATTACTGAGAATTATTGAATCACTCACCCAGTCATGGAGCTAGTATGTGCCACATACAGGACCCAAACCTACATCTTCTTGACTTTCCATTACACCACATTTATTATTCCTATTTTACAGAGAGGGAAACTGAGGCTGAGGGCTGAGAATGATTAAGTGACTTGACCAGGGTCTCACAGCTAGTAAATATCCTAGACGGTATCTATTTCCATACCCAGCATTCTCACTATCGTTCCACTTCTTCTATAAGCACCAATTGCTTTCTCAACTAGCAATAACTTCTTTGGGCATTTGAAAAAAATTTTATTGAAAGATTTTGGGTTTTTTTTGCCATATGTAATTTTGTAACCTTTTCAGAGCAGTTAATAATTACTGAAAACATTCCATCTCTCCCGATGTACTGAGGAATAATGCCAGAACTACACCTCCTACTCTCCTGGTCACCAAGGTCACTCGTGTTTACCAGGACAAAGGTACCTTGTTACAAGAGTGCTATTTACCTGTGTGCCAGCTACCCTGGAAATAACTGCCTCATGGTGGACAAAAGGTTCCATTCTTAATAGACCAAAGGTCTTTCCTTGAGGAAAAACATTAAAATGTACCTTGATTAAATCTGTGAGAGGCAAGTCTATAGTGGTATAGTGGAAAGAATCCTGAACAGGGAGATCTGGGTTCAAATCCTTTCTCTGACAGATCTCTGATCTGCATGATCATGGTTCTTTTTTGGGCCTTGGTGCACCTCATTTATGAAACATGAGAATGATAGCACCTATCTCTGTTCCTATCTCAGCTGGGCTATTGTATAATCAAAATAAGTCTTAAAGAGCTCAGTATCTGCTATTCTATGACTCCTACCTGTTCTGGGTAGGGGAATCAGAGGAAATTACAAGGAAATTAGATTATGTCTTGGACAGCTAGGTGGTGCTGCAGTTGATAGAATGCCTAGCCTGGAGTCAGGAATAGTCATCTTCCTGAGTTCAAATCTGACCTCAGACATTTCCTAGCTGTGTGACTCTGGGTGAGTCACTTAACCCTGTTTGCCTCAATTTTCTCATCTGCAGAATGGCTGGAGAAAGAAATGGCAAACCACTCCATTATCTTTCCCAAGAAAACCCCAAATGGGTCACAAAGAGTTGGATATGACTGAAATAACCCAATAATAGATTATATCTTCCCTGGAGGTATAGGAGGACGTTTCCCATTTGTGGATGGGGCCACTCCTTGACTTTCTTCCTCTCTTCTTTGTTATATCATTTCCTGTCTTTCTTCTTCTTCTTCTTCTTCTTCTTCTTCTTCTTCTCCTCTCTCTCTCTCTCTCATCTCCTTCTTCTTTTTCTTCTTCTTGTTATTATTGCTATTGGCTCCATGTATCAAGTGTATAGTCTAGCAAGAGAAAGGAAGTTTGCATTCCTTGAGCTATAAATTGAATAACTAATCACTTAAAATAGCCACACTGAACCTGAGAAGAGCAAGAAGGACATGACTCTCATTTTTCAGATCAGAAATCTGAGGACCAGGCAAGGTAAGTAAGTGACTTGCCTCTGGCCATGCAGCTAGTAAGTAGAAAGGCTAAGAATCAGACTGCTCTCTTCAGACTCAAAATCTGGTGTTCTTTGCATTGCATCACCCTGTATTTGCAGCTCCTATTTAGGCTTAGTCTTTAGAAACAGACAACTGGGGGGGAAAAAATCACAAGATCTTGGACCTTGAAGGGATCTCAGAAACCATCTAGTCCAACCTATACCTGAGGGGGTGGGCAGGGAACAAAATGGTGCTAGCTTTAAATGTAGGGAACTGCTTTTTTGAGGGTAGGAATTGATTATTTATTTTTTAATTGTCTGTATATCCCTGGTGTCTGATACAGTGTTGGAACATAATAGATATTTAATCAATGTTTGATGGATTAGACTGGCCTGGATTCCACTTTGGGATAGCATTCATCATTAGGACATCAATCCTATATTTCCTTCTTTGAAGCTTCCACCTATTTCTTCTATTTCTGTCCTTTGGGGCCCATCAGGACACTGGAGCTTAGGCCCCATTCCAGCTGGCAACTCTTCATAGACTGGAAGACAGTTCTTGTACTCTCATGAATTTTCTCTTCTTTAGTTAATCAATTAACAAGGCAGCTAGGTGATGCCATAGTGCACAGGCATCTAGATAAGGAATCAGGAAGACCTGAGTTCAAATCTAGCCCCTGGCTGAGTGACCCTGGGCAAAGCACTTAAACCCTGTTTGCCTCAGTTTCTTTATCTGTCAAATGAGCTGGAGAAGGAAATGGCAAACCACTCTAGCATCTTTGCCAAGAAAACTCCAAAGGGGGTCAAGAAGAGTCAGATACAACTGAAATGACTGAACAACAACAGGCAAATTACTTAGCTTCTTAGCACTCTCAGTAACTCTATCTAAGATGAGAAGTTATGAGGAAGGGGCTAGGAGGTCTCTCATCTGGGAGTTCTATATACCAGTGAAATCCTGATTTCAGTTCCCATCACCATATTTACCCTTATGTACTTATATATATTCTCACTGTCTCCCTTGTTAAAATGCAAGGTCCTTGAGAGTAGGGATTGCTTCATCTTTTATCAAGAGCAATGCCTTGCACACAGTAGGCATTTATTGACTGACTAGTTGATTAGCTAATAAGTCTACATTCCCAATGACTACCACCTTATTTAGGGCTTTGATCATGTTGCCTCAAAGGAGACATAAAGTCCTTTTGGCATGGGTACATGTTGCTTCATTGGGGATGGCTGATAGAGTCATAGCATTCAGGGAAGAATTGAATAGATCAGGCTATTGTAGATCTGGCCCCTGATCTAATCTGGACTTGGTGGTCTTTAAAGTCACTTCCAGTCTTCCATGTATAAACCTATGGGAAAAAGAGAAGACACAGATCTACAAGAGAAGGAGAGCCAAGGAGAGCTTAACATGGCCCAATGCTGATGACCAGGAAGCAGACTTGGGTCCCTGAGGAGGCAGGCTCCATATCTATGCAGCCATCTCCAGAAAGCCATCACGTGTCAACCTTCAAGCCTCTGAGAGGGTAGGTAGAGAACTTTGCAAGACTTCCCAGAGAAATAACTGCATGTCTTTGGGAAGTGGTAGTTATGGGAGGTAGTAGTGAAGCCTTGAACTCTAGCCTTATGGGGGAGTGACCAGAGTCCCTGGACCTATTTTCTCTCAAGGACATAACCATCCTTGCTGGATTCCCATTACACCTAGAATTCACTCCCTCCTCGTCTTAGAATCCTTGGTTTTCTTTAAGGCTCAGCTCAGGTACCACACCCCATAGGAAACCTCTTCTGATCTCCCTAGTTGTTACTTTTCACTCCCTTTCTAGATTTATTTGCCTATTTCTCAGACTGTCTCTTTGTTGTTTAGTCTTTCATTTGTGGCTGACTCTTCATGACCCCATGGACCATAGCATGCCAGGACCTTCTGTCCTCCACTATCTCCCAAAGTCTGTCCAAGCCCACGTTCATTGCTTCCATGACACTATCTATCCATCCATCCTCTGCCATCCCCTTTTCCTTTTGCCTTCAATCTTTCCCAACATTACGGTCTTTTCCAGTAAGTCCTGTCTTCTCATTATGTGGCCAAAGTATTTAAGCTTCAGCTTCGGTATTTGGCCTTTCAGTGAATAGTCTGAATTAATTTCTTTAAGTATCGACTAATTTGATCTCCTTGCTGTCCAAGGGACTCTCAAAGTCTTCTCTAATGCCACAATGCAAAAGCATTGATTCTGCAGCACTCAGCATTCCTTATAGTCCAGATCTCATAGTCGTACATTGCTACTGTAAAAATCATAGTTTTGACTATACAGATGTTTGTCAGCAAGGTGATATTTCTACTTTTTAGTATGTAGTCCAAATTTGTTATAGCTTTCCTTCCAAGGAGCAAGCATCTTTTTAGTTCATGGCTGCATTTGCCATCTGCAGTGATGTTTGAGCCCAAGAATACAAAATCTAACACTGCTTCCATTTCTTCTCTCTCTATTTGCCAGGATGTGATGAGACCAGTTGTCAAGATCTTAGGGGTTTTTTTTAGTGTTAAGCTTCAAGCCAGCTTTCATACTGTCCTCTTTCATACCAATCAAGAGGTTTCTTAATTTTTTTTCACTTTCTGCCATCAGAGTGATATTATCTACTTATCTGAAATTGTTGCTATTTTTCCTAGCAACATTAATTTCAGCTTTTGATTCAGCCAGTCTGGCATTTCACATGATGTACTCTGCATATAAGTTAAATAAGGTGATAATATACAGCCTTGCCATACTCCTTTTCCAATCTTAAACCAATCAGTTGTTCCATGTTTGGTTCTAACTGTTGCTTCTAGACCTGCATACAGATTCCTCAGGAGACAAGTAAGATGATCTGGTATTCTCATCTCTTTGAGGAGTTGCCACATTTTATTATCATCCACACAGTCAAAGGCTTTAATGTAGTCAATGAAGCAGAAGTAGATGTTTTTCTGAACTCCCTTGCTTCTCCATAATCCAGTGAATGTTGGCAATTTGGTCTCTAGTTCCTCTGCCTCTTTGAAAACTAGCTTGCTCCTCTGGTAATTCTTGGTTCACATACTATTGAAGCCTAGCTTACAGAATCTTAAGCCTAATCTTGCTAGCATGTGAAATAAAAGCAATTGTTTGGTAATTTGAACATTCTTTGGCATTGCCCTTCTTTAGGATTGGGAAATAAACTGATCTTTTCCAATCCAGTAGTCACTGTTGGGTTTTCCAAATTTGCTGGCATATTGAGTGCAGCACTTGAACAGCATCATTTTTTAGGATTTTAAATAGCTCAGCTGGAGTTCCATCACCTCCACTAGCCTTATTGTTAGTAAGCCCACTTGACTTCATTCTCTAGTATGTCTGTCTCTAGATCAGTAGCCAAGCCATTATGGCTATCGGTCATGTTAGGATCTTTCTTATATAATTTTTCTGTATATTCTTGCCAGCTCTTTTTAATGTCTTCTACTTCTAATTTTCTTGAAGAGCTTTCTTGTCTTGGTGTGGAACCTGTGTCCTTGAGGCCACATGTGGCCCTCTAGGTCCTCAGCTACAGCCTTCTGACTGAGTCCAAGTTTTACAGAACAAATCCTTTATTAAGGAGATTTGTTCTATGAAGTTTGGATTCAGTCAAAGGGCCACACTTGAGGACTTAGAGGACCACATGTAGCCTCAAGGCCACAGGTTCCCCAACACTGGTCTTTACCATTCTATTGTTTTCTTCTATTTCTTTGTATTGCTCATTTAAGAAAACCTTATCTCTCCTTGTTATTCTCTGGAATTCTACATTCAGTTGGGTATATCTTTCCCTTTCTCCTTTCCCTTTCCCTTTCCTTCTTTCCTCAGCCTTTTGTAAAGCCTCCTCAGACAGCCATTTTGCTTTATTGCTCTTCTTTTTCTTTGGAATGTTTTTTTTGTTGCTGCCTGTTGTACAGTATTGCGAACCTCTGTCCAAAGTTCTTCAAGCACTCTATCTTCCAGATCTAATCTCTTAAATCTATTCATCACTTCCATTTCATATTCATAAGGAATATTATTTAGGTTATACCTATCCTGTCTGAGGGTTTTCCCTACTTTCTTCAATTTAAGCCTGAATTTTTCAGCAAGAAGCTCATGATCTGAGCCACAGTCAACTCCAGGTCTCATTTTAAGTGACTGTATAGAGCTTCTTCACTTTTGGCTACAAAGTATATAATGAATCAGAATTCAATGTTGATCATCTGGTGATGTCCATGTACCTTTTGGGTTGTTGGAAAGGATTGTATTTATAGATGGTATTTACATATCTATTACATATCTTCCCTCCCTCCCTCAAGGAAGTTCTTTAAGGATAAAATTAATCATTTTTATCTTTGTTTCGCCAGTAGTAGGTTTTTGAGTAATCTTATCGCATTGGGAAAGAAGCAAGTCTCCAAATAGCAACCAAGCACTCCTGATGTTTCCCATCCAGAACACTTTTTTTTCCCCTAAAATTTCCACTTGCTGCTTCATTGCAGAGCTTTTAAGATCACCTGCTAGTTTGGTCAACTTGTAGGCTGCTTTCTCTGTTCTATGGGAGCTACTTGCATTATATAGCCTTGGCTATTTTCTCCACTATACCGTCACCTGATGGCTATTAACTGAATTGCAGCTTTTATGGGGCCTCTTCCTTCAGAGAGCAAGCACAACTCTTGTGTGCTTGCTAGCACATAGTCCCAAGGGTATTTCAGCTTTTGTGTATCATATCCACAGCCATGCCCAATCATCTAGCAAAAGCCTTTAGGTCAAGTCCTTCTCTTACACTGTTTTATTTCCTCCTAATTTCAACTCCCTCAGGCCCCTCTGCCATTTGTGTTGGGGTGAGAAAATTCCTTTAAGCTTCCATGCTCCTGGCCTCTAGCTCTATACAAATTACCCTGGACCTTCACTCATGAAGGCCAGAAGCACTGGGTGGAGCTGGTGAACTTTGTCCAGAATTCCTGCTGACTCTAAGCTCTCCTTTCTCTCCCTAGTTAGGACTCAATAAATGTTTGTTGATTGCATGACTTGTATAATCATTATATCTCGGAATTCCAGCTTTGTAGGACAATGTGGCTCATTCAAACTGGTGAGAAGTCTGTGAAAGAATGTTAAAGACCTCGAGGTGAGGAAATGAAAATCCTCAGAGCCGGTTTTAAAACAATAAGGGCACAGAGTGATACAAAGGAGACTTCTTTTGGAACAAATTTTCTCTGCTCTCTCTCATAGTTGCACAGAAGATTGCTATAAAGATTGCACCAAATGGGGATTGGGACATACTTTTTCAGAAGCTGGAAAGTACAGCTTCCAATATTAAAGAAACAGAGTTGTTGATAAGCTGGTGGCAGCATGGGAGCAGAGCTTTAATCACGCAATCAGTAAACATGTATTAAGCACCTACTATGTGCCAAGCACTGTTCTATGTGCTGAGGATACAAAAAGAGGCAAAAGACAGTCCCTGCCCTTAAAGAGCTTACAATCTAATAGGAGAGAAAACATGTGAATAAATATACTGTATACAAAGCATTAGACTTGGAAGGGACCTCCAGTGTCATCTGGTCCATCTCTTTCATTCTACAGATGAAGAAACTGAGGCCCAAGGAGGTAAAGTGACTTGCCCAAGGTCACACAGTTGAAAGTCAATAAGTCAGTCAATAAACATTTATTAAGCTCCTGCTATATGCCAGGCCTTACATTAAACACCGAAGTGGCAAAGAAGGCATATATAGATCTAAGTTCTCAGAGTCCATATCCAAGATTCTTTCCAACACTAATTTTGTTATGTCTCAAAGCTATGTGACAGTTTTCTGGGTTCCTGGAGATCTTACTTCCTATGAATATGAGTATGAATGTGTTGGTACAAATATAGCTAGGGCTGTACCCCATGGAACAGGCTGAAATCAGCCGGTAGGCACAGATGCAAAGTTAAGAGAGGCTGGAGTCAGGAGAACCTGAGTTCAAATCCAGTCTCAGACCAGATACTTGATACTTACTAGCTATGTGACCTTGGGCAAGTCACTTAACCCCAATTGCCTCACTCAAAAAAAAAAAAAGAAAAAGAAAAGAAAAGGGGCAGCTAGGTGGCACAGCGGATAGAGCACAGGCCCTGAAGTCAGGAGGACCTGAGTTCAAAACCGGCCTCAGACCAAACACTTGACACTTATTAGTTGTGTGACCCTAGGCAAGTCACTTAACCCCAATTGCCTAAAAAGAAAATATAACACAAAACCCCACCAAAATCATAATGGAGGACGATGAAGGAGAGTACACAGCCCACCATCTCCCAAGGCCCAGACCTCATTCTTGGTGTTGGTGTCAAACAAGAATATATGTGGATATGTGTTTTTTAAGCCTGATGACCACTGAAGGGAAAAAAAGTGAGGGGAGAAAATCTATTTTAAGTTCAACAAACTTGTCCTAAAACATCACAGACTATTTTGTAATTACTATTTGTCAGCTTGCCCTCTCCCTCCTGACCAGTGTTTTGTCCTTTAACTGCTTCCAAGATACTGAGAAAATTGCTGGCTCGACAAATGCCAGGAGTCAGCCTGTGCCTGGGACAGCTCACCGGTTTTGTTTCATGTCCCCTGGGTGCACCTTTCCCAATGCCCCTGCATTCTATAAATCCTTGGTTATTCCATTAAAAAGAAAAAAAAAGTTAGTGCTTAAAAAATAGATACATCTCCATGGTATTTGTGATTCATCTGTACTTCTAATTCAGCCAATGAAATGAGTGATGGCCTGCCCAATTTACACTCTGTTGGCTCACAGTTTCCATTCTCAACACTCAGAAACCAGAACAGTCTGACAAATCCTCTCTGGAGGAAAGAACACATGGCCTAGTCCATATTTATGGCTAGAGGTTCTTTTTTTTTTTCTATTTTCTATTTCTATTTTTTCTTGTTGAGTCCTTCATATCCTTTTTTTTGTAAATTTAATATTTTATTTTCCCCCAATTATATGAAAAACAATTTTTAACATTCATTTTTTAAAAAAAAATTTGAGTTCCAAATTCTCTCTCTCCTTCCCTTCCTTCCTCCCATCGTTGAGAAGGCAAGCAATTTGATATAGGTTATACATGTGTAGTCATGCAAAACATATTTCCATGTTAGTCATTTTGTGAAAGGAAACAGAAAAAAAACCAAGAAAAATAAAGAAAATAAAGTATGCCTCAATCTGCATTCAGATGCCATTAGTTCTTTCTCTAGGGATGGAAAACATTTTCATCATAAGTCCTTCAGAATTGTCTTGGATTGTTTATATTGCCAAGAACAGCTAAGTCATTCACAGCTGATCATCAGATGATACAGCTGTTATATATACAATGTTTTCCTGATTCTGTTCATTTCATTTTGCATCAGTTCATGTAAGTCTTTCCAGGTTTTTCTGATAGCATTCTGCTCGTTATTTGTTATAGCACAATAGTATTCCACCACAATGGTATACAACAGCATGTTCAGCCATTCCCTAATTGATGGACAGTCCCTCAATTTCCAATTCTTTGCCACCATGAAAAGAGTTGCTATAAATATTTTTATACATATAGATCTTTTTCCTTTTTGTTTTTTATCTCTTTGGAATACAGACCTAGTAATAATATTGCTAGATTCAAGGGTATGCAGTTTTTGTAGCCCTTTGGTCATAGTTTCAAATTGCTCCGCAGAATGGTTGAATCAATGTCCAACTTTACCAACATTGCATTAATGTCTCAATTTTCCCACGTCCCCTCCACCATTTGTCATTTTCCTTTTCTCTGATATTAGCTAATCTGATGGGTGTGTGGTAATAACTCAGAGTTGTTTTAATTTGCATTTCTCTAATCAATAGTGATTTAGAGCACTTTTTCATATGACTATAGATAGCTTTGATTACTTTATCTGAAAACTGCCTGTTCACATCCTTTGACCATTTAATTAAGTGTGTACACTCCCATTGTGTCTCCCATCTTCTCCTTCACTTTAAAAGCTCTTTCATGCCTTTTTAGGTCAGATAATTCACCCCATTCTACTTCTTCCTTCCCCCTTCTCCCAGTGTGCTCCTCTTTCTCATCCCTTAATTTCATTTTTTTAGAGAATCATCCCATCATATTCAATCTACACCCATGCCTTCTGTCTATAATGAGAAAGTTCTTAGGCATTACAAGTACCATTTACCCATGTAGGAATGTAAAGAGCTTAATTTTATTAAATCCCTTATGATTTCCTTTTCCTGTTTACCTTTTTATGCTTCTCTTGAGTCTTGTATTTGAAAGTCAAATTTTCTATTCAGCTCTGGTCTTTTCATCAGGAATGCTTACAAGTCCTCTGTTTCATTGAATATCTATTTTTCCACTGAAGGATTATACTCAGTTTTGCTGGGTAAGTGATGCTTAGATGTAATCCTAGCTCTTTTGCCCTCTGGAATATCATACTCTAAGCCCTCCGATCCTTTAATGTAGAAACTGCTAACTCTTGTGTTATCTTGACTGTGCCTCCATGACAATTGAATTATTTATTTTTGGCTGCTTGCAATATTTTCTCCTTGACCTGGAGCTCTGGAATTTGGCTACAATATTCCTGGGAGTTTTCATTTAGGGATCTCTTTCAGGAGGTGATCTGTGGATTCATTCCCTGTCTATTTAACCTCTGGTTCTTGTCTAGGCTCTTTTTTTGATCATGGCTTTCAGGTAGTCCAGTACTTCTTAAATTATCTCTCCTGGATCTCTTTTCCAGGTCAGTTGTTTTTCTAGTGAGATATTTTACATTTCCTTCTACTTTTTCATTTTTTTAATTTAATTTTATTGTTTCTTGGTATGTCATGGAGTAATTAGTTTCCACTTGCCCAATTCTAATTATTAAGGAATTATTTTCTCCAGTGAATTTTTGTATATCTTTTTCCACTTGGCCAATTCTTCTTTTCAAGGCATTCTTCTCTTCATTGGATTTTTGTGCCTCTTTTACCATTTGGCCTCTTCTTCTTCTTCTTCTTCTTCTTTTTTTAGGCAATTGGAGTTAAGTGACTTGTCCAGGGTCACACAGCTAGTGAGCATCATGTGTCTGAGGCTGGATTTGAACTCAGGTCCTCCTGACTCCAGGGTCAGTACTCTATCCACTGTACCACCTAGCTGACCCCTCCTCCTCTGTTTTTTAAGGTATTATTTTCTTCAGTATTTTTTGTGCCTCTTTTACTAAGCTGTTGACTCTTTTTTCATGATTTTTCTTGCATCACTCTCATTTCCCTTCCCAATTTTTCCTCTACCTCTATTATTCGATTTTAAAAATCCTTTTTGAGCTCTTCCGCGGACTGAAACCAAATCATATTTTTCTTTGGGGCTTTGGATATAGCAATTTTGACTTTGTTGTCTTCTTCTGAGTTTATGTTTTAGTCTTCCCTATTGTGAGAATAACTGGTCAGCATATAGGCAGAATCTTTTTCTACTGTTTGCTCATTTTTCTAGCCTATTTCTTGACTTTTAACTCTATGCTAAAGTGGGGCTCTACTTCTGGGGTGGAGGTGGCACTGTCCCAAGCTTTAATTTTTTTTGTGCAGCTGTTTTCAGAGGTAATTCTGAGAACCTGTAAGTTTTTGGTTGTTCCAGGGTGGTATGAACTAGGGAGATGTGCGTTTACTCCTCTCCTGGCCTTTGCTCTGGTCTGTGAGTGACCAAAAGCACTCTTTTCTGCCCTAGAACTGTGACCAGGGTCCCTGCTCCCTTGCAACTGCAAGCTTTGGTGTGCTAGTGCTCTTCCTCATCCTGGGACTGAGACCCAGGACTGTGACCCAGATCCAAATATGGGCAAAGCAACAGAGTCCTGCCCCTGGTGCCAGGAAAGGGACCCCTGTAGTCCTTCTGACCAGTTGTCTGATCCCCTTACCATCTGTGGGCTGAGAGGTCCAGAAACCGTCAATGCTACCAATGATTCAGTCACAAACACACACACACACACACACACACACACACACACACACACACACACACACACACACACATACACAGAGCCTACTGCTGGTTTGTTGGCCTGCACTGGACTGTGCTACATTCTCACCCAGGTACAACGGACCTTTCCTGCTGACCTTCTAAATTGTCTTGGGCTGGACAATTTTTTCACCCCATCTTTTTGTGGGTTCTGCCACTCCAAAATTTATTTTGAGATATTATTTAAAGTTATTTGGAGAGTTTGGGAGAGAGCTCAGACAAGTTCTTGCCTTTTCTTCACCATTTTGGCTCCGCCCTCTAGCTAGGGGTGATTTTTTTTTCCCAAAAAAACTGTCTCCAAGCTATGGTAAGCCATTGGGTGGCACAGTAGATAGAGTTCTAGACCCAGAGTCAGAAAGATCTAAGCTCAAATCTCATCCCAAACACCTACCAGCTGTGTGACCTTGAGTAAGTCTCTTAACTTGTCTGCCTCAGTTTCCCCATCCATTTATTGGGGATAATAATAGCAGCTACCTCCCAGGGTTGTTGTAAAGGATCAAATGAGATATTTGTAAGGCACTTTGCAAACCTTAAAGTGCTATACAAATGCTAGCTATTATCATTATTATTATCATTATCATGCCCCACCTAGTTGTTCACAAAAGGCATGTAACACAAAGAAATAACTGACATTTACACAGTAATTTCTGGTTTACAGAGGCAGTATGAGCATGATGGAGAGAGCAGGTCTCAGAACCAGGAAAGCCTAGCTTCAAGTCCTGCTTCTGACATCTATTGGCTGTGTGACCCTGAATAAGTCACCTAACCACTCAGTGAGCACTATAGGAAACTTTTTAAGACCATATGTTGCATGAGGCGATAGTGTCTCCTCATTTGAGAGTTCCTAACACCCGCGGAGTCACAAAATTCAACCCTTATGTCCTTATACAGTTTGTAGGTCATTTTATGCACATCTCATCTGATGCTTACAACAACTTCCTGAAGTCGGTATTACAGCAATTATTCTCTCCATTTTGCTGATAAAGAAACTGAAGCCCAGAGAGGTTAAGTGAATTGCCCAGGGTCACACTGCTAGTGAGTACTGGAAATAGAGTTTGAATCCAGGTCTTCCAAACTCCAGGTCTAGCATTGCAGGCATACCATGTCACCTCTGGTCCAAGTATAAACCTTGATGGGCTGGAGGATACAAAGTGGGGAGCAGATGGTGGGACTTTTCTCCTCGTGTACATTAAACTCTAAGGAAAGAATTACGGTTAATGTGTGAACGTTTCTGGACAATGATCACCTTAGGAAAGTCTGATAGAGAATAGTGAGTAATGTGGTATAATGGAAAGATCCCTGGTTTTGGAGCCAGCAAAACTGTATTCAAATCCTGGTATAGCCATTTTCTATGCGTGACTCTAGGTTGAGTCATTTACCCCTTCCAGGGTTTGGATTACATGGCCTCAAAGGTCCCTTGTGGCTCTAAGTCGATGATCTTATGGTTTTTATTGAGGGTACCTATTCCCAACCATTTTATAAGAACTGGGAAGATGTAAGACTCAGGAGTGTTGAGTACCCATGCTCTAGCTTCCCAAGGTCTGAGTTTCCATGGACAGGCTCATTCTGGAGACGTGGGCGCTGAAAACATGATCCTTTTGTTTGCCTTCCCAGAGTCATTCCTGGGAAAAATAAAACTATAGTTCAAATGTGACTCACATTCAAGCCTGCCGCTAATTAAAGTGTGCCAGACACTGTACTAGGAACTGGGAATACAAAGACAAAAATGGGAAAAGGTCCCTGCTCTCAAGAAGTTTCCATTCTACTACCAGGAAACATCTCTTTTCTCTTCCCACAGTATAAACTATTTTAACATTACAATGTTTGCAACGTTTCCCCATTTCATAACATTTATACAGTTAAGCGTAACAACAGATTGATTCTGGCCCGAGTGCTGGGGGGTACCTTTTCCCACTGCGATCCTAGCTCTGGCCTCAATGTCAGACTAGGTTCAGTCCAGGAGGACCTTTCCCCCCACACTTTTAGGATCTTTATAACCCCAACTTAGAGCCCCAGGGAAAATCACTTAAAGCTTAATTTCAGTTTATGTTCAAGCTCTGTCCAAAAGGAATTAAAAAGGTACTCAATGTACAATGTAGTTCAGATATAGGACTGCTATTTATTTCCCCCAGTCTTAAATAAAAGACTTTATTTAAGTCTTTAAGAAGACTTAAAACACAAAAGACTCACAAACACAACACTGATGAAAACTTAAAATATGGGATAATATGAGCACTTTGCAAACTTCAAAATGTTATATAAGTGTTATTACTATTAATAATCATTATTTATTAACCATAGCTATTATTAACTATTTAAATGACTTATTAACTATTCATGATAGCCATTATTAATTACCGATAACTATAATTAATTGCTAGATAACCATACTTATTAAATACAAAATCTATCTACAAAGTAAATAAAATGTCATTTCAGTTGTCTGTGGCTAGGGGAGAGAGAGCCCTCATAACTCTGGTGTATGGACTTAGGTGTTCTCTCAAGGCCCTTCCAGCTCAAGATCTGTGACCCTATGACTCACGGTTAATACGAATAAGATTTTCCTGGACTGACTTGGGGTTACTACATGGCACAGAGATTATGTGTGTGTATGTTTATAGAAATACAGTCCCTATTGACCATGAAATTCTTGACACATGCTGGTTGCTAATTACTAGTGACCTGGGATTACGGACTATGTCCTTCCTCTCCTGGCAGGAGAGGAAGAGCAAAATTTGGCTTCGTGAACCATATAGAAGAGGACAAGTTAATTATTGTCTATTCACTAGCATCTTCCAAAAGATAGCAAAGAAAATTCTGCTGAGTGAATGAGGTTGGCTGTTCAGGAAAGAGAGAAAAAAAGCTCACCCACATTAAAAGGTATGGAGGGAGCAGCTAGGTGGTGCTGTGGATACAGCACTCACCCTGGAGTCAGGAGGACGAGAGTTCAGATTTAACCTCAGACACTAGCTATGTGGCTCTGGGCAAGTCACTTAACCCTGATTGTCTTCCCACCAAAAGAATAGATTTTTGGAAGAATAGATTTCTCTATTGACTCCTCTTCAATACCCAGGATTACAGCGAGGACATCTCTCCAGTTCTCAGTCCTAAAGCCATAGACAGGCCTGCCAGGATGAGTGTCCCCTTGTACAAAGCTAGTCATCTCCTTTCTTGTGATGCAGTGTTGTAGCTAGAGCACAAGACTGGAAGTGAGAAGGAGCTGGGTTCAGATCTTGCCTCAGACATTTGTTCGCTGTGGCACCTTACTCAACACCTACTTACTCAACCTTTCTGGGCTTTTGTTTCCCCTGTAAAATAACAGGTCTGGACCGGACCTCTTCCAGTTCCAAATCTATGATCCTACGTGTCTGACTTGGGGGGTTGGAATTTTCATTTTTGGTGAGAGGTTAACATAGGAGAGTTGGGAGAGCAGGTAAATGGAGAGAACAGGTGAACTAGGGCTCTGGGGGACAGGACCACACTCTGCACTTGGCTTTGCATGGCCCAAAGGGAGGGCTTAATCTAACAGAAAAGAGCAGGGGTAAAGTCTCTGTGGTTTCTTGTTGCTGGTGCTTTTACCGGCTCCTATATGCACTTCCAGGGGATTGAATTTATACACTTAAAATATGCCTAAAAATTGGGCCACCACTAGCAATTCTTGAGCCAGGGCTGGGACAGTTGACATAGAGGAGACTTTGGACTTGGGAAGATAAAAGAGGATTCCAAAACACCATCTTGTAAGGAGAAAACAGAGGCTCTTGGTTCACCTTGAGGTTGGGGAGGCCACTAGTGGAGACTGAGGGGGTGTGGCAGCAGAGCAGGGCCAGGGAAGGGAGTAGCTCACTTCCAGCATGCCGCAAACCCTCTAATCTGTTCAGGGAGCCAGTGACCCTGGCCTTCTGCTGTTCCATGATCAAGATGCTCCATCTCTTGACCCTGGGCATTTTCCTTGACTCTCCCCTATGCCTGGAATGCTCTTCCTCCTTATCTCTGCTTCCTGGCTTCCCTGGCTTCCTTCAGATCCCAGCCAAAATCCAGCCTTCTTCAGGAAGCCTTTCCCAGTCCCCATGTTATTTCCAATTCACCCTGTCTATAGCTTGTTTCTACATAGTTCTTTGCATGTTGTTTCCTCCATTAGTGTTAACTCCTTGAGAACAGGGATTGGCTTTGACCTTTTTTGTAGCCCGGGTGCTTAGCACAGTACTGGCACGTAGTAGGCACTTAATAAAATTTTAATAACTGACTGATGGATCAGTGGAAAAATACCATCTGATAGCTTCCTGTTCTAACTATTCTTGCTAATTAGGGGCTACGCTTAGTAGTTTCTATTTGCTAAACGATTATATTATTGTCAGCAGCCTCTAAATTTTGGTGTCCTGGGGAAAAGTCTCCATCACTCTAACCTAGTTATAATTTGGTTTAGAAAACTCCCCCTTCCTCAAGATATCTCTCATTTGAGTCATTCTTCTGGCTAGTCAGGCTTTGTGAAGATAATCTCCTCTTCTTCAAAGGGGGTGGATGGGGAGTTGTGGGATGCATGCCATCCAGTGGGGAGAACACTGGAATTGTCTGTGTTTGAAAGGTAAGTCAATAGGAGGAAGGAGGAGAGGAGCTATTGTGGAAATTCCAATAAACTGGCATCTTTCAAAGGGAAAACATGTTCTGGGAGCCAGAAGGCTCCATCAGCCTTCCTTCCTGTCGCCCAGATTTGCAATTGGTCTCTTCCTTGACTCCTCACTCTGCCTCCCCCCACATAAGCAAGCAGGTGTCAAATCTTGTTATTTTGATCTCTGCAACATCTCTAGAATAATAGTTTCTTGTACATAGGATAAAGTGAAATAGAAATGAAACAATCCTAGATGGAGACATTCCTTTCCAGTCACTCCCTCTTCCCATTTCCTTCCTAGATCTTCAGATGTGAATGGGATAGAATCTTGACTCCACATAACTGCGAAGTGCAGAAAACAATGAGTAGAAGGGACAGATACTACCCATCTCAGATTCACAGCCAAAAAAAGGGGTGGTGGTGGTGGTGGAGGGATCAGGAAGACACGTATTAGAAGCAGGGCCAAAAAAGGGGAGAATGTAGCTATCTGATGAGAGGGCAGTAGGTGACAAGCCTGGAGTCAGGGAGACTCATCTTCTTGAGTTCAAATCTAGCCTCAGACAGTTAGCGGCTGTGTGACTCTGGGCAAGTCACTTGACCCTGTCTGCCTCATTCATCAGTCAACTGAGCTGGAGAAGGAAATGGCAAACCACATCAGTGTCTTTGCTGAGAAAATCCCAAATGGGATCTCGTGTCAGACGTGACTGAACTGAGCAGACAACAAGCTGTCTGATAATCACCTGCCAAACAGAACTCATAAAACTTGGCAATCAGTCAATTAAGCAACAATCATTAATTAAGCACCTACTGTGTGCCAGTCACCATGCTAAATACTGAGGATGTGAAGACAAACTGAAACAGTCTGTACTCTCCAGGAGCACACATTCTAACAAGGGAGACGTGTACATGTATAAGTACCTTCAGAACATACAAAAATTATTTCAAGGTAGTTGTGCAAGAGAAAAGTACTAATAGCCAGGGGAAATCCATAGAGGTCTCAGAGAGAAGGTGTCCCTGGAGCTTAGTGGTGAAGGAGGAGACCCTGGACTCTAGAACCCAAAGAAGAGGCAGGAGAGCTTTCTAGGGTGGGGTTGACAGATTGCAAAGGGATGGAGATAGGAGACAAAGTATTATTTGTAAAAAACAGTTAGTCTGCATTGGTCACAGTGTGCGTGGAGGGGAGTAATGTACAACAGGAAAGGGAAGATAAGGGGGAGCTGGATTGTGTGGGAATTTACATGTTAGGCTGAGGATTTTTATATTTTATTCTAGAAATCACAGGAGAAGTTAGCAAAGATTTTTCATTGTGGAGAGTGACATGATTAATCTCTGTTTTAAGAATATCAATTTGGTAGCTATGTGGATATGGAGGAAATGTGGATGAAAGATCAGAGAGGGGAGAAATTGGAGACAAGGATATCAATCACAATGGTTAAGGTGAGAGATATTGAGGCCCTGAACTAGGACTGGGGCTGTGTGATTAAACACAAGAGGATGGATGGGAAAGGTGTTGTCTAAGTCAGATCAACCAGGCTTGCAATGGAATGGATATGGAGATTGAGGGAGCAGGAGGAGTTAATGATCAATTAATCAATTAGACATTTTCTAAGTTCTTATCATGTACCGGACTCTGCTCTAGGCTCCCGAGTTACCAGTATAAAAGTGAGACTATTTAAGGCTGCAAGCCTGGGTGCTGCCCTCCTTCAGCAGAAATAAGGAGGCTTGGAGCAGGGATGGGGTGTGGGGGGGGGGTGCGGGGGAGGGGAAACAGAATGCGTTCCATAGGATGGGACAGTTGAAGGAATCTAAGTATTAATATTTAAGACAAGAAAAAAAGGTTGTCTCTTTTTTCAACTTCTTTTCTGTCTTACAAGAGATTTATACTGAGCCAACAGTAGGGGTGAAACAAGGGGTATTTGTAGAGGGGGAGGAGATGGGATTTTGGGGAGGACTGTAGCCAAAGCCCTGGACATAATAGAAAAGAAGAGAGATTTAATGATTCCACACTCAGAGATGGATTGACCCTATTTCACATTTTATGAGTCTTTTGAAAGGCTTAATGTTTCATGCCATTAACTCTAGCTAATGAGGCTAATGGACTTGGAGATTATGCCTGAAAAGATTGCCTGCTCAAACAGCTTTTCCAGGTTCCCTAAGCTTCTTTTCATGGAGGCCATTTCCTGGCAACAATGCCATTTGTTTACCCTTAAAACGAGAGGACACACTCTTCCAGCAGATCTCCATGGTGTGCTGGCCAGTCACTGACGAAGTCCAGGCCTCACCTCTTGGGGCAGAATTCTGGACAGCAAAGGAAACAGTGGGGTCCAAGCAAGAGAGACATTCTATTAGAGGCATAAGAAAGAAAAGGATTTATTCCCGTTCTCCTTGTCCTCTGGAACCCATGTTTCATCTGCATTCAAAGGGTAATTGGTAAATCAGAAGAAAGATGTTTCTACCACATTGGAAGTTTTTGTCTGTTGGCTTAAAGGCCTCTGCTTTTGTCCACAGGGAACATTTCCCTCTTTCTTGCTATTCTTGGAGTCACTGGACTCTACTAGGAGGAAATGCTTTCATCTCCAAAGTTCTGATATTTATCAATGACTAAGAATGTTTGCACCTGGAAATACTCAGAGTTTTATCATTTTCAAATGTTAAACTTTAAAAAAAAATCTTCAGAGTTCTGTTCATGTCTCACTGAGCAAATTAAGTTTCTTGTGGATAATAATAGAGGCAAGAAAACCAATGAAACAGTGACTAGTGTCACATCATGCACCTATGATCCTCAGTTTACTCACCTGTAAAATAGGAATAATACAGCTAAGTGGGGCAGTGGATAGAATGCCAGGCCTGGAGTCAGGAAGACCCAGGTTCAGATCTGGCCTCAGACACTTACTAGCTGTGTGACCCTAAGCAAATCATATAACCCTGTTTGCCTTGGTTTCCTCATCTGTAAAATGATCTGGAGAAGGAAATGGCAAACCACTTCATTATCTTTGCCAAGAAAACCCCAAAAGGGGTCACAGAGAGTCAGACACGACTGAAATGACCCAACAACAACAATAACAAAGTAGGGATATTCATAGCACTTGGACACTCATGGGGTCATTATGAGGATTAAATGATCTAACATATATAAAAGTGCTTTGCAAACCTTTCAATGCTATATAAGTGCTAGCCATCATCATTATCATCTAAGGAACCTCAGAGGCCATATGGCCCATTCTCATCCCATCCCCCAAGACCTAGAGGGGGCCAGAATTCCTAGAAGACAAAATCCAAGAAAGGAAGGAACAGGAAAATCCATGACCTCAGACGTCTGTACAAAAATGCACAAAGTACAGGTAATAAGCAAGTTACCCTCGAGATCCTGATGCAAAGGGGCAAATCTGATCTTACAGGTAGAATGGGTGCTCTTCCCCTGCCCCAGAGGTCCCAAACCTTGTAATCAGCTATTGCTCAGGTATTCAGGCAGATGGGAGAACCAACTCCAGAGGTACACCTGAAATTTGGGGGGATGGCATTCATGATAGGAATAGAGGTTCTGAAAGGTACAGACGGTACAAACAGGATAGATCAAGGGGAAGGCGCTGTATAATAAGAACGTGTACTTTCAGGAGGAAGCACAGAAGCCAGAATGAGGAAGGATGGTGGAGAGCATTTGGGTGAAGAGCGAAGTCTACACACCACCTGGGCAGAAAGAGGAAACACAAGACCAGTTTAGGAACCAGATCACAAGCCCAATGCTGAGCACAGTGCTTGGCACGAAGTACGTGTTCAAGTAATACTTTTTCTTTCATTCATTCACTCATTCACTCATTTGCTCGTTCCATTGTGCAAAGAGGCTATAGTCAAGTCCTTGTGATTGCATGCAGTTTCTTCTATTTATCTTTCCTTCTAACTTGGTATCTACTTTGACCTTGGCTCTATCTAGCCTGTTGATAATTTGCTTGTGCACTGATTCTGAGATGACTCCCATGTTAGCAATCAGCTGTTTCCTGGTGGATAAGACAAAATCCATTTTTTCCCCTTTTTTTCTTTTCTTTCCATGATGTAGTTTGGCACTTGCAACATTTGATAAGTTCTGGCCTTCCTCTTGAGGTACTCAGGACAGATAGGAGTGGGGGGTAGGGTAGGGGTGGAGGTGACTCTTCTGAATAGACCATAAGCCTTTGGCCATTTTCGTTTCTTCACCCTGAACGAAGTTCAGTCCAATGAACATTTGATCAGTCGTGCGATGAGCCAGGCATCGGTGATACAGACAAAAATGAAAATCATCCCTGCCCTCGAGGAGCTTACATTCTACGGTAAGGTGAGTAGATGACAAGCGTTTATTAAGAGCTTACTATGTTCCAATCTAAGCATTGGGAACACCAATACAAGTAAAAAGAAAGACTTGCCCTCAGGGAGCTTATATTCTAATGGGGGAAGATAACACATGAAAGGGAAGGTGGAGGGAGCATGTGGGCAAAGGCCTTAGAATCAAGAATGAAGTATGTCTGTCCTGGGTCTATCCCCAAAATGGAAGCCTTGAAAAGAACTCATCAGTGGAAGCAGGGGGCTGGCAGACAGAGAGATATTACAGAGGGAGAAGGCCCCAGGGACTGAGGAAAGTAATCTAAACACATATCAGCCAACAGAAAATATGTATTAAGTGAATGTCATGGGAGGACATAGGGGAGATAAGAAAAGACCTTGTGGAAGGAGGGGTGCTTGATCTGAGCCTTGAAGGGAGCAGGGAATCCTAAGAAGCTGAGGGGAGAAGGTTGGAATCACAGGCTAAAGAACTAGAGTTATGAGATGAATGTCAAGTGCTGGGGGAGCAGCAAAGAGGCTGGCATGCCTGGGAAGAGGGGTTGGGGTAGGGGTGTGGCAGCGAAACAAACAACGCCAAGAAACCCCAACCCCTGTCCTGAGGAAGCTAATGTTAGCCCCGGTGGCTTGCATTCAACTGACTCCTATTTCCCAATGTATTTCTCACTATCCTGCACTGCGCCCACCTTCTAATGGAAGTCAACTGAATATGTGTCTGGGGGAGCTTGTTAAGCTCTTTCAAGATGTCTCCTACATTTTTTGCAGTAGACATGGGAGATTGGATACACCTATCTTTGCTGTGTCTGTTTGTGGGTGTCCTGCAAGGCTTAAATGTCCAAGCGTCCTATGACATGATGTCATCTGTGGTCTTGGGTTCGTCTTAGCCATCTTAGCTTATACACATACAGGGCAACAGTACCGGCTTGAGTTCAAGCCATCCCAGATCCCAAGCATCCAAGGTCGGGGGTGAGGAGGTCTTTGGGGCTCAGAGATTGGAAGCGGAGTGCTTAAACCATGCAAAAGGGACTTCCAGTGCTTGTCTCATCCCCTGTCATCTTGGGATAGGATTCCAAAATGGATGTAGAACATGAGCTCAGCCTGGTTCCCAGGGACCTAGTCACCACTTTATTCTTTCTCTGCCACAAGGGTCCTAGCCTTCTGAAAGTCAGAGGCAGTGAGGGCCTGCACTGACTTCATGCTCAATGATTGCAGGCTCCTAGACAATGACTGATCCTAAAGACTGGTCATTTCTCATTCAGTGGAAGACAATGACCACTTCCCACTCTCTTTATTAACATATTTTAGAGTCAACGTTTGCTGAAGTGAAAATCATCTCTCTCTTCTCTCAATCTTCTCTCCTCTCTCTTTTCTCTCTTCTCTCTCTCTCTCTCTCTCTCTCTCTCTCTCTTCTCTCTCTCTCTCTCTCCTGTTCTCTTCTCTCTTCTCTCTCTCCTCTTCTTCTCTGTCTCTGTCTCACTCCCTCCCTCTTTCCCTCTTTCTGTCTACCTGTCATCTGTCTCTTATCTCTCCTCATTCTCTTGTCCCTTTCCCTTCCATGTTCCATGCCATTTCATGCTCTATTATATCCCATAGCCCCTCGGTCCATTGCTAACAAACTCTTCCATTATCCTAAATCTCTTCCCTTAAAATTGTTTTTATCTTCTTGGGATACTGGAAATCCTAAAAGATGATTTATCCCTGGCTACTCTCTCTAACTAGGTGCTCCTTCCTATATGCTTCCTGAAGTTCTGGGAAAAGAATAAAATTAGTCCTGTCTTGCACATCACTCATGTCTAGACTGTCCCTTTGCCCATCTATCCATGTTTATCTCCAGTCCATAGGAGCCCAGGTTTAGAACTGAAAGGATCCTTATAAGTCATCTAGCATAACTCCCTCATTTTGCAAATGAGGGAACGAAGCCCAGAGAGATTAAGAGATTTATAGAGGTTCACACAGAAAATAAATGTCTGAGGTAGGATTTGAACCCAGGTCTTCTTGATTCAAGTCCAACACTCTATTTCCTACACCATGTTGCCTTCCATCTCCTTGTTGCCATCATAAACCAACCTTTAGATTATGGACACCCATAGAGTGTCCATTAGTGATGCTATCTTAAAACTATCCTTCAATTCAGCAAAAATAAGAAGCCACATACATTTCTCAGAATTTGGCCTCATGCCGTGCTAAAAAAAGTTGTTTTGTTTTTTTTTTAAAGGTTTACTCTGCTACACTTGCAAGGTCAACAGTCACCTCACTTTGCTTGCAAGGCCAACTGAAGAGGTCTAGGAATTTTGGGGTGCTCCTGGGGGACACCCCAAGATCACGGTACCAGGCCCTGCCTGAATGAATTCAACTCAAATCTTCTTCCAGCCAGAGGAAAAGTTTATTAGTGGTAAATTGCATAGGCCAGGTAATGCCCATAAGGATGAGCGGGCATGAGAAAGTCTTAGCCTTTTGGGCTTGAGATTCTCTGCACCTGAATGGGGGCCAGGGTGGAATTTTTATACACTGAAGTAACTTCGGGTGGCCAGAGAAGGGGGCTGGGAAAAGGGTCTAGGTGAGAATTTCAATTGGAAGGTCTGAGAGATTGAATGGGAATAGCTAATGGAGGGAACAGGAAGGCAGAAGTTTGAAAGGCATCTGCACAAGATCAAAGGTTGGAGCTAGGGCTTTCAGAGGGAGATAAGGGGAGTTGATAAGGAACCATTTGAGACCAGAGTAAGTCCTTTCTGGGGCCCATAGACAAAAGAGAGCCAGATTCTTTTAGGTCAAGGGGCAAAGGCACATCTGAATAAGATGAAAAGGTAAGGGAGATGAGGGGCTGGGGCCTGTAGACAAATGGGAGTCAGATTCCCTTTGGGTCAAGGGGCGAAGATTTTGGCTTGGGGCCCTGCCCCCATCACAACCACAGAGCAAAACAAATTGCCCTGCTTCATTTGCAAGCTTAACTGGAGACAAAAGCAAGTTGTTTGTCTAGGAGTGTTAAAGTTCCCTGTATGCTTGGCTTGGGGGGACTCTTCTTTCTGAGTTCCCCTGTAGCGATCAAAGAAAACTCCTGACATGGATCCAAGTTGTGAACTGTGGTTCTCGCCATGACGCTTTCTAGTTCTTGCCATGACAAGCTCATTCTCCCTCCTTTCTCATGGATTTCCTCTCCATCCCTACCCCAGCCCTCCAATCTGAAAAATTAATATGCCCATTGAAGTCCCCTTAAACACTCTTTTCTCCAAACTCATCAGCTTCCTAAACAACCTTGATTTCCATCTTCTCTCTACATCAGCCACACACAAAGATGATCATGCCCTTGATATGACAATTACCCAAGTTATTATTTCATTTTTTTATACATCTTGTAGATGTTCATTGTACTTGCACTAATCTGTACTTGCACTAGAGATTTGGGGTACACAGAATGTTATTTGATACTTACTCTTAGGGTTATAGGAATAATTCTGAGGGAATATGTATTTTACCACTCTAATTTGTAAGCCCCCACTGATGTGTTCCTCATTGACAATCAATAGTTGACTGCATTAGCTTTCAGAAAGATATTTATTAAGAAAGTATAGTAAGAATTGTTGGTACAAAAACATTTTCCCCAAAACTTGGGGCAGATTCTTCCACAAATACATACAATACCCATGAGCAGAATGAGCCAAAACCTGATGTATGATGGTAGTGAGGCACCTGTATAGAGAATACAAAGGGGTAATTCAAAATTCCTTCCATGGAAGTACTTTTCTCCCTTTGTAGCATCATTGTGAAGTTCTATTAAGCTCTCTGCTGGGCTCCGAAGTCACTGGCTTTCTAGAGCACAGCATTTCTCTCAGCCATGAAGAGTCTCCTGTACTGAAGTTACTTTTCTGTGGTTGGCTCCATGTCTATTTGCCCTCAATATGTTTCTCCACTCTTATTGTAGACTCATCTGCATTTATCCATTGCCCCTCCAGCAGAGCCTACAATTACTGTTGCCATTCAGCTTTTAACTCTAATAGGACCTTTGGAAGACTTGCATTAACAGGGTTGCTTGGACACTTCAGTCATGGAATATCCACCCACCTAAGATCAGGAAAGAAGAAACACAAAGACAATGACAGCCATGTGCTCATACCACTGTGGTCAGGTGGAAGACAGGGCAGATACCTTCTCCACCCCCACCCCTACTCCTGATTTTCAGGGAGGAAATTTTAAGGAGTCTTCCCTCACCTGAAGCCACAAAGGAAAGAGACTGAAGAAGAGGTGGGTCACCCTTTTTGCATACCCACTGAACCAGCTCAGCAACCCTGAGGCATCAGTTAGTTCTACCAGCTTCTACCAATAATTAGACTATTCTTAGAGTGCAGGACTTAGAAGAACTGAGTCCAAATCCTACTTCAAGCACTCTTTAGCTGGGTGACCCAAAGCAAATCACTTAACTTCTCAGCCTCAGTTTCCTCATCTGTGAAATGGAGATGATAAAGCACCTACTTGCCAAAGTCTTTGTGAAGATCAAATAAGTTAGTATATGTAAAATGCTTTCAAACCTTAAAGTATCATAGAAATGTCATCATCATCATCATCTTCTTCTTCATCATCATCATCTTCATCATCATCACATAGTACAAACCCCTAAGTCTTCATGCCTGGAATTAGGCTCACCCTCAAGCTTCCATATTATCATGTAGATTGAAACCAGGCAGGGAATGTCTGTTTATTCTCCAAGGACTGGGCCACACAGGTCAGTCCAACCCCATTATATTCTATGCCTATGTGTTGTCTCCTTCTTTACAATGTAAGTTCCTGATGTCAGGAACTGTTCACTTTTGTCTTTGGGTCTCCAGAGCTTAGCACATCAATTGATTGGATAATTCCACCTCTCTCATCCAGAACTTTGAATCTCTCCTTCTGACTCACCCCTGGTAGCCTATTGTTTATCTTCCTTGTGGCCTCCAGGCCCTCCACCCCTCCTTTGTGATAGTACGATATAAGCTTCCTGTGTCTCTTCTTCCTTCCCACCACAGTCTGAATGTTCTGGGTGACCAATTCAATGATATACAATCAGCTCTCTTGGAATCATCCCCTTGTCTTATCACCAGTCACATCTTGCCAACTCCCACCCTCGGGTTACTGCCATCATCATCTGCCTTTTCTGTTCCTGCTCACTGCTGGCTGAACACTCTTGGAGAAGTCATACAACAATGGAATCACTCCAAATTTTTGTTATTTAATTTCAGCTGGGCTCTCACTGCTGTACAGCGATCCTTTTATTCTCCCCTGGTTTTCATCATCTATTATATTCTCCTCAGTTACTTAAACCAACAAGTATTTATTAAGCTCCTTCTTACTACACAAAAGGGTCTGTGTTCGGCTCTGGAGCTCGAGAAACAAAGTGAAAATCAGCCTCTGGGCTCTGTCAGTTACTAGCTGTGTGACCTTGGGAAAGACACTTAGCCTCTCTGTGACTGTAGATCTGTGATTTTATGATGCTATAGACACTGATTCCTCTAACATCAAGAAAACATGGTTTTTAGACTCATCCAAAACTACTTGGCCATTTGGTTTCTCAGAGGAAGTGAAAGTTTCACTGTGCTCTGCCCTGATCAGATCACGCATGTGATCTGTGCTTGGTTCTGGGTGCCACAGCTTAGGCAGGGCATTCATAAACTCTAGAGACATCCACTAGCTGCCACCAAGAAAAGGCTAGGGCTAGGTATTGGCACTTTGATTCTAAATGAGTCCCAGCCTCGGAAGACTGTTTCTTCTAAACTGTGCCTACTTGCTGAGTCACTATCCAAGCAGTGATTAAAAACAAAAACAAACAAAAAAGAAACACTCATTTCTCTTGTTCACTGTACACCTTTAAGCCACAGAAATTAATTACATCACCTGCAAAATCAAGCCCCCTGTTTTGCATCCCAAAGGTCGATGTTTGATCTGAGGAATGGCTTTAGTGCTCCCAAACACAAGGCTTGGCATATAAATATTTATCACCCCATAGACAGGGAGCCATTGTACCCTGTTTGTTTACATGATCAGGCAGTTACCTGGGGCAAGGAGGCCACTGTCTGCTTCCTGTCCCAATTTCTCTTACTCAAGACCTTGGAGGAGACTTGTTGATATGACAGAGTGTTCTGTCCCAGTCCTCTTTTTCTGAGAATCAAAACACAGGGATGCTAGGCAAACAGCCCCTGGGCACACAGTCTGCAAACTAGCTGATATGAGGAGAGTGGAGATTTCCAGGTGTTGCCTGGAAAGATTAAATATTGGTTATGGGGGAAGATAACCAAACCATCTCAGAACTGAATGGTTGAGAAAAGCAGAAAGCCCACTTTTTTTTTCTAAGCTGACAAATTGGCCCTTGCTTTAGCTGGCATTTCAAGTTCCCTTGTTTTCTGGGTACTAAATGTTTTGACTAATTTGAGACAGTGTAAATGAAAGAACAGGTAGGAATCATTGCAAATAGGATTTACGTAGAGTTAAAGTTGTTCTTTGGAATGACTGCATCGCAACTTGTCTGAAAAAGATCTTAGCAGATATAGTACAACTTTATTGTGAGTTGATGGTGTGATAGAACAACCATAGAAAGTAACATAGTCTTAGGCCGAATCAAAATCATAGATTTAGACCTGGGGGAGACTTAGAGGCGACTTGATCCAAAGCTCCCATTTGACAGATGAAGAAACTAAGTGCCGGAGGGGCTAAGTGACTTGCCCATGTTTGCAGACATAGTAAGAGCTGTATTGGAACCAAGGTTCTCTGCCTACAGGAATAAGAAGGTGGGAGTTCCATCATGCTCTGGCCTGGTTAGACCATACATGGAGTGTTGTGTTCAGTTCTGGATGCCACCATTTAGGAAGGATATTTATACATTTGAGAGCATCCAGAGGGAAAAAAAATCACTAAGGCTTCTCCCAGCTTTAAATCTATGATCCTATGAATCAAGATGGTGAAGGGCTTTGAGTCCATCACACGTGAAGATTGGCTAAGTGATCCACAAATTGTTTATTCTGGAGAGGAGAAGACTTAGGAGGAAGTCTTCTTCTTTCTTCTTCTTCTTCTTCTTCTTCTTCTTCTTCTTCTTCTTCTTCCATGGCCTCAGAAGACAGAACTAGGAGTTACAGGTGGAAGTTGCAAAGTGGTAAATTAGGAAGAAAGATCATAATAATTGGAGATGTAATGGTTTGCTTTCAGAGAAAGACTGAAGATTCCCCTTCCCTGAAGGTCTTGAAGCAGAGACTAGGTGCCCCTAGATTTGTGTATTATATGGGTTGGGGGAGGTTCTTGTTCTGATATAAGTTAGACTAGGTGGTCCTTTCAGCTCAAAGGTTTAATGACTCTGAGATCACTTTCTGGGACTGCAGGAGATGGCTGTGTCCTTCAGGGGAGAGGTGTTGAAGGAGAGGAAAAAGAAATACAGAATGAGAGGATGGATCTGCAAAAAGGCTTGATAACAGGAGAAATTTCCTAACTATAAGAGCTGTCCCAATGTGGGATAGATTGCTTTGGAAGGTGGTGGCTGCTCTTTCACTGGAGTTGGGAGAAAGTAAGAAGGAAATTGGCATCTAATAAGCACCTACTGCGCTCCAGGCACTGTTTTAAGCCCTTTATGAATATCTTATTTGCTCCTCACAACCCTGGGAAGTAGGTGCTATAATTATACCCATTTTATAGATGAGGAAACTGAGACAAACAGAGGTTAAGTCACTTGATCAGCAGGTGTCTGAGACTAGATTCAAACTCAGGTCTTCCTGACGCTAGGCCTTGCACTTTGTCCTCTGCCTCAAATAGAGGCATATTGTATTACCTTACATTTATTTGTTTGTCTATGTACATGTTTTCTTCCTCCTGTCCAAAGAAAGTAAATTCCTTGAAGGCAGGTCCTGATTCACTTTTTAATTTGTGTCAGCACTTAGCACAGCAGCTGGAACGTAATGGATGCTTAATAAATGCAGGTTGATGTGAACTAGAGGGCACTCTAGGAAACATCCCCTTCATTCTTAGCATTACAAAGAGCTGTCGATTCTCAGAGTGGCCTTTTGCTGTCGAATGAAATTTGTAGAATTATCTATTTTATCATTGTTCTTTAGGCTGAGAAATTTTCCAGACATTTTACTAAAAAGATAACAACCCAGATATATTCATCAATCAGTCAAGTACGAAAAACAAATGGTGAAAAGTAATGCTGAACATGTATCAGAAGGATGTCACCCCTGTAGTTTATCTATACATTTTTCCTAGTCTGGACCTTTGACTCATTGGTTTTGGGGACCTCCCACTGAGTAAATTCACTCCACCAGTACATAATGACACTCTCTTTACCACTTATAGTCTTAGGAAGGATTTGAACCCAGGGCTTCCTGACCCCAAGGTCTCTCTCAGTCCACACATTACACTGCCTTTCTATCAAATGCCACATACTTATCCGAGGATGCAAACAAGTGACCTGTTTCCTCCACATACATAATATCTTAGTCATGCTATCCAAAAGGTATCCTGGAAGTCATCTGGACAGTGAATGGATCTGATGCGGTTTAGGGGTTCCAGATGGACCTTATATACAGAAAGACTGTGGGAGGGATCTAGGACGGGCCAAGTAGTCCATGAGGTCCATGTGGGAAAGTCCAGGGTTTTTCCTTTCTGGGATCTAGATCCCAACCTCATCAGATCCACTCTGGGCATCTGAAAGGAGACATTGGCTTTGGGTAGGAGCCCACGCACTGGCCAATGTGCTGAAGGCTGGTCAAAAATGTTCATGTCTAAGAAGGCTTCACCCTTTGGAATCAGCCAGGGATTTGGAGTCCTAGGTCATCTGGATTACATTGTGAACTTATAAACAATTATTTGGCTAAGGGATACTCATGTTTTGATGTTGACGCTGACATCTTCAAATCAAATGTAACTGCTGTGAAATTCTAAATCTGCTCGATATCTCTGATAGAGAAAAAATTGCTTCCCTTTGCCCTCCTACTTTTTCTTTAAATGATCTGTGGTTTTATCATGGGTGTAGGCAGCACTGACATACATCATATACCCTCCATTTCTCAGCCGACAGCTTTAATGAGTGGCTAGAGCCCTCCAACTTCATCTCTGTAGATGAAATTCTCTCAGTTTTCTAGGATTACCCTTAGGCATTAATAAAAAAAATTAGGCATTAACCATATGCCAGGCATTGTGCCAAGTGCTGGGCATACCAAGAAAGGCTAAAACATTGCCCCTGTCCTCAAGGAGTTCTCATTTTAAAGGGGCAGGGAAAGAGATGTAAGGTGCAGTGGATAGAGCTCTGGCCTTGGAGTCAGGAGGTCCTGAGTTCAAATCCAGTCCCAGACCAAACACTTGATACTTACTAGCTATGTGACCCTGGGCAAGTCACTTAACCCCAATTGCCTTAAATTTTTTTTTAAAAGGAAAGAGATGTAAATAGCTATGTGTTGTTCAGTCTTGTCCAACTCTGCATGACCCCTTTGGGGGTTTTGTTGGTAAAGATACTGGAGTGGTTTGCCATTTCCTTCTCCAGCTCATTTTTACAGATGAGGAAAGTGAGGCAAATAGGGTTAAGTGACTTGCCTAAGGTCACACAGCTCATAAGTGTCTGAGGCCAGATTTGAACCAGAAAGATGAGTCTTCCTGACTCCATGCAGGGCACTCTACCCACCGGGCCACCTAGTAGCAAATAGCTATGTACATACAAGATATGTGAGGTCCAGTTAGAGTAGATGATCTCACTCTTTCTCACACCACATGTGTTCAGTTGCAAAATCTCATGTCTACTTGTACTATGCCTCTTAAATATAATCCCAGCTGACTACTCACAGAGCCACCACTTTAGTCCAGAACCTCACCACCTCTAGCCTGGACCATTCCAAAGGCCTTCTAATTGGTCTCCCAGCCTTTTCTTTCCCTCCAAATGGATACCAAAGAGATTTTCTTTAAGGATGAATCTGACCACGTTACTCCTCTACCCAATATATTCAGGTTCCTTGTTGCTTCTAGGATAAATTCCTTTGTTTAGAATTTAAAGTCCTTCATAACTTGGTGTCAGCCTACATTTCCAGCCTCTTCTTGAACTCTTCAATTTAGCCAGGTTGGCTTGTGCATTGTTTCTCATACACAACACTCCATCTCTCATCTCTCGGCATTTGTACTGGGCCTCTCCCAAGTCTGGAATGCTCTCATTCCACACCTCCACCTCTTAAAATCTCTTTCCCCCTTTAAGATTCAACTCAAGCATTACTTCCAACTCTGGACCTTTCTTAATCCCCTCCTCCCACCCCAGGTACTAGAGCCCTGCCTTCCGAAATTACTCTGTATTTATTTTTTTAATGGTACACATATCAGGCAATTCATTAGATTTGTAATATAAAACAGATGGAAGATGATGGAGTCATATTCAAATCCATTCTGTCTGCCTTGCCTGTATGAATCCAGTATTTGTACCTTTGATTTCCCCTGATCCAAAAGGAGCAGTGTAACAGGGCCTGGCACATACATGTGCAGAGGACCTCAGGCAGTGTCTCCCTGTGTGGAAGAGGCTGGGCAGCCTGCTACCAGGAGAGCTGGGATCAGGGCTGTCTTGGAAAGACTTTGGAGCATGAGTAGATATTTATGTAAACTAGTTCCCCTCCATAAACCACATAGTATGCAGATAGCCACTTTGGTTTCTGTATTTATTTTGTAAATGTTCCATTTACATTTATGTAAATGTTATCTCTGCTGATAGAACATAATCTCCTTGAGGGAAGGGACTGCTTTGTCTCTTTCTCCCTAGGGCCTAGCACAATGTCTTCTTCCCCCTAGCAGGCTGGTTGTGATGGGGTTGGGATCTAGACCATCTAGACCCCAAAAAGGAAACCCAGTACTTTCCCACATGGCCAAATCTCTGGTGTTCTCCTGAGGCTATAATTTCATACTTCCCCATGGCCCCAGGCCACTTCACACCCTTAATACTATCTAGGCTCCATTCTCCCTTGGCCACCCCTGGAGTTCTATTACCTCATAGACTATTTGGCTACTCCTAGATCCCTCCCAAAGTCTTTCTGTATATAAGGTCCATCTTGTCTCCATTAAGATGCTGGGATTCTTAGAATCTAGCCACTGGTCAGTTTCTTATAATCTAGCCAATAGTTTACTAATGTTCAGACTCCTTAAGAGTCTGCCCAATGTGATGGATGTTCTAATAATGTTCTTGTCTTTGGCTGAAAGAAGGCTTGGGTCAAATTCTTTCAGACAGGACCCACATGTTGTGATTTTGGGGTCCTAGCACCCCTGAACCTCTAAACCACATCAGTTGCATGGAGTTTAATGAGTATGGGGAGGATGACATGGTCAGATCTGCAGGTCTAAAACATAACATAGTATCTTCACCAACACCCCCCCCCCGGGAAAAAAAAAACCCTCCCCTCCTCCAAATTTCCCTATTACTGTCAAGCATGCCACCATCTTCCAAATCATCCAGGTTCACCACTTCCCTGTCATCCTCAACTCCTCCCTCTCACTCGTTCTAACACATCTGTGACCAAGTTTTGTCCCTCCTACATTCACTTTGTATCTGTCCCCTTCTCTCTTCTCAGATGTCACACTCCTGCTACAGGCCCTCAGTACTTCACACCTAAGCTATCACAACTGGGTGGTTCAGTGGATAGAGTGCTGGGTTTGCAGTTAGGAAGACCTTGAGTTCAAATCTGCCCTCAGACACTTCCTAGCTGTGGTGACCCTGGGCAAGTCACTTAACCCTATTTGCCTCAGTTTCCTCATCTGTAAAATGAGCTGTAGAAGGAAATGACAAACACTCCAGTATCGTTGGAAAGAAACCCTAAATGTGGTCATAGAGTCAGATAGGAATGAACAGCAGCAACAACGATTTTGGGGAAGGGGTGCTAGCAGCTGGGGGAATTAGAGAAGGATATCTATCTATCTATCTATCTATCTATCTATCTATCTATCTATCTAGATATAGATATCTGTAGGAGACTGTAATACTCTCCTTCTGTGCTTCTCCCCTGATCTTTTCCTCTCCATTTACCTAAAACAAAACACAATGTGACTTAAAGGTGTGTCTATAGTGGCTTGATTAAGCAAGGCTCTCCCATTACTGGAATATTTACTGCCATATACTGTTCCATCTGCAAGCCATCCACTCATGCTACCCTGGACCCCATTTTCTGGAAGGTGGGAAAGAAAGAACGTGAGACCTAACAAGAAGAGCTTTTGATTCTATTTCCCCCTTTTTAATGAGCTGCAGAACTAATGGGGTTTTACAGTTACCCTGCCCATCTAAAGCTGGTGATTAATGACTTGAGGCAGATCTGTGTTGTTTCAGAATAAATGTAAAATAAATTCAAAAGCCCATGATTCATGAGAGATAATATAACAGTCTGTCTATTCTGGGTCCATGGAAATAGAGCCAGGACATGTTTATTCAGGGTCCGTGTTTGGCTTTTTGATGCAAGATGAGACACATCGCCAATTAACCAAAGCCTTCAAAATGACCATGGAAGGGGAGGAAAAAAAACCCTCTGAAAACGGCATCCGAACCTTAAAAAGATGGAAATCTCTGAGGACATGTTGACATTGAAATCCCTCAGGCAAGCACACACATGCCACCCTTCTCAGAATTTTGAGCTCAACCCTTTTTCAGAAAGCCTTGGAAGAAAGGGCTGGCTTTCAAGTTGATTCAGTTTGAGGAACATGCCTCCAGCTCCAAGAGAGTGCAGGGTAATATGGCTACAGGCATGGCCTTGGAGTCAGGAACAGCTGGGTTCAAGTTTCTCTTCTGACACATCCTAACTATGTGACTCTAGGCAAGTCATTAAACTCTTGGCCCTAGGCAATTCTCTAAGACCTCAAGTCACTATCCCCAGAAAGGGAAAGAGTTTCCCCATCAAGGAGTTCCTCATGCTGATGAAATCACAGCCTCCATTTAAAAAATTGTGCCATATGCCTGGCACAACAGATACCTAGAAAACAAAGGGAAAAAAAACCCAGTTTCTACCCTCAAAGAGCTTATGTTTCAAAAAGAATATTAGCATAGCACTGCCAGTAAACTGGGCAGCTAGGTGGTGCTGCAGTGGATAGAGGGCTGGGCCTGGAGTCAGGAAGACTCATCTTTCTGAGTTCAAATCCAACCTCAGATACTTACTAGGTGGGTGACCTTGGACAAGTCACTTCACCTTCTTTGCCTCAGTTTCCTCACCTGTAAAATGAGCTGGAGAAGGAAATGGCAAACTGCTCCAGTATCTTTGCCAAGAAAACCCCAAATGGAGTCATGAAAAGTTGGGCATGACTGAACAACTAATGAATTCATGACATGATTTTATAATCAGTTTTTATATTGAAACATTTTTGCAAAACATAGAAATACTTTGATAGATCCGTGACCTCCTCAATGTGAGTTTTCACCCCAGTGATGCAGATTGTGACCTAACCACCCCTCTCATTCTTGGGACTGACTTTTCTTTCACAGAGGGGTCCACCCAACATATTGGGTGTCTTTCTTGAGTTCTTTTGACATTGCAAACTTAACATCCTGTTATAATAATTACCACATTTAAAGTCTAGGGAAGAATATCATGGACCTTAAGGCTCACATAGTTACCTCCTCTTTGGGCAGGTAACTTTAGGGAGTTCATTTCACATAAAAAAGTTCTCAGTCCAGTCACAATCACTTTGAGCCTCCAGTTTGGAAAATTCCCAACAGGCAGAAGTTGGGCTCTTTGCCTACAATTATAACAGTCTCTCATAAACTCCAACCTAGTCTCTTTGTGGTTGAGGCAAAAATCAATTTACTGGAAATGTTTGGGTAAAGAAAAGGTTGATTATATTATAGCGCCTGTGGTTAGACAAACCCCGGGGGGGGGGGGGGGGAAGGAAGATAGGGAAAGAGACAAACTTTTCTAGGGACTTCTCCCTGCCTAGGTCTTTGGCTTTAAGGTACCTGGAGACCCAATGACCATCCCTTGCCCCACCCCATCCCACATTTCCTTTTGCCACAGGTCCATACTAGCTTTGCTCCTCAGAGTTGTGCTAGAAGTTTAGTTTGCTTAACTCCATGCTTCCAGAATTTCAGAATCTCTTCCAGTTATTGTGATAGTTCCTTTCTTTTACACTAATTCCTCAGGGCATGACCAATTTTCTCACACAATGACTTTGATTGATTCAAGGAGATATACAGGCCTTTTTCCACACTTGGTTTCAGCTAATTGATTCAATCAAGAAATGTTCTTATCTCATCTTAGGTCAGCTAGGTGATTCAGTGGATTGAGTGCCAGTACTGGAATCTGGAAGACTCATCTTCCTGAGTTGAAATCTGGCCTCAGACGATTACTAGCTGTGTGACCCTGGGCAAGTCACTTAACCTTGTTGGCTTTAGTTTTCTCATTTATAAAATGAGCTGAGAAGGAAATGGCAAACCACTCCAGTATCTTTGCCAAGAAAACTTCAAATGGAATCGTGCAGATTCAGACAGACTGAAACAACTGAACAACAATAAAAAAAAATCCTTTTAAGTGAGCAGGCTAATCAATGGAGCCCCATCTTTAGTAATGCATATATGGGGGTTGCCCTTTAGTTTTCCCTTATTCTCACCATATAATCAGCCAGCTCTTTTCCCATGATGGCATTCTTTACTTTGCTTCTCTTATGCAATTTATTGGTTGGTGAATGAGTGAAAAACCATTTGTTAAGTATTTACAATGTGTCAAGAACTGTGCTAGGTACTAGGGATACAAATTTAGTATTTTGTTGTTTAGTCATTTCAGTTGTATCTAACTCTTCATGACCCAAGTTGGTGTTTTCTTGGCAGAGATACTTAGGTAAACTGAGTTAAGTGACTTGCCCAGGGTCACACAGCTAATAAGTGTCTGAGGCTGCATTTGAACTTAGGTCTTCCTGACTCCAGGCCTGAAACTCTATCCACTGAGACACCTAGTAGGGATACAAACATAAACACACAGATAATGTCCTGGCCCTTAAAGAGCTTACATATAACAGATAAAGGAAAATGGTGGCGAAAGGGAGGGCGCTTTGTTCTAGAAAGTTACAGAGAGGCTGAATGGAGCTGTGGGGTATAGATTGACCCAAGCTGTCCAGGCAGAGTTGATGTGATCATAGTTCCAGAGGGGAAGAATGGGTGAGAAAGGTGAGAAAGGCTCTCCTTGATGGGACAAAGCATCTGGGAAAGAAAAAAGGACATGGCTGGAAAATCTAGAATTAAGTGCAGCATGGCTGGGAATTTTCCTGGAATAGTGGAATTGCAGCTCTCTTATACCCACCATATAACTCCTCTTTGACCTTTGGGTATCTCTTAACATTTCTCATATTTATACATTTCAATAAGACTTTCTCAGCTTAGAGGAGTGAATAAGAGTGAAGACAGAGTTGCATCTTTCATTTCAACATTTTGATATTTCAAGGATCTGTAGTTCTTCAGTGGATACCAGGTCCCTCTACTGCCTAAGAAGTTCCAGTGGCTTCTAAGATCCAGTACAAACCCTTTAACTGGCATCTAAAGGTCTTTACAACCAGGTTCCAGCTGACCTTTCCATATTTCTTACATATTATTCTTTGAGAGTTCTGTTGGCCAGCCACACCGGCCTATGTTGTGTCCTTCAACACATGATATTCTATCTCCTATCTCTCTGGGAGTCATGAGTACTCGAATACTACATCTCAACTTCCCTCCAGCCTTCCTTACCCTCAGTCAAGTAATGGTGGATAGAGCACTAGACTTGGAATCAGGAAGACCTATCTCAAATACTTAAGATCCGTGTGATCCTGGACAAGTCACTTAATTACTCTGGGGCTCAGTTTCCTCATCTGCAAAATGAGGGGGTTGAACTTGGCCTCTAAAGTCCAGGCAGGGCCTGTGTCGCATTTGTCTTTGTATGTGCATGTCTTCTGACTCCAAATTCAGCATTTTTTCCACTACATCATGACCCAATCCCAAACAAACATGAATGAATTGAGGGAAAATCTTCATTGTGCAATTAATAGGATAAATCTTTGTTCAACTAGCAAAAATGTTTTTCTTGTTCAGTTGTGTCTGACTCTTCATGGCTCCACTTGGGGTTTTCTTGGCAGAGATACTGGAGTGGTTTGCCATTTCCTTCTCCAGATCATTTTACAGATAAAGAAATTGAGGCAAAAGAAGTTAAGTGACTTGCCCAGGGTCACACAGCTAGTAAATATCTGAGGTCATTTTTGAACTCAGGTCTTCCTGATTCTAGGCCTGGCACCCTCTCCACTGCATCACCAAGTTGTCTTTGTGCCACTTAACTGCCTTACTAAAAGTGTTACTGAGTTTAAAAAAAACCATTTATTTTTAAAGCTTCATTGATACCATTTTTTATACCACCATCTTTTCCCAATGTACTTTATCCAAATCATTTAATCCTCTCTCAACAAAAAACAATTAAGCAAAGCCAAAAAATACGGTGACCACATCTGACAATATCTTGCACCAATACTCCCTCACCTTTCTACCAAGAGGAGAGAGGGATGTTTTATCTTCTGTTCTGCAGGACAATGATTGGTCATTACAATGAAATGGGGTTGGGATGTCTTTTAGTATTTTTTATAGGTAACTAATATGATCATTGTTTATAGTGGGGTTTTTTGGGGGGCTCACTCTTCTTCACTTGCATCAGTTCATATAAGGCTTCCTGGGTTTTTCTGAATTTTTCAAATTTGTCATTTCTTAAAGGGTGATACAATTTCATACATCCATATATTTCAATTCATTTAGCCATTTCCCCAGCTGATGGATACCTAATTTACTTCCACTTTTTTTTTTTTGCCACTGCAGAAGCTGATGCTAGGAATGTTTTGGTGTATATAGAGCTTTACTTTCTGTCTTTGAACTCTGTGGGATATATGCCTAGCATCATTGAGTTAATGTGTAAAAACAGTATCACTTTAAGAAAAATTATTGCCGTGTTTATTTTTACATTACCAACGGTTTCCAACATATCCCTTTCTTCACCCTATAAACATGACCTATAGCAAAGAATTAAAAAGAGAGAGAAAAACAATTCAGCAAAACTGAAAAGCATATCATTCAAGTCTGATGTTATATGTAATGTTCTATACCCGTAATCCTACATTTTTGCAAAGAAGACAATGAAAAAACCTTCTTATCTCTCTTCTTTGGGTCCAAGCTTAATCATTGCAGTCTTTACAACATTTGGGTTTGGTTATTTTGTTTTTCTTTCCATTTACATTGTGAACATTGTATCTATTGGTTTTCTGGTTCTGATAACTTCAACTTGCATAAATTCACACAAATCTTCTCATGCTTCTCTGAATTCCTCAGTTACTGTTTCTGCTGGTGCAATAACATTCCACTACATTTGTGTATCACTGGCGTTCTGCAATAGAAGAGCATCTCCTTTGTTTCCCAGTTTTTTGCTCCTATAAAGAAAGTCACCTAATCCCTCCATTCTCTTTATTAAAGTAGGCTACAATAGATTCATAAGCCATGGGCCACCAGTGGCTAAAAATGTTCTTCCTAGCTAACTTCTTCTACCCCTAGATAAACTAGTAAATAGGGGTTATTTTGAAAGTCCCAGCCCCCAAGTATTGTAATCAGAGGAGCTGGGTTCTAATCCCAAGTATGCCACTTACTATGTATATGACCAAAATTAAGTCATTTCAACTTTCTACGTCTCAGTTATCTATAAAATTAAGGGTGGGGAATAGATTCTCTTTCCATTCCTTTCAGTGCTAATATTCTTCCACTGAGGTAGTGCAGTGGATAGAGCTCTAGGTCTGGAGACAGAAAGATCTGAGTTCAAATCATTCCTCAGACATTAGGATACTGAGCAAGACACTCAGCCATTATTTGTCTGAATTTCTTCATCTGCAAAATGGAAGAAAATAATAGCATCTACCTCCTCTCTGGGTTGTTGTGAGGATAGAATGAGATAATATTTGTCAAGTGCTTTGCAGACCTTAGAGTACTATATAAATGCTAGCAATTATTACTGTCTTTGATATATCTTTCAGTTCTAATGTTATGATCTGTATAGCAAAGGGCAGTAGCTGGCAGAGACTTCAGAGGTCATCCAGTTCTCATTTTACAGATGGGAAAACTGAGGCTTAAGGTCATACAGTTAGTAAGTGTCTGAGGGGAGGATTTGAATCCAGATCTTTCTGACTTCCAGCCCAGTATCCTATCTACTATGCTACTTACAGATTTGTTCTCCACAGCCTCCTTTATCATGCAAATTAAAATATTTGGGACACAGGGTCATAGATTAAGATCTGGAAGGAACCTCAGAAGCCATTTGGTCTAATTCCTTCATTTCACAGATGAGGAAACTGAGGCCTGAAGAAATGAAGTCCATTGCCAACAGTCACATAGGTAGTAAGTGAGTCCAAATCCAGCATTTTTGGACTGTGACTCTGACCCTCATCATCTTTAAGGAAATTCTTCCACGGAGTGGGGGGGGAAATGTTATATCCAGAAGCAGAGGAGCTGGGTTCTAGTTCTGGCTCTGATACTCCCCAGATGGGTGAACTTAAGCAAGTCACTTGACCCCTCTAAGCTTCAGTTTCCCCATCTGAAAAATGAGAGGATTGGGGGTTGGATGAGATTGCCTCTGTGCTCTCTTTCAGCTTTGGTCCTGTGATGTAGGATCCTAACTTTAGGGTCCCTCCCTGTCCTAGATCTATCATTGCTCAAGGAAAAAAACCTGTTAAAATCAGCATTTCTTAGTTAAGATGGATTCTAAGACATCTCCCATCCTTTAAAATGATAATAATAGTAACAACAGCTAACATTTGTATAGCACTTACTATGAGCCAGACATTGTGCTAAGCACTTTATAATTATTATCTCATTTGACCCTCACAACAATTTGGGAGGTAGGGGCTATTATTCTCTCCATTTTATAGATGAGGAAACTGAGGCAGACAGAGGCTGGATCTGAACTTTGGTCTTCCTGACTCCGGGCTTGACACAGTATGGCCAAAGCCACCCCTAAAATTTAAAAAAGAAATCATGAGGCCATGTCCTTATGTTCCTTTTTTGCAGAAGTCTGCCCAGGGACCAAGTTGCCGTTCTCCCCTTTTAACTCCTTTGGCTGGAGCCAAAGAATTTCCAGCCAGATCTGAGAGGAAAACAAGATGACAGACTCAATGGATCAGACAGCAGGAAGGCCTGGATTTACCCCACCAGACCTGCCACTGTTCAGACTCGCTTTTTTTTTTGCAGCACAGGAAGTCCCAACTTCATAGGCTGAAGTTAAAAAAGAAACTCGGGTTATAAATAATCATGTGAGTTTCTCCCAGGCACAAGGCAGTCAAGAGGGAGCGTGCAAACAGACAAGTGTGCACTTGAAAACATCTAAAGGCACCAAAATAAAACTGATAAGGGCCTGGAGAAGTCTGGCTCACGGGAAAGGAATGGAAACTAGAACTACAGGAGAGAGCCCTGCCAGGTCCCTGCTGCATCCACTTCCTGTGCTTGGGAATGTATTTCCACAAATTCACGGGCAGCCTGCAGTGCAGCCTGGCCTGGGCTCCCATGCACCGCAGAAGAGCTAGCTGCAGGAGCTGAGTGGCAGCTCTGGTCTATAGCAGCACCAGGAGACTTCGGGCAGTCCTAGCGAGCACAGCCAGCAGCCTAGCCTTGGGTTCAAGCCTTCACACTCCTTTATGGTACCCAACTTAACAGGGAAATATCTCCTATACAGTGGAGATATTGTTGTTGCTGCTATTGCTATTGTTATAATTCTGTCAATCACATGGTCGAGCCCTTTGGTGCTGTGATTTATTGATTATCAGGTGCTTCCCCCTCCTTTCTCCAGGACCTGGCTTGTCATCTCCCTCTCATTTCAACCCTGGATTTCATCCTTGGGGCCTCCTGCTTCCTCAGTTCCCATGTTCAACATTTTTTATGCCATCTTAACCACCCATAGAGATGAGATTGAGCATTTTTTACAGGTGATTACAAATGATTAAGAAAACTGGTGCTTCTACTTTTGAAAACTGTCTGTTCAAATCTTTTGTCCATCTGTCTCTAATTTTGTTGTTCCATCATTTCAGTTACATCTGGATGGCTCTTTGTGACCCCATTTGGGGTTTTCTTGGCAGAGATACTGGAGTGATTTGCCATTTCTTTCTCCAGCTCATTTTACAAATGAGGAAACTAAAGAAAACAGGCTGAAGTGACTTGCCCAGAGTCACACAGCTAATAAGTTGTGTGAGGCTGGATTTGAACTCAAGTTCTCCTGACTCTAGGGCTGGTACTCTATCCAATGCACCACTAGCTGTTCCTGTGTATCCAACATTTCTTAGTACTCATCCTCCTTGACATGGTTAATTATCTCCTCCTCCTAGGTGCCCTCTGCAATCCATCAATGAATCTAGAAACATTTACTGAACACCCCCATGTGCTAGGCACTGTGTTAGGTGCTGGGGTTATAAATAAAAAGAATTCAATAGTTCTTAAGCTCAAAGAATTTGCATTTTCTCCCCCTGATAGCTTCCTTCACTCTGTTCTCCCTTGTTTCTCTTCTTACCTGACTATTATTATCAATATTGCTATTTTTACAAACCCTAAGTTGTAATTTACCAAAAAAACACCCCTAATTTGTTCTTGGGCTATGTTAAGGGAACTATAGTTCCTTCTCAACGTATCTTAGACATGATCTCGTCATTTACTGTGATGGTGGAATTTTGTACAATACACCTGGCTTCTTGAGCTGCGGAAACTATAAGATAATTTTTCAAAAAGCAGTCCATTCTATTTCCTCCTCTTTGATTCTGGGTCCAGTTCATCATCTATCTTCAGTTCTTGTGCAAGGTACATTAATTGATGGATTAGTCTAAGAGGGTGCTGGTCCAAGTCTATGTCATCATTAGTACAGAGCACAGCTGTAACCCATTTTTCTTTTGGGCAGGAGAAATCAGACTTGCCTCCAATGGGAGGGGTGGAGCCCCATGGTGTGTGCCTGCCCGCGTTTCTTTCCTAAGGCATGTCGGATTCAAACAGATCTGTTCAGTCCTGTTCTCACGGATGATGCAACATGACTAGAAAGGAAGTGGGGAATTGACTTACAACTCCAGGCTAAGGAATGTCACGTCTCTGAAGCGTTCTTCATATTCCCAGAAATATGTCATGACTAGGAAGGAGGAATGACTCAGAATTCTGCTGCCTCTGAACACATCGAGCCCTAAGAAGGAGGCATTCTAACTAGGACAAAGTACTCGAAAGTACTCTGGATTTCCAGTGAAGATGCCTTGATAGTATCTCTCCATGAGTGCATTGCTGGAGGATTTGTCAGCTCTGGGGGAGCCAAGAACACATCTGAGCCTGATTTTCCTGGGATTGGTAGCTGGAGCAAAAAGCACACAGGCTGATGGAACAGCCCGGGAACATTCTGAACCATGTGGATTAAGTAAATAGACAGGGAATAGTAGAACCCTATGTCTTCTCTTCTCCAGGGTAAATAGCCCCAGTTCCTTCAGCTGCTCCTTACATGGCATGGACTCAAGGCCCTTCCTCACCCTGGCTGCCCTCCTCTGGACACTGGCCAGCTGGCCAGTGTTCTTCGTAGACCGAATATACTGTTCCAGATGTCGTCTGACCAAGACGGAGTACAGTGGATCTACCACCTCCTAGTCCTGGACACTATACCTCCCTTAATGGAACCCAAGTACAAATTAGGGTTTTTAAAAAAATCAACAGCAACCATGTATTTAAGATTTGTAAAACATTTTACATGGGATTTCTCATAGGATTCCCACCATAATCCTGTGAGACAGGAGCTGTTATTGTCTTCACTTTACTGATGGGAAAACTAAAACCCACAGGGTTGAAGGGACTTGCCCAGGGGAACTAAGGGAGGATTTGAACTCAAGTCTTCTTAACACCATGTAGTAGATACCCTGCTATGCAATGAGCATACTAAGATAAAAGTGAAATAGTACCTGACCTATAGGGGGGAGCCAGTGCATGTATGAGGAGGTAGGGGATAAGAACAGGACCAATGATTATTTCACTAGCATAGGTAACTATCAGATGAGAAAATTCCCTCTACCAAGGCGGATTGGAATCTTCTTCACAACTGATACTCACAGAGAGTTAGTTGCCCAGAGCAGTGAGGGGCAGGAAAACCCAATTTTATTCAGTGGAAGATAAAGCTACCTCCCTTGAGGTATCTCCTACCTATTTGTTAAGATCACACAAGACACTTTGGCAAATGGAACTATTTTAGCAAGATATACAACAGGGAGAAGTATGTTCCCCAAAGGTGTTGGCCACTCTCATGGAGGATGTGAAGCACAAGAGACCAAAAGAAAAAGAGGATGCCCTGGGCCTGGCAGCTCTTCGTAGACCAGAGGTTCTTTCCATGTATCATAGATTCCCTGGGCAGTCAATCTGATGAAGCCTGTGGGCCCCTTCTTGGCATCATGTGTTTTAATTCATAGAATAAAATACAGTAGCTTACAAAGGAACTCAGGTATTCCTGACTCCAATTCCAGCATTCTAACCACTACCTCATCTAGTTGCTCATTGTTTGGGACTGATTTAGGGCTGATTGAATTAAATGACAGAATCTCAACATTAGAAGTGATTTTATCAGCTACCTAATCCAACTCATCCCTGAAAAGGAATTCTGGATACAAGGCAAGGAACATAGGTGAGCCCTCCTCCAGCTTCTGAAGAACCTGAAGTTGGGGAGCCCATTTCCTCCCAAAGTGGCTCCTTTCACTTATGGGCAACTCTAATGGCCGAGAAGTTTTCCTTCCATCAAGCCAACCTTGCCTCTTTGCAATGGCATACCCAGGCTCTAGAATCCAGCGAAGCATCCCTCATGAGATCCACAGCCTCTCAGAAGAGTTCAGCCTGATCAGCTAGGCAGGAAAAACCACCTGGATGAAGAATGGCTGTTGTCCAGACCAGGGGTGGGGAACCTATAGCCTTGAGGCCACATATGGCCTTCTAGGTCCTTAAGTGCAGCCTTTTGATGAAATCCAAATTTTACAGAACATGTGACCTTCTAGGTCCTGAAGTGTGGCCTTTTGACTGAATCCAAATTTTATAGAACAAATTTGTCCTGTGAGGCCACTGGTTCCCACCCCTGGTCCAGACCATGATATAGAGATGTTTATACTTGAGTCAAGTCAATTAGTCAACAGATATTTACCAAAATGTTTACAGTGCCAGGCAAAGACAGTCCCTATTCTCAAGGAGCTCACAATCCAATAGGGAGACAGCACACAAACAACCACATCATATCTATAATATTCAACACAGAGAAGGCACTAGAATTAAGAGCAATCAGGGATGGCTTCTTATAAAAGGTAAAATTTTAGCTGGGACTTGAAGGAAGCCAAGGAGGTTAAGAGATGAATAGGGAGGGAGTTCCAGGCATAGAGGACAACTAGTAAAAATTTCAGGAGGTGGGAGATACAGTGTCTCGTTTGAGGAACAGAAGGAAATCAGTATCACTGAACTGCAGAGTAAGTAGAGGTGGGTAGGGTGTAAGAAATAAGAAGGCAGGAAAGGCGCAGAAGAGTCAGATTATGGAGGGCTTTAAAGCCAAATGGAGGATATTATATCTGATCCTGGAGGTTTGAGGAATCACTGATATTTGTTGAATAGGAGGAGGTGACATGGTCAGACCTGCACTTTAGGAAGATCAGTTTGACAGATGAGCCAAGGATGGATTGGAGTAGGGAGAGATTTAAGGCAGGAAGACCAGGTAGCAGGTTATTGCAATAGTCCAGGATTCAGGTGACAAAAGACTAGACCAGGGTGGTAGCAGTGTCAGAGGAGAGAAGGGTATAGATATGAGAGATGTGAATGTGTAGAATGCGTAGAAATGAGAAGACTTGGCAACTAGATGGAGTGGTGGAGTGAGAGATTGAGGAACTGAGGACCTCAGGTTCCCATCTCCAAAATGTAGGGGTTGGATTCACTGACCTTGATGACTATCATAGCCTACAACCATTATAAATATATGCATCACCTATTGAGATGGCCCTTATATCTTCAATAGACTGTGAATGAACAATGAGTTGGACCCAGAATGGAACCAAAAGAAGAAGGCAGGCTGGATCGCACTTAGGAACCTTCCCAGCCATGCTAAGCCATCCTCTGCTACTATCTGACACAAAACCCCTTCAATTTAACAGGAAAGTACCGGTGATACTGTATGGCTGAGAATCATGGCACACCACAATCTCCAAAAAGTAACAGTCGTGAGTGACTAATGGGGGAGAGATGAATGGTGGGTGTAAGTAGACTGTAATACATTCCCAAGGATGATTAGTATGCAAGAAGTGGTCTCAAAGGCATCATCCAGGAAATGCACGATTGGAAAAGGAAGTGAGCCAGCCAAAGACTAAAACAGAAAGACCTCCCATGGACAGTCCAAGTAGTGTGCTGATACCTTCAAGATACTACAAGAGCAAGAAGATGGACTCAAGTATGGTGATTGGATCCTTTATGGAGAACCTAGAGATGAATTACATAGGACGAGAAAGTGTGGTTGGGTTTCAGTCTCCATCACTGTTGGGGTGACAGATTGATGAATCCTTCAACATAATCATGAGTCCTTTACTTTAACAAATAAGCTGTAATCAATTACTGCAACAAATAGCCCTCTTTCTATGTGGCTTAGGGTGAAGATACAGGTGTTTTTTATACTATTCTGCCATTGCTTTTATATCACTATTTTTCACAAGATTACTGAATTCTAGAGTTGGAAGAACACTCAGAGGTCATCTGAGTAAGAATGTTCTTTAGAATGGAACTAGAGAGTCATCACCCAGTCTTTGGTAGGCAGCCTTGACTGAGGAGGAACCCACTCCTGCCTAAGGTGGAAAGTGCCAAATGCTAGGTGCTGTAAGTTTTTTCTTTATATCTAGCCTAGATCTCCTCTCTAGGACTTTGACCCATTGCTCCTAGCTCTTCTGCCCCCATCCCCACCACTCTGGGGACAAGCAGAATGTGCTCAATCCTCCTTCTACATGACAGGCGGTTGTCATGTCCTCACTAAGGTTTCTTTTCTCCAGGAGAAGCATCTACAGATCTTCCTTCTTTTTTTTTTTTTTTAGGCAACTGAAGTTAAGTGACTTGCCCAGGGCACACAGCTAGTAAGATATCTACAGATCTTCAACAAATTCTCATATGATGTGGACTAAAGGCTCTTCACTATTTGCTGTGCCCTTCTCTGGATGCTCTGCAGTGTATGAATGAATGATAATGACAAATAATGGAGTGTTTAATTAAGCATTACAATGCGTTGTACCAAGCGGTGGCTCTGATAGGGAAAAAAAATAACAACCCACAAGCAAGCAAGACCATCCCTGCACTCAAGGAGCTGACATTCTAATGGTAGAGCACAACACATTAAGGGGAACTAGAAAAGGGGGAGCCATGCCTGTGGTTTGGAAATGGACAGAAAGTAGCATAGATAAGTCAAGATAAGGTGAAAACTCATTTATCAGTGCCCCAATAACTGAGTCCAAATTTCCTGTGAGAGGGAGATGAGGAGGTTGTCCAAAATGGAAGCTTATCAATGTCCTTCTTAAGCTATGTTGTCCAGAACAGAGCACAATAAGCAGCCATGGTCTGACCAGTACAGAGGACAAAGGGATTGTGATGTCTTTAGTCCTAGATGCTGCCTCTCTTAACCTGAGAAGGTATTAGCTTTTTTGATCGCCACAACACACTGTTCACTCATATTAAGCTTGGAGTCCACTAAAACCCCCAGATTTTTGCAGAAGAATGACTATCTAGATGTATCTCCCCCATCTCATACTTGTGAAGCTAATTTCTTGATCTTAAGTGTAAGATAGAGCATTTATCCTTACTACATTTCATCAGACGTGACTGAATAACAACAACAAAATGTAGATTTGCAATTTTTTCTCCTTATGCCTTTATCTAAACCAATGATTTGTTGTGGAGTCATTTCAGACATGTCCAACTCTTTGTGACCCCATTTGGGGTTTTCTTGGCAAAGATACTGGACTGATTTGCCATTTCCTTCTCCAGCTCATTTTACAGATGAGAAAACTGAGGCAAACAGGGGTCACCTAGAGCCAGATATAACTGAAACAATTGAATGACAACAACAGCAATTTGAATCTTATCATTTAAGGAGTTCAAAATTCACCTGCAATAGTCTAGCCCACATAATCTTCATCTTGTCCTCAGTCATGAGAAATTTTGCTAAATGCGTCACTAAAATCTAGGTAAACTTTATCCACATCATTCCCTTGATATATCAGTCTGGTAACTCTGTGGAAAGAAAGAAAGAAAGAAAGAAAGAAAGAAAGAAAGAAAGAAAGAAAGAAAGAAAGAAAGAAAGAAAGAAAGAAAGAAAGAAAGAAAGAAAGAAAGAAAGAAAGAAAGAAAGAAAAGAAAAGAAAAGAAAGAAAAAAGGAAATGAGATTAACTTTGCCTGGCCTGCTCTTGATAAAGTCATGTTGGCTCTTTTTGAAGCCACTTCCTTTTCCAGATATTCACCATCTCTTTAATTAATACATTTCAGAATTTTACTAGTGATCAAAGTCAAACTCATGAGCTGTGTAGGTGCTACTTTCTTTCTTTAAAAATCAGGAAAGTATTTTCCTTCTTTCAGTTCTGCCTGACCCTTTATCTGTAGTCTTGGAGATCTTTTACATAGGGGCTGGGCAATCACATTTCCAGTTCTTTCAGTACCTGGAATCTATTCTGTCTGGGCCAGGTAATGGGAAGTCATCAAGATCATCTAGATGATCCCTAATGAATTCCCACTAGTCATTTTTGCTCTCTCTCTTTTTTTTCCAGTTTAAAGGTTTTTCTTTTCACCAAAGAAAACAGAAGAAATGTGAATTGAGTTCTATCCTGTCTTTGTCACCAATTATCACTATTCCATCCACACCGAAGCAGCAATACTATGTCTTCTTTGACCTAATCTGTCTCTTTTCCCTAATATAGCTTAAAAAACCCCCACTATTTTGGGGGGGAGGTCATCAGGGTTAAGTGACTCACCCAGGGTCACTCAGCTAGTAAGTGTCTGAGGCTGCATTTAAACTCAGGTCTTCCTGACTCTAGGGCCAGTACTCTGTCTGCAGTACCACCTAGCTCCCCCCCAAAACACTGTTTTTCAACTTATTCTGCACTTTGGCACTCCATTCCTAAAAAACATACCACCTTTTTCTATATACTCCCCCAATACCTGCCCCTACCTTCATCTTCTGTTGTTGCGGAGTCATTTCAGACATGTCTGACTCTTTGTGACCCCATTTGGGGTTTTCTTCTCAAAGATACTGGAGTGGTTTGCCATTTCCTTCTCCAGCCCATTTTACAGATGAGGAACTAAGGAAAACAGAGTTAAGTGACTTGCTCGGGGTCATATAGCTAGTAAGTGTCTGAGGCCGGATTTGAACTCAGAAAGATGAGACTTCCTGATGCCAAGCCCAGTTCATTGTGCTACCCAGTTGCCCATGATTTTTAAAAACCGATTTAAAAGTTGATTGAAGAATTCCTTATGCAACCACATCAGATAGTTACTCCCTTTCCTCATTAGAATTATTTCTATTTTTGTCTTCAGGACTTCATTTCTGAGGATTTCCCATGCTTCCTGGGCTAGTTTGTCTGGCTGAATTTGAGTCTATGGCATTCTGGTTAGCCTGTCTCTAAACCCTGTGAAATCTGCTTGACAAAAATCTATAATCTGTGCTAGAATATGGCTGGCTTCCTCTCCTCCAGAAAAAATTTAAAGATGGGGTGGTCGCTTCACCCACGAGCTTCTCATCATTTCAGCTTAAAAAATGAATTGCTTCTCGTTGATGAGAATTAGGTCCAGAAAGGCAATTCCTCTTGTCCTTCCCCCACTTTTGGAAGGATGAAATTATCACTAAATCAAGCCAAGAAATCCCTAGCTGCTCTGCTTTGGCAGAGAGAGTACCACAGCAGCTGTTCAGATAGTTGACATCCCCTATCATGACTACATCATGGCTCCAATCCACCTTTATGATCTATTTCCCAAAATCCTCATCTATTTCCTCCTGTCCAGGTGGTCTGTTGTAGAGTATAATGACTACTTTTGTAGTTACTCTGGGGCCACTGTTGGGGAGGCTGCAACTGGCGAGGAGGGAATGGAGAGGAAATGTACTCCTCGGACATCGGGTGCTGTGGGACAAAGATCCAGTTGCCCCTGCCTAGTTATGGCTCTGATAGTGTATCAACTTTAATGGTGAAACTGGAAACGGGGAAATCAAATTATTTACTTTAATGGATACGAGAAATCGCTTTTTAAAAAGAGTTCCACCACTTCCCTTTCTCAATACCTCTCCCTATCTCTTCCTTTCAAAGTTCAGAACAGTTGCTGTTGTTAAGTTGTTTAATCACATCCAACTCTTCATAACCCCATTTTTATGGGGTTTTCTTGGCAAATATACTGGCGTGGTTCGCCATTTCCTTCTCCAGGATCCCCATTTTACAGTTGAGGAAACTGAGGCAGAAGTTTAAGTGATTTGCCCAGAGTCACATAGCTAGTCAATATCTGAGGTTGGATTTAAACTCAGGTCCTCCTGACTCCAGGTCTACCACTCTGTCTGCTATGAGGAAACTGAGGCAAACAGGGGTCAAACTGGCTCACCTAGCAGGGAGGATGACCCTCAACAGGGAGATTTCTGATGTACTGTGGTGCTCAGCATTTGAAAGTAGAGTTGCTATGTTCTTATACATACCATACATGGGCGACAACATGTAGACTCCAGAAAATACCATGCTGCATTTCCAGCACCTCTCAAATGAGAGAGAATCTAAGGTTCTCTCCTTTCCCTTCCAACCATAATCCCCCTCAGCATGTTCCCTCCCATAAGGTTTAGATTTGCAGGGTTTTCAGGGGCACATATATTTTTTAAAGCCCTGGATTTTGAAACTGAGGAAGAGGAGAAAGAGGAAAAAAGTTTTTTAAATGAGAGGTGGTATTGAAACATGGGTAAAGAGTAGAAGTTGGCATCCTATTTTTGGCACATTATCCATGTGATGAGCACATCATTTAACCTCTCAATGCCCCAGAAAACTCTCTAAAACTGTTACGTTGCAGAGCAGGTGTCCATCTGCATTTTGTCCACCTGCAGGTGGCCATCTGCACTAACAAAGGGAACCTTTTTCTCACCAGAAGTTCCTAACAACAATGAAATCACAGGTTTAGACTACTACTACTACTACTACTACTACTACTACTACTACTACTACTGCTACTACTACTACTGCTACTACTACTACTGCTACTACACATGTTTATCTCATCTTTAAGTTTGCAAAGCCCTTTATCAATTAATGAACAAAGAAACATTTATTAAATACTTACTGTATGCTGGACTCTGTGCTCAGAATGCAAAGACAAAAAAAAATTAATAATCCTTGCCCTCAAGGAACTGATAGTCCATGTTACTTTGCACACATTATTTCATTTGAGCCATACAACAATCCAGTGAGTTAGGTACTGCAAGCATTTTAAAAAAATTATTAGACAAGACCTGTGATGTCAATGATACAGGGAATTTCCAGAGAGGAAATTTCCTCTATCCATACAAGTTGGTACCTTCATCACAAATTAGAGTCTTAGAGGATTGCCTGGGACACTGAGAAATTAAGTAACCTACCCAAGGTCACATAGCCAGTATGTGTCAGAGAGAAGACTTGAATCCAGAGCTTCATGTCTCCAAGACTGACTCTCTATTCACTATATTATACTGCCTTAACAATGCTACCCTGGGTATTATTATGCCCATTTTTCAGATGAGAAGATTTAGGCTCTGAGAGGTCATGATATGCCTATGATCACACACCTAGTAAGTGTCAAAGGCAGGTTTTGAACCAATCAAGCAATCAATCAACTAGCATTTATTAACCACCTACTGAGTTCCAGGTACCAGACTAGGTGCTCAGAATACAAAACCAAAATGAAACAATCCTTGCCCTCAAGGTGCTTAGATTCTATTGGAGGACACAGTATGTGCACATGTAAGTATATACCAAATATACATAACCTGAATCTTTATACGGCCTGAGAGGGACTCAGCTGTTACTCAGAGACAATTTATTTTAGAGGAAAGTTAAGTCTGACTCTAACTCAACTCACATAATTGTTCCTCTCTGGGCTTCTCTTTCTCATCTATTAAATAAAGGGTCATGGTAGAAGCTTGCTAACACAGAATCACACATTTAAAGCCAGACGGTACCTCAGAGGCACACCTCATTTTACAGTTGAGGAAACTGAGGTACTGAGAAGACATGACTTGTCCAAGGTAACACAGATCATAAGGAGGACAGCCAGGATTTGAACAAGGTGCCCTGATTTTAGCTCCAATGCTCCAATTACCACTAAACCTCCTGGCCCAACTGACTCTAAAATACTAGATTTTTAATAAGGCTTCTAGCAATGAGGAAGCTCATGGTGGCTGCTTCTGAAACTATCGTGCTCCAGATGGCCACAGGATGTCACCATTTCCCTAAGACCAATCTGGACAAGGTATGTTTGTGTGGCAACTGGAAAAAAAGAAAGAAAGAGAGACAGACAGACAGAAGAAAGAGAAAAAGAAAGAAAGAAAGAAGGAAAGAAAGAAGGAAAGAAAGAAAGAAAGAAAGAAAGAAAGAAAGAAAGAAAGAAAGAAAGAAAGAAAGAAAGAAAGAAAGAAAGAAAGAAGGAAAGAAAGAGAGAAAGAGAGAAAGAGAGAAAGCAAGCAAGCAAGCTTTTTTTTTTTTAAAAAGTATCTATGTCTGAGCTCTACCTTACAGTTAGGGTTTCTGTTACATGGGCTTTCACAGCATCTCATAGCCTTTTCTTGACAAGCAAAGGAGGCCAGGTTAGTAAATAAATCCTTCAGCTATTACACAGGGAATTTCCACCCCAGGAAGAAATCTGATCCTATGTTAGCAATTAGCAATCATTGGCTCTGAGCCTCTGAGGGGCACTAGAGTGGGGAAAAGGAAATTTGGTTTTATTTTCAAAAAGGGTTTTATTGATATTCTTTCAAAAAATATTCCTGTCACTTCCCAATGTCTTCCCTCTATATCCCTGCCTTTGAAATAGTTATGCAAAACATTAGTCCTTGGGCTCTGTCTGAAAATGTATGCCTCATTTTGCCCCTGTAGTCTACCACCTCTCTGCCAAGAGATGCAGGGCATAAAAGGGAAATATTTAAGCTATGGGTCCTTTACCATCTTAGCTGCCCTTCTCTGGGCATTATCTCCTCCATACAAATGTCCTTCTTAAAATGTCGCTGAGAAGGGAAGAGAATGAGGATTAATATAGCACTTACTGTGTTCTAAGCACTGTGCTAAGCACTTGAGGAATATTATTTTATTTGATTAATGGGAAGTAAAAACAATATTCTAATGTTGTCCTGACTAGGGCAGAGTACAACCTGGACTGTCACCTTCCTAAGCCTGGGTATTATGATTCTCTTTAACAGCCTGAGGTTACATGAGCTTTCTTGGTGACCATGTCACACTGATGACTCATATTGAGTTTTTGGTCCACTAAAACCACCAGATCTTTTTTTTTTTTATGAGCTGCTGCCTTGGAAATAAGTTTTGAATTTGGCTTTTATAGCTGGTGATGCTGGGAAAAGTAATTTTGCCTAGCATTTGCCCTGCTGGGAGCAAATATCTTGGATGTTACTAGAAATCATTGTGCATGTCATGTTTGTCATGCCATGCTAATTGGTACTTACTAAGCACCTACTAAGTGCAGGGATTATGTAGGGCCTGGGTATACAAAGACAAAAGGCATCAGAAGGAGTGGGAGAAGGGAAGAGAAAAGGGGGAATAGGAAAATCCTAATGGCAGAGGGCACAGAGAGCCAGGAGGCTTCATAATCACCATAACCTTGACTCAAATCTAGCTTGACACAAACTGGTCATGTGACCCAAGCAAGTCACTCTCTTGTTACCCCACATGTCTCCCCAGACAACTCTAAGTTGTCTGAGTGATTGCCAATATGCATTGGTATGGGGAATTTCTTTGATGATGAAATCACGGATCCAGACATATATACACCCAAGCATGCACATATATATATATATATACATATTTCATACATGTGTACTTGCATGCATATATTTATATGTATGCATATATATATATATATATATGCATGTATACACACATCCATGAGGTCACAGAAGAAGAGGTATGTGTAGGAGGATAATCCAGGAAGATCTCCTGATTTTCTGGGCTGTGGTACCTCCCTGGAGGATACACTCCGGTTCTGTGGGGGTGGGCAAGGAGTCTTTTGGGGATGATTTAGCAACCCCTTATAGACTCCCATGACTGGGGGGTCTGCGTTAGAGATGATTAGCAGAGCCTCCCTATGGATAGGCTACAAAAAGAGAGGCTAATTGCTCCGTCTCTCTATTGACACCATTTTGAACTTGCAGCTTGGGATTCTACCAGTTCTATCTTGAACTTCTGTTAGGAGATGAGGAAGGAAGGTATTTCTCTCCCTTCCCCTCTGCAGCCATGGCAGCCAAGTACATATGACAGACTGATCCATGGGCCCTATCTGAAAATGTAGACCTCATTCTGCCTCTGGGGCTTTTAAAAGTCTATGCACCCACTGAAAACCCTGAAAATCTAAACCTTATGGGAAGGAACATGCTGAGGGAGGGGGGCGAGCTATGGTTAGAAAGGAAAGGAGAGAACCTTAGACTCTCTTTCATTTGAGAGGTGCTGGAAAGGCAGCATAGTATTTTCTCCAGGCTGCATGCTGTTGCCCATGTATGGTGTGTATAAGAACGTAGTAGGGCATAGAATGGAGATCTTTGGGTCCTGCACCTTTCTTGTTGCCTTTCTCTGGAAATTCTCTCCCACACATAAATGTCTTTCCTAAAATATGTCGCTGAGAAGGGAGGGTGAAGAGAACAAGCCTGTATAGCACCAGGCGCTAGGCTAAGTACTTTATCTCATTTGATCAATCAGAGTAGAAAACAGTGGAAGCAGGTTTTGAGACTGAACCTCGAATCCCTGACTTTCTCGTCTGCTTTGTGTTTCTTTCCCTAAGCGCAGGTGACTGAGAAGTGACCCTGAAAGATGGACATTTCCAGTCTTGGTGGCCACCTTCCAAGTGGCTTACTGAGTTGGGGGTGGTTGTCCAGCAGGAGAGACTTCCTGAAGCTAACTACTTCTGAGGGAAGAAGTCATGTCACTGCCATGAGAAGCAACCTGACTCAGAAAGGACTCCGAAAGCACAAAGGATTCTGTGGATGGGTGGCATCATAGTGCACAGAGTGCTGGGAACTGGAGTCAGGAAGACCTGAGTTCAAATCTGCCTCAGACACTAGCTGTGTGACCCTAGGAAAGTCACTTAACTGCTATCTGCCTCAGTTTCCTTAACTGGAAAATGGAGATAATAAGAGCACCTACCTCCCAGAGTTGTTATGAGGATCAAATGAGATAGTATTGGTAAAGTACTCAGCATTGTGCCTAGTACATAGTAGGTGCTCGATAAAGGCTTTTCCCCTTCTCCTCCCCCTCCTCCCCCTCCCACTCCCCAAGCCACATGACCTGTCTATCCAGAAGGTCAGTACAGGTCAGAGATAAAGTGAAGCATCTGTCTTGCAGTCCCATGAAGTGCTTTTACCTTTGGGAGAGAATATAATGATGGTGATGGCTTATCATCTTTTGTATTTTGAACATTTATCTTGAAGTAGAGGAAATAAATAATGTTCTATACCTTATCTATGTTGTACATCAAATACCTTTCTAGTTGTACATCAAATACCTTTTGAGCAAAAACCCTATTAATCCCTTTTACAGAGTCCTTCAATGTGAGTCACAGATAAGCTTTGTTGTGGGGATTTTTTTCTGAAACTTTGGGGTGGGGTAAATGAGCCAGAGTAGGAGAAAAGCCTGACTCCCCTTGTGGGAGGGGACTGCTCTCCACTCCCACCCAGTCATGGGTTACATAGGTACGTGCCACCCACTGACTCCAGACTATAAAGATGGGCTACAGTAGGAGCAGAGTTCATGTGCAGTCAACACATGCCATGCCTTCAATGTTCTCAGGCATTGGTGTCAAACTTGAATGGAAGGCGGAAACAAAACCGTATGGAAGGATTGCTGCAGCCAGCATAGTTACTTACATGATCTATATTCTATTGTATTTTATTGGCTTCGTTAAATACTTCCCAATTACATTTTAATAATAACAATAACAACAATAATCATTTTGTTGTTTGGTCATTTTTCAGTTGTGTCCCATTCTTGATGACCCCTTTTGGGATTTTCTTGGCAAAGGTACTGGAGTGGTTTACCATTTCCTTCTCTAGCTCATTTTACAGATGAGGAAACTGAGGCAAATAGGGTGAAGTGACTTGCCCAGGGTCACACAGCTAGTCAATGTCTGAGGCCAGATTTGAACTCAGGAAGACGAGGCTTTCTGCCTCCAGGCCTGGTGACTCTATCCATTGCGCCACCAAGCTGCCCCAACAATAGTAATAATTATCATTTATATAGCATTTACATGTGCCAGGGACTGTGCTAAGTGCTTTACACTTAGTATCTAATTTGATCTTTTTTTTCCCCCCTTTCCCCCCTCCTTACCCCCCAAAGTTGCTGCAGCAAAGGGAATGATGTTTGACATGCTCTGTTCTCCTGTCCAGGCTGAGGACACCTCTCTCTAGGGCAGTCCCTTAGCTGAGAATCCCTGCATTGCCCCCCCGGGTTCCAGCCCACACCCATTTCTGTGGATGAGATACCGTCCGCTTTGCACTGCTCCCATACACCAGGCCGGAAACTGCACAGGCCAGGGAGTTATCACCTGACCTACTCAGGTGTTCATAATATTGCTGAGTGTGGTCATAATATTCCTAGAGAGGTCACAGCAGCATCTCCAAACACAGTTCAAGGCACCTTTTTGGGTACCCCTATGAGGGCAGGCCAGTCAGTCAGGTGACAGACCTGCCTCTTCCCCATGGCCAGTCAAGTGGGAAAGAGGGAGGCAAATGCCCAGGTGGAATTTTCCCATTGACCAAACTGATATTTGAATGTTACAAGCACATCAAGTCAGGGAATATCTGGGATAAGTGTTGAATTTAATCTAAGCCAAGCCAGTTTACCTGGCTAATACAGGGAAAGAAAACTCACACCATTGAGACCTGAGCAATGACCATTCATTCACTCAAAAAGCACATAGTAAGCACCTACTATGTGTTAGGAAACCCCCCAGCACGTATTAAGCACCTACTGTGTGTTAGACCCTAGGGATACCAGTGAAAAAAGCTACTGCCATTTTGTTGGAAGGCAACAATGTATATACCAATAAAATCATTTCAGAGTAGATACTAAGGAGAGTCCAAGTCATTTCCAAGGGTAAATAAACTTCCTGTAGGAGGTGACACTTAAGCCAAGCTTTGAAAAGAGACAGGAGGCTCAGTGGAGAGAGATCTGGACCTAGAATCAGGAAGAACTGAGTTCAAGTCCAGCCTTGGACACTTAGCAGTTGTGTGATTCTGGGCAAATCACTTCACCTTGTTTGCCTCCGTTTCCTCATCTGTCAAGTGAGCTGGAGAAGGAAGTGGCACACCATTCCAGTGTCTTTGCCAAGAGAATCCAATGGACGGTAGTGGTGTGCTATGGTCACAAAGAATCTATGTGACTGAACAGATTCTTATTGAGGTGAGAAAGGGATGCATTTCAGGCAAGCTGGACAGCCTGTGGAGGTGGGGAAACGGAATCTCTTTGATGAGGAACAGCAAATAGGTCAATATACTCACTGAAACAGCAAAAACCTTATTTTATTTGTCTTATTAGAAAAAGATTCTTCTAGGCGTCTTGCTTTAAATTGGTGGGAGGTTGGCAGGCATGGACATCCCCAAATTTTGTGTCTTATCCTCCCAGGATGAAATACTAGATGAGATTCTCTGACTTTATGCAGCAGAGAGGAGTCTCCTAAGCTCGCCCAAAGGGGCCTGATTATTAATGCTGGGTTATTTTTTTTTTTAGTCTACAGAAGAGCATTGCCTTCTGGACTCTGACACAGAGGAGTTATCAAACCAAGCCAGGCAAAGGGGAAGGCAGCCTCGGTCAAACACCCCAAAGGAGGGAGAGATAAAAACTGAGAAGTTCACTTCAACCTTGACAGATTGCATAAGAATGATCAGAAGCAGAAAGTGGTTCAAGACAGATAGTATTATCATTCCCTCTGAGTCACAAATGATTTCCTGACTAAATTCTGAGAATTTAGCAATAAAACATTTCCTTCTTTCTACAGAATGTAGGGTTTGGCTTATTTAGAAGGGCTGCAAGTCCAAGGCTGTTCGAAAGGTATCTCCAGTTCAGTCTCTTTTTATCTCCCAGAAGCCTCCTCCAGTTGCTCAGAGAACCACCACTCTGTAGGGGCAGTTCTACAGTGGAAGGAATCATGACTTAGCTTTCTTTGCTCTTCAAAGATCTGATTGTGCCAAGTGACCAAGGCTCACTTGACTGGAAATGGTATAATAAATCAGTGTTACAAATCCTAATGCCAATCTTGCTGTACCGTGAGCCTAGCTTGGGTCACCACCCAATACCTCTGTTTCCTCCCTCACTCAGATCAAAGTCAATTGCAAGTCATATCATCATCTCCCTGATGTCATGGTCCTCTTTCAGAACAAAAGACAAACCACAACACAACCACATCCTTCTGTTTGCACAGTTTACACCTTGTATCTGCAGAATCATTTGCATGTTGTCTCCCCCATTAGAATACTGATACTTGAAAGCTGGAAGTGAGTTTTTGCCTTTCTTTGTATACACAGCACTTTATATAATGCCCTGTACAAAATAAATCCTTAAGAAATGCTTGTTGACTGACTGACTGACTGTGTTCCCTAAGTAAGTCATTTAAGTTTTCTGTGCCTCCGACAACTTCCTAGAATTCATCTGCTAAGTTATAGACAGTTTGTGATCTGCATTGGTAAGCTGAGTTCCACACCAGGATCTCCCCAGGCTGATGAAATCACAGAATCTTCGGATGTTCTTGGATTATAGAAAGTTACAGTCTATGCCAAACCACACCACAGAATCTTGGGAGATGGAAAGTCAGTCAGCAAACTTTTTTTAGGCACCTACTATGTGCCAGGCACTGTGCTAAGCACTAGGGATACAAAGAGAGGCAAAAGACAGTCCCTGTCCTCAAGGAGCTTACAATCCAATGGGGGAGCTGGGACCTTAGAAGTTATCTATTCCACCCGGAACCTGGAGAAGGAATATTATTTTCAATATGCCCAACAGCTTCTGCTTGTGACATCTAGCTAATGGCTTCCCCATTGCACTTCTGGGTGGTTCTGGGAAGAAGCCTTTGCTTCCATTTAGTCCAGGTCTTCCTCTTTGAAACTTCTGCTCCCAGGTCCTTGTTCTGCCCTCCAGGGACAAACGGAGCCGAAGTCCCATTGCTCTTCCCCTCAACATCCATTCCAATACTTGAAAGCAGTTCTCTTACGCCTCACCTAAGTCTTCTTTTCCCCAGGCTAACCCTTCCCAGTTCCTACATCTGATTCTCAAGTAACATGTTTTCCAGTTTTGTCGCCTTCTGGATTTTCTAGTGTGTCAATGTCTTTCTAAAACATTACGGTGGTTCTGGCATTGGGACATTGCTGGAGGATCTGTCAATTGGTCTCACCCCTTGGGAAAACCATTTGAAATTTTGCCCCCAAATGACTGAGATTTCCATATTCATCAACCTCCAGGAGCTCCCACTGCCAGGCGTGGTCAATCCCAAGGAAGTCAATGACGAAAAACAAAGGCCTTGTATGTATCAAAATATCGACAGCAGCACTTTTTGTAGTAGCAAAGACTTGGAAACAAAATAGATGCCCACTGATCGGGAAATGGCAAGATAAATTGTAGCACATGAACATAATGGGACTTAAATTTCTTAATTGCACTATAAGAAAAAAGAACTAATAAGAACATAGAGAAGTTTGGGAGGATTTGTGCCCAGTGCCTGGCACATAGTAGGTGCTTAATACATGTTTATTGATTGGTCAATTGACTGAACTGTTGCAATGTGAAGTAAGCAGAACCAGGGAAAGAACACACAATGAGTTTAACAATGTCCAAGAAAAAAGAACAATCACTATATCAGGAGAAAAAATAGCCCAAACTGAATGTTATAAAATTATGAAGATGAAGTTTGGCCCCAAAGAAAAATAAGAAAATGTACCTCTCTCCTTCCTTTGCGGACGTGAGGAACTATAGCAGTAGGACGCTTCATGAGATACCAGACTCAGGTGATGTATCAGTTAGTTTTGTTGAATTGTGTGTTTTTAAAAATCCTTTGTTATATGGGATGACTCTCTGGGGAAAGACATGTTAGGAAATTAAGGTAATGTAAAAACAAAAGAGAACAATAAAATTTAATTTTTTAAAAAGTGATGCCTGGAACCAAACACCATATTCAGATTTTCTAGTCATCTGGTTGAGGCAGAGTACAATAAGATTTTCACCTCTCTTGTTCTGGGCACCAGAGTCCTAGAGAAGCAATGTGGTTTATTGGGGAAAGTATTGGATGGGACCTCAAAGGAACTAGCTTTGTTACTGCCTGGGTGACCCTGGGCTTGGGTCTCCTCACATCAGAAATGAGGGGGCTCAGTGAGAAGCTCTTTAAAGCGCCTTCAGCTCAGACTCTGTGTTTCTAGTAATATATGCAAAAGCTTTTTTGGTTGACTTTGCTTCATAGATTGGCTTCATAGACATTTCTTAAAATCCCTTTACCTTTTTCAAACTGTTGTCTAATGGTGACCCCTTCAATCTGTACTATGTACAGATGAGTTTTTTTTTCCAGATGAGTTTTTGTCTGTGTTTATGCCATACAACTCATCAGATCCTACAGAAGTGGGTAGTGGAAAGTGTTGGATTTAGTCGAACAACTTAGATTCAAACCCTTCTTCTTGCTCTTTATGTTCCTTGTGGGCTTGACATCAGCTAGACCTTACTTTTGCATTCCTTACAGATTAATCATGTTAATTGTGTGATTGTAATTTTGTGGCCTACGGTGGAACATGGTTTATGAAAGTCTGTCTTTTCCTTACCCTCAACAAGGATGTTTCAATACGTATGGAAATTATTCTTATAAAATGTGTACACCTGAGAAAACAGAACTAAACGATTACTGACATTCTCTCAGTTGCATTTGTTGTTGTTGTTAACAAACTCCAAATTTTTCCTCCTGCTGCTTTGGTATTTTCCCTTCTTTCTTATAACTGGAGATTGAATCCCTCAATGACCCTAAAACTACATGTCCTCTACATTCCTATCCCTACCATGTGTACTTGGACTTGGTCCAGTTCAACTGTCTGTCCCACCTTTGTGGTGTTCCCCCCAACCCCATGCCATTTTTCTACTCCTTCTGGCAAAACTTCAAAGACTGTAAGGTTAGAGTCCTAATGTTATGGCTCTAACTCTTCTTGAAGGGGGAAAAGAGTTTACCATAATGAAATTTACAGATCTTTTCTATTTTTCATCTGTGTGTTGTCCTTCTTCCTGTTTCATCCTTAAGTACCCTGAGATGATTAGTTAGGTCTCTCTTTAAATTTGTTTTCCCCTCCACTACTTGTCTCTACTTCACAAGGTAATACAGCTTATAATCTTCCACTATCCTTCCCTGTAACATTCTAATCTTTTGTTGATCTTGGCTGCCATATCTTTACTCTTGGCAAAGAGATCAAGGGTTTCCTGACTGAGTCGGTTTCTAGGCTTTTTTGGTCTCCTCGTTATGGCGATTTATTTACTCTGGTTAAACTTCTGTATGAAATTATTGTAATTGGAGCCTGTGTCCTTTCCACCCTTCATTTCCTATTTTGGAAGCATCAATAACTTGTTTACATTGATGTCACATACTGAGCACTGGTTTAATGTAGTTATGTAATGGTAAAGATTAAATATTATGTGGGTGGGGGAAGAAGGGGGAGAACCATGGAATGAGAAGCGCAGACTTAGAATATGACTTCTTGTTTTACAGGCTTACTCTGTAAATAACTTAAGAATCATTCTGTGAATTACTCATTGGTGTTATTACTTCTACTGGTGTATTTTTTGAGTTCATGATGTACCAACCAGACTGTACATATTAAGGTCATTTTAGGATTACAGAGCTAGACCTATGAGGGATTTCAGAGGGCTCACGTTTTACAAAAAAGGAAATTGAGGTTTGGAGAGATTGAAAAGCTTTCTCAAGTCACGCAGTTAGTATATGTCAGAAGCAAGATTACAACCCAGGTCTTTCTGACTCTAGGCCTAGCACTCTATGTACGAACCCAGCTGCCTCTTTCCTCATCTATAAAATCAAGAAAATGGTGTCTGAGCTTCCTACCTGTTACAGGAATCAAGTGAAATAATATAAAATGTAAAATGTTGTAGAAAAATATATGTAGTAAGAATTTGTTGTTACATCCTCCCCCTCTTCCTCATCATTCCTTCTTCCAGACTCCAAAGAAGTTTCTCTCCTCTCTAAAACAAACACTACCATGTAGACTCAAAAATAGGCAGTAGATTCTCATCTCTAGGATCTGTTCCCACAAGTGTCTCTTCCCTGGAGCCATTTCTAGGGGGGTTAGGGTCTAAAAGTCCCAAGTTTGTGATTTCTGTGATCTTCACCATCTTTTCCTGACCTGTTTAATATTTTGAATCAAATCATGCCATGTGCTCTTCAATCTCTGACATTTTTATAAACATGAAGGAGAGAATATTCTTGAAGGAGAAAAAAAAATCAGAAATGGATAACCTGTAGGCTGAGAGGATAGAGTTGGGATTGGGAGGAAAATGAAAGTGGCAGGATTATAAAAGGGGACCTGCCAATTCTAACCCATGTATGTATGTATTTATATACACACATGTGTATCTGTGGATATTTGTATATATATGTGTGTATATGTGTGTGTGTGTGTGAAGGAAAGAAGGATTCTTATGAACTAACTACTGTTTGTATTTGAACACTAACTGTGTTTTTAGGATCAGCTAGGATCATTCTTTCCTCTAGGCTGATTCTGGACTCACTACCCAGCTTGCCTAAGTTATCCGGGCAAACCCTTTACAAACCTTGCCCTCTTTCTTTCTATGTTTTTCCCCTTTTAACTTTTGGACCTAGTTCTCCACTGGTGTAGAGAACTTCCCTTGTTGATCTAGATCCAACTTATCATCTTAGAGAGTTATGACTTACCCAAGGTAACACAGATAGTATTTGTCATAGACAGGATTTGAATCCAGGTCTTCCTGACTTTAAGGCTGACTATTCATTAGGCCAGGCTGCCCTTCTTCTAACTAGCATCTACAAATTCCCTCTCCATAGACTTTTTCCCCTCTCCCCTTTAAATATGTTTGAACCTCTACTATCTTTTGTTTTCTTTTTTTGCTTTTTGGTGAGGCAATCAGAGTTAAGTGAATTGCCCAAGGCCACACAGCTAGTAAGTATCAAGTGTCTGAAGCTGGATTTGAACTCAGATCCTCCTGACTCCAAGGCTGAAGCTCTATCCACTGTGCCACCTAGCTGCCCCATAAACCTCTACTATCTTAAAACACACACACACACACACACACACACACACACACACACACACACACACACCCCACTTTACTTTTCCTTACCATTCCTTCCATCTCTATCTCTGTTTCTCTCTCTCTCTCTCTCCACACACACACACACACACACACACACACATACATATGTATATATATATATACACATATATATATAAAATTATATATAATCTCTCCTTCATTGTGAAAGCCAAATTTCTTCACCTACTTCCTTTACCTTTTTTTTTTTTTAGCAGATTTGTAATTCCACTGATCTAGGGAGCTCCCAATGAGAAAATTGCCTCTATGAGTACCAACCAGCAACTGTTCCGTAACTTACAGTACCATGGCATGTTCTTTCTCATTCTCACCTTCCAGATTATCCTCTAGATGACTAAGAGAAAAGTGAAAGCTCTTCAGCAGGCTCCTAAGTCTCTTGGAAGCCTTTCCTACCTCCTGGAAAAGTAGAAGAGTTCTTTAGCAATAGACAACTCTGATTCGTATTTGGGAGCCGAGTATTCCAGGTAAAGATCTGGAGTCAGTTTCTCAAGGGAGGATCTTCTTGGGGAGGGAAAGGACTGAGTTTCTCCCTCTCTCTTCCTCCCTCCTCTCCTCTCTCCTCCACCCCTGGCCATGTCATTGGAGAGGCTAGTAGGAGACAATGATTCATCTTGAAACAAAGAAACATACCAAGGAAAAACATAAAAACACATGGATAGAAAATCAGCCACTTGAGGGAAGAAGCTTCAAGGAATGGGACTCCTTGCCCAGAAAAGAATGCTGACTAATAACTCAAAAAAGAACTTCTAGTATCTAGTGGTTTCAAGTTATCTCTTTGTCACGTATGTATCTCAGATGCTTTAACACCATCCTGATCCCACTATTCTCATGAATATATGTGTATTTGTGGGAGTATGTGCCCTTGATTTTTAGAGAGATGTTTTATATCAACACTTCTTACTATACCACATTTGTAAATACCCTTTCTAAAAGCTATTAAGATTGGCTGATAATCAATAGGGGGCTTACCAGTAGGGGCTCAAGATTTACAGTGTTAGAAACTTCAGCCCTTTGCAATTGCCCTGAAACTCTGAGGGGAGAAGCAATCAGCCACTTTCTTGGGCTCCAGCCTTCCAGTGTGAGTGGAAGTCAGGAAATTATCCCTAGAGGGGGTAGAACATCAGGGAGGACTTCATGTACAAGGCACCTGATCTGGGCCTAAAAGGAAGTCAGAAATTCTAAGAGGAAGAATTAAGAAAGGAGGGCATTCTGGGCATGGTAGACAGTGATTGCCAAGGTACAGAGATGGAAAATGGAATTTCATGCATGTGGAATAGCCAGTTCATGAAAGGGAGTTATGTGCACTCAACCTGGAAAGATAGAAGCTGAATGTTCACGGTTCCATCTTCAGATTCTGCCTCCATCACTCTATTCTCATTCTCATAGACTCATCTCTTCATGAGGTGATGGCTTCAACCATCACCTTTATGTTAATAACTTCTGAATATACATATCTGACCCTTCTTTTCAATTGTTTTGTAAGAGATCTCCATTTGGACATCCCATAATCATCTCGAACTATGTGTCCTGAACTGAACCCATCATCTTCCTCCCAAAGCAAGATGCCCCATTTTTGTCTCCAATACCACTATTCTTCCAGCCTTACTGGCTAAAAACCATAAAGAAACCCCTGACTTTTCCTTTTGCTTCACCTCATGTCTTAAATGTCACCAAGTCTTTCTTGGAAATGGCTCTTAGAGTCACTCTTTGTCTTCATCCACACGGCTGTTGCTCTTTTCCTAATCCTCATTACTTCATCACCAGATCATTGTCACGTCTCCCTTCTTGGTCTCTCTGCCTTGAGTCTCTTCTCTACCCAGTCCATACTTCATCCTGCTGCCAGACAAATTTTCCTGATATATTGCATTTACATGTCATTCCACTGCTCAAGAACCCAGTCTAAGTCAGGATGCTATCTTCTTGTCAAAATATGGTACAGAGGAAAGAATACTGGCTCAAAAATTGGAGAACCAGGGGTCAATCCCCCATGCTGTGATGTGGGGCAAATCACTGAACCTGGGCCTCAGTTTCCTTTCCTGTGAAAATAAGAGAGTTGTACTAGATGACTTCTGAGCTCCCCTTTGAGTATAGATCTGTATTCCAGTGAAACATGCTAGGGTAATCCTTTGTCATTATGTTGAGTTGTATCTGATGATTTTTAAACAACCCAAGGTTATAGTAATTCTGTCCCTGGAAGCGTAGTCATGAATGGCTTGTGATTTTGCCCCCCCAGTTAGGGCGCAATGGGCTTGGCAGTTGAGATCCCAAGCCTATGCTAGGAAAGGTCATGCTATCCTTGGTGTCTCCTGAGGCCGCTTCACACCCTCATGCCATGAACAAAGGAACATCAGGAAACAGGACAGGCTCAGCCACAGGTGTTCATGAGAAATCAGATGAGTTCTAACAAGTACAGAATTTAACAGAATCTTTATTTAGAAATGACGAGTGCCCAGCACATCCCACTGAAGTAAAGCAAGAAGTGAGGGTGAGGACCTCCAGGTCCTCTGGTCTGCTATTCTCTCAGCACTCTGGGTGTGGAGGAAGGCAGAAAGAAAGAGAGAGAGAGAGAAAAAGAAAGAAAGAAAGGAAGAAAGAAAGAAAGAAAGAAAGAAAGAAAGAAAGAAAGAAAGAAAGAAAGAAAGAAAGAAAGAAAGAAAGAAAGAAAGAAAGAAAGAAAGAAAGAAAGAAAGAAAGAAAGAAAGAAAGAAAGAAAGAAAGGAAGAAAGGTAAGAAGGAAGAAAGAAACAAAGAAAGGAAGAAAGAAAGAGAGAAAAAGAAAGAAAAGAAGGAAGGAAGAGAAAAAGAAAGATGAGAACAAGAAAGGGAAGAGAAGGAAAGAAGAAAGGGAAAGAAGAAGGAAGAAGGAAATGGAAGGAAGGAAGGAAGGAAGAAAGAAAGGAAAGAAAGAAAGAAAGAAAGAAAGAAAGAAAGAAAGAAAGAAAGAAAAAGAAAGAAAGAAAGAAAGAAAGAAAGAAAGAAAGAAAGAAAGACAGTCATATACTCCTCTGCATGTCTGTTTGGTGGTAATCTCTTATGGAGTTCCATGAAGGCTTGGACAGATAGCTGTAAATATCACCACCACAGGTCACCATGATGAGTCTGCTGCTTTATCTGTATGGGCTGTTGGGGTGGGGTGGGGGAACCCCTCCACTTCTGTCTTCCTCTTGGGAGAGGCTCAGAACTCCTGCCCTCCAGTCCTGATCCAGTGTCAGCTTCCTCTTTCCAAACTGGAGAGAACTACAACTCCCAGGGTCTGCAAAGCCAGTCCAAGCCTTGCCAGGGGGCCCACTGCAGTAGATCCTCACACCAACCCCTTGAGGGAAGGCAGGCACTACAGACACCGCATTCCCTTTTTATGGAGAAGTTGATTAAGTTACCCACAGTCACAAAGCCAACCATTACTGGAAACAGGATTCGAACCCAGTTCTTCTTGACAAGCAGTTCAGTGCTCTAGTCACTATGGGGCAGTTAGGTGATGCATTTGATAGACCATCACAGTTGGAGTCTGGAAGACCTGAGTTCAAATTTGGCCTCAGACACTTATTAGTTATTAGCTATGTGACCTTGAGCAAACCCCTTACCTTCTATCTTGCCTCAGTTTCCTCATTTGTAAAAGGAGGATAATAATGTCGTCTACCTCCCAGAGTTGTTATGAGGGCAAAAGAGATCATATTTATAAAGTACTTGGCAAACCTTAAAGCTCTGTTATTATTATATCATACTACTTCCATGGATTCCATCACCTACCAGTGGACAAAGATGGCATTCGGTTGAAATATTGAAGGAAAAGGAAGGAGGATAACTTTTCCACTATCTTTTGCTATTGCTTTTTCTTGTGGTCAAGGTAACAAGTATTTATTAAACCCCTACTGTGTGCCAGGCCTTTGCTAAGTGCTGGGGATACAAAGAAAGACTTTTAGAAAAGCTCCTGCCCTCGAGGGGCTCAGAGTCTAATGACTAAATGCAAAGCTATAGACAGGATAAACTGGAGACTTCTCCGAGGGAAGTGTGCCTTGCATATTTGTTGTTCTTGTTCAGTCACGTCTGACTCTTTGTGACCCCATTTGAGGTTTTCTTTGCAAAGATACTGGAGTAGCTTGCCATTTCCTTCTCTAGCTCATTTTACAGGTGAGGAAACTGAGGCAGACAGGGTTAAGTGACTTGTCCAGGGTCATATAGCTAGTAAGTGACTGAGGCCAAATTTGAACTCAAGTTGTCCTGACTCCAGGCCCTGTGCTCTATCCACTGAGTCACCTAGCTGCTTTGTACATAGTAGGTGCTTAACAAATGTTTCTTAACTGACTGATTGGCAGGGAACACACTGGTGTTAGAGCATTGCCTAGAGGCCATGCCCATAATCACACGGCCAGGGTGTATCAGAAGCAGAACTTGAGCCCCAGTCTCCCTAACTCCCACACCATACCCAACCAACTAGGTACTTAGTACTAGTTCCCTGATTTACATTAAATCGAATCCCCTTTCCTGCCTCCTCTTTTCCCTGCCTGAACCACCTCCCTGATGTCTTAGTAAGTAGATTTGGATTATATTTCAACTTCCTTCAAAAACAACTCTCATAGAAAAGCCACTGTCCCCACCAGGAAATGCTTTCTCAGACCATTGTCACTTTGCCATATTATGTCATAATTTTGTGTAAATTATGCTCATCCACTCCACCCCGGATAGTTGCTGAGCTGCCCCCCTTCTCCTTTTAAGATGTGGAAATTTGAGGTGTATAAAGGAGACCAGAGGAAGTGGCATCATGCTCATGGAATGCCAGAAGAAACCTTTGTAAGAAGTGACCCCAAACATGGTCAAGTCGCTGGGGCCAGGTTTGTTTGGGCACACGCTCAGTGAGCTGGCGTCAGTTTCCATCTTGATCAATGAGTAAACAGGTGACATAGAGGTGCTGTCTATCCCACATCTGCCTGGAGAATGTCAAAGCCCTCTATTGAACAACGCTTAGGCAACAGATTTCAGGGCTTCTGCAGTTTGAGGGAAGAGACACGAAAATGTTTAATTTATGGCTTAATTCATCAAACAACTGGAATGTTTGTCACTGTGGGAAACCCTCCATTAACCCATTTCTAACTTACCAGGTAATCTTAGAGTCAGGGCTCTTTTAGGGGATCCATGAACACAGATGAGAGAAGAAATATTCCATCTTTATTTTTTACTAGCTAACTGAAATTTAGCATTTTCTTCAGTTATGAACATAGGCAACAAACCATTATGGTAAGAAGGGGTCCCATAGGTTTTACCAGACTGCGAAAGGGGACCATGACCAAAAGAAGGTTAAGCCCCACTACTTCCAGAGTTGTTTGGGGCTCAGTGACTAGTACCATACTAGCTTTGAATCCTCATCTTCTTTCCTGTTAGACGCTACACCACCATTTCATTTCTCTGGGACTCAGTTTCCTCATCTGCAAAATGGGGACAATTATAGCAGCCCACTTCATAGGTTATGGTGAAGATCAAATTAGCATGGTGTGGTGGGTTGTATGCTAGATCTAGAGTCAGAGGCGGTGGAAACTTGGTCAGGTCGATCTGCAGAATGAAGGGTGTGAACCAAAAAATAGTTCAAATCCTTTACAAGTTAGATCAATGATGATGTGTGTGTTGTCTTCCTCCATTAGAATGTAAGCTTTTGCTTGTATTTGCATTCCCAGGGTTTATTGGGAGTAGTGCCTGGCCTATAGCAAGTACTTAAATGCTTATTCATTGACTGACAATAATAATACAGGAGGAAAAAGGAAGAGAAGGAAGGAAGGGAAGGAGGGAGTGAAGAAGGAAGGCAGGGAAGGAAAAAGGGAAAGAGGAAAGAAGTAAGGAAGGGAGGGAGGAAAGGAAAGAAGAAAGGAAGGAAGGGAGGGAGGGAGGGAGGGAAGAGGGAGAAAGGAAAGAAGGGTTAATGATCTGGTTATTCTAGGTTTTTGTTTTTTTCTTTCCAAACCAGAGTTCTTTCCCTCCACATCACCCCAAGCCATGGTTTTCAGTCCTTTGAATTCTTGCTAAGTCACATCATTCACTGCCCTGATCTGCTGCTCTGATCCAGATATGCAAACAAAAGATTTCAGGAAGCCCCAACACTACTAATTACCTGAAATACAATGCCAGTGTCACCTGACATCACAGGAACACACAAGAGGCTGATGAAAGGAAGCAGTTTATTGCTTTACAAATGTCTGTGGGCTGGGGAGTCCAAAGCCTTCCTTTGCATGGAAGTTAATGACCTCTTACAAGAAACAACATGATTCAAAGACAAGGTGATGCCAGAGGTTCATGGGACTATGGAGCTAATGCTGGAAGGGACCTCAGGGGCCCTCCAGGCCAACCCCATCATTTTGCTGATGGGGTTTTTACTGATGAGGAGATGACAGAGTTGCCACTTCACAGCTCCAACATCCTAGGAATGCGCTCCAGATCATCAAACCTGTACTCAAGAAACCACAGCCATAGCTAGAAATTCTGGCCCCCAGGGTAAACTCAACTGGGGGTCTGGGTGGGGCTAGACCACCCACCTCAAGCATGACTGTAAGCAACTGAAGCAGACTATGCCCCAACCATGCCACTTTGTGGTGGTGGCCCAAGGTCAAACAAGGGAACAGGGGTGAGCTAAGGCTCTGCAGGGATGGAGGAGGACTGGGAGGCACAGGAATGATTGGAGAAAGGAAATGTGCCCCCTGGATATTTGCTATCCTTGGGCCCAAGCCCCAGCCACCCTGCCCTAGTTACAGCTCGATTGGCAACATTCTGAGAAAGGTCCTGACCACAGGTATAGTACAGAGATTCTCTAGATTCACCAGTTCTCTAAATGATTGGGCATCTCCCCAGCAGAACATAAGCTTTTTGAGGGCAGGCACCACTTCATTTCTTTATCTTCTTATACTTACTCTCTAGCATGATGACTGGCAGGTAGTCAATGGTTACTCAATGTCTGTGGATTTATATGAATTGAATTGCATCCTTACTGTGGAAAGAACATTGGCATTGGAGTCAGAGGACCTGGGTGACCTTATTTCTCCTCTGCAAAATGAGGGGATTGGGCGATATAATCCATATGGTCCCTTCCAATTCAACATCTATGATCCTAATTTTTGTCCTAATAAGAATGAAATCCTCTCCAGAGGCCAAGATCTCCAGAGATGAAGCAGGGATGTCCATTATCACCACTATTATTCAACACGGTACTAAAAATGTTAGCTTTAGCTATCAGAGAAGAAAAAGAAATTGAAAGAATTAGAAGAAGCAAAGAAGAAACTAAGCTATCATTCTTCGCAGATAATGACAGTATACTTACAGAATCCTAGACAATCAAGTAAAAAATTACTTGAAATAATAAACAAATTTAGCAAAGTGGCAGGATATAAAATAAACCCACATACATCATTGCCATTTCTAATATTACTAACAATGCCCAGCAGCAAGAGATAGAAAGAGAAATCCCATCTAAAATTACTGTGGACATTATAAAATATTTGGGAATCTACCTCCCAAAACAGGAACTCTATGAACACAATTACAAAATACTTTTTATACAAATAAAGTCAGATCTAAGTAATTGTGAAAATATCAGTTGCTTATGGGTAGGCTGAGCTACCTAAATTAATTTACCTATTCAGTGTCATACCAATCAAACTACCAAAAAATTGTTTTATAGAGCTAGAAAAAACAATAACAAAATTCATCTGGAAGAACAAAAGGTCCAGAATATCGAAGGAACAAATGAAAAGAAATGTAAGGGAAGGTGGCCTAGCCGTACCAGATCCTAAATTGTATTATAAAGCAGCAATCATCAAAACTACTTGGAACTGGCTAAGAAATAGAGATGTGGATCAGTGGAATAGGTTAGATATACAAGACACAACAGTCAATGACTATAGTAATCTACTATTTGATAAATCCAAAGACTCTAGCTTCTGAGATAAGAACTCACTATTTAACAAAAACTGCAGGAAAAACTGGAAAATAGTATGGCAGAAACTAGGAATAGACCAATATCTTATACCCTATGCCAAAATAAAGTCAAAATGGGTACACGATTAAGATATAAAGACTGATGCTATAAGCAAACTAGGAGAGTAAGGAATAATTTACCTATCAGATCTATGGAGAAGGGATGAATATTTGACCAAACAAGAGACAGAGAACATTATGAAATACAAAATGGATATCTTTCATTACATTAAACTAAAAAGTTTTTGCACAAACAAAGCCAATGCAACCAAGATTAGAATGAAAGGAAAAAACTGGGAAACAATTTTTACAACCAGTGTCTCTGATAAAGGCCTTATTTCTAAAACATATAGAGAACTGAGTCAAATTTATAAGAATACAAGTCATTCCCCAATTGATAAATGGTCAAAGGATATGAACAGGCAGTTTTCAGAGGAAGAAATTAAAGCCATCTGTAGTCATATGAAAAAATGCTCTAAATCACTATCGATTAGAGAAATGCAAATCAAAACGACTCTGAGGTACCGCATCACACCTATCAGATTGTCTAATATGACAAAACAGGAAAATGATAAATGTTGGAGAAGATGTGAGAAAATTGGAACACTAATGTATTGGTGGTGGAGTTGTGAGCTGATCCAACCATTCTGGAAGGCAATTTGGAACTATGCCCAGAGGGCTATAAAATTGTGCATACCCTTTGACCCAGCAATACCACTACCAGGGCTATATCCCAAAGTGATCATAAAAACAGGAAAAGGACCCACATGCACAAAGATATTTATAGCAGCTCTTTTTGTGGTGGCATTGGATTGGAATTGGAAGAATTGGAAATTGAGGGGATGCCCATCAATTGGGGAATGACTGAACAAGCTGTGGTATATGAATGTAATGCTATGCTATTGTGCTATAAGAAATGATGAGCAGGCAGACTTCTGGAAAACCTGGAAAGACTTGTATGGATTGATGCTGAGTGAAGTGAGCAGAACCAGGAGAACACTGTACACAGTAACAGTCACATTGGGCAATGACTGACTTGGATAGACTTATCTCTTCTCAACTCCAAAAGACTCATGATGAAAAATGCTAACCACACCCAGAGAAAGAACTATGGAGTCTGAATGCAGAGGGAAGCAGACTGTTTTCCTTTTCTTTTGTTGTTTTGTTTTGTTTCTTCTTTCTCATGGCTCCTCCCATTAGTTCAAATTCTTCTTTACATCGTGACTAATGTGAAAATAGGCTTAATATGAATGTATAAGTAGAGCCTATATCAGACTGCACACCATCTTGGGGAGGAGGGAGGAGAGGGAAGGAGAGAAAATTTAAAACTCAAAATCTTATGGAAGTAAGTGGTGAAAACTAAAAATAAATTAATTAACTATTTAAAAAAAATAATAATTTTTTTAAAAAGACATAAGCCAAGATCCAAATATGGCAGGTCTCTGAATGCTTCAAAAATGGTGCAAGTGTGCCAAAGGATAATCTACCCAGGTAAAAGGTTTCCAGGCTGGCTAGCGTTCACTCCTCTCTTCTCCCCATTTTTCTCCTGCAGGCAGCCAGGTGGCTCAGTAGACAGAACTCTGTCAGGAAGTCAGGAAGGCCTGAGTTCAAATCCAGCCTCAGAACTTACAAGTTGAATGACCCTGAACAAATCACTTAACTCTCTGCCTGCCTTGGTTTCCTCATCTGTAAAGTAGAAATAATAATAACATCTCCCAAGGTGATTATGAGGACCAAGTGAAATAATGTTTGTAAAGCCACAGGTCACACTGTCAATCTAATAGGGCAAAGAATAACACAGGTGCTCAAATAACCATGATGCAAGGCAAGATTTGAGAAGTACAAAGAATGAGGGGCAGGGCAGCCTAATGGACACAGGGGTGGACTTGGGGGCCTGCCTCTGGACCGGAGCAAGTCACTTAACTGCTCTGTGCCTCGGTGTCCTCATTTTTAAAATGGGAGTATTGACACTAGTGATACTGTTCTTATAGAGCTTCAGTGAGACTCATATGGGATAATTGTGTGGAGGTTTTTGCAAACTTTAAAGCACTATGTTAATGTCAGTTTGTCAGCAAACATTTAATTAAGCACTCACTCTGAGAAAAGAAGCCCAAGAAACCCCTCAGGATGAGGACAGTGCTGAGGAAAGATAGCACCGCTATGTCTGGTCTAGCCAGCACCTGCTTTCTGCTGCCTAAGATAGCCCAGAGGACGACAAAGTCAGTTGGAGACTGAGTCCCAGCTGGGCACTTTCATAAGTACGAGAGAACCAAAGAAAGGTAAAAGCCACCCCCTGCCCTCAGGAAGCTTCATTAGGATGAGAGAGACAGTAGAAAAATAACTAGGTATGTACACGATATATACAGGGTAGATGGAAGGAAATCTGAGAGGGGAAGGCACTAGCAGCTGGGAAAGTCCTCTTGGGGCAGGTAGGATTTGAGCTGGATCTTGAAAGAAGCCAGAGAAGCAAAGAGGTAGAGATAAGGGGCCAATGCACTCCAGGCATGGGAGACAGCCAACGCAAAGCATGGAGATAGATGGAAGATGGAAAAATGTGAGTCAGCTATTGTAGGGTGTATGGAAGGAGAGAGAACGGGAGGAGGGAGACAGGTTACGCAGTCTTAAATGCCAAACAAAGGAGTTTGTATCTGGTCCTGGAAGTCACTGGAGTTCATTAAGCAAGGGATTGACACAGTCAGAGCCAAACTTTAGAAAACAGCGCAGCTAGGTGACAAAATGGATAAGCACCTGGCCCAGGGTCAGGAAGATCTGAGTTCAAATCCAGCCTCAGACACTTACTAGCTGTGTGATGCTGGACAAAGTCTCTTTAGTCTGTCTGCCTCAGTTTCCTCCTCTGTAAAATGAGCTGGAGAAGGAAATGGCAAACTGCTTCAGTATCTTTGCCGAGAAGTATCTTTGTCATGAAGAGTTGGACAAGACTGAAATTACTGAACACCAAACTTTAGAAAAATTACATTCGTAGCTGAGTAGATGGATCAGAGCAGGGAGAGACCTAAGGAAGATTAACTATAATAGAGTCCAGGCATGAGATGATGAGGGTCTGTATTAAGTGGCAGTTGTATATACAGAGGAGAGGGGCCTTCTAGATGAGAAATACCATGAAGGTAGAAATAACACTGTTTGTCACCAGAGCAGATATTTGGGGTGAGTGAGAGGGAGAAGTCAAAGACTACATTCAGGTTAAGAGCCTGGGTAACTGGAAGGATGGTGGTCTGCTCAACAGTAATAGGGAAGGTGAAAAGAGTCAAAGTCTATGTAGGAAAAATGAATTCTCTTTCAGAAATGCTAAGATTGAGATACCTATAGGATGTCCAGTTAGAGATATCCAAGAGGAGGCTGGTGATTCTTGATTGTAGCTCAGGAAAATAAAGGTGGAAATACAGATCTGAGAACCATCTTTGTAGAAGTGATCACTGAATTCACAGGAGTTGATGTTTGGTCCATAGAGCAATGCTGCTTCAGAGATCCAGAGATAGCTCTAAGAGGTTTTGGGGATGTGTGTCAGTACAAATGTCCACAAGCCCCCACCAGTGTCTTCCCTAGTGATGGCCCTTCGATACTGGGTCCAGTTCTGGGCACCATTTTCTAGGAAGGAAACTCACATACTGGAGAAGGTCCAGAGGAGGGCAACCAGGATGGAGAAGGGCGTTGGAGTCACACCATATGGGAACACTAGCCTGCAGAAGAGAGCACTCGGGGAACGTGAGAGCTGTCTTCAAGTATTTGGAGGGGTCTCATAAGAAAGAAGGCTCAGTGGCTCTGTGTAGCTCCTGGGGACATAAGTAGAAACAATGACTGACAAATTCTGGCTTGATATAAGGAAAGTCTTCCTATTGATAAGAGGCGTGTGCTGCCTGGAGTGGTGGGTTCCCTTTTATTGGAGGTCTACAAGCAGAGGTTAGGTATGTCATGGAGGGGGGCACTCTTTTTCAGGTACGGTTCAAACTAGGTGTCTGCTGAGGTCTCTTCTCTGAAGAGGATTTGCACTGGATGTGCAAATCTGTGCTTTTTATTTTGAGAGGAAATGAGAGTGGAATGAGAAAATTGCTGCCCAAGAAGTCAGAAGATCTGGGGCCTAGTCTTAATTTTGTATTTCCTGGCTCTGTGACATTGGGCAAGTGAATCATCATCTCTGAACCTCAGTTTCCTAATCTGTACAAGACAGATAATACTTGCCCTACCTACTTCACAGAGTTATGGGTTGGGGTTTTTTTTTTGGGGGGGGTGGAGGAGCAGGTCTGAGGCCTATAATTTCAACAGTGTAACTAGCCCCACAGATGTAGATTGGCCATAGTCTTAGCCAGCTCCCAGGCTTCCTTTAAGTTCCACCTTTTTTGGGAAGCCTTACCCAACCCCTCTTAATTCCAGTGTCTTTCCTCTGTTAATTATCTCCTATTTATCCTGTATACAGCTTGCTTTGTATATTTTTGTTTGCATGTTGTCTCCCAAGTTAGATTGTAAGCTCCTTGAAGGCAGGGACTGTCTTTTGCCTCTTTTTGTATCCACAGTGCTTAGCACAGTGCCTGGCATACAGCAGGTACTTAATAAATGTTGCTTGATTAGAGAGTTGATGGGGGCACTGAGAGATTAAATCGCTTGCTCAGAGTTGCCCAGCCAATAGAGGCAGATCTTGAGCCCAGATCTTGCTGATTCCAGGGCTGGTCCTTCTATCTGCTTTGTCATCTGCCTAATAGAGGTGTTATGAGGATTGAATGATCTCCAGAAGTCAGGGCTAGAAGGGTCCTCAGAAGCCAAATAGTTTAACTCGTGCCTAAAACAAACAATCCCCTCTATAGAAACTCTGACAGCCAGACAGCCCTCTTTTGCATGAAAACCTCCAAGAAAGGGGTGCTCACCAGCTCTTCAGACAGCTCATTCCACTTAGGGACTTCTCTAGTTGGGATGAAGTTTGTCTTGACATCTAGCCTACATTCAACTCTGCAACCTTCACCCATGGATCCTGGTTCTGCCCCAAAAGGAACGAGGTTAATACATAGCAGAATCACAGAATTTGAAAGTTGGAAGGGATATCAGCAAATCTCTAGAATAGAGCATCATTGTTCAATTGTTTCACTCATGTCTAACTCTTTGTGAGCCCATTTGGAGTTTTCTTGGCAAAGATACTGGAGTGATTTGCCATTTCCTTCTCCAGCTCATTTTACAGATGAGGAAACTGAGGCAAACAGGATGAAGTGACTTGCCCAGAATCACATAGTGTCTGAGGCTGGATTTGAACTCAGGTCTTCCTGATTCCAGGCTGGGTACTCTATGCACTTATGGCGCTCCCTAGCTACCTGCTAGAATAGATCGCTCATACACAAAAATCACCTTCAAGAACTTGAGTCTTGTCTCTACACAAGCTAAGCATCCCCCCATCTTCTTGTTGCATGGACTCAAGACCCTTCATCGTCCTGGTTACCTTCCTCTCTGGAAGCACTCCAGCTTATTGGGACCCTTCCTAAAATGTGGTCCCCAGAACTGAGCACAATAGCTCATTGGTTTAGAACTAGAAAGGATGTATGTTAAAGGCCATAAGGGGCAGCTAGGTGGCACAGTGGATAGAGCACTGGCCCTGGATTCAGGAGGAACTGAGTTCAAATCCAGCCTCAGACACATAACTCTTACTAGCTGTGTGACCCTGGGCAAGTCACTTAACCCCATTGCCTAACACCCCCCCAAAAAAAAAGGCTATGGAGTCTGTTTTACAGATGAGAAAAATGAGATCCAGAGAACTCATGGAAGCATAGAGTGAAAGCTGTAAAGAACCTTAGAGGTCATCCAATGCAATCCTTTCATTTTATAGATGAGGAAACTGAGGCCAGAGAGATGCTAGGATTATAGAACCAAAGCTGGAAGGGACCTTAGAAGTCATCTGATCCAAACCCCTCACTTTACAAAGGAGGAGACTAGAAAGAAGAATGGTCTTGCCCAGGATCACACAGGGAGGAAGCAAGTAGAGTCAGAATTTGAACCTGGGACCTTCAGGCTGAGTCAAGTCTCCTTTACACAAATCCCCATTGCCTCAACACTCCAGGCTGCTGTAGGATGATGCAAAGGGAGGGTACTTGCCATCTCTTTGCCTCAGTTTCCTCATTTGTATAATGTCTTTAAAGTTCCCTTCTACCTCCAAATGTATGACCCTATGGTGCTTACATCTCCAGGGGACTGATGATAGCATCATAAATTTAGGGCCAGAAGGGACATCAGGGTCACCTAGTGCAACCCCCTCATTTTACAGAAAAGGAAAATGAGACCCAGAAAGGCTAAGTGATCTGTCCAAGCTTCTTAGGGGCATTTGAACCTCAGAGCCTCCAATTTCAGAGCCAACGTCTTTTCAAATGTCACACTTGGCCCCTTCCTCTTGATACAAAAGTGATAGACTATGGGTACAGAGGCAGCTAGGTGGCGCTGCGGTGGATAGTGCTGGGCCTGGAGTCAGGAAGACTAATCTTAAGTTCAAATTCAGCCTCAGACACTTCCTAGCTGGGTGACCCTGGGGAAGGCACTTCAGCCTGTTTGCTTCAGTTTCCACCCTCATCTGTCAAATGAGCTGGAGAAAGAAATAGCAAATCACTCCAGTATCTTTGCTGAGAAAACTCAAAGTGGGGTCATGAAGAGTCAGAATTGACTGAAAATGACTAAACAGACATGGTGAGTATACTGGTTTGTTTCCCTTTAAAATAGGTTTTTATTGTCAGGGAGGGGGAGGAATATTGGGAAGTAACAATGGTTTTTTTTTAAAAACCAACCCATTAATGAAACATTTTTGAAATATGAAAGGCACAGTTTCTTGCTTTTGTTTTTCTTTAAATAATGAAATCTGTTCCAAACAGAATAAACCTTTGCCTTGTGCCATTTTCTGATTAAATTGTCTGGGTCACTAACCATGGCGAGGTCTCCAAAATGCAGCCTTACACCTTGTTAATGATACACCATCTGTTTGTTCACACGGTGTAATCACATGATCTTTGCTCCAGAGAACATCCTGTCTCACTGGTCCAAACCAGTTTGTGGGCGAAGTATCTTGGACTCATGCCAAGCAATAGCTGCTGGTTGGTTTTTTTTTTTTCTGTTTTACATAGTTTAAAAGTTGGTTGTCAAATCTGAGCTGGTCAGGAGGTTTTCTTTTTTTTTTTTATCATTATCATCATCACTATCACCATCATCATCATCACCACCATCATCACCATCATCGTGATCATTTGTTGACAATGCTTTTATTCTCACTCCCATCTTCACTGAGACAGGATTTTGCCCTGGCCTTTGCACAGGAGACTGGAATGTTCTCTCTCCTCCACCCGTGCCTTTGGAATCTCCAGCTCCCTTCAAGGCTCTGCAAGTCCATTTTTCTTGAAAATCCCAGGGATTAGAGCTCCCTTCCAAAAATTATCATGGGAACATAGCTTTTTATAGATCCTCTGAAAGGGATCAAGCTATGAAATCCAACAATTCTCCTTCTTTGGAAATAGGGAAATGGAGGCACAGAAAAGCTAGATCATTTACCCAGGTTATACAACTATTAAGTGCCTGAGGCAGGATTTGAACCCAGGACTTCTTGACTGCAAGGCCAGTTACATATTTGTTAAACCCCCATGCTTCTCTTTCTTGGTTCTTCCTTTGTATGCATTTTGTATTTGGAGGAATAGAAGGGCAGAGTGGAGAGAGAGAAAAAGAACTGACCTCTGAGTTTGTCTCATCGTCGCTGTGTCAGCTGGGACAAGTCACTTGATATCTTAGTGCCCCAGACAATTCTTCTCTCAGTCCCAACCAAATGGTCATCACAATAGTCATTTTGCCTCTATCTACTCGTCCTTACCTGTTACCCTCAAGTGTTAGTCCTTCCTCACCCTAAAATTACTTTGTACTCAATTTGTAGCTATTTGGGGTTATTGATGCGTGCATGTTTTGGAAGCTCCTTGAAGGTAGAGATAGCTTTGATTTTTTAATCTCTGCATCCATCGAATTATCTGTCCACGTGTGTTTTCCTCCAATAGAATGGAAGCACCTTGAGGGTGGGGATTGAGGGAGGGCAGAGTTTGGTTTTGTATATCCAGGGGCTAGCACAGCTAGGTGGCCTTTCCTAGATGTGTGACCCTGGGCAAGAAACTAAATCTCTGTCTGCTTCAGTTTCCTCAACTGTAAAATTAAGATAACCAAACCTATCTCCTGTGGTTGTTGAGAGGATAACATGAGATATTTAGAAAGTACTTTGCAAACCTGAAAGCTCTAGCTGTTATTAACACAATGCTTGGAGCAGCAGGACCATAATTCAGTCATGCTTGTTGAATCTAATTGAATGGAATTGATTGAATTGGAATGGAATGGATGGACTGAATTGACCAAGGCTAGTTTAAAGGTAGGGTGTGAATTTCAGAGGGAGTTGTTTAGAGCTAAAAAGAAACAATAGGAGGCCCTTATAGAGGGGCCCAAGTCTATAAGTATTTTTTTCTAATATTTAGCATTTTTTACTCACAATCAAGCAAGTGACCAGCTTTTATTAAGCATCTTTTATGTACCATGCACTGGGCTAGGTGCTAAAGACAGATAAAAGGAACAGTCCTTTCTTTCAAACAGCATGTGGTCTATCAGAGAGAAATTATGTATATAGATGAATAAATTATATACATATATATGTACATATGTTATTGACATAGATAGATAGATAGATAGATAGATAGATAGATAGATAGATAGATAGATAATGTCACCTGTATCCTGGGAGCAGCCCCCTTTCACAAGGGGCTCCTTCTCTGGATTTACATGGCATAGGTTCAGTCCTAGCGCAGTGTGGTCCCCAAAGAGAAGGGATTCAGGCTTTTTCTGGGAGGGGCACTCTATGATTCCTTATGCCCCCATACCAGAGCCCTAGGGAAAATGTCTTACGTAAAGCTTAAATATGGCTTATTTCTATAATCTAAGTGGTTCTGGAGAGGTAATACAAGTACAAAGTACTTTCCAGGCATGCATTCAAAGTTCAGCTCTTTTGGCCAGTCAAACGTGCTGGTGGTAGTCATCTTCTCCTGTGAGAAGGGTACAGGTCAGCCAGGACCTGATTCGGGAATGTTTTAACTCTTGATCTCACTAAGGTAGTTGCCAAGGCTAAAAACATCCATCTCAGCATTGCTATTAGGTCACTTGTACTCAGAGGAGAAGACATAGAGCAAAGGAGTCATTGAGAGACCTGAGGACCAGTCTCAGGCCAGCCTAGACAAGCATGTGAACTCATTGTCACAGGAGGCTATATAGCCTCCTGAGCTGCTGTTGTGGAGGGGAAGGGAGAGAAAGTTGAAAGGTGAGCTGTAGGAGTCTCAAGCCGCATATTCAAAAGAGGAGAGCAAAGAACTAGAATGAACATTGTTCTTTTCTTTAAAAGCTTGCTAAGTGGGTGACCTGTCTTCCTCAGCTGCCAATCAATCATCTTTGACACAACCCTCAGGGACCATGAATCGGGGGCCTCTAGTCACACATATCCTTTAGCAAGGGTGCAGAGTAGAAGGAAGCCTGTCAGAAGTGACCAGGGCATAATTCAATTCAATTCGATGAATGTTTTTTAAGTGGCTTCTATGGGCCTGGCACTGTGCTAAGCCCTAGGGAGACAGACACAGACAGCACCTGTTCTGGAGTCAGGAGGACCCAGGGCAATTCACTTAATCTGAATTGCCAAGGAAGGCAAAAAGGAAGGAAGGAAGGGAGGGAGGGAGGGAGGAAGGGAGGAGGAAGGGAGGGAGGAAGGAAGGAAGGAGGGAGGGAGGAAGAGCATGTAAGAGCATGGAAGCCACAGGACCTGAGTTCAAATCTCAGCTCTGTTACTTGCAACCTCTGGGTTACCTCACCAGGACTCAGTCTCATCATTTGTACAAATGAGTTGGACAAGGCAGTGGCATGGTACTGTGGAAGAAACACTGGCCCTGGAATCTGAGAATCTGGGTTCAAGATCCTGCCTCTAACACTTACTACCTGTAAGTATTGACTTGGGCAAGTCATTTAAACTCCCTGCACCTCAGTTTCCTCACTTGTAAAAATGAAAGGACTAGACCAGATGGCTTCTGAGGTACCTTTTAAACCTAGATCTATGATTGTATCAAAACATTCCCCATCTTCAAGGAACTTCCATTCCACTGGGGGCAGAGTGAGGGGTACCATGTATACAGATAAGTAGACACAAAAGGGGATATGTAGATTCAAGGGGGAATCGGGAAAGCTCTCCCAAGGTATCTCATTCTTCTTTGGGATAATTTCCAGGTTTGGGAAGTTTTTTCTTCATTATGTCCACCTCTCTGCAACTTCTAACCATTACTTCCAGCTCTGCCCTCAGGGGCCAACCAGAAAAGGCTAATCCCTCTTCCACATGCCAGCCAGTAGATAGATAGAAAGACCTGAAGTCAAGGAGACCTGAGTTCAAATCCAGCCTCAGTCCCTTATTAGCTGTGTGACCCTGTGCAAGTCACTTCAGCCTGTTTGTCTCAGCTTCCTCATCTGTAAAAGCTGGAGACAGAAATGGCAAACCGCTGTGCCAAGAAAAGCCCAGATGGGGCCATGAAGGGTTAGACATGACTGAAATGACTGAACAACAACAAAGGGCCTTCGAGCTCTGCGTCTATCATCCTGTCTCAGAATGGTAGCCATTTGCAACTTATAAAACTCAGTCGCAGATTTAGAAGGAATATCTTTGGTGTTTGTTCTTTGCTCTCGAAGAGGGCCATGACATCAGGGAGGTGAGGCCATGACTTGCAAAGTGAACTGGATTGAAGTGAGCTAGGGCTGTGCAAAGTCACCAGCCTCACTTTCTCCTCCGGAGCCACATCAGTCCAGTGGCCAGATATAGATCAGACTGACTGGAGATGGCCCCAGACACAGTGGGAGACCTTGACCTTTTTAAGGTGTCAGTTTGACAGTAACAGAAAAACTTCCCCCAACAAGGGCTCTCCAGGGACCGCAATCTGGGACTGGATTAGTGTTTATGGTGGACAGGACACACCATTGAGTCACATGAAATTAGAGGTTCCCTAAGACCCCAAGACCAGGTCTTTAAGCAGAAGATAGATGGTGTCTTTGAGGATACATATAGAGTGAATTCTTTTCATGTATAGATTGGACGATTGGAAAGAGTGCTGGTTTTGGAGTCAGAAGATGTGGGTTCTAATCCTGCCTTTATCACCAACTACCCGTGTGACCTTGGGCAAATGACTTAGCCTCACTGGTCTTTAGTTTCCTTATCTGTAAAAGGAAAGATTGGACTAGATGACTCTGATGTCCTTCCCAGCTCTAAATCTATGGTCCTATGACCCTTGAGCCTCTATGGGCCTTAGTTTCTCCAATCTGTAAAATGGGAGAGGCTCTGTGTTCAAATCCCACCTCTGACACTTAACTCCCTGTATGACCTAGGGTGAGTCACTTAACCTCTTTGACTTCAAATAAAAGTAAAATAAATTAGATTAAATTGGTCAATCGATAAGCATTTATTAAGTACCTACCTTGTGCTAAGCACTAGAGATCCAAAGGAAGGCAAAAGACATTCCCTGCCCTCACAATCTAATGATCTCTTAGGCTGCTTTGAGCCCTAGATCTAGGCTTCTGTGTCTAGTTTTCCTCTGAAGCCCTTTCCTCCAGATTGAGCATCTTCTGTTCATTCACCTGTGCCTTGTACGTACCCAGTCTCCAGGTCCACCTCCTGTAGATACAGTCTCTCCAGCTAGTCAGTGTCCTTCCTGGAAGGGAGCAACCAAACTTGAACATCATGCTCCAGCTTTCTTGGGAATCATGGCCCATGCCAGTGATTCACGATTACGTGTTTCACAGCTTAGAGCTTGTGCAATTGCTCTTCTTCAATCACGGGAGAATCAATGACTCAGAACCTTGCTTATCAACTGCTGATAGCAGTTTGCAGCCCATAAAACCCAGCAGTTCCCCTGCCCCTTAGCAGAGAAAACACCCGCACCTGTCCTTTTTGGCACATCTGGAAGAGGTTTCAACACCTCCAGCCACCCCAATGGAGCCTTTGTTCCTCCCCCATCACCACCATTGACGGAATGGGCTCCCTGCTGGGACACGTTAATTTCTCCCACCCCCCATTTATCTTTGAGCACCAGTAAGTAAAATCACTCTGATGATTTTTTCCTTGACAAGCCCATGAGTCATTCAAGCAATATCTTGGAATTCACTCAGCTCCTGAGTCCTAAAACAATTTGAGCAAATTACTACTAGTCAGCATAAAAATGAGAGAGAGAGAGAGAGGAGAGAGAGAGAGAGAGAGAGAGAGAGAGAGAGACAGAGAGAGAGACAGAGAGACAGAGACAGAGAGAGAGACAGAGAGAGAGAGAGAGGGAAGGAGAGAATGGCAGTTATGGGAAACAAAGCTATGGAAAGTGTTACAATCAGAAAGAGCAGACCAGTTTTGTCCGTTGGAAGCTAGCAATATGTAACATGATTCGCTTTCTTGGTCAGTGGAGTACACCATTGACCCCTATTGAGCTAAAATGCTTGGGTCTCCTGAAAATAAAAGGGAGAGATGATTATTGGACTGAAAGCTTCTGGTTCCCCATGGTGCCACCATTGGAGGTCTTCAAGCAGAGGACAGATGACCTCTTTGGGGTTATATTGTAGACTTGACATGAGGCAAGAAGTTTCCTTCACATCTTAGTAAGCGTTAGGAGAGACCTGACTTCCAGGAATGAGGAGGTGCTGTACTCCATCCTGGTTAAACCCCCATCTAGAGGACTAATGTCCTCTCTGGGTAGCATATTTTAGAAGGGACATTGATATATTTTGGAGAGTATCCAAAGGAGAGCAATCAGGGTGGTGAAGAGTCTCATGCCATACAGGAGGATCATTTGAAGGAAATGGGAGAGGATAACTGGAAAAGACAAGATTGACAGTAGGTGTAGGTGGGGTGAGGAGGTGCGGACATGGTAACTATGATCGAGTATCTGAACTCACCAAAGGGAGGAAAGTTAGGTGACTTTGCATTAGCTATATTGTAGAGGATTCTTGTTAGGGTATAAGTTAAATTGGGTGGCCTCCAAGGACTCTTCCAACTATGAGATTTTATGTCTGTAAATACAAGGACAGGGATGGGGGTTATTACCTTACTCATGGAGGATATGTCTCTGCTAACTAATGTATGACCATATATAACTGCTCTTGGCCTCAGTTTCCCCATCTAATGGCTCACATTTGTATAAGGCAGCTGGGTGGCACACTGGATAGAGTGCTGGGCATAGAGTCAGGAAGACTCAGCTCCCTGAGTTCAAATCTGGCCTCAGCTACTTACAAACTGTGTGACCCTGGGCAAGTCACTTCACCCTGTTGCCTCAGTTTGCTCACCTGTAAAATGAGCTGGAAGAGGAAATGGCAAACCACTCCAGTATCTTTGCCAAGAAAACCCCAAATGGGGTCATGAAGAGTCGGACACGACTGAGCAACAGCATTGAATAAGCAGCAAAGGTTTGTGGCTGTGACATTCCAAATGGCTTCGTATTTCCATCATCATTCTCTTTCTTCCCCCACTTTCCTGTGGTCACTGAGTTTGTTTTTCTGGTTCTTTCCCTTCACAGATATTTAGAACCATTTTTCATGCCTAGTATGACTTTCACTGTCTGCATGTAGTAAACCAATCAAGACCGTTCAGAGCTCACATCTTCCCTTCCACCCTCACTAATCTGATTTTAATTAGCTAGCTTTCCCAAGTGAGGGCTCAAGGGCACCTGCAGGTTAATGATGACAATTAGCATTTGATTTCCTGTTAATGACAGCCAGTATTTGTTTTTGCCTGTAAGTGAAAGGGTGATGGGATTCAGAGCTGGAGGGGACCTCAGAGATCTTTGGGTCCAGCCCCCCCTTATTTTGCAGATGAGGAAACTGAGGTGAAGCCAAGAGTGACACACACATTTCCCCTCTTATAGGCAAGGCTAAGGCTAAATCGAGCATGAGACATACTCTCAATATAATTTGCTACCCAGACTATCTCATCCCATCTTGCCTGGTTTTATCAGAATGAATTTTGAGGATCATTGTGGGAACCGGAATAATTCTTTATCATAGTAACTTTTGAGTCTAGCAGCACAATTGTGAAATAATAATAGTAAAATAAATAATAAATTAAATTGTTAAACAGTAATCAACCATTAATAATAAATGCCTTGAGAAACAACATGTAGTGGATAAAGAGCTGGCCTCCCAGACAGAAAGACCTGCCTTTCCAATCCCTCCTCTGACATACACCTGCTCTCTGACCTTGGGTTTCGGGGGGTGGGGGGTGGGGGTCCTAGGCAGCTCTCAAAGTTGCAGAGATGTTGATTTGAACTGATAGAGGGAGATGCCTTATTAGGAGTTTCCTCTATCAGTGAAATCACATATCTAGAAACAAATGTGATTTCATTCCCCTGAAACATAAATAAAGATACTTATTTAGTATATAATGTGTTTTATACTATATTATATCTTTATATTTTGTTATATACACATATTATCTGTAATACATTATGGTATCCAAGTCTTAGAGCTGTTTTAAGTCTTTCTATGCAAATCCATAATACAATACATAGGTGTTTAATCTATGTATATCATACGTGATATATTTCACATGCATATTGTGTAGTATGCAGCTACAGTAGCTTATTAAAACTGCACCGTGACATTTAGGACAACATGTTTTTCTTTTTCTTTTCTTTTCTTTTGTGTCCCATAGCTGTAGCTTCCCAATGATTTCGCCTGCAAGACCAGTAATGTTAAGATTTTCTTTTAATGCTAATAAATTGTCCTACTGTTTCCCTTTCCAAGCTCCATCAATAAGGCTACAGCTTTCTTCCTTCTTAGAAAAATAATCAGCATTTATGTCACACCTTACCTACACTATGTCTCCTGCCCCTCACAATGACTATTATAGGTCTTACGATCCCCATTTGAGAAAGGAGGAAACGGAAGAAGCTGGCCACTTGGCAAATTGCCCAGGGTCTCACATCCAGCAACTGAGGCAGGATTTGAACCCAACCTTCCTGACTTGGAGTTCAGCCCTCAATCCTCTGTGCCCTTGTTATTCTCAAATTACATATGAAGAAACCGAGGCTAAATGAAGTTATGTGGCTTGCTTATGCTAGTGTCCAAGACAGGATTGGAGCCCACACCTTCCTGATGCCAAGCCCAGCACTACCCACTAGGCTATGTGGCCTCTCATTTTAAAGTAACTGGTTTTCATTCTGTTCAGGTTGCACTATGGGAGCCATCAGAATCCTGTTTATACCAAATCCAAATAGCAGGAAATTCAACAAACATTTACTGAGAGTCCTTTAAACATAATGAGAGTCGTTTAAGGCAAAAATAAATAACACAGGATCACTGCTCTCACAAAAATGGTAGCCTAGTAAATGAAATCCAACCCATATGTACTCATAGAATATGAATTAGATACAGAGGCAGGTAGGTGGCACAATAGATAGAGTTCTAAATTTCGGGTCAGGAAGACCTGAGTTCAAATCCTAATGTCATCTTAGACTGCTTTGAGAGGCACAATATCCAGGCCTAGGGAGGTGAGGGAGGTCCTCTGTGCTCTGCCTTGATCAGATCAAATTTAGAATCTTGTATTCATTCCTGAGAAATACATTTTAAGGAGGTGGGGCAAAGGCAGACAGGTGATACAGTAGATAGAATGCTAGGCCTGGAGTCAGGAAGACCTGAGTTCAAATCCAGCCTCAAGACACTTACTAGCTGTGTGACCCTGGGCAAGTCGAAACCTTTTGCCTCAGTTTCCTCATCTGTCAAATGATCTGAAGAAGGAAATGGCAAACCACTCCAGTATCTTTACCAAGAAAACTCCAAATGAGGTCACAAAGAGTAGGACACGATTGAACAAGTAAATTGTGGTATATGAATGTATTGGGGTACAACTCAGAGAAACATGGGGAGACTTGTATAGACTGGTACAGAGAAAAGAAAGCAGGACCAAGAGAACAATATACGGGATGAATAATACAGTCGTTTAAATTAAATTTGCATGTGCATTATATAATTTTGTTGTTTAGTCATGTCTGACTCTCTGTGACCCGATGGACCATAGCACACCAATCTGTCCGTGGTGTCCATATCTTGGCAAAGATACTGGAGTGGTTGGCCATTCCCTTCTCCAGTGGATTAAGGCAAATAGAGGTTAAGTGACCTGCCCCCAGGGTAACACAGCTAATAAGTGTTTGGGGCCAGATTTGATCTCAGATCTTCCTGACTCCAAGCCCAGTGCTCTATGTTCTGAGCTACCTAGCTGCCCCATGTTATATATATATATATATATAATTTAAATGATACAGTAATTTATATTACAAAAAATTTTTTTAAAAAACACTAGAAATCAGCTTAAACACTATCACACTTAGTCACAGAGGTTTGTGGGTTCTGATTGTTTTTATTTATTGTGAGAAACAATGGTGCCTTTCTACCTTCTTTTTACAGGTTGGTGACTAAGGATGTGGAACAATACATATCAGACTTTTTCATTGTACCTGGTGGTTTGGCTGAATTGTTTTTGTTTTGCTTTGTTTTTCTCTTCTTTTTAAAGTTACTTTCTTATAAGGGAATGGGGAAGGATATATTGGCAAATGTCAGTGACATAAAAAAGTAAATGAGATCAAATTTAAAAATTTTTTTTAAGTACAGTTATCCCTTCCACATCATGGCTTTTCCCATGGTGGTTTCAATATATCTCAGGCTGGCATAAGCAATTAAATGGCAGTTTTGGTGGGGGGGGTTTGCAGAAGCTGCAGACAACACAGAAAAGGTTTAGAAACTCAGAAATGCATAAAATATATTATAGTATTGTAAAATATTAACACATTTTATCTTTCAATACCATAATAATTCAGGCTTCTTCTCTGGTATGAAGGGAGGGCCAAAATTTTTTGCATGGATTTTCCAGATCATTGGGGCCCACACCCTTAACCCTCAAAATGTGGAAGAGATAACTAGAGTTTTTCTGCCTTCTCTCCGTTACTGGAAATGGAGCCTTTCCTGATCCCCACTCCCCCAGCTGTTAGGGATTTCCCTCATCTCTGAAATGACTTTGTATGCATTTTGTGGGAATCTATATCCACTAGTAGAATATAAACTTCTTGAAGGCAGGAATTGTTTTGTTTTTCTCTTTATATTGCTCTCTCCTAGTACACTGCCTGGCATACAACAGGAACTTAATAAATATTTATTGAATGAATGAATGAATGAATGCATTCATACCAGACTAATCTCATTTCCCTTTTTATGACAGGTTACTAGTCTAGTAGATAAAGAAAATATTGTAGACACTACATACTTGGACTTTGGCAGGGCATTTTTCTTAAAGGGATAATTGAGATTTGACCTATTTACATTTGTAAATATAAAGCCCATAGAAGAGTAGAATATATTGAGAAAAAAAAAAAACAAAGTGAGGCTGAATGGTAAAGAATTGAGGGAGGTCATGGGAGAGACAAAACTTGGCAGAAGGGATCGATTCAGGGTGATTCAATAAATACTCAATTATCTAAATGAAGGAAAACAGGCCTTAATATTTTATGTCTGAACTTTCAGGAAAACAAGAAGAAAAAAATTCCGTTGTACAAAATACACACACTAGGCTCTATGGTCTCATAGGATTGCACATTTGGAGCAGAGGGTATACTCTACAGACCATTGAGTCCAGTCCCCTCATTTTACAAAGAGAAAACAAGGGCCCATGATTACCCGAGGAGTAAGCAGCAGTTTTGGGAGCCAGACCCAGTACCTCTGACTCTTGAGGCAGTAATCTTTCCACCACACAGTCATTTTCAGATGGTATAATCTCTAGACCACATCAAAGAACAAAAAAAAAAATCTAACTCAATTCAACCAACATTTGTTAAGCGTCTATTATGTACCAGGCAACCTAACAGAGATGACCCGTTAGCATCACATCTTAGGAATCCAAATTGAATGTCTTCTGTTCCGGGAAGCCCCTGATTGACTTCCCCCCACCCCCATCCCCATCGTACACCCACGAGGGAAATGTTTATTCAAAGTTGTTTTTTTTTTACAATTAAGGCATCCATTTCCTCCCAATAGTAAGAAAAGAGTTATCTAACCTCGGTTGGGTACTCAGGCAGTCCTTTCATTCCTCCTTCATTGGTTTCCTTTCATTCCCCATAGAAGATATCCCAAACCTCTTCCTCCCTCAAGTCCCCCCATTCACACACACACACACACACACACACACACACACACACACACACACACACACACACACACCAGCCTATCTTTCCCGGCTTCTCGTATATTACTCTCTTTCCCACACTCTACAGTCCAGCCACACTGGCCATCTCTGTTCCTTACACACCTCATCTTCATGCCTTTGCTCCTTCGGTCATCCCACAGATGCGCTAGAATTCACTCCCTCCTTACCTCTGCTTCATAGACTCCCTGTCCAGACCAAGCTCAAACACCTCCTTCTACATGAAGCATTTCCTAATCCTCCCTCCCAGCTGCTAGCACCCTCTCTTTCAAACTACCTGTATTTAATTACTGTATTTATTAATATTATATATGTATATTATACATAAGTATTGCATATAAGTTACATTATATATTATTTAAGTATGTATTATATATAACTGTCCTTTATATGCTTATAAAAGGAACGTGCTGATAAGTGTTTAACAATTGGCTCTCTGGGAAAAAAACGTATGCAAGAGACTGTTCAGTTTAACTTCCATTTTTAACATTTTCTTTACCACTTCCTTAAGTCTAGAGGAAGTCAAAGAAACAGTAAATCAAGCGCTGATTTGTAACGTTTTCCAATTTCCAAGGCATGAACACTCACGATGAAAATTTAATAGTGGGCTTTTGTAACCCGGTAAGAGCTGGCTCTAGCACGTCTCTGCTTGATTACTCTTTGTTGTTTCAGCCATTAAAACCTAAGTTCCTTTTGAGTGGGGATCCTTTCGTTTATTTGATCCGTGACCCTAGTGCACGAAACAGAGCCAGGCACAGAGTGGGTTCCAGATAAGTCTGTTGGTTCATTGATTTCTTTCTGTGTGTATGACTATTTTTTTCCTTTTTATGATAGTCGATTCAGCTCAATTTGGCACGTATTTATTAAATGGATGACCCAGGTATTGTGTGAGGTTTTACAAGTACAAAGATAAGTAAAATCCAACCACTTCCCTCCAGAAGCTGACATTCTGTGAGGGGCAAACAAGATGAACTTTGATCCATGGTAGCAGAATAAGGCAGCCATGGTCAATGTGTTACTTTGTTTTGTTTTGTTACAGGGGAAAGTTCTCTGGGGGAAGGGGAGGGGAAAGTCCTTGAGATGGGGCAACAATAAAAAAAAAACAGCTACCTAGAATGTGCTCAGAGGTGCAGCGGATAGAATACTGGTTTTGAAATTAAAAAGAACGGAATTCAAATTCTGCCTCAGACACTTACTGTCTGTGTGACCTTGGGCAAGTCACTTAAGTTCTTTCTATCTCGGTTTTCTTTTCTGTAAAATGAGGCTAAGAATAGCACTTACTTCCTAGGGTGGTTGGGAAAAAGAAAACGAGATGTTTGCAAAGTGCTTTACAAACCATAACCAAAAAGCAACCCAAAAAACCCAACCCATTTATTATTTTTAGTACAGTCTATTTCGCAGTAATCAAAATCAAGCTCCCAGGACCCAAACGGGAGTCTTTTTCTACCTATTTAAAAACTGAAAGCCTCATTGGTTCTCTACAATCCTGCAGTGCCCCTCTGGTTCTCCACAAATGTTCAAAGATTCCTTGCTGTTAGTTCAACAATCACACCCACAAATCCTTTCTGCAGCCTGGGTTGTCATTCTCTGGGGTTTGGCAGCTCCATTCCGGAACATCAGCAAGAGCTTCATAAGAACAAGTCATTCTGGACTAACCTCATTTCCGTTTTTGTCAGTGTTACCAGACTGGTAAGTCAAGGTCATGGTGTAGATATGGGCCCCTAGATTCTGACAGAGCATTAGATAATGTCTCTCGTGTGATCATTAGGGGCAGATGGAGAAAGATTAATCTAGATGACAGTACAGTTAGATGACTGGGGGACCATTTGGGTCATTCCCCAGTCACCCTCGGATGATTCTGCTCCTAGTCAACATGTCGATCTGCCATGTTTAGTCAGGAGAAGAGATGACTGAGGGTGGGTGGTGGGGTGGGGACGAGGAACATGAGAGCTGTCTTCAAATATCTGAAGGCCTGTCAGTGGAGAAGGGATTAGATGTGTTCTCTTCCACGGGTGGAAGTTTGTCATTTAGATTTGGTGTCAGGAAAAACTTTCTAACAATGAGGAGCCATCTCCAAGTGGAATAGGCTGGTGGTGGGTTCTCCCCTACCCTCTCCTTGCAGGTATTCAAGAAAAGGCTTAACAACGACCTGTGATCAGGGAGTTTCCTTTCATGTATAGGTTGGACTAACTTCTTACAATTCTCAAATTCTGCTAGTTAGCCCTACTGTGATTCCCGTTGAGCGTGCTAAATGGATTAATAATGTCAGCTTGGAGGGAGGTCTTAGTGAAGTGCCTCTGGGATCTATGCTAGGGCCTGGGTTGTTCACCTTTTAAAATCAAGGACTTGGATAAAGGCATAGAAGGCAGTCTTGGCAGATTTGTGAATGACCCAGAGCTGGGAGGGATAATTAATGTGTCAGGTGATAAATGAAGAGTCCTTCCACCCACACAAAAGAAATCTCACTGGACTAAATCTAAGAAGAGGAAATGTACTAGCTTTTGGCAGACAGAGTGCTACATTCAGCATGAGGAAAATCTGAGTTCGAATCCTGCCTCAGACCCTTACTTAGCTAAGTGACCCCAGGTAAATCACTTACCTCAGCCTCAGGTATTGAGTCTCAGTCTCAGTTTCAAATCAGTTCCTGTAAGTTCAGAGGGTCAATCTGGTAACAAAATAAGGTAATATATGTAAAGTACTTTATAAACCTTGTAGTGCATATATATTTGCATATTATATATATATATACATATATACATATTTATATATACACACACGCACGCAAATGCTAGCTATGGATTGTCTTTATTAGTAAAAAAAAAATGTAAAATTCTACATTTCCATTTTTAAAGATCAGCTTCACAAATACAGGACAGGGAAGGCATGATTAGTCAACAGTTCCTGAAAAAAAAAAAAAGCTCTGAAGACCCAAAAAAGCAGAAATACAAAAGTCAATGTGACATAGTGGATACTTCACTGGACTTGGAGCCAAGAAGACAAATTGTGCGTCAGGCATTTAGCTGTGTGACTTTGGGCAAATCCCTTAATCTCTCTGAGCCTCAGTTCCTCGTCTGTAAAATAGAAATAGAAACTGCAACTGTACAGGGCTGTTGAAAGGAACAAATGAGGCCACGTCTATCTATCTATCTAGATATATATACACCCATAAATACACATATATATACACTTATATATACATATACACGCACACATATAATGGAAGGTGTGCAAAGTTTTTCATATATACATATGTATGAGTGGGTATTTATATGTATGTATGTATATACGCATATACATACATACATACATACATACATACATATATATATATATATATATGACAAAACATTTGCATGCCTTCCAGCACCAGAAAAATCTAAGCTTTTCTTAGGATGTCAGGAGGAAAGACAAACTTGAGGGGGGAAATGATCAGTTAGATTTTTGCTGTGTTTGTATTGAGGGGGACAACAGGCAACCAGATGGCAAAACCCTACTTGGCACATGGAAATGTGGGACTGGAGCCCCAAAGAAGTCAGGGCTGGTGAGGCAGATGCTTTCCATGCATGCACACCAATAATTCTATTTGCTTTTGTCAAACACAACATCCCCCTTTCAGCATATTTCCATTTATCCCAATTTCCAAGTTGACATTATTTCTCATTGACTACATTTTAGATCAGTTGCTTTCTCTTGATACAGCAGGATCTTTGACCAAGGATTTTAGAAGGGACCTTATATATAGTCTAGTTCAGCCTCTGATCCCCACCCACCCGATCTACCCCTCTGGGGCTCCAGAGAGGTGAAAATGAGTTTCTCACATTCATACAAGTATCAAGTGGCAGAGATGGGATTTGAACCCAGGGAGCCTCTGACTCTAAGGCCATCATTCCTCTCACTGATTCACACTTCTGTCATTATTTGATGAAGAAAGTGAATGAGAGAAAATGCCATAGTATGCAAGTCTAATTAAAAGAAAGTTTGTTTCCCCATTCTTATCTCCCTGCTCTCTGGACATCTTCCCATCCTCCTTTTCCCCAGGATTACATCATACTTTGGAGGGTGAAAAACTCTTTTATCTCTAGAACTTCCCCACCCCCATTCCCATCTCCAAGTCCTGCTGTACCCTGGGGGACTGACCCACCTGGCCCACTATTTCAGGCAGGCCTCAGCCATGCTTCCCTCTTCTTCCTATTCTCAGACATGTAACCTTCATCTTCTCTCCTTTTCCAATTCTGGAATCAGAGTCAAATCAACTCTGCCATGGCACCAACAACAGGTTGTCTCCCAAGGCTCTATCCTCCTCCTCCTCCTCCTCCTCCTCCTCCTCTTCTTCTTCTTCTTCTTCTTCTTCTTCTTCTTCTTCTTCTTCTCCTTCTTCTTCTCCTTCTTCTTCTTCTTCTTCTTCTTCTTCTCCTTCTTCTTCTTCTTCTTCTTCTTCTTCTTCTTCTTCTTCTTCTTCTTCTTCTTCTTCTTCTTCTTCTTCTTCTTCTTCTTCTTCTTCTTCTTCTTCTTCTTCTTCTTTTTCTCCACTAACATAGCCATCCCTATAGGGTAAGCCTTCATCACTCCTAGCCTAGGCTGGTCTCCCTGTCTCTCCCTACTCCAATCTATTCTGGGTTCAAATCTTGCCTCTGACATATACTAGCTCTGTGACCCTGAACAAATCACTTAACATCTCAGTACCCCAGGGACTCTTCTCTAAGATTATATAAACTGCAGAGAAAGTGTCCTTTTGCATTGGTAGAGAAAGTTCCCTTTATCAGTGACTCCATTATCTCTGCATATGCTGTTCTCCCCTAATAGAATGTAAACTCTTAGAAGGCTGGTAAGGAGGCATTTCATTTTTGTATTTGCATTCCCAGGACCTAGCCCCCTTTCTGGCACATAGTAGCCTCTTAATAAATATCTAATGGAGGAGGGGTAGCTAGGTGGTACAGTGGAAAGTGCACTTGCCCTGGGGTCGGGAGGATCTGGTTCAAATGTGGCCTCAGACACTTACTAGCTATGTGATACTGGGTAAGTCACCCAACCCTGATTGCCCCCCCCCAAATAAATAAATGTTGAATTAAACGTTCATGTTCTGATTTGAACACAATTTTATAGAAATCATATAATTACTCCAGAAATTTTTTCAAATAATGTTTTGTTTTGTTTTTTAATTTTCTCAGCATGTGGAGGTCACTATATGAAGTTGAAGTTGCTGGCTTAGAACCAGAGACACAATATTGCCAGAAGCCTGGTTATGAAATGATGGGGGGATTTTGGGGCTGCTTCTGGAAGGCAGTTTAAAAAGGATTGCATGGGTTACAATCTCTCTCAGTGGAGGGAGCAGTGTATGGTAGGGGAAAGAACTGAATCCCTTAACAGTAACTTTAGAACTTGAAAGGATCAGAGAGATGAACCCTTATTTTACAAAGGAGGAAACTAAGGGCCCTCCCAGTTTGGAATCTGGTGAACAGGAGTGCCCATCCATATCTCTTTCTGAAGTATCCAAAGCCCAGTTAAGATCTAGCAACAATTCCTTACAAAAACTGTATTAGAGCCAGCTATGAATTTCATACTTGAAGTGACCCTGTTGCTTCCATGAAGCCAAAATAAATACACCCACCAGGAATGTGAGAACCCAAGAGCTGGGGCGCTAAAACAATAACAAGCAGGAATTTGCTGACGGCGTTGCAATCCTAATAAGACCATTCTTTATCCTCACTTTGTATGTCAGTCCGAAGTGTAATCATTTCCTTTTTAGGCTGAATAAGAGAAACACTGTTTTTCAGGGGTCACAATTTCTTTATGCTGACTATCCACTGAAGTGTAACCACAGGCCCAGCTGTTGACTCCAAGGCCAGCTGCCAACATCTGTGACGTGGCCCTTGTGTCCTTGTCATTGGACAAAACTACAAATAATTTGGTTTTACTGAATTCAACAAGCATTTCTTTATTATGGGTCTGTGATGTGCCCAGCAAAGTGCTGAGCACTGGGTTTACAAAGACAAAGACTAAACCAGCCTCTGCCCTCAAAGAGCTTACCTTATTCTAGTTTCATTGGGCAGTTTATAATTTGAGTTCCTTGGGATGGTTTGAGACACTTGTGAGTGTATGGATAGGGAGGAGGTGATTGTTTCCCCTTCTTCAATTAAAATAACAGTAGAAGGCCCAGACGCTGCAACTGACTCTACCCTCAAAGGGACAGGAAGAGGTTTTAAATTGCACCTTTTATGAGGTGCAAATCTCTTTGGTTAGAAAGTGAAGGGAACTGTGATTAGCTAATCAAACGAGCTAGCGGTGCTCCTGGGGGCTTCAAATGCTTGGAGGAATTGAGTTAATCCAGAGGCGGAAGAAGAAACTGAAGATTCTTCTTGGAGAATTGGAGCCAAGCCTCTTAGGGGGAATCCTTGAGGAGTGGGGAAGAGAAAGTTTCTCTCTTTCTCTCTCTGCCTGGTCTCTCTTTCTCTCCCTTCTTCCTCCCTTTCTCCTCTCTCTCTCTCTCTCTCTCTCTCTCTCTCTCTCTCTCCTCTCTCTCTCTCTCTCTCTCTCTCTCTCTCCTTCCCCCTCTTTCTCCCTTGTCTCCCTCTTCTTTCTATCTCGGTCTCTGTCATTCTTTCTCCCTCTCCCTCCCCACCTCGCTTTTTCTCTCTCCCCCTTCCCTCTCTGTTTGTGTCTCTCTCTTCCCCCAGCTCTCTATCTCTCCCTCATACTCCCTCCCTCTGCCTCATTGTTCATATCCTCAGAGAGCCTAGACCACTAACGTACAGTGCACCCAGCTGGGGTCAGAGAGACTGGACTGGTAGCAGACAATGTCTTCAGCTGGCAGTAGAGGAACATACCACAGACAAATGGATATGCTGAAATAGTAATCCAAAGGGAAAAAGGATTTCTAGTACCAGAATGTGTGAGAAAGGCAACTTCAGGGATTGTGATCCCTTGTGCCTGAGAGAACCTCAAGGCCTTGGAAAGGCACAGACCTTTAGGGCTTAGCAGAGAGCTACCCCTAAAGGGAACTTAATGAGGACTCAACAAAGATGTAAAAGGACTTAATTAGTTACCTCTCTACCATAAACGGTCTCTACATATGTGCCTCACTGCCATGGTACCTAATTTTGAGCCTATTCCCCCTGTGGAAACTGTGTATTGTGGGAGAGTATGCCCCAGGTTTTTGGAGGTCATGTTTTATACCAATGATCTTGCTACAATTATTTGGTAAATACCATTTTAAAAAACTAACTATAGTCTCCTGGCTGATTGTTCATGGAAAGCACAATGATGAGGGCATATGAACTACAGTATTAGAAGCACAGTCCCTCAGGGTTGACCCTAGAATACTAAGAGTAGCAGCCACTCTTTGGAGACTTCAACCTGGGAGACTGAGTGTGAGCCAGGACAGTGGACAGTGGGTGGGTACCACAGGTTACTTTAAAAAAAAAAAAACAATACTGGGGCAACTAGGTGGTGCAGTGGATATAGCACCGGCCCTGAAGTTAGGAGGACCTGAGTTCAAATCTGGCCTGAGAACAAACACTTGATACTTACTAGCTGTGTGACCTTGGACAAATCACTTAACCCCAATTGCCTAAAAACAACAACGATACCACAACCTGCTTTAAATTTCAGTTTTAATTCAATTCAACAAACATTTATTTAGCACTTTCTGGCATTGTACAAGATCCTGAGGATACAAAGGCAAAAATGAGATAGTCCTTGCCCTCATGGAGCTTACAGTCTACACACACACACATATACATGTATGTGTGTGTCTATATATATATATATATATATATATATATTTAATAATAGCCCACATTTACAAAGTGAATGAATGAAAAAGCATTTATTACATACTTTACACATAGTATAAAACAAAAGTATAAAAAAACAAAAGTAAATATAGTCCCTGCCTTCATGGTATACGGGAGAGTTAGTTGCCAAGGAGGTATATTGTAGTTTGGAAAATTATAGGAATGGCAAGTGAACGAATAAGAGAATAGATTGCCTTCCTTTCCAGTAACAGTGGCAATATTGATTTGATAATCATAATAGTTAGCTTTTATATAGCACTTTAAGGTTTGCAAACACTTTAAAAATATTATTATTTCATTTCACATCATCACAACCTGGAAGGTAGGTGTTATTATTACCCTAATTTTACAGATCAAGAAACCAAGGTACAGAGAGATTAAGCGACTTGCTCAGTTACACAGAATCCAAGTCCGATGCTCTACCTACTGTGACATTTAGCTGTTTAGGGCTGGAAATTTGGGGGGGGGGTGGCAGAGGGTTTATGTTGGCAAGACAATTGGCGAGAAGATGGTGGGGAAATAAAGTGAATTAGGCTGGGACAGCTAGTCTGATAAATTGGACCACACATAATATATTCACCAGTTTATAGTATAACATGTCATTTCATCTTCATTTCATGGAAGGATTGAATCCATGTCATCCTGATGCAGTCTGCCAGATTCTATTCAATATTCCATGCTGCCTCTTGAATCTATGTAACAATATTGAACTGGTATTTCCTTATACGCCATTTTTTAAAAATCAAAATACACAGAAAAATAATGGCTCAATGGAAAGACCGATGGATTTGGAATCAGAAGACATGAGTTCAACCCTGTCTCTTCTTCTTAGTACTGTGTGACCTTAGACAAGTAATTTCATCTTGCTAGGCCTTTGGTTTCCTCATTTGCAAAGACACTGGGCTAGATGACCTCTAAGGTCTCTTCTGACACTAAACCCAAGATCATGGTCATGAGTTTCTAAATAGGTGGATTGTTTGAGTGGGATGAGTTGGACAGAGAATTCTACCACAGATATCTTATTCTGTAGGTCTTTGTTTATTTGCATAATCATGTGATTCTAGAGAGTGCCTGTGAATATTTAACAATCAGCTCTCTGAAAAAAATGCAAGCATAACATACTTTTAAGTTCAATCTGCATGAATAACATTTTCTCCATCACCTTCTTCAATCTAGACAATCAGCAAAATAATAAATCAAACCCTGATTTGTAGTTTACCAATTTCCAAGGTGTGAATGTTCACACTGAAAATTTAACAGTCAGCTCTCCCAGTGTACCCCTTCCTGAGATGTTCCTTTAGTGGAACAGTAGAACCATTGTGGAAATATCATTCAACTGACATCTTGGCCGTGGAAGAGTAAAGAGAATAAATGGGAAGGAAGATGAGATCTGGAGTCTGTCCCCAACTGTTGATAATAAGCTGCTGACCATGGACACGTGACAGCCTCTCTAAAGTCCGGTGTCCTCAGAGGTAAAGAGATGGGTTTGGACTTGATGATCTTTATGGTCTCTTCTAGGTGTGGTCAGATATTAGTCTTTGCCATCCTTTCTTTGACTTCTGTCTTCATGGTTTTTCACCGGAGTGCCCTCCTTCCATCTCATGTCTTGCTCTTAGAACCCTAATTCCCTAGGATACTCTGCAGTCCCACCTGGTGCCTGAGGCCTTTCCTCATATCCCTACTACTAAAGCTTCCCTCCCACCTCAGGCTTCATCATCTGCCATCCTTCTGCTATCCTCTGGGTGGAGGGGAGAAGGAGAAGGAGAGAGAGAGAGAGACAGAGAGAGAGAGAGAGACAGAGACAGAGAGAGACAGAGACAGAGAGAGAGAGAGAGAGAGAGAGAGAGAGAGAGAGAGAGACAGAGACAGAGAGAGACAGAGAGAGAGAGACAGAGAGACAGAGAGAGAGACAGAGATACAAAACACTGCCATTCCCTTTTGAAATTTCTGTAGGAAAGGGGCAGCTAGGTGGCGCAGTGGATAGAGCACCAGCCCTGAAGTCAGGAGGACCTGAGTTCAAATCCAGCCTCAGACCAAACACTTGACACTTACTAGCTCTGTGACCCTGGGCAAGTCACTTAACTCCAATTGCCTAAAAAAAAAATTTCTGTAGGAACAAATGACCTCAAAATCCTTGGACCGTGGTCTTTTTCATGAGTCCTTGTTCTGTAATGATACAAACAATATAAAGGAAACATGTATCATCCACAAAGCAGGAGACTGTGGCAGAAGGTATTGAAGATAGAAAAATGAATACCTTTTTGGTCATATTTTTGGTTTGACTCATGGTGGCTGATATATGGGAATGAGAGGAACAATGCTTTGGTCTTGTCTATCAGGAATAAATTATTTCTGAATGTTGTTAAAGATGACAGGTCCAGCAAAATATGAATGAATGAATGAATGAATGATGACTTCTTTGTACATATAATACCAAACTGCTCCACATGAAAGTGAAGTATCTTAAAGGGATGAGTCATTGACATATCTAATCTGCAATTTAATACAATATTAAAGGATTTAAACTAACTCATTTTCTCCAGATACTTTCATTCCACTTCAATATATTTTATTAATTAATTGATTTTTTTAGTCATTTCTGTTCTTACCCAATTAAATTTTCTCTTGTAACAAAGAAAAACAAATAAGACAAAAAACAGTCTGATTACAGTAAGTACGTTTGACAATGTAGGTAATACTCTGTCCTTGTCACACCCACCTCCCTACCTGGCAGTTTCATTATCTTTTCTCCAAGACCATCTTTGGTTTTTCAGTTGCCCTGAGTTCAGCTTTCTGTCAGTGATCTCTTCATTCATGTTGTTGTAGACGTTGGGCATATTATTCTCTTGGTTCTGCTCACTTCACTCAACATCAGTTTATACAGATCTTTCCATGATTCTCGGAATCCCTTAGAGTCATCGTTTCTCACCAAGCAATAATACTGTGCAATATTTATATGCCTTTTTAAAAAAGTCATTCCCCAATCAATAGGTAAGGCAGCTAGGTGGTGCAGAGGACAGAGCACCGGGCCTGGAGTCATGAAGACCTGAGTTCAAATCCAGCCTCAGGCATTTATTAACTGTGTGACCCTGGGCAAGCCCCTTAACCTCTGTTTGCCTCAGTTTCCTCCTCTGTAAAATGATCTGGAGAAGGAAATGGCAAACCACTCCAGTACCTTTGCCAAGAACACTCCAACAGAGGTCAACTAGACAGTGCAGTGAATAGAGCACCATGACTAGAATCAGAAAAATCTGAGTTCAGATCTGACCTCAGACACTCACCACTCATGGAAGACAAACCTAGTTAAGTATTCTGGAGGGTACTCAAGATGCCGAGGATTCTTTTTGGTTTCTTCAAAATATCTGAATAACTCACTCAAACTAGTAGGGGCTAACTCACATTCAAATAGTTCGGGTAAGAAACTTTCATTAGCTTACACCAAGGCAATTAGGTAGTGCAGTGGATAGAGCTGGGCCTTGGAGTCAGGAAGATCTGAGTGCAAATCCCATCTAAAGGAATTGCTAGGGGCAGCCACGTGGCACCATGGATAGAATACTAGCCCTAGAGTCAGTAGGGCTTGAGTTCAAATTTGACCCCTGGCACTTACTGGCTGTGTGACCCGGGGCAAATCGCTTAACTCTGATGGCCTTGCCCCCCCCCCCAAAAAAAGAAGAATTACTAGCTAGGTGACCCTGGGCAGTTTCCTATCTGTCAAATAAGAGTAATGATAGCACCTCCCTCCCAGGGTCATTGTGAGGATCAAATGAGATATATTTATAGGGCACGTACCCCAGTGCCTGGCACATAATAGGCTCTTGATAAATATTTGTTTCCTTCCTTCCTGACCTTGATTTCCTCATTTCTAACCTAGGAGGGAGAGGTGAAACAGATGATTTCAAAGGTCTCTTTGAGCTCTAAAATTCGATTATTTAAATATCGTATTTCCCTTAGATATAGGATTGAAAAGCTTTGATTAATTTTTAAGTATGACCTTAAAATGACCTTATGGTCTTAAGGCCAATAATTTCTCCAGAGGAGTGAATAAATAAGTGAATGAATGAATGAAAAAAATTTATTAAGCCCTTACTACGTGCCAGGTACTGTCATCAGAACACCAATCCAATTTTACAATTTAAGTCAATGTGATATTGGAATAAAATGTTCCTTACAGAAACCTTTTTAGACACTAAACTATTCTGCAAGTAAGGAACACCATTCCCGCTCATATACTTTATGAATTTTTATTCAGAGTTTGTGTATCAAGCAACAGAGGGGCCTTACTATCTATCTATCTATCTATCTATCTATCTATCTATCTATCTATCTATCTATCCATCTATCTCTCTATCTCTATCTATCTATCTATCTATCCATCTCTCTATCTCTATCTATCTATCTATCCATCTATCTCTCTATCTCTATCTATCTATCTATCTATCTATCTATCTATCTATCCATCTATCTCTCTATCTCTATCTATCTATCTATCCATCTATCTCTCTATCTCTATCTATCTATCTATCCATCTATCTCTATCTCTATCTATCTATCCATCTATCTCTCTATCTCTATCTATCTATCTATCTATCTGTCTGTCTGTCTGTCTGTCTGTCTAATCAGAAATGTTGAGAATGAAAGCTGGAGCTAAGTATCAGAAGAAAAAACAAACCATGAATTCGTCTTTTTTTTTTTTTAATATTTCGATAACTATATTTCACTGTAATTGGTTTCCTTGGTAATTTTATATGGACAGCTATAGGCCCAAAGTGAGAAGATTCATCTTCCTGACTCCAAATCTGGGCCTCAGACACTTCCTAGCTGTGTGACCCTGGCCAAGTCACTTCACCCTGTTTGCCTCAGTTTCCTCATCTGTAAAATGAGCTGGAGAAGGAAATGGCAAACCACTTCAGTATCTCTGCCAAGAAAATCCGAAATGTAGTCAGGAAGAGTTGGATGGGACTGAAACAACTGAAGAACAACCAAGTGTCTTCCAACTCTCGATCTTTGATCCTAGAATTCAGAATTGCATCAACTTATGTCAATCCTTAATTCCTCACTCAAATTGTAAAGTAACTCAACTTTGGAGCCTTTGAAGCCCTCCTAGTGGCTTTTCTTCAAGGCATGCCATTACTTACCTTGAGGACACTTCAAGCTAACAAGGAGAGGTGTGGACACTCCACAAAGAACTTCACTGACCCAGCCCCTGGGCCTGGGACTCCGAAGGCATGCTTCGCTTGGTGGTTCTGACTTTGACCTCTGGCTAAAATACCTGGGGCTGGCCAAGACTTTCTCCTCTGGTCCCTTGTCTTCACCCAAAAAAAGGTTGGTGAGAGAAAAAAAAAAGAAGGAAACCAGAATTCATTCCACAATAAGGTTGATTGTTACTTGCAAGCCACATTCAATTAAATGTTTACCTTTCTATTTCACAACCTAACAGGAAGTCGGCAATCTGAGAGGCCCAGGGCAGAGCCAAGATGGTTCATTCATCTTTTCCCCCTCAGGTCAAGACTGGAGCAAAAGACTAGCTGGTGTTTCTAGTTGCTCTCAGGAGTAAATAACGTCAGATAGGAAATGAGCACTTAGCTAAAATCTTTAGGTTCTGTGTTTTGAACTCCTGGAACTGTCTCAATTACGTGACAATTTCCTGAAGAATATCAGAAAAGGAATGAGGCCTTATCAGTTCTTGATTACTTGAAAAATGCTGCAGGAATTTTGAAAATGAAGGAGTTTTGGAAAAATTCAAATTTTTCTTTCTTTGTCATAAGCACTATATAAACATTAACTACTACTATTATTTTTATCACTATTATTCCTTCGTCCCTCCCTTTTTCTTTTTTTCCCACCTTCCTTTTCTATCTTTTTCCTTCATTTTTTTTCTTTTTCTTCTTAAAATTTTCCCCCCAATAATCAAACATTAATTTCTTTTTATCTCTCACACGAGGGGCGGGGCGGGGTGGGGGTGGGGGACGGGGAAGAAAGGAAAACAAAATCCTTGTAGCAGCTAAGTACAATCAAGCAAAAATAAAAAATCTTATATTGGCCGTCTCCAAAAATATGTCTTTGTCTACCTATTTGTCCATCACTTCTCCATCAGCAGGCTAGTAGCATTCTTCATCATCAGTCTTCTGGAACCATGACTGATCACTAAGATGATCAGAGTTCTTAAGTCTTCTTCCTTTCTCCTTCCCTCCCTTCCTCCCCTCCTTCCTTTCTTCCCTCTTTCCTTCCCTCCTTTCCTCCCTCTCTCTTTCCCTTCCTTCCTTTCTTCCTCTTCCTTCCTTCCCTCCCTTCTTTCTTTCCTTTCTTCCCTTCCTTCCTTTCTTTCTCCTTTCTCCTTCCTTCTCTCCTTCCCTCCCTCCCTCCCTCCCTTCCTTCCTCCCTTCCTTCCTTCTTTCCTTCCTTCCTTCCTTCCATCCTTTTTCTTTTTATTTACGGGCTCCTGAATCAAATTCCACCTCTGATTTAATATCTGCTTGACTAACCCTCCTACCCCCTCAGTTTTCTTTTTCTTTCTTTCTTTCTTTCTTTCTTTCTTTCTTTCTTTCTTTCTTTCTTTCTTTCTTTCTTTCTTTCTTTCTTTCTTTCTTTTTGTAAAATGAGAGGTTTAAACTACATGGCTAATGAGTCCCATCTGCCTCTTGTTTTATAATCTATATTAATCATAGTTTGATGGATTGAGAGTAAGAAGGTACCTTAAACGTCAAAGGAGCATAAGCTCATGGCTATAGGGATGAAAGGGGACCTAGAGTTCATTTTAGACCCTTCCCTTCATTTTGCAGATGAGGAACCAGGGACCAAGAGAAGCCTGGTGACTTGCCTAAGGTCACACATATTAAAAGGCAGAGCTGGGATTCAAACCCAAGTCCTCTGTACTGTTCTTTCTTATTGTCCCATGCCTCATGTTTTATTCAAAGCTTAAAACTGAACATCGATGTAACCAACTAAATTTGCTTAATAGCTATTTACATTGGAATCAGTTCATTTCTATGCTTGAAGTATCCTAACAATTTGTCTAGCATTCCTTCTAGGTCACCATAGGATCTTAGCTCTAGAGCTGGAAGGGTCCTCAGAGACCATCTAGTTGAACCCCTTCATTATACAGATGAGGAAACTGAGGCCTAGAGAGATTAAATGGTTCTTGGATTCTCTGATCCTCCTCCTTCAATTTTCCTCATATGGTTGTAGTTCAAATATGGCCTCAGACCCCTATTAGCTGTGTGACCCTGGACAAGTCACTTAACTTCTGTCTGCCTTTTTTTCCCCATCTGTAAAATGGGACATAATAACAGCATCTCCCCCTAGATCGGTTGTAAGGATCCAATGAGATAATATTTGTAAAGAGTTTTGCAAACCTTTAAATGCTATATAAATGTTCGTTATTATTGTTGGTGGTGTTCTAATTAGTGTGTACGCCATTTTTCTGGGTCTATTTTTTTTTCACTTAGCTACACAATTTGATTATTGTTCACCTCCTTCTCATACTCTCTCCTTTTAGGTTGCCATGACACTGCCTTTTCCTAGCTTTTCTCCCCTCTCTTTGACCCCCTCCTTCTCAACCTAGGTCATATCCTTTAATGAGAGATGTCCCCAAGGCTCTTTCCTGGGCCCTCTTCTCTTTTCTCCCTATACTATCTCTCTTAGTCATCTCATCATCTCTCATAGATTCTATTATCATCTCTACGAAGATGATTCCCAGAACTACATAGCCAGCACTAGTCTCTCTTCTGAGCTTCAGCACTGAATCAGCATCATCAATTGCCTTTTGGACATTTTGAACTAAATGTCCTAGAGGCACCTTATACTCAACACGTACAAAACAGAATTCATTCTCCTTCCCTTAAAACCCTTTCCTCTCCCCAGTTTTCCTATGACTGTCCAGGGCAACACCATTCTTCTTGTCATCCTGGTTGCAATCAAGGTGTCATCCTTGACTCTTCTCTTGTACTCAACCTACATATCCAATTCTTGTCAAATTTTATCATTTCTACCTTCACAATGTCTGTCATATATGTTGCCTTCTCTCCAATCACACAATTGCCACCCTGGTGCAGGCCCCCATCATCTCATGCCTGGACTATTGCAAGAGCTTTTGAATTGGTCTTCCTGACTCAGGTCTCCCGGGGCAAAGAGGATACTAGAAGCTGGGGAAGAGAGGGATCATGAAAAGCCACATGTAGAAAGTGGCTGACATTTTCACTGGCCATCTCCCACGCCTGGAATGCTCTCCTTCCTCTTGTCCACCTCTTGGCTTCCCTGACTCCCTTCAAGCCCCAGCTAAAATCCTACCTCCTACAGGAAGCCTTTCCCAATCCCTCTTAATAGTAGTGCCTTCCCTCTGTTTAGTACTCATTTATCCTGCATACTGTTTACATGTCTAGAAATGATCTGAAGCTAGGTGGCTCAGTGGATAGAGTTCTGGGCCTGGAGTCAGGAAGACCCTGAGTTTAAATACAGACTCAGATATTTACTAGTTGTGTTACCTTGAGCATGTCACTTAACCTTGTTTGCCTTATCTGTAAAATAAGCTGGAGAAGGAAATGGCAAACTACTCTAGTATCTTTGCCGAGGAAGGCCCATGGACAGTAAAATTCATGGGGTCACAAAGAATTGCACATGACTGAAACAGTCGTCTGCATGTTGTTCTCCCCGCCTCACCCTCCCAATTAGACTGTGACCTCCTTGAAGGCATACACTGATTTTGCCTTTCTTTGTATCTCTAATGTTTCTCACAGTGCTCGGCACATAGTAGGCACTTAATTAATGCTTATTAACTGACAGACTGGTTAAGAACAGAAGTGATCCTAAAAAGCTTTGCTACACCTTGTGAAAAAAAGTGAAGAAAAAATAGTTGTCTCTTATCTGATCAGAATGGTTTAAGTTCCACACCTAACAAATTCTAGGCAGATAAATAATCACTGGCTGTGAAGGACTGGGAATGTGGAGGGAGGAAATTACACTGCTTTCCCCACCCCTCCATTTCACAGTCACTGCTCAGAAACAGATCATTATCCTGCCTTTCTAAAAATTTATCAAGCATTTAGCTTTAGGTAGAAAAAAGGCAAAGTTATTGGGGGAGCACACTGGGCTCTGGAATGGGTGACAGCCGGGAAAATGAAGGCATGAGAGCTCTCTCCTTTTGGCGAAGTTAAAATCTAATAAAGAGAGAAAACAATCCAATTTCTTTTCAAGGCAACCTTCCAATATAGACATTTAGTAGATTGTGGCTGATTTACCCAAATTTAAGCAGAGCCCACTAATGATGAATCAGTGACTTGAAAATTTGGAAAGGGCTGCCTGATCAAGCAATCCACAAGAATCGGGTTGGTTTTTTGGTTTGTTTGTTTAAAATCTGAGAGAGAAGGGCAAGGTGACGCAATGACAAGCGCCCTGGCCTCGCAGTCAAGGGGGACTTAGGTTTGAATCAAGTCTCCTGCACTTATGAGCTGTATTGATCTTTGGAAAATCACTGAGCTTCAGTTTCCTCAGCTGTAAAATAAACACCATGATAGCATCTACTCCAGCAGGCAGTTGTGAGAGTCAGATGAGGTGTTTGCCTTGTAAATCTCAAAGCACATATAAATTCTGGCCATTTTTATTGTTAGCTTTGTTGTTGACTCATTTTGGTCATGCCCAACTGTCCGTGACCCCAGTTGAGGTTTTCTTGGCTAAGATATGGGAGTGGTTTGCCATTTCCTTCTCTAGCTCATTTTACAGATGAGGAACTGAGGCAAATGGGATTAAATGACTTCCCCACGGGAGTGTCTGAAGCTGGACTTGAACTCACAGGAGATGAATCTTTCTGATTCCAGGCTCTATACCTTTATCCACTGCGACACCTGGCTGCCAACTTTATTATTAGCAGCCTTGGGCAAATCATTTGATTCAATCCAATCAAGCCCAGTGTCTACTATCTACATAATAGTTAGCTCTAGAGTAGTAGACATCAAGATACAAAAAAAGTTCCTGCCTTGAAGGGGCTTACAATCTACTGGGAGATACACAATTACACAAGTAAGTAAATTATTTACAAAGTCAAATCAATAAGTACTGGCATTCTGTTAAGCATTGGAAAAATACAGAAAATACAGAGTAATTTTAAGAGGGAAAGGAGCGGAATACCTGGAACTGAATCAGTAAAGGCCTTATTTCAAATAATATTTTTTCAATGTTAACCACTCATTTCTTTTTCAGTCTACAAAGAAGAATTTTCCAGTTGCTTACCCAGTATGCACCCAGGCTACACTGGAGATTCTCAAGGCCCCTTGGTTATATCTGCTTTCAGGCTTAAAATCCCTGGGTGTGGAGAAGAAAAGAAAGTAAACTCTTGAGAATCGTTGTCATGGTTGACAAAATAAATAAAGCTGTTTTGGGCATATATATTCTTTAAACAACTGTCATCTTTTGTTACTCTTCTCAATCAGTGACTTTGACCAGGGCATTTAGAATTTATGAAAACAGGCAAGATCCTCATAGGAGAACCTTATGGTTATAGGAAATCTTCATCTTCCAAGTAATTTACAAAATGTATTAGATTATTTTGTCTGGTCCTACCCATTTTGTAATATGACTTCCCCACACTTTCATCTTCCAGGCCTAGGTATGGTCTCTGAAAATACTTTTTTTCCCTTCTTTTTCAATGGATTTGACTCAACTTTGCAAAAGGATGGTTTGTTTTCATTTGTCATGCCCTGAATCAGGCCCTCATCCAGGTCTCTGGAGAACAGTGTAAGGCATTTTCCAGGGTTTATTTCCAGAATAAACAGGGCATGGACGGCCAGCTTCGCTTAACATGCTGCCCACAGGACAACTGACCTGCTCATTTTTCATCTCCAGGTGGGAGGAAAAACCCTGCGAGCTTTTGTAAATATTCCAGCAGACCGGCTCTCTCCAGAAGCTGGATCTGGATTTCGGAGTCAACTTTGAAACATCTTAAAGAAAGATACCCCTTTTATTGTGTGTACATACGTTTTATTGTTATTAGGAATAACATGTTAACTTCTTCATTGTTGGGTGTGGGGCAGGTGGTGGAGGGAGGGGGAAAGCATGGACTCTTTTATCCATCCTGAACTCCTATAGTCACTAGTCAGAGAGTTTGGGTCTCATGTTCTGACTAGCCAAGGGAATGGTGGAGCTCAGCAAAGTACTGTGTCATTGGGAAACATTATCGTCCACTTCGCCCATTAAAATGAACAACATGGCCTTGCTTGAGAATAGTAACAGTAATAACACCAATAAAATAATATTTCTTTTCAATTGCAAAAAGCAACTCTTTTGTCTGCCTTGACAACAGTTGTCAGCCAACAAGCGTTTATACTGAGTACTTTCTTCCTTTATGCCAGGCACTGCTCCTTCGGGGCAGGAAGGCTTTCCTCATCCCTCTTAATTCCGGTGCCTTCCCTCTATTGATTGTTTCCTATTTATCCTGTATGCAGCTTGTTTGCACATAGTTGTTTCCACATTAGACTGTGAGCCTCTTGAGGGCAGGGACTGTCTTTGCCTTTTATTGTATCTCCAGGATATAGCACCTGACACATAGTAGGTGCTTAATCAGTGTTTGCCTTGTTGAGACACTGCCTCAGTTTCTTCATCTATCACGTGAGGATAATAGGAGCACCTACCCCTCAGAGTTATTGTGAGGAAGACTAGAATAATATCTGTAATGTGCTTATCACAGTGCTTGGCATATGGTAGATGCCATTGAACTATTAGCTGTTGTTATCGGAGCTACAGCTAAGATGAGAATGAGAACTGCAATGATAACTAGCTACATTGTTGCAGTTAGCATCTGTTCTGTCTTCTTCGCTCTGCCTGCTTCCTTCTGCCTGCTACATCTTATTACCATCCTAAGAACGGTCCACATGAAGTCTAACCCATCATCAATGTCAGGGACACAACAGCAAGGGGAGGAGGACAGCCGGGGCTGGGGGTGAAGGAGGGGGACTTTGTGCCCTGACACTTCCAAAGATTGCTTTAAAGGCCTGGAATGAACTTGGAAATGCTGGCCAATTGGTGCAGCTGACACCACTGCTTAGGTCAGTGCTCTAACCAGTGGGATGAAAATGCTCCTATGAATATCAGAAATAGAGGGGGGCAGAGGGCTTCAGGATGATTTTTTTTAGGCAACTGGGATTAAGTGACTTGCCCAGGGTCACACAGCTAGTAAGTGTCAAGTGTTTGGTCTGAGGCCACATTTGAACTCAGGTCCTCCTGACTTCAGGGCTGGTGCTCTATCCACTGCACCTCCTAGCTGCCCCCAGGATGAGTTTTTAAAGTTTTTATTTTAATGTCTTTCTTTAAACATCGTTACAGTTTTCCCCAGAATCCCTCCATCTCCCCTCCCAGAGAGCTATCTCATATAACAAAAAAAAATTTTTTTTAAATAAAAAAAGAAGAAAGAAAAGGAAATGGAAAAGTAGCATAACTAATCCAGGACACCAAGAAAGTCTGAAAACATGTGCAGTATCCAACACCTGTGAGCCTCCCCCTCTGCTAAGGGACAGGGTAGGAGTGTTTTCTCATCTCTCTTCTTTCAAGCCATGCTTCTTCTTGATAATATGGCAACATTCACTTTTGATTTTGTGTGTGTGCATGTGTGTGTGTGTGTGTGTGTTGTGTGTGTGTGTGTGAGAGAGAGAGAGAGAGAGAGAGAGAGAGAGAGAGAGAGAGAGAGAGAGAGAGAGAGAGATGGACAGTGTCATCTCCAGCTATAAGGGTAGGTTAGAGCCAGCTGGTACACAGAGTGGTTTGCATTTGATCCTGATGGTAATAGGGAGCCCCGGGAGCTCATTGAGCAGCGGAGTGATACGATCAGACCTATGTTTTAGGAATATCAATGTGGCGACTCTGTGAAGAATGGACTGCAGAAGGGAGTGACCCAGGGCAAGGTCAATTAAGCGGTCACTGCCAAACTCTAGACAAGAGGTGCTGATTCAGTCACTGAGTCTTATTAATCACCTACTGTGTGCCAGGTACTGTGCTAATCTCTGGGGACACAAAGACAAAATACACAGTCCCTGCTCTCAAGGAGCAAACAGTCTCATGGGGAAACAGCATGCAGAGAATTACTTACAAACAAGATAGAGACAGGATAAATTAGGAATAGTCTCAGAGGGAAGGCACGATGATTAAGCAGGACCAGGAAAGGTTTCTTATAAATGGTGGGACTTAAGCTAAGGCTTGAAAAAGGCCATGGAAATGAGGGGGGGGGGCTGCGGGGCGGAAGGGAGGGAGAGAGAGAGAGATAGGGAAGGAGAGAGTTCTAGGCAACACGGAGGTCAGGAATAATGCCCAGAGTCACATGATGGATTGTCTTGTGGCAGGAACGGATAGCAAGCAGGTAAGTGCCCCCTGGAGGGGAGTAAGGTGTAAGAAGACCTGAAAGGCACGAAGTGGCCAGGTTATGATGGGCTCTCCATGCCAAACAGGATTTTAAATTTGCTCCCAAAGGCAACAGGGAGTCATGGGTAGAGAGGGAATGACGTGGCCGGACCAATGCTTTAGGAAGATCAATTTGACAGCTGAGTGGAAGACAGACTGGAGTGGGTTAAGAGTTGAGGCAGGCAGACCCACCAGCAGCCATTGCAACAGGCCAGGCGTGAAATGCTGAGGACTTGCACCCAGGCAGCGACAGCGTCAGAGGAGAGGAGAGGAGAGGAGAGGGCAGTTACGAGAGGTGTTACCAAGGTTATCTTCTGCTTTTCTTCCCACTCCCAAAGCCTCAAGAAATATTCCTGAGGTTTATTCCCATCGGCGTGGGATTTTAAGGGGTACTGTCTCCAGTCATGTTGCTTCTCCATCCCAAGCTTCAATTTAAGGCTCATAATTAGTAGCTAGCAAAACGTAGATACCCAGTCTACGTGGAGCAACAGCAATCATCACCTTTGGCACCTAATCACTTCAAAGTAGTAACTACAGATTATGGCTTTCTCACCTCATCTGGTACAATATGTAATTAGTCCCTGCTGCCAAGTGTGTGAGCTGCTGATGACTGGATGGCACTAGGTCATTAAGTGCACGTGATTGCTAATTTATGGCAGTTGCAGAATGATTAGATAGAAGAAAGCAATGGAAAAGGTCCTGAATTCTGGACTGAAAATCTTTGTGCCACACCTGACACCTCCCTTAATGCACGGACCCTCAGAAAGCTGCCCCAGCTTTGAGGTATTTCTGAGTCAGTGTCAGTTCAAAGTCTTGGACCCTGAGACTCCACCGATGTGTTACTTTGTTTAAACCAGAAAGCATAGCAGTACAAAGCAAAAAACATTTAGTCAAGCAGTAGAGGTAAATAAGTGACAAAAAATGTCCACAAACACACAGGTTACCACACCACCAGCAGGGGACATGATTTATACAGGGAACATTCATGAAAGGGACATGTGTAGGGAGCTTATATAATCAGGGAACATGCATGGCCAGGGGCAATTCAAAGGCAAGGCAACAAGTATTTATTTAAGTGCTTACTAAGGGGCAGCTACGTGGTGCAATGGATAGAGCTCTGGCCTTGGAGTCAGGAGGACCTGAGTTCAAATCCGGCCTCAGACACTTGACACTTACTAGCTGTGTGACCTTGGGCAAGTCACTTAAGCCCAACTGTCTCACCAAAAAAGGAAAAAAAAAAGATTACTTTAAGTGCTTAGTAGGTGACAGGCCTTGTGCGAAGCACGAGAGGGTACAGCCCTAAAGAAAAAAGAGACTGTCACTGCCCTCAAGAAGCTTACATTCTAATGGGGGAAGATAACACATAAAAGCTAAAAAATGGGAAGGGGAGGCAGAAGCCAAGCCAGAAGAGAAGTGACCTTTGGCTGGTCTAGACTTCTCCTCAAAATGGAGGCCCCAGGAGGAGTTCACCACTGGGAGAAAGGGTTTAGCATGGTGGAAGGATGTCCCATGGTGAGAAGGCTGGGATGGATGGATGGATATTCCAGGGTGAGGAGGCAAGTTCCAGGGTGAGATGGCAGCTGAAGCATGGTGGCAAAGTCTGAAAAGTCAGAAGATTACATGGGAGGGGAATGAAGGTTCTCCGGCTTAGGCTCCTGCCCTGAACTGCTTTGGGATAATGATGAAGGTGATGATAACAATAATAATATACTACCTTTGGGAGATAGGAGGCTCCCCCTTACTAGGGAACTTCAAGCAAAGACTGGATGACCACTTGTCAAGTATGTCATTGAAAGGACTCTTTTTCAGGTACAGATTTAGTTGAATGGCCTCTAACCCTTCTAATTCTAAGATTCTGTAATATTCTATAGAGAAAACCACATCCTTTGGGGATGCCATTGTTTTCTGCTTTTATTTATGAATTTTTATCTGCACTGTCTTCTTCTTCTTCTTCTTCTTCTTCTTCTTCTTCTTCTTCTTCTTCTTCTTCTTCTTCTTCAGCTGTTATTGCAGCTGCTAGGTTCTCAGGCTCTAAAAATCTCCTTGCCTCAATCTCTTTCAGTTCTTTTAAGATGTAGACATTGGCCAGCAGTGCCCAGTCTGCTGTCTAGAAAAGATCTCATGCATTTAAGCCTGACTTTTAAACTCCTTTACTGCTTGACTGAGGTAAGGAGGGAAGGTAGTGTCTCAGACTAAATTCTGACTAAGAGTAAGAAAATTCCTTTCAATTGTTTTCCATTTCCATAATACCAGTTGTGGTCTATGAAAACCATCACAGGAAATGGGATGGAGAAGACTGAAAAGGGCTGGTGACCTTTGTCCTACTTTCTCCAGGAACCAAATTACTGTATTCTTTATAACTCTCTTTTTTCCTTTTTAAAAATTTTAATTTTATTTTTTCCAATTACACATAAAAACAATTTTTAACCTTCATTTTTGTTTTTATTTTTGTTTTTATAATTTTGAGTTCTAAATTCTTTCCCACCCTCCCTCCTTTCCCCTTCTTTGAGAAGGCAAGCAATTTGATAAAAGTTATATGTGTACAGTCATGCAAAACATATTTCCATATTAGTCATGTTGTGAAAGAAAACACAGACAAAAAATCCAAGAAAAATAAAGAAAGTAAAAGAACGATGTGCTTCAATCTGCATTCAGATTCCATCACTTCTTCTGGAGGCGAATAGCATTTTTCATCTCCTTGTAACTATTCAAGCACCCTCAGGGAGATGTTTTTGTGCATAGTAAAAACTCAATAAAAGCATTCATGGTTTTTAGTGCTTTCTCCCACTTCAATTTTCTTTGAACTATACTTGTGGACATGTGATATACTACTCTCTTTCCCAGTAGAATGTAAATTCCTTGATGGCAGGCACTATTTCTTTTTCTTTTCTTTTCTTTCTTTTTAAATTTTTTATCTGTCTTGCTCTAGTGTCTAGGATAATGCCTGGCACATAGAGATGTTTAATAAACATTTGCTGAATTCATTTAGGAACATACTAAAATAACTTTTGTTTCAGCATACAAATGTATGCATAGTAAATAAGAAATGCTTACACATGGAATGTGAATAAGAGAGGAAGAAGCATTTATTAAGTGCCTATTATATACCAGGCCCTGGGCTAAATGCCTTACAAATATTATCTAGTTTGAGGCTTACAACAACTCTTCAAAGTAATAAGGGCTGCTATTATCCCCATTGTATATTTAAGGAAACATTAAGTGACTTGTCTAAGATCACACAGCTAGTAAGTATCTGAGGCCAGATTTGAACTCGAGTCTTCCTGATTCCAGGCTCAGCCCTATATGGACAAAGCCGCTTAGCTGCCTCAATGTACCCTCCACCCCCAATTACTTACGGAGTATAACCGTGAAGTAAAAGCAAGCTCCAGTGCACTGACTGAAGGTCATGAATTGTAGGTAAGGTTTCAAAATGACATAGTACATATAAAGTAGTGAGAGTTGAAGTCAGGAAGACTGGAGTTTAAATCATGCCTCAGATATTTATTAGCTTAAGTGAGGTGGGGGGGTTCTAGACTGTCACTTCATTGCCCTCAAGCCTCAGTTTATTCATCTGTAAAATGAGGATCATAATTGTCATGGAGCTTCTCTCATAAGGTTGTTGTAAGGATGTAAAAAAAATAACAATAAGTATCATTTACATAATATTTTAAAGATTACAAAGAGATATTGTAAAATGTGAGCCCCACAACACCACTCTGAAGTGGGTACTATTATTATTATTATCCCCATTTTACAGATTAGGAAACTGAGACTCAGGAGGGTTACGCGATTGTCCATAGGCACATGGCTAGTGAGTGTCTGAATGTGGACTTGAACGTGAGGCTTCCTCACTCCAACGCCGGCACTCTGTCCAGGATTCCGCAGGATTTGAGTTGCATGGACAAGCCATGAATCAGGCACTTCTTCTGGAGTCCAGAAGACCTGATTTTGAATCTTGCTTTAGATACTTCCCAGCTGTATGATCCTGGGGGAATCACTTAACCTCTCTTGGCCTTAATTTCTTCATCTGTAAAATGGGGATAATAATAGTATCTACCGAAGGATTGTTTTGATAACACAATGAAATAATATTTATGAAGTGCTTTACAAACCTTTAAGCACTCTAGAAATGACCATCATTGTGGGCGTTGCTTTTTCTTTTTTCTTTTAGGAAATATTCAGTGCCCAAAGAGGGTTGTTGTTTGTCTTTCATTCTTGAAGAGGACCATGGCATCAGGAAGGTGATGCCAAGACTTGCAAGTGACTTGGATTTAAGTGAGGAGGGTTGTACAAGGTCACCAGCCTCACTGTCTCCTCCAGAGCCATCTGGGTCCAGTAGCAAGATACAGATCAGGACGACTGGGCCCAAAGATAGAAGAAAACAAGCATGTATTAAGTACTTACTATATACAGAGTTAAAGGCTCAACCTGCAGAAATCATGGTGGTACAAAGACCATAGATTTGTCACCAGCCACACACAACAAAAATTGAGAGAAGTGTTTACACCACCTACTTCCTTAGTACTCCAGGCCCCAAACAAAGCTATGTCTTCCTCTAAGTTGGGAACAATTAAGAAATTTATGTCTCGGAGTGGTTATGGGCAACCATCAATTCAAACTGAAGTTCTCAATTGTTTATACCCAACAGCCTTAGCAGTTCAAGTAATCCAAGGTGAGGCTAGACAAACCAAGAGAAATTCTCATCCTGCTATTAATACCTATGATTAAATCAACCTCTTTTGCCAAGACAGGAAGAAGGCCTCATTCTGTGGGTCAAAAATTATGGTTCCCCAAGCTCATTTCTAATGTTTAGTTCTGTTCATGAAACAGCTCTCCCATTACTCCTCCAACTTCTGGGATTTAGTTCAACAAGCAATTATAAAAGCTCTGCTTTGTGTTAGGCCTTTGAGATTTTTTTTTTAATACCAGAGTTGATTTACAGCACCTCCAGTGACCACAGGGGAAAAGCAACTATTCTAACTTAGTGTTAGAGAGTCACCTGAAGCACTGCTTTGGGGGACTTGTATGACCCTGGGCAAGTCACTTAACCTCTGTTTGCCTTAATTTCCTCATCTGTAAAATGGGGGTAATAATAGTCCAGGATCACATAGGTGGTAGGCCTCCTGAAGTAAGACTTGGACGGAAGCTTGGCCTCTGGTACTCAGCCTTGAGGACACAAAGACAAAATTAAGATGGCCCCTGCCCTCAAAGAGTATACATTTTGCTGTTCCCTCTGATAAGAATATCCACCTCACCCTGTGTTTGTGATGTGTCTCCCCAATAGACTGTGAGCTCCCGGAGGTCAGGGACTATTTTCTCCTCTCTTTGTATCTCCAGAGCTTGGCACAGTGCTGGGCACACAGTAGGCCCTTAACAATGTTTGTTGATTGACTGGCTGAATACTGGGCTCGATCGAAAGGAGTGAAGAACTTTTAATGAACACATGTAATATAACACCTATGTATCACATAATTTAACACAATATATAATATAATTAATGTAACCTATAATGTAATTAATATAATATAACATGACATGACCTAAAATAATATATAATTAATATAAAATATGGGGCAGATAGGTGGCCTAGTGGATAGAGTGCTGGGCCTGGAATTGGGAAAACCTGAATTCAAATCTGGATTCAATACTAACTAGCTGTGTGTCTCCAAGCAAGTCACTTAACCCTGTTTGCCTCAGCTTCTTCATCTGTAAAATGAGCTGGAGAAGGAAATGGCAGAAACATTCCAGTATCTTTGCCAAGAAAATCACAAATGGGGTCACTAGGAATTAGATATGAATGAGCAACAATATATAACATAGTATAATTAATAGGATATAATATAATTAATAGAATATAATATATAACAATATAATCAAAATGACATATAATATAAATGTAATATGGCAGTATGTGGCATCATAATATAATACAATTAATTTCACATGATATATACTGTAATGAATGTGACATGATATGATGTGAAAATGAAATTATAATAAAGGAACAAAAAAGCAAAGGCAGAAACTTTGCTATAAAACCTGGGGTGATTTCTGGTTTTTGTTTGTTTTTTCAAACCTTTTACTATTAGCCTGTAAGAGTTTATTTAATCTGCTTAGCTGGCAGTCCAAATGTCAGCCTGAGCAAGCAAGAAGCTCTGAGTGACCCCTGGGATTCCCGGCACTGGCTGGCAAGGCTGCTGATTACCCCAGAGACAAGCCTCTGAGCGCTGGCCCAGGTCCCAGGTCCTTAATAACTAACCTTTCTCTCCTATGGACATTAATAGGACAATAACAGGACAATATAATGTATAATAAAATATTAGGACAATATGAGGACAAAATAAAGACAACATAAGGACAATGTAATATATGATAGTAGGACAATAATAGGACAATATAATGTATAATAAAATAATAGGACAATATGAGGACAAAATAAAGATGACATAAGGACAATGTAATATATGACAGTAGGACAATAATAGGACAATATAATGTATAATAAAATAATAGGACAATATGAGGACAAAATAAAGATGACATAAGGACAATGTAATATATGATAGTAGGACAATAATAGGACAATATAATGTATAATAAAATAATAGGACAATATGAGGACAAAATAAAGACAACATAAGGACAATGTAATATATGATAGTAGGACAATAATAGGACAATATAATGTATAATAAAATAATAGGACAATATGAGGACAAAATAAAGACAACGTAAGGACAATGTAATATATGATAGTAGGACAATAATAGGACAATATAATGTATAATAAAATAATAGGACAATATGAGGACAAAATAAAGACAACATAAGGACAATGTAATATATGACAGTAGGACAATAATAGGACAATATAATGTATAATAAAATAATAGGACAATATGAGGACAAAATAAAGACAACATAAGGACAATGTAATATATGATAGTAGGACAATAAGAGCACAAAATAAGGACAATGTAATATGCAATAAAATAACAGGACAATATAAGGACAATAACAGGACAAAATAAGCACAGAAGAAAGCCAAACTTCCATGTGCATGACTGATGAGTTCTCAGAATCCTGGGTCTTATGTCAACAGGTTGAAATCAAAACTTGTTATCCCATTGACATAGCATCATTTATTTCCCAGTGGCTGTCGTTTGGCAGTGGTTTTTATAATGCTAAAGCAAAACAGAACCCTGAGCTATGGAGAGCCCTTCCAGAATGAGTCGCCCACGTGAGTCAATCAGCTGTCCCGCGGTCTGCCCAGGGCTATACCCATGGAGGAGCGCAGTATCGGCCCGTTCCAGAGTGCCCAGGGAGATGGCTGCCCTCCCACCTCCACTGTCTGTCCCTGGGGTTACCTCCAAGGTCACCAGCCCATGGGAGTAGCCAGTCTGCTGTTGCTCAGACATTTCCAAAGGCTGCTGCCTGGAAGCTTCTCCAGAAGAATGGAAACTCCTAGAGGGCAGGGGCTGGTTTACATTTGTATCCTCCGAAGTACACAGTCGGCATTTGACAGATGCTTGTCGAACAGAAGATCAACATACCCAATCGGTTGTCCGTTCTACACCAACACCACTCATCCCGTCAAGTATCAGCTTCAGGCTCACCTTTCTGCGGAAGTCCTCCTTAGATTCAGTGCCCCAGTGTACCACGCATACTTCCATTTTGCACACTCTTTGTAAGTAGCTGTTTGTACCTAGTTAGATTGTAAACTCCCCGAGGGAAGGGACTATGCATTTTGCCTTTCTTTGCATCTGCAGCACTTAGCCCAGTGTCTGCACATAGTAGGTGCTTAGTAAATGATAATTGACTGACTGACATGACCACCACTCTAACGCCCAAGGTGACACCCTCTTGCTTGGGCTAATGCAATAGCCTCCCGTTTCTTGTCTCTGCCCCAAGTCCCTGCCAGATCTCTTCCCACATGAAGCATTTTCTGACTATCTCTAGCTGCTAATGTCTTCCCCCCAACCCAAATTAATTTGAATTTACGTGTAGTTTGTATACATTTTCTAGGTATGGAATGTTCTTCCCCATAGAATGTAAATCCCTTCAGTGATTCAGTCAATAAACACTTATTAAGCCTCTCTTCGGGCCATGCACTGTGCTAAGTGCTTGATGGGATGGAACTATTTAATTTGTGCTAGGTGACATCCTGGAGTCAGGAAGGCCTGAATTCAAATTCAACCTCAATACTTACTAGCTGTGTGGGCAAGTCACTTCACTCTGATTGTCTCAGTTTACTCATCTGTAAAATGGAAATAATAACAACAGCTAACTTCCTGGATTGTTGTGAGGGTCAAATGAGATGATATTTGTAAAACGCTTAACACAGTGGCTGGCACGTAGCAAGACCTATATAAATATCAGCAGTTATTATTGTCCAAAGCTCTTAGCACAGTGCCTGGCACTAGAAAGTACTTAATAAATATTGGTTGGTTGAATGCCATGTTTATTAGAAATCTATTGCAGAATCTGCAGCCCAGCAGACAACAAAAAGAATCCATCACTATAACACACCAGACAAAGGGTCATCAAGTCTTTGCCTCTGGGAAACAGCAAACCTCCCACCTCCTGCCTGAGGCAGCCTGCTGCACCATAGGATAGCTCTTGGGAACTTCCTGAGGTATGTTGGAATTGCAGGCAGCTCAGCATGGTGGAAGGAACTTTGGGTTTGGGCCCAGAGTAGGCTGAGTTTGAATCTTCCCTCTTGCCTCTTACTACCGGTCTGACCCAAGGTGAGGTGCTTCAGCTGCCAGAGCCCCAGTTTCCTGATGGGCAGGTAGGTGGTACGGTTGCCCAGCCTGAAGTCAGAAGACTCATCTTCTTGCGTTCAAATCCAGCCTCAGACATTTACTAGCTGTGTGACCCCAGACAAGTCACTTCACCCTGTTGGCCTCAGTTTCCTCATCTACAAAATGAGCCAGAGAAGGAAATGGTAAACCACGCCAGTACCTCTGCCAAGAAAACCTTAAAAGGGGTCACAAAGAGTCAGACGTGACTGAAAAATGACTCAATAGTATTAGTGAAAGTTTTTGGTCTTAAATTACTTTGTAATGTTTTCTCACAATAATAATAGCTAGTTATATAGCACTTTAAGGTTTGCAAAACACATTACATATATTATCTCGTTTAATACCATTATTATTTTTTAAAATTCAGTTTTGTTTTCAGTTGCAAATTATTTCCCTTCCTTTCCCCCTCCCACACCCATGGAGAAGGCAAGAAAAACATAATCCATTACAAATACAAACACACACACACACACATACAACAAATGTTCAAATTAGCCGTGAGAAAGAAAGAAAAAGAAAGAAAGAAAGAGAGAGGAAGGAAGGAAGAAAGAAAGAAAGAAAGAAAGAAAGAAAGAAAGAAAGAAAGAAAGAAAGAAAGAAAGAAAGAAAGAAAGAAAGAAAGAAGAAAGAAGGAAAGAAGGAAAGAAGGAAAGAAAGAAGGAAAGAAGGAAAGAAAGAAGGAAAGGAATGAATGGGATGTCCCAGTGAAGGCTTCTCAGTGTAACTAAAATTTGGGATGAGACTATTCTAAATCTGGTAATAAGATCAGGAGGTAGGATATAGATTTCTGTAAGTTTTTTTTTTAGTGCCATATCAGTAGCTAAAGTTTGAAACCTTCCCTGCACTTAGCTGTTACATTTGTAAACTATCTTTCTGTCATGGTGCCGGCTTCACAGTACAACATGTATCAGTAGTTAAAGTCTGTTTAGTTGTTACGTTTGTAAGCTGTATTTCTGTCATGGTGACCTGGCTAACATCTAGTTTGACTGCACATTTTTAATTGCTTCTTTGACATTATCTCAGCAAACTGAGAAATATAGAGATGTATACTATTTCCTTTGTTCTATGGTAGAGTTTCGAGTAATGGACAGTTGGTGGGAGGGGGGATTTGCCCATTAGGGCTATTTAATCTGGTTCTTTGTTTCTGTCTCTGTCTCCCCTCATCAGAACATTCTGGTGGAGGGACACCCTATTCTCAAGAATAGCAAATAAAAATTAATTTTCTGTTTCTCCTTGGATACCTCTGTGTTTTTTTAATTTGAGTGGCATCCCACACAGGAAGGAAGGAAGGAGGGAGGGAGGAAAAAAGAAGAAAAAAGATAAGGAAGAGAAATAGTTGACTAGCTTGATATCTAGAGGTGGTTAATCTCAATTATTATTGATATTAATGTCATTAATAGGCAGCTAGGTGGTACAGCGAATAGAGTACTGGGCCTGGGGTCAGGAAGACCTGAGTTCAAATCCAACTTCAAACATTTACCGCCAGTATGATCTTGAACAAGTCACTTAACCTCTGTCTGCCTTGATTTCCTGAACTGTAAAATGGGGATTGTAGTAGCAGTTACCTCCCAAGGTCATTGCAAAGATAAAATGAGATAATATTTGTAAAGCGCTTTGACAGTGCCTGGAACACAGTAAGTGATGTATTACTGCTCATTATTATTATTATTGAGCCTCTCAATAACCCTGGGAGCTAGATGCCATTGTTTTCCCCAATTTACAGAAGAGGAAATCAAGGCACACAGAGTGTAAGTGACTTGCCTAGGGTTACACAGCTGGTGTCCGAGACTAGATCTGAACTCAGGTCTTCACCTCCAAGCTTGCTTTGTAATCAACGTCCTTGGGGACAGCTCCTGTTTCTTTTTTGAGTCTTTGTATCCCTGGGCCTACCAGAGCTCCTGGTGCACAGTAGATGTTTAATTAATATTTGTTGGTTAGAAATAAATCCAGACATCTCCAGAGAAAGAAGTAACATGTGGCTCTTTAGCCGACATCCTCCATTGCTCCTGTGTCCACAGCCACCAGTCAACTTCTGCCATAAGTGTAGGGATAACAAATAATTAAAATCATCACTTGACTGGTCCAGGGCTATGATCAACAATTTATTGACCTCGGGTGATTTATGCTAATGGAAAGCCAAGTCAATACTTGAGAGTGATGAAAGAAAAAGTCACAGGATTACTTACTGACAAACCCAACCCAACCAACAACCTAGAAAAAAGGATCAAAAGCTATTATGTCCGGAGGGTAGAGAGAAGTCAGTCAAGAAACATTTATTAAGCACCTACTGTGTGCAGGGCACTGTGCTAAAGGCTGGGGATACAAAAAGAGGCAAAAGACAGTCCCTGCCCTCAAGGAGTTTACAATCTAAAGAGGGAGACAACAAGCAAACAAATATATTCAAACAAGCTATAGACAGGGTAAATAGCAAATAATCAACAGAGGGATGGAAAGAGAATTAAGAGAAAGGGAAAGACTTCCTTTAGAAGGTAGGATTTATAGGAATGTATATGTATAGCCTATATCAGATTGTGCACTGTCTTGGGGAGGGTAGTAGGGAGGAAGAGAACATTTTAAACTCAAAAGCATATGGGAGTGATGGTTGATAAATCAAAATAAATTAATTAGAAGGTGGGATTTAGTGGGACAGGTAAAACAAAGCGGGCAGATTTCATTAGACAGTTTACTTTCGCCCTGTCCTGTCTGTTCACTTAACTTTTTATCTATCCCCCTCCACCCCAGCACATACACAGATGGGCAGAGAGTTCAGTGTCCAGGGCAATCATAGGAAGAATCAGGAGATCAGCAGCACTAGCGAGGTTAGGCAATGTGTGGATCCCATGGGATGCTAGATTCTAAATTCAGAGACAGAAGGATCCTTAGAAGCCATAAAGTCCAACCTCCGCATTTTATAGATGACAAACTGAAGCCCAGAAAGGTTGTGACTCAAGGTCATACAAGTAATAGATGCCTCGAGGAGGAGCTGAGTCCTGGTTTTACTGGACCACACTGCCTTTCCCAAGTTTGCTTCTCCAGCTCACAAACAAGATGGTTACCCTATACATTAGCCATGAGGCTATGCCAGGAGAGCTCCCTAAAAAGAAGACGACTGTCTATGAATTTGTCTTCACTTAGGACCGAAGGGCAAGGGAGATTTTTCAGTGACCTGCGGTGAGTGGGCTAGATTTCTGCTTCCCTGAATGCCCCTCAGTAGCTCTGTAGGTAAAGAAGGTGCAACTTTACTGCCTTGGATCTCTACCCTAGGGGAGGAATGCATTTCTGCTCTTCAGGTTATCACGGGGGATGAAGTATTTTTGGTAAGACTCAAAGGGCATAAGAAGTGGAAAGTAAGAAAAGGTAAATTCTCACCAGTAACAAAAGCTTGGAGGGTGAAATAATACCATAGAAAAGAGGAAGGGAACCCCTCCCTAATGTAAAAGCTGTGTAGCAGGGATGAGGGCCCTCCCCAAATGGGGGGTGGAGGTGGAAATCACCTTGACTCAGGTAGTATTTGAACTCAGGTCTTTCTGGCTCCAAAGCTAAATCTCTAGCCATGACACCACAGTGCCTCTTATCCAGGTTGTTAGTAGCTCACCTTTTGATAGGGTTTTTAAGGTTTACAAAACAATTTCTATACACTATGTATACATTAAAATGTATATATGTTCATACACATATTTAATTCGAAGGTGTGAGTAGCACTGAATGCTAGAGGGGCCATTCCTTCCCCGCCACTTCAGAGCAGGTGCAGACATCCTTAGATTATTTCCTATCTTCTTTAAGGATACTTTTAATTAGCTGCTGACCTTGAAGATACTAAACGGGAAAACCCAGCCTCTCACACCTTTGCTCTCTGCTGGTTTTGAGGTGTGCTGGAGTCAGCTTGTGGTTAAATTTTCAGGGTGAGCATTTCCACCTCAGAAATTGGCAAACTGACAATCAGGGCTTGATTCATTGCTCTGTTGATTGTCTAGACTTAAGAAAGTGAGGAAAAAATGTTAATGCAGATTAAACTTAAAAGTATGTATACTTTTTTTTTCTGGACAGAAGGTTGTTAAATATTTACCAGAATGCCACTGAGTGTAGGAAAGTTGAGCTTCTGCCCTTGGAGAGATAAGTGCCCTTCCCCCACCAGGCTAGTGAATGAGCCCTTGGTCTCCTGGGCAAGGCGGTGTCTGGAGTTGGACTACCTCCTCTTTGTATCTTCATTCCTACGTAGGTGTAGGAACAACCAGTGAACCCTATAATGGCCTCAGATGTCTACACACAAATACAAAATAAGTGTAACAAGCCGGGTAATGAGCTAGAGGTCCCAATGCAATGAAGCAAATTGATCCCATTAGCATCAATGAGACCTAGAGAAATATGGCCCTGAAAGAGTATATCATCTTCAAAAAGATCATAAATAATAAAAAGGCAGTAGAGTAGCATTGTATATTAAGAAATATGAACCTGAGGAAATCCAGGAATATGAGAAGGGTAAGCATGGAAGAGGGTATTTGGGTGAAAGGCAATAGAGGGAGAAGCATTAACAAAATTTACCATAGAGTATACGACAGACCCATGAACACAGGGAAGATATACATGAGTTCAGGAGACGGATCAGTTTGATGTATATTCTTGTGCATATAAGTAGACAGTTGAACATGAGGGTAATAGCTGTATACATTTACTATGTGCCAGACACTGTGCTAAGTGCTTTAGAGTTATCTCATTTGCTCCTCATTGAAACCCCAGGAGGTGGGTACTGTTATTATCCCTATTTTGCAGCTGAGGAAGCTGAGGCAAATGAAAGTTAAATTACTTGCCCAGGATTACCCAGCTAGTAAGTGTCTGAGGCTGGATTTGAGCTCTAGTCTTCCTGACTCCTGGCCGTACCACCTAGCTGGTACCTCTGAAAACCTCTGAAAAAGAAAACAAATGATTTGTCAATCAACAAGCATTTATGAAGTGCCTACTACATGAAGATCAAAATAATTGCAAAAACACGTTTCCTGTCCATTTGGCTTCTAGCAGGTATGAAGGACAAGGGATATTTTGCAATGACCTGCTGAGAGTGAACTACATTTGTATTTTTCAAAACACCCTGCAGCAGCTGTGTAATTAGCAAGGTGCTAGTCTGGCTAGCACGGAGGCATACGGAGGGGTGCTTCAATGATCCAGTATTGATTAGAGTTCTCCCTCCACCAAAAGCAAGGCAGGTAAGAATTTCTTGGCCCACTTTAATGATAATTTTATATTAATGATAATTAATTAATGATAATTATAATAACCTTCTGAAGTTGGGGCCAACAGATGGGGAGTTTATCAACAAAGAAAGGTACTAGGAAGTTTGGGGATTCCCATCTTGGAACGGGAGGTTAAGGAGAAGGAAGCCAGCAAAAGCGGCAGCCTCAGTTTCCAGAGAGCAGAATTTGAAGAGACCAGAGAAAAGGATAGGCAGAATCAAAAACGCTAAAATTTCTCCCACGGAATTCAGCCCAGGAGAAGGATAAAACTGTGAAATTCCAAAGGTACAAAGAGAAATAATTCCCTGGAGGACAGAGGGAGAGTGGTCTAAAGAGACTGAGGTAGGCACCCAGAGAACTCATTAAGCAATATTTTCGAGTCATATACTGAATCCACAAGTGTGGGATGGCGCTGTATTCATTCAATGAGCATTTATTGAGCATATACCTGGGGTCAGGACAGACACTGGGCTAGGCATTGGAGGAACAGAGACACAAATGAAACCATCTTTACCCTCAAGGAGTTTATGTTCTATTGGAGGAAATAATGCATACACATAAAGTAAACGTGAAAAAGAGGGAGACCCTTAGGGTATAATAAGGAGTATTTAGGCAATGCTTCTTAGGCTGAACTTTGAAGTGAGCTAGACAGTCGAAAATCATAGGTGAGTGTGGAGAGCGCTCCAGGCACGAGGGACAGCTTGTCCCAAGGCGTTGAGATGAGAGATGAAATGCCATGCAGAGGGGATAAACGAATAGGACAGTCTGGCAGAACTCAGGAGTTTGCTTAGTCTGGGCAGGTAGACTGGAGGCAACTCGGGAAGGGCTTTCAACAGTGAACAGAAGAGCTTGAGTTTGTTCCTAGAGGCGATAGGGAACCACAGAATCTTCTTGAGCAAGGGAGTAACATGGTCAGTTCTTTGCGTTAGGAGTATTGATTTGGTGGGTATGTGGAGGATGAATTGGAGAGGGGAGAAATCAGAATCGGAGAGACAAATTAGGAGGATATGGTGATGAGTGCTCAGAATTGAAGTGGAAGTGGCCGTAAGAATCTCTTGGAAGCGTTTAGTACACGGGGAGCTGAGGTTGGCAAGGATTACTATGGACAACAAAAAGGGACTTTCTTTTTGTAGGGAGCCGCTGGGTGGCGCAGTGGCTGGAGTCAGGAGGACCTGGGTTCAAATCCAGCCTCAGACATTTACTAGCTGTGTGAGCTTGGGTAAGTCATTTAACCGTGTCTGCCTCACCAAAAAAAAGGGGGGGGATTTTAAAAATTTTTGGAAGGGGGCTGATGCAGAGAATGGGCAGATGAAATGATGATTGTGGATGACCAACTTCAATATTGCTTCTATTTTTTCCCTCTGCCAATGAGTTTAGTGTATGGACTTAGAGAAGACATAACTAACATGGTTCTCAGGAAATCAAAGCCTAAGAAAAGCTAGAAGGTGTAAGAGATCACCTAGTTATAATATCCGAGTTATCACCAGAGCTCAAGTCATCAGATGCAGAAAAGCTGTATCCTAGTGCAGCTGGGTGATGAAGGGAACTTGAAGGCCAGAAGACCTAAGTTCATATCCAGATACTTACTAGTTATGTGAAGCTGGGCAAATCATCTCACCTTTCTCAGCCTCAGTTTCCTCAACTGTGAAATGGGGATAACAACACCACCTCCCTCCCAGACTTGTTGGGGAGATCAGTTGTTGAAAGTGCTTTGCAAACTTGTTAGCTATTATTATGAATAGTTGCACCTGCCAATCTGGAAAATGGTGAAGAAAGAGGTGCCACAGGACAAAGGAAGGACGAATGTCCCAATTTTTCTTTAAAGGAGAAGACTAGAGCCTGCAAGCCATAGGCCAGTGCATTTGACTTCAGTTCTCAGCAGAACTCTAGAACATATTAAATTAAGGGCATTTCCTCTTTTCCTTTGAGAGGCTGATTAGATAAGTAGGTCTAGGGCATGATGACACTATGGTTTACCTGGATTTTAGCCAAGCATGTGACAAATTCTCTCATGCTACTCTCATAGGCTAGATGATAGGAACTGCATGACTGGACAGACCCAAATAGGAGGGAAAGAATTTCAGAATAAGAAGGGGGTCCATCTGGTCCAACTCATAATACCTGAATGGGAATCCCTGTGCCAAGTGAGCCATCCATGAAAGAACTCCAGGGAGGTACCAATATCCACCACCTCCTCGGAGTACAATTCCTTTTCAGATTGGAAGGGGGGGGAGGAAGGGAGGGAGAGAGGAATGAAGAGAAGAAGGAAGAGAGGAAGAAAGGGAGGAAGGAAAAGAAACAAGTATTTATTAAGCTCCTACTATGTGCCAGAAACTTTTCAAATATTATCTCATATGATACTCACAATAACCCTGAAAAGTGGGTGCTATTATTATTCCCATTTTGCCACTGAGGAAACGGAGGCAGACTGAGGTCAAATGACTAGCCCAGGGTCACACAGCTAGTATGTGTCTGAGATTGGATTTGAGCTCTGGTCTTTTTTGACCACAGGCACAGCGATCCATCTAGCGCACCCTGCAGCTCCGATCCATTGCTCCTAGTTTTCTCCTCTGGAAACAGAACAAATATAACCCCCCTTCCACACGACAGCCTTTCAAATCATGTCCCATATGAGTCTTCTCCAAGCTACATATCTCCAGTCTTTTAAATTAATCTTCACGTGATATGAATTCAAGGTCCTTCACTATTATCTCCTCTGAACACTCCCCAGCTTATCAATGTCCTTCCTAAAACATGCTGCTCAGAATTAAAATCGGTGAATAAACATTTATTAAGTGCCTACTGTGTGCCAGGCACTGTGCTAATTGCTGAATCACTCCATTCCAGATATGGTCTGACTTGGACAGGCTAGAGGGACTTTAACCTCCCTATTCCTGGAAGCCCTGCCTTTCTAAATGCAGTTCAATATCAGATTAACTTTCCTGGCTGCCACATGGAATATGGTTTGTATTGAGCTTGAAGTCCACTAAAGCCTTCAGATCTTTTTCAAACAAATTGCATAGAGTGCTAGAAAAAGAATGGGGAAGATTGAGATTCAAATCCTTCTTTAAACTCTACGTGACAGGAAGCAAGTCTCTTAACACATCAGCCTCAGTTTCCTTGTCTGTAAAATCGGGATAATAATAGGTTCTACCTCACAAGGTTGTTGTAGGAATCAAATGAAACAATGTAAAGTGCTTTGCAAACATTAAAGCCAGTGTCAGGTATTTATTAAATTCCTACTACATGCTAGACACTGCTAGAAACTTTATAAATATTATCTCATTTGATCCTCACAACAACCCAGGGAGGTGGGTGCTGTTATTGTTCCCATTTTACAGCTGAGGAAATGGTGGCAGGTAGAAGTGAAGTGACTTGCTCAGAGTCACACAGCTAGGAAGTATCTGAGGTTGAATTTGAACTTAAGTCTTCCTGACTATAAACCCAGTGTTCTATCCACTGTGCTGACCCATTAAAAAAAAAAGGATATCTTCATAATAATAGCTAGTGTTTATAGAATGCTTTAAGGTTTTCCTTAAAGGTTTAAGGTTTCCTTTAAGGTTTAAGCCCTTTCCATATACTATATAATTTGATATAGTATATATCTGGGAAGTAAGTGATATTATCCCTACTTTACAGATGAGGAAACTGAGGCAGACAGGAGTTAAATAATTTGCCTAGGGCTGGAAAACTCCCTAAACCAATTGTTAGATTTTCAGCAAACTTTTACACAAGTCCTCAAACACTCCAAATCAGGGCTTCATTTATTGTTTTGTTGATTTTCTAAATTAAAGAAAGTGATGGAGAAAATGACAAACAATGCAGATTTAACTCAAAAGTGAGTCTTGTGTACTCTCCCCTCCCAGAGCCAGTTGTTAAATGTTTACCAGCAACCCCCCCCCCGGGTCAATCCAAGGTAATTTGAGGAAGCACTAAAAACTGAGAGGGGGAGGGGGTTCAGGAAAAGTTTCCCAGAAAATGTACCACCTGAGCTGAGCCTTGAAGTCAGTAAAGGGTTAGGAGAGTCTGAGCTCAAAAAGGAATGTGGAGTATTTGAGACAGCCAAGTCATCCCTCTAGGCTGGAACATTGTGAAATCTGGTCAACAAACACGATGTCTAAGGAAGGTCCTGTGTTAGGAAAGACAAAGATGAGTCCGAGGTCTTGGATTTGAGTCCTGTCTGTCACACTTACTACCTGGGTGACTTTGGGGAAGTCTCTTTATCTCTCTGGGCCTCACCTGTAAAAGATTCCTCTGTGAGCCTATGAGAGTGAGCTCCTTTAAGGACTTTCCTTTTTACCTGCAGAATACGCTATAAACTCAGATAAAAGCTGGGTCCCTTATTGTTGTGGTTCCGCTATGTCCGACTCTTCATGACCCCATTTGAGGTTTTCTGGGCAGAGATACTGAAGTGGTTTGCCATTTCCTTCCCCAGCTCATTTAACAGATAAGGAACCTGAGGCAAACAGGGTTAAGTGACTTGCTCAGGGTCACACAGCTAATATGTGTCTGAGGCCGCATCTGAATTCAGGATCCCTTTATCCACTGCACCATTTTCCTTTTGAGAAAGTGGCCAGGCCAGCCCCATGTTCATTCCTTTGCTTTTCTCCCATTTCTATTTCAGACTCTTTGAATTTCTCCTCCATGCCCTTTCTAGGAGTGCCTTTCACACACACACACACACACACACACACACACACACACACACACACACCATTTTTAACTTGATTTTATACACTATCTTCCCCCCATTCGAACGTAAGCTCCTTGAGGGGTAGGGACTGTTTTTCTTCTTGTTTATATTTGTATTCTTAGCACTTGGCTCAGTGCCTGGCAAATAACGAGTGCTTAATAAATTCTACTTGAACTAGGTCTGTATTCCAAAGAGAGCAAAGAGAAAAGAAAAGGACCTATTTGTACAAAAATATTTATAGCAATTCTTTTTGCGGTGACAAAGAACAGGAAACTGAGAGGATGCTCATCAATTGGGGAATGGCTGACAGGTTGTGGTACATGATTGTGAAGGAATCTTATTGTGCTGTAAGAAACGCTGAGCAGGCAGATTTCAGAAAAACCTGGAAAGACTTACATGAATTGATGCAAAGTGAAGTGAGCAGGACAAGGAGAATGTTGTACCCAGTAACAGTGATCAACTGTGAATGCTACCCACCTCCAGACAAAGAACTGATGGAGTCTTAATGTGGATCGAAGCATACCTTTTAAACTTTTTTTTCTTGGTTTTCTTTTTTTGGTCCATGTTTTCTTTTGCAACATGGCTAATATGGGAATATGTTTTGTAGGATTAGACAGAATTATGAACTCATATTAAAAAAAACAAATGTTAAAAAATTTACATGTAACTGAGAAATATTTAGTGAAACAAAAACATATTGGGGAGAGAATGTATATAGGAAAATAAATATATGAATTCTAGTTGACTTGGCTTCTTTTTTTTCATGCATCTGTCTTTTATTGTTTAAAAAATTAGAACAATATTCAGCATTAATACCACCAACTAAATTTGCTAAATAACTATTTACATTTAAATTGATTTTATTTTTTTAATTAATTATTTTGATTTATCAACCATCACTTCCATAAGCTTTTGAGTTTTAAATTTTTCTCATCCTTTCCTCCCCAAGACAGCATGCAATCTGATATAGGCTCTACATATACATTCCTATTAAACATATTTTCACATTAGTGATGTTGTGAGTAAGAATTAGAACCAATAGGAGGAACCACCAGAAAGAGGAAACAAAACACTGACTTGTTAACTTCTGAACCAGAGGTTGTTATAGGATCGTAGAATTAGAAGCTTCTGGGTGGCTCAGTGGATAGATTTGCATTCAATTCCTGCCTCAGATACTTATTAGCTGTGTGACCCTGGCCAAGTTGCTTAACTTCTCTCTGCCTCATTTTCCTCATCTGTAAAATAGACTCAATGGCCTCTAAGGTTCCTTCTGATTCTAATCTATAATCCTTTGATTTTGACCTGGTCAAAAGTCCTCATTTTGTCATTAAGGAATCTGTGGTCCAGAGAGTTTAATAGGCTTGCTCAAAGTTAAAAATGTAGTAAGAGGCAAAGCCAAGATTCAAATGCTATGATTCCAATATTCTTGCACTAGGGGCAGCTAGGTGGCACAGTGGATAGAGCACCGTCCCTGAAGTCTGGAGGACCTGAGTTCAAATCCAACCTCAGACCAAACATTCAACCCTTACTAGCTGTGTGACCCTGGGTAAGTCACTTAACCCCAATTGCCTAAAATGAACAAACAAAAAGCAACAATATTCTTGCACTAAACCATACTATAGTCCAACCTGTGACTTAGGAAGCTAATTTCAGTAACTGTGGGAAGAAGGAGAGACTGAAAGCAGAATAAGGAATTAGGAGGCTAATACAATTATCCAGGGCAGGTGTGATTCATGTCTAAACTGGGGTTGCTAATTCACATGGGTAGAGAAAAAGGAATAGATGCAAGAAATGTTACAGAAACAGGCTACCCAAGTTTTAGCAACTGAATGGACATTTCAGCTGAGAGAAAGGAAGGAATTAAGGATGACTTCAAGATGATGAGTCCAACTGGTTGTCTGGGAGTATGTTAGACCAACTATGTTGTCTGGGAGATGTTTGGAGAAGAGATAGGTTTAAGGGAAGGGTGGTGGATACAATCACTTCTATTTGGGACATTCCAAGATATGTCTAGAGCTGGAAGCTGAAAACTTGGGACTGGAATCCGAAAGAGGAAATAAGATATTCTAACATGTAGAATTCTAACGTAAAGAATAAGGAGTCATCTGTGGAGTGATATATGAACCCATTGGAGCTGGTGAGATCACCCAGGGAGAGTGTATAGAGAAAAAAAGGGCTAGGACTGAGTTTTGCTCAAGGGACCGGAAATGAATGGATGATTCATCAAAGGAAACTCACAAGGAGTGGTCTGACAGGTAGGAAGACAATCTTGCCCAAAAAGAGTCACAAAAGTCAAGGGAGGGGAGAGTATTCAGGAGGTCGTGAAAGAGAATCCCGGCTGAGCCACAGAGAGGTCAAGGTCATCGTGGGTGGAGGAAATGCCATTGGTTTAGCAGTTAAGAGATTTTTGATAATGATGGAGATGGCAGTTTCAGTAGAGTGATGGGGTTGGAAGCAAGGGGCTGAGAAGGGGGTGGGAGGGGAAAAAGTAAAGGCATCAGGTGACTGTGGAAAATTATTGGAATTTGTCAGTGAAAGGATAAGAAATAGACAGTGGCAGTCTGTAGGGTCAAGTGAATGTGTGTGTGTGTTTCTTTAAAGGATAGGGTAGAACTGAATATGTCTGTAGCCTAGAGGAAAGAGCAATAGATATGGAGAGAATGGAAATGGGAGTTCTATCTACCCATCTATTAGTCATCTATCTTGATAGGAGTGTGTGTGTGTGTGTGTGTGTGTGTGTGTGTGTGTGTGTGTGTGTTGTGTGGGGTCTCGGGATTACTGAAAGAGGAAGAGCATGGGATTAAGAGCCAGGTGAAGGGTCACCTCTGTCTTGGAGACTGGAATAAAGAGAGAGGATTGCAGGGAATCGACAATGTGTTTTATAGATGAAGAGGACAACTGGACTCAAGTTTTCTCAATAAAGTAAGGGACTCAGTAAAAACATGGGTCATCTCCTGAGAGGTGGGGGTGGAAGCCTTGCAGGCTTCAGGAGACCAGAGTAGGTTTAGAACATCTGTTGGGTGGGGGCAGGGTGCATAATAGAGAGTCAATCAAAGAAGACAAAGGATGCCATCCGAGCAGCCAAGGACCCAGCTGAAAATAGATGGGACAAATGTGGACACAACTGAATCATGACTTCCTTCCATATTGCAAGAATAGAAGCAGGCAAAGATGATAGCAAAGGCAATCCATGGTCAAAGACTGGAAGGGCTTTAGGAGCAGAAGGAAGAGGGAGCCCGGGAGACAAGGGGGAGGACAACACACTGTTGAATCAGTTATCTCTAGGATTAAAACTGTGATTGGGGGAAAATCAGACCAGAGCCCAGGAGCTGGCCTGGGAGAGCAGAAAAGGGGAGAGAGATTGGGGAGTGAGGTGAGAGGGGAAAGAGAGGGCTCAGGAGAAATAAAACCAAGAGAGAGAAAGAAAGATGGGAGATTAGCACTGGAGACTGCAATTTCAGCACCAAGATCATGGAGGGGCCACCACAACGGGAGATCTTAGGAGCGACCATCCCTGATCAGGACTGAGGTGGATAGCAGCTGTAGATTGGACAAGTTGGAAAGGGTAGAATTGGGAGTCCGGGGTTTTCAAGGGACCAATGGTTTACCGAATCCCTCAAGAATGGGAATTGTAGTTCGGATAGAGAGGCAGGCTGTGGCCAGGTCCTGAACTCCTAAAGGCAAGGAGATTAGTGGATTCTGGGAATACAAATACAGATGGGGGTAAACCACAGAGAAGAGATAGCTATGCAAAGGCGGCAAATGAAATGGAAGTTCTGAAAATGAGAGAGAGTCAGAGGCACAGAGACAGAGAGAGACAGAGAGAGAGAGAGAGAGAGAGAGAGAGAGAGAGAGAGAGAGAGACAGAGACAGAGAGAGAGACAGAGAGAGAGACAGAGACAGAGAGAGACAGAGAGAGAGAGACAGAGAGAGAGAGACACAGAGAGAGAGACACAGAGAGAGAGACACAGAGAGAGAGAGACAGAGAGACAGAGACAGAGAGACAGAGACAGAGAGAGACAGAGAGAGAGAGACAGAGAGAGAGAGACAGAGAGAGACAGAGAGAGAGACAGAGAGAGACAGTGACACAGACAGAGACAGAGTTAGAAGGCTGCCAATCTTGATCCACTGTATTATCAGGCATTAGAGAAAAAGCAACCAGACTGGATAAAGTGAGTAGGGACAGATTATCTTCTGTAAAGACCTGGGTCACCACAAAAACAAAAAGATAGAAAAACTCTGAGTAGAAGTTAATATCAAATTCCTATATATAGCTGTGTGCTGCAGCCATCCCCACCCCCTTCTCCACTCCTCACCTTTAACTGCCTTTTTGAATAGAAATCTTTCTAAAACTTCTTACTTTCCTTCTTTCCTAAACTGAATTTAACCTTTTCTGAGGTTCTCAAGAACATCAATTATTGGATTGTGTCGTAATAGAGACAGGCCCTTAGGGCCTACTGAGATGTCTAGGGTTATTTCTCTTACACTAAATGGCCCCAAATTACAGTATTTTTTTCTACATTTTTTTGTTGGTATTATCTGTCTCCTCCCTTAATGCCAGACTGTCAACCTGTCCTTCGTTTCCATTTGCTTACGTATTACCAGATACTCATCTCCCTTCCGAGGTGTTGTTTCTAATCTTCTATGGGCTTAGAAACCTGATAACTAAGCTTATTGGAGTTATATATAAGTTAAATCACTTGACAAATATTTTGAAAAGCTGTGCCTGGAACAGAGGATAGGATCGAAAAATGAAATCGGTCCTTACCTCAAGTAACTGGGCAGTTTGTGTGTGTGTGTGTGTGTGTGTGTGTGTGTGTGTGTGTGTGTGTGTGTGTGTTTTCTTTATATACCCAGAATTTAATATAGTTCATGACATGTGGCAGGCACTTAATAAATGCTAGTTGATTTAATTTGATGGATTCAGCACCCTTCACAGGAAAGGTAAATATAGGTTACATATAAAATAAATACAAAGCTATTGGTGGGTCCAGGGGGCACCAGAAACTGGAGGAATTGAAGAAGGGTCTCTTGAAGGAGATGGTGATCAGGCTAAGCCTTGGAGGGAGATGGGAGCCTCAGGAGACGGAGGAGAGGAGAGAGATCGTTCTATATGTATGCAAAGGTACAGAGGTGAGAGATGGTATGTGTATAGGGAACAGCAAGTGGACCAGCTTGGTTGAAGAGAACGGTGTGTGAAAGGAAGTGGTGTGTAATCAGCCTGGAAAGATAGGCTGGATAGGAGAGTAAATAAAAGTCAATAGAGCTCTGAGTAAGAGCCCAAAGGGCTCTCCTCTGACTAAAGTGCAAGAATTTGAATGCACAGGTGGTGTGACAGCTAAGTCAATTTCTTTCCTGGTTTTTAACCATATTTCAGTAAAGAGGAAATGGGAAATGACAGCTGGATTCATGATATGTCCACACTTAGCACAGTGCCTGTCACTTAGTAGGTATTTATTTAATGGATATTGATTGATTGATTGATTATTTTCCATAAGCTTTAGAATTTTCTCCTTTCTTGCTCTCACCATAGACATTTTTTCCATAGGCAGTTTGAAGAGAAACTTCTCTCTGGTCCAAATGGTCATAAATTCTGAAACAATGGGATGTAAAGGCATGAGGTTTTGGTATTAATAATCCAACCATGCACAACTGTGAATGAAAAAAAAAAACAAACCTTAACCTTGACCTAGCACCAAGAAAAAAAAATGCTGTGCATAGTAATGGTTTATAAAGAATAGATGATTTTAGCTTTTACTAAGGCAGAGCTTGGTAAATAACATTACCACTGACTCACTTACATTGAATGACACAGAATGAAAAAAAAAATGCCTTTCAGGCCGTTCCTATTACCTAATAGGGGCTGAGAAATAGACACTCACTGAAGGAGCCCCACCTGTGACCCCAAATGAACCTTTCCCTATAAGGATGTTGTTACTGATTTCCTGGTCAAAGAGAAGGAATCTCAAAGTCCAAAATAAAAACCCCAAAAAGAGCCGGTCTGGATCTGAAAGGAGGAGCTAGTACTCTTCCAGACAGTTCACAGAATTTCCTCTGTATCACTTCCTCAATAAGAAGCATTCTCTGGAGAACAGATTTCCAATCTTTTCCAGCACAGCTCAGTGACTAAAGTCACAGCTCTGGACTTGGCATTAGGAAGACCTGAGTTCAGATCTTAGCTCACTCACTCACGTGACCCTGGGCAAATCACTCCATCTCTATCTGCCTGAGTTTCCTCGTTTAGAGATAGTAATAGCACCTACCTCCCAAGGCTGTTGTGAGGATCAAATGAGACACTAACTGTAAAATGCTTATCACAGTGCCTGACACATAGTAGGCACTTAATAAATGCTTGTTTTCTTCCTTCCTTCTTTTAAGCATCAAGGATCCCTCATATTATAAAAAAGACGTAATGCTTTAAAAAAAAGGTCAATATGAATTGAGTAGTGCTTTCGAGTGAATTTCCTTTTAAATATTTATTGACATTCTTATATTTTTACATCCTGATAATTTTCCTATATGCTTCCTACCCCAGAGTCCTATCCCTCTCCACCCCCAACCAGAAAACTCCTCTGTGATGAAGAAAAACAGGTAAGCAAAGGTGACTCTATCCATGGTCACCTGAAAGATTTGAGATGGGCTGTTTGATTCATTATGAGGTCCAGTTGCATTTGTTGTAATTATATGTAAGTCATTGTATGAGGAGAAGCATGCAAAGTAGAAAGAGATCTGGCTTTGGAGTCAGAAACAGACATCTCTGACATACCTGGCTGCGTGTCCCTGGGCAAGTCACTCAACCTAAGAAGGCATCAGAACAGTTGAAAATCTTCATTGATATTGAAAACTATCCCAGTGATTTTTTATTTTCCAGTTAACAGGAATTTATTCTCGCTCCCTCCTGACCCTCCCCTCCACCTACTACATTTAGAAGGGAAAAAAAAAAACACTTGGAAAATCAATCAATAAATATTTATTAAGCTCTACTAAGTTCTAGGCACTGTGCTAAAAAAGGGGAGCAGAAGACAGTCCCTGCTCTCCAGGACTAACAAATATACATTATATGAATTTCCATTTTATTGATAACAAAAGCATCTGTGCTAGGCAATGGATAGAACCTTGCAATTAGTCAGGAACACTGAGTTCAAATCTTGCTGTAGGCACTTATTTAGTTGTGTGACCTTGGGCAGGTTACTTAACCTTCCTCAGCCTCAGTTTCCCCATCTGTAAAATAGGGATAATACCAGCACCTACCTTCCGGAGCTGTTGTGAGGATCAAATAAGATGATGCATGTGAAATGCTTTGCAAACCTTAAAGTGCTATAAAAAGGCCAGCTATTATTATTACTGTGTATGTATGAAGAAGAGTAATATAAATTACAATATATGGAGAGAGGAAGTATCCCATTATAGAGGATGGAGAAGTCAGGAATCACAGAATCTGAGAGATGGAAGGGACCCCAGCAGCTGTCAAGTCTAACCCGTACCCAAAGGAATTCCCACTACAACATACATAACAAGGGGCCATCTTGCCTCTGATGGAAGACCTCCAAGGAAGGAACCCTCTTCTTCCTTTCTCTCCACGTCTCTCAGAATCTCATTCCACTTATGAATAGCTCTCATTGTTGGGAAGGGGTGTGTGTGTGTGTGTGTGTGTGTGTGTGTGTGTGTGTGTGTGTGTGTGTGTGTTTTTCCTGGCACCAAGCAATTCCAACCCTTATTTCTGGTCCTGTCCTTTGGGGCCAAACAGAAGTCAGATCTCTCTTCCACATGACAGGTCTTCAAAGATGTAAAGACAGTTCTCAGGTCTCCCTTAAATCTTTTCTTTTCCAGACTAAACAAACATACCCAGTTCCTTCAATTCATCCTCACTTGACACAGCCTGATCACCATCTTTGGTTGCCAGGAAGATGTAAGTCCAAATCCTCTATCTCACACTATCTATGGACCCCTGGACAAGTTACTATCAGTACCGTAGACAACTCTATAAGACTAAGTTCAATTCAATAATTCAATTCAATAACCATTTATTAAGCCAGACACTGTGCTCATCCCTGGAGTTACAAAAAGAGTCAAAAGACAGCCTCTACCCTCAAGGAGCTTATAATCTAATGCAAACATATAGGTATGGACAAGCTATATACAGGATAAATAGGAGATAATTAACAGAGGGAAGGTAGTGGAATTAAGAGAGGTCAGAGAAGGCTTCCCATAGGAGGGGGAATTTTAATTGGGACTTAAAAGAAGCCAGAGAGGTCAGTAGTTGGAGTGAAGGAGGGAGAGCATTCCAGGCGTAGGGGAAAGTCAGAGAAACACCCAGAGTCCAGAGATGGAGGTTCTTGTTTGTGAAACAGCCAAGAGGCCAGCATCACTGGCTGGAAGAGTATGTGTGGGGCAAGAAGGTGTAAGAAGACTGGAAAGTAGGAGGTGGCCCGGCTGCATGTTGTCTGTTTACAACCTGGCCCCTCCCAATCATTCTAGTCTTCTTACACTATATGACCCTCCTCACTCTCCTACTTGCTGCTCCTCTAGCATGGGGCTCCTCTCCCACCTCTGCACCTTTGCACTGGATCTTTCCCATGCCTGGAATGCTCTGCCCCCCTCACCTCCTCTTCTCAGTTTTCTACTCTGCATCTGTCTCATAGGTACCTAACAATTTATATGTTGCTTCTTTCATTAGAATATAAGCTCCTTGAGGGCAAGGACTGTTTTTGCCTTTATTTATATTCACAGTGTTTAGAACCCAGTACCTGGGCAGCTAGGTGGCATAGTGGGTAGAGCACAGGCCTTGAAAGCAGGAAGACTGATCTTCATGAGTTCAAATACAGCCTCCAACACTTCCTAATTGTGTGACCCTGGGCAAGTCACTTCATCCTGTTTGCCTCAGTTTTCTCCTCTGTAAAATGAGCTGGAGAAGGAAATGGCAAACCACTCCAGTATCTCTGCCAAGAAAATCCCTAACGGGGTCATGAAGATTCAGACCAGATTGAGCCAACTCAACAAAAACCTAGTAGAAGCTTCATAAATGCTTACTGATTGATTGGGTCAGCCATTCATTCTGTCTCTTAGTGCCCCAGGCAACTCTGTAAGGGCACAGTGAGATGCTGATCAATTTCTGTACTATGGGCTCCCAGCGTTAATGAGATCACAGTCTTGAAACAACACATACAACATACGTTTGTACACATGCATGAGACCTTCAGCCTACCAGAAGGAAGGTTTGTGTGTTTATGATCCTGAGTCACGCTGCATGTTTTAATTGTTTAATGCATATTTAATACTTGTCAGCAAAACCAGACCCATAAATAAACACTCACAACACATGCCTCAGACCTCAGACTTTAGGTGGTAAGGGTGTTCAAAGGCAGTAAACAAGCCAGGAAAAGCACTGTTGTTCTTTTTCTTCTTCCTGAACTGCCAGAAATTCGACCCTCCTCACGGCTTGTCATCTACATATTTTGTTGGAGATATTTGGTGGTTATACGGATGGAGCCCTTAAAAGAACTCCTCAGGGGGGGCAGCTAGGTGGTGCAATGGATAGAGCTCCCCTCTCCCCACATGCCCTGGAGTCAGGAGGACCTGAGTTCAAATCCGGCCTCAGACACATAACACTTACCAGCTGAGTGACCCTAGGCAAGTCACTTAACCCCAATTGCCTTGCCAAGGGGAAAAAAAAAAAGAACTCCTTAGTCTCTCTCCCCAGACCCCATCCTTTAACTGCAGTTCACAAGTTGGGAATCACTCCTCCAGAAAATGTTAAGAAGTTCCTTTTTTTGAAAACGGAGAACATTTGATCCAAGCTACTCTTTCTTGTCCTAGGAAAAGATATCCCTCCTGGCCAGTAGATCCAAATTATGCTTAGCACTGTGCCTATGGCGTAGTAGACATCTAATAAATGCTTATCTCCTTCCCCTATTCCCTACTCCTTTCCCCTAAAGATATCTCAAATCCACTGAGTTTGTTGGGCAAGAAAATGACTGAAATATGGGAATCCACAAAACTGAATTTCAAAGATAAACTCAGTTCTTTCTATAAGCTTTCTGTTTCTTTCGAGTGCAAATAAAATTGATAAACCTGGGTTCAAATCCTCTCTCTGACAAGTGTAAGCAGTGTGGCCTTGGGCTAGGAATGTAATCTCCTCTGGGCCTCAGTTTCCTTGACTGTAAAATGACGGAGCTGGAGTAGATGAGCTCTGAGGTCCCTTTCATTTCTCAGTCTGTGACTGGATGGTTTCCAAACTCCTTCTGAGCTCTGACCTATGTGATCCTATGACAAAAATAGGCTGTGGTCATGTCTTTCCTTATTTAATCAACAAGTGATGCCTTATGTGGCAACCTAGGTAGGGAAGATACAAAAGGGAAAAAATGAAACAGTTCCTGCCCTCAACTGATTTACATTTTATCAATGGAGTTATTCCTAAACTTTCTTACCTGAAGGTTTTCCTGGAGGAAGGGTCAAGGTTCAATGGTAATATTTTTTTCTTTTGAACTTAACTCCAAATAAAATGAACATTTCCAAATGCAAAGTAGAACAGAAAAATAGAATTACACATGAAATTGTGCCTCTAGTATGATGACCTTTTAAGTATATAATAAATTCAATGTGTAACTTTCAGGGCTATCCTACTTATCTGTGTTTCCCTCTTGCCTTTCTTCTGTTCTCTTCTGTGTGTTGTAAAAATGATTCTATGGCCCTTTTTTAATTTCTTCCTTTCTTGGCAACCCCAATATTATTCCTCCTCTGCCTCTCATCTCTCCATCCCTAATGGAAAAGAAAAAAAGAAAAACAACCCCCTTGTAACAAATATGCATATTCAAGCAAAACAAATTGGTCTCTGAGAATGTAGGTTTCATTCTGTACTTTGAGTCTATAACCTCTGTAAGAGTAAGATGACTGGGTAAATTAATAAAGTCACCCCACCCCATTAAAGTGACAAGATGCTCAGTCAACCATAGGTTTTAGACTAAACGTGGAAAATTCTTCCAACTGGAGCGAATTGGAGAGATGTTGCACAGGAATAGTTTTCCAAGACACCACGGAAATTTGGTCATTTATCTATAAATTATCAAGCTAGTTAGAATTTTAGGCAGTCCAAAAACTGGAGTAACTGTGACTTTCCAGCTAACCTCCCTGACTTTCCAACTAATCTCGCTTGGAGGAAAAGGCAAGCTCTCTCCTCTGGCTTTGTCCTAGGTCTCCTTCCCCCATCCTGCTTTGAATTGGAGAAGGAATCTACAAGTTCTGAAGGGTCTGAGGGATTTGAGACTTCCCATCTGATAAGCATCCTAGGATTTTCTCCATGGGATGGCAGAAGGTGGCAGCAGGGTCTGCATCAGGAGCCAAACACAGATTAGATATACATCCGCCATGCTTATGCCCTGATTCCTCGGGGCTACTCACATTCTAAAAGGGAGCTTATAACCTTTCTCTGGGAGCCAAACTTCATCTGTCCAGGCCACTCAAGTTACACAAGCTGCACCTTTCTGTCAGGAGGTGATGGCATATTTCATCACCACCCCTCTAGAATTGTGATGGGTCACTGCATGGATCAGAGTTCTTAAGTCTTTCAGAGTTGTTTGTCTCTTTCATGTTGTTATTGAATAAGTTGTCCACTGGTTCTGTGCAGTTTATTCTGAATCAGTTCATACTGTCCAAGATTTCTTTTAGGATGCAATAATACTCTATTACATTCAAACACTGTAACTTGTTCAACCATTCTCCAGTTGATGGACATCCTCTTGGTTTGCAGTTCTTTGCCACTACCACAAAAAAAAAGCTGCTATTAACATTTATTGAATGCACATTCTCTTTCATTTACAAAATGAGTGAACCATGTTTATTTTTCAAATTTACTTATTTTATTTTACAAACATTTATTGCTTCTCCTTCCTACTTCCTCCCCACCCCCTTATTGAATGACAAAAAAAATGAATAAAACCTTCATAACAAATATGTATTGGCCACGATGCCCAAAAATGTGTCATTCTGCTTTTTAAATCCTTCAGCTCCAAGGCAGGAAGTGAGTGGCATGATTCATCTTTATTTCTCTCAACCTGTGTTTTATCGTTCTAACGATCAGAGTTCTAAAGTCTTGTAAAGTTGTTTGGTTTCACCATGGTATTGTCATTGTATAGTCTCCTCGTTTTGCACGTTTCATTCTGTGTCAGCATGTGGAGTATTTCTTCCTCAGAAACAGTCCATTTCATTCTTTCTTATGGCACAGAAATATCCCATTACCTTCAACCTTCATTTGTCTGTTTAACTATTCCTCAGTAAGTGGGTATCACCTTAATTTCCATTCTGGGAAATGCTAATTCCTTCCCTCAATGGATTATCTCCATTTTATCCTAAATCCTGTTTGTACTTAATTGTTTGCATATTGTCTCCACTTACAGATTGTGAGCTCCTTGGGAACAAGGACAGTGTTTTTTGCCTTACTCTGTACAGGTATCCTGTGGTGTAGTGGACAGAGTGTTGGCTCTGGAATCAGGAAGGACCTGAGTGCAAATGTAGCCTCAGACACTTAATTAGCTTTGTAACCTTGGCTTTCCCAACTTCCCCAATGTTTGTAAAATGAAGATAATAATGACACCTATCCCCTGGAATTGTGGTAAGGATCAAATTAGATGTTTTTATTATTATTATTAATGTGCTCAGCACAGTGCCTGGTACATACTAGGTATTTCATAAATGCTTGTTGACTATAACTATTTCTGTTCACATGAACAAATTCTCTTTTTCTTCACAAATTCTCTTTTTCAGAATAATTTTTTTAGGTTTTGACTCTCTCCAGGAGGAAGACCAAAAGGATAGATTGGGGCTCCGGACTTGAGTTTCAAAGTCAGCAGATAAATAAGCTCTTTCCTAAGGAACTGGAGGCAATAGAACCATTCACCAGTGATTCATGTACCACTTTTTAAACTGCAACCAAAAAAAAAAAAGATGAATCATCAAAGAAATCGCCCAGATTCTGAGTCTTCTTCCTGGGATTCAACGAGAATAGATTCTAAAGTCTCTCTGTTGTTCATTAACATACTTACTCATTCATTTAAAATAACCTCTTAGTGCTATCATAATAAGGACGGGTTTTGTTGTGTGTGGGGTTTTTTTCCTTCCAAAATCTTGTTCTTGGAAATCTTTGTTTAAAAGCCAGATGGGGCTCCAAGTCACTGTGAGATGAATCATTCCAGAAACTTGGTGTTCACTGTAGCTGGACCAATTATGCTAAAAATCTATGCCTGGAGAAATAGGAATATAAACAGGGAGGTTTAACTAGGAGACAAGTATGCAGTCCAACTCCCCTCTTTTAATAGAAACGTGTGTGTGTGTGTGTGTGTGTGTGTGTGTGCATGTGCCCGGGTCCTACTCCAGAAAATAATGAGTCACCAACTTGAAAAGAGACCATCTGGTTTGAGCAGTCATTTGAGCCAGGAAGCATTGACCCTGACATTCAACCCTATAGATATTGAAGAGAAATAACACTGGAAAGAAGACAGCTACCATTGGTGATTGGTTGTTTCAAACTAGCTAGGGTAGTTTGGAAAACATGGAACAGAATTTTCTCCAGGTCAAGGACACCATATTGTTCTGTTCAAGGCTGTAAAGCTGATAGGAAACCTACTTCCAAGAAATGAGTATTAGCAAATTGTAAAAGATTCAGTCATTAACATTGTTCCTGACTCCACTCCCTCTCCACTTCTCAACAACAGCCATATTCTTTATACGGACCCTCCCCACTCTCTTTCCAGATCCCCTCTGTGTATTGTCTTCCCCCCAACAGAATACAAATTCTTTGAGAGGGAAAGAACTATCTCATTTGCTTTTAATTGTAACCCAGCATTTACCACAGTATATGGTACATAAAGTACTTATTGAGCTTTTAACATCTATCTATCTACCTACCTACCTACCTACCTACCTACTTTAGTCCTTATTGACATATGGCAGTGGTCATGCAAGATTGATAGTGGGACAGAGGTAAATTTTATTTTATTTTATTTTTATTGGACCTGTGATTTTCATTGTTATGTGGATGCTTTGTATGTATCTCTCTAACTTAGAGGCCAGAGGAATCTCTTAATATGTCCACAGGAACTGGTGATCTGTATCACCACCCTTTATGTAGCCGCTGTGGTTAGCTTGGATTCAGCTTTGGGAAAGCCCAGTTTCTCAATGAGGGAATTAGGCTTCCCATTCTTACACTCATTGAGTCATCACTCCCACCCTAGCCACTCTGTGGACAATCCTCAAGTTTCCCTAAAAAAGGGGAAAGTGAAAGATGTGCACAATATGCACAAGTATATGACAGGCTATTTATTCCTACACGGCGACTAACAATAAACATAAGAGAAACACAGTGTACATTAACAGAATGATTCAAACAAGATTCAGTAACTTATTAGTGGTAATACAATCAGCTGAGAGGCTAATTAATATTGAAGCCTCTTTGGGACACAAAATAGTTTTTGCAGCACTACCAATTACTCATCTCTACTGGCATCGAACTGTCAAATAGCCCAGTTTGACCTCCTTTTGGTAACCCCTCTCCAGCTATCCGACTCTTGTCACTGCTTGGAACGATCTCTTCCTTAGTGTTGCTGTGTTAATCTCTATGGCTACTAATCTTTTGATGCTTACGAAGTTGATGCAAAAGGAGGAACCACACCAGATAGGCAAAGGTAACTAGAGGCCAGGTATAAGCCTAGCTAGCTGAATCTATGGTGATAATTGTTGAAATCATGTCTGGTGGAGACGGACCAACATATGTTGCCACCTAGAGGACTTTGTCCAAGCCAGACCATTATCTGGGAGCTTCCATTTTAACCAGGTGTGGTAGCCCATATCATCAGCTCTTCCCATCCGGCAACCAATTAGAAGACTCTAAGTGGATGATTCATACGTAGTCAGAAGGAGGCTTTAAAAGTTCCTGGCTGTGCGTAGAAGGAAGGCCTGATCACATATTTATAAATATGTTTTGTAATGTGCATTTATATGGACCAGTTGTCCCCCCCTTTCCCCATTAGAGTGTAAATAGGAATTATATTTGCTTTTTGTCTTTGTATCCCCAGTGGAGCATACAGTAAGCACTTAATAAGTGCTTATTGATTGATTGATGTGAAAAAATACCAAATATCAATAAAGGTCATAGATATAGAATGGGCCTCAGAGACCAACTAATCCAATCGCCCTCATTTTACAGATGAGGCAACTGAGTCCCAAGGAAGGTTAAGTAACCTGGCCAGAGTCACCAAGGATTTGAACTCTGGTCCTCCTATTCTAAAGCCAACACTTTCTTTCTTCCCTGTGCCTCATTGCTGACAACTGCTCAGCAATTTATAGGATCTCCCTGGGACACTGAGATGTTAAGTGACTTACCCAGGGTCACACAGTCAGTATATGTCAAAGGAAGGACTTGAATCTGGGTCTGTCTGATTCTGTTTGTTTCTCTATCTACTATATTATTTTACCTTCACATGATCTCAGAGTTGATGGGGTTTTTTTGTTTGTTTGTTTTTTGGGTCGGGCAATGGGGGTTAAGTGACTTACCCAGGGTCACACAGCTAGTGTTATGTGTCTGAGGCGGGATTTGAACTCAGGTTCTCCGGTGCTCTATCCACTGTGCCACCTAGCTGCCCCCAAGAGTTGATGGTTGTTGTTCAGTCACGTCCCACTCTTTGTACTTCGTTCTAGATGCAGTAGCGAGCCAGTGAAAATCTTCTCCTGGGGAAGGAGGGGGTTGCTATTGCCATTACACTGTTTGATAGCTGTGTGGATGGATCAAGGGGAAAAGAAGCTGGAGGCAGAGAAACCAATTCAGAGGCCACTGTAACATGTAGAAAACTTATCCAGAAGACCACATAAATATGAAGGATGTTACTATCTCTTCTAAGAATGGCCTGGCTTTTTACACCCTTGCTGCTGCCTGGTCCTGTATCAGCCTGGAGAAGGGAAGCAAACCATGAAAGAATTTGCTTTATGACCCAAAGCCCAGGAAAACTTCAAATCTGCCTTCAGGGTGTTGGTAGGAAACACCAATTTACTTAAACTTCAGGGCAAGTCAATCAAGCGTCTCTTAAAGCTTAATGGGAAGAATTATTTCGATTACCTGCTATATAATGATTAAGAATCTTTGCAAACCATAAATTCTTTGGAAGAAAAATGAGGTCAATAGTGCATGGTGACTTGAAGAGCCTATATTCCAGTGCCAAATTGGTGGGGCATACCCAGAAGCAGCAATAACTAACATTTTTTTGCACTTTACAAAACACTCCTGGGATAGGAGCAAAAGTTACCCAAGCCCTGGGGTTGTGGGAGTTGGGAAGGAGGCTGGGGAGGAGGCGTTCTCCTTGGGTGCAGGTACCAAGGGGTGGAGAAAGAAGGGCCATCTGGTCATTTCCTGTTCTAACAAGGCTAATGGTCTTGGCTAACCAGGTACTTAGGCTGTGTGGTTTCTCTGCTGCAGAAGGACTCAAACACTGTCAACGCCCTCTAAACTCAGGTCCCCTAGTAAAAGGGACCCATAGCTATCTCCACCTTCGTTATGACTCTGGACCTATATGCATCCAAGCTAGAAAGTCTTCAGTTGCATCTAGCCAGGTCATTGTCCTGTTCAGTAAACATCAGTTTATGGCTTCTGTGGAAGCAAATACAAATTCTTCTGTTGAGCTGTGAGAGCCCTTCATGGCCTGGCTCCCAATTCCACTTGCATTGGACATCCCGGCGGCCTAGAGTGCACTTTCTCCTCTAGTCTTTGCATGGAGTCCCCCTCTTGCTTCACCTTCTGCCTGAAGCCTTTCATCATCCCCCAAATGCTAACTCCCTTTCTCCCAATTTCTCCCACTGCTTAGGATTTGTTTTCTCCTTATTCTCCATTTGTACTTTGCGCACTGAGATGTACACTCATTGTTCCCTCTATTAGAGGGGTAGCTTCGTGTGTCTCCTTCATGGAATCCCTGCCCAGCTAGAGGCAACTAGGTGGGGATAGAGCATGGAATCAGGAAGACCTGAGTTCCAGTCCAGCCTCAGACATCTCCTAGCTGTGTGGCCCTGGGCAAGTCACTTAACATCTCTTTGCCTCAATTTCCTCAACTGCAAAATGGGAATATAACAGCACCTACCTCCAAGGGTCGTGGTGAGGATCCAATGAGATAATATTGTAAAGCGCTTAGCACAGTGTCCGGTATATAATAGGTGCTTAATCAATGCTTGTTTCTCATTTTCAGTGCCTGGCATACAGTAGCACTTAATAAATAAATGCATGTTGATTGATTGGTTATAAATTCGGTTGTGAAGTCCTCTACAACACAGGGGTTATTTTTTTTTCTTGGTCTGTCCATACACAGTGGGCCTTCTGTTGACACCTGCCATTGGGATGACTGAGGATTGGCAGATTGGCAGACATCCCAGTGTTTCCTCTTAACTTCAACCCACTTTCTTGGGGAAAATATTACTCACCCTGCCCAAAGAACAGGGAGCCAGCTCTGAATGACCTTCTAACTGGTCCTCTTAGCTATTCCCCGACAAAACAGGGCTCAAATAGGCTGCTATTCCCATCTCTACTTGTTTGACCTTCTTTCTTCAGTTGGAATTCTGATTCTCCTTAAGACTAAGAAAACAAAATTTTAACCACTTTTTTTTTTAATCTGGGGTTAAAGTTCAGTGTCTCAACCATACCACCTCCAGACACTTTGCCCTTTTCTTTACCAGGGCTGCTGATGTAGAGGTAATCTCTAATGTCTCCCTTAGAAATGCATTCACAAATGTCCATTAATGTTCATTTCGGTCTGTGGGTTTGGGGAGGTGGAGGGATGCTGGGATTCTGAGGCCTATGCTTTTGTGTTGTTCTCAAAAGGTCTTTCAATTCAATCTTAATCTGGGCTGTCTTTGGTCAAAGCATGGAAAGTGAAGGGGATGAGCCATCTCTTTATTGATTTTTTTATTTTAAAGGGCGACTCTGAAGGTTGAGTTAATGAGGGTAGAGGTGAGTCACTGAGTCCAGCAAGGCGGATGTAATTGCAAGCTATCTATAAATAAGCACGTATATGTGTGACCTTTATCCACCACCACACGAATGTCCATTTCCATGCTGACACACACATATACCAAGAGAGCGTGGGACATGACAAGAAGTAGACATCTGACCAAATTCTGCAATATTAGATGGTACTGAGGAACACGGGCATTGGCAGACTGCCCCATCATGGGTGCTGGGCTGCCATTTTGAATGGGCCAGTAGGTTGAGCGCTTGAGGCCAGTGCTCCCAGTTTTCAAGTTGAGAGGTAGGCTTGTTAATGAATGACCAGGTCACAGATAAAGGCTGCCCAGTCCACCCTTCCGACCTTCCCTCTTCTTATCAATGATACTGTCGTTCTTCCAGTCGCCAAGGTTCAAAACCTTGGGTCATGTTGGGCTCACCAACTATCACTTTCCCTTCCCTTCAGATTCAATCAGTTCTCTTGACCTTAAACAGAAATCTGGGAATTGGACTTTCTCCACCTCAAACCCAAGTCACAGGATTCACAAGTTCAGGACCAAAAGGAACATCAGAGGCCGTCTAGTGGAGATAAGGAAACTGAGATCCAATGGCACAGAGATAGCAAATGGCAGAGGTAACATTTGAACCCAGATCCTCTGACTTCAGATCTAGCGTTCTTTCCGCTGCACCATGCTTTCTTTCTAGTCCATTCTAATCCAACAAGCGTTTGCTAAGTGTCTGCTGTATGCCAAGCACTGTACCACGGTGCTGAGGATTCAGAGACGAGAAGAAAACAATTCCTGCCATTACAGAGCTTAACTTAGATTGGACTTGATTCAACTCAACTCAGCAACAATAGGACCTGGGTTCAGATTTCACCCCCCCACCCCTTCCCCAACACTTAATTCCTGTGTGAGCCTGGGCAAATCATTTTAGGTCCCTGGGCCTTAGTTTTTTCTCATCTATAAAATAAGAGGGGTTAGTGTGTGTGTGAGTGTGTGTGTGTGTGTGTGTGTGTGTGTGTGTGTGTGTGTGTAGTAGATACCCTGAGGTATCTTCTAATTGTAATTCTGTCATCTTGAGCAGCAGTTTTTTGTTTTTGTCTCATTTTTCATCTTGAAAATGAGAATGAGAAAAAAAAAAGAGAATGAGGAAAATAAGGGACAGCTAGGTGGCCCAGTGGATAGAGGGCTGGGCCTGAAGTCAAGAAGACTCATCTCACTAAGTTCAAATCCAGCCTCAGATACTTACCAGCTTTGTGACTCTGGGAAAGTCATTTGACCGCATTTGCCTCAGTTTCCTCATCTGCCAAATGAGCTGGAGAAGAAAATGACAAACTATTCCAGTATCTCTGCAAAGAAAATGCCAAATGGGGTCACAAGGAATCGGACAGGACTGAAAGACTAAATAGTAAAATTTACAAGATATGTTCACGTGAGAAAATCCAGGCACCAGAAGTGGACAATCAAGGCGTGAAGCAGAAACAGAACGATGTTGTCATTGGCATGGACAAGGGCATCTGAAGGGTTGTAATATAGAAGGCAGACTAGTCTTATGGCCTCAAAGGGGAAAACTGGAATGGGGGCGTGGAGGAGAGAGACGCCGAGAAGCAGATTTAGGCTTGGAGTCTGGAAGAACTTCAATAGTCAAAGTTGTCCAAAAGTGGAATGGATTGCCTTTGAGGCTCAGCCAGTCAACAAGCATTTATTAAGCTCTTACTGTGTGCCAGGGGCTGTGCTTAAACACTTTACAGGTATTTATCTCATTTGATTCTGAACTCTGGGAAGTAGGGGCTATTATTATTCCCATTTTATAGATGATGAAACTAAGGCTGGGAGATGTTAGGTGACTTGCCCAGGCTCACACAGGGAGTAAGTATCTCATACAAAGAAAAGCAAAAACCAAAAACCCTCACTCTCAAGGAACTTATATTCTAACGGGAGAGACAAAGTGTGGATAAGTTAGGTACATACAAACAGACTAGGTGGAAGGCAATACGAGAGAGGGTGTTTCTAGCAGCTGGGGCAAACAGGAAAGGCCTCCTGCAGAAGATGGTGTTTGATCTGAGTCTTGAAAGACTCCAAGAAACTAAGGGGGCAAAGGTGAGGAGGAAGAGCGTTCCAGACATGGGGGACAGCCAGGGAAAAGGCGCAGAGCTGGAAGGTGGAGTGTTGGAGAGGTATTGGGCTCCCCTTTCATTCTTCAAGCAAAAGCTTATTGAATGTGACATGGAGGACACATGGTTGGACTTAGGCGACCCTCCTCTCTCATTTTAGCATTTTCCAATTCAGAATTCCAGCTCTATGACTCCTATTGGGACATGACAAAGGTGAGATTTTTGTTTCAGACAGTAGTTGAACTACATGACCTCCCAGGTCCAGTACAATTCTGGGATTCTTTATGATATACCTGTAGAGTTTTTAAAACACCTAGACCCCAATTTCCTGTTGTAGACACCAGCTGTGTATTTTGTGGACTCTTTCCATTTCTTCTAATCTAGCTCTCATATTTCTTTAAGAGAGCCATAGCAACCATACCTCTCGACCACCCCTTCATGCAGCTGAAGTCACATATCCTTTCCCTAGCTACTCATTTCTTCTCCAAGACCACAGCTGTATCCTCCCAAACACCCACAGTCTTCCCACCCATGGCCACTTGAGGTTTTGATGTTCTGTATTCCTAGTAAAAATTGACGATAAAACCAATGCCATAACTTTATTTCCTTTTCATTTGAATTTTTAAATTGAACAAAAATCTATTTTCTCTTTCTCCCATCTCTTCCCACTCCTTGAAAATATAAAATCAAGGCCTTGTAATAAATATGCGTAATCAAGCCAAACAAATTCCCTAATTGTCCAAAACAAAACATCTCATTCTGCATCCCAAGTCCATCAGCTCTCTGTCAGGAGGTGGATAGCATGTTTCATCATTGGTCCTTTGAAACTGAGGCTGATCATTGCATTGATCAGATTTCTTAAATCTTTCAAAATTGCTTTCTCTTCAGTGTTGTCACCATAGAAATTGTTCTGCCCACTTCATTCTTTATCATTTCATATAAGTCTTCCCAGATTTCTCTGAAATCATCCCCCCATCATTCTTTATAGTCAATCAATCAATAAACATTTATTAAGCACCTACTATGTGCCTGGCATTGTCTTAAGCACACTAGTATTCTGAAAATTGATTTCAGCTATATCCCTACTGACAGGCATCCCCTTAGTTTACAGTTCTTTGCTACCATAAAAAGATTTGCTATTAAATATTTTTGTACATATGGTTCTTTTTCTCTTTCTTTGATCTCTTTCAGGTATAAGCTTTGCACTGTCAGCACTAGGTTAAAAAGTATGCACATTTTAGTAATTCGGGGAGCAAGGTTTCAAATTGCTTTCCAGAATGGCTGTACCAAGCTATAGCTCTACCAACAGTGTATTAGTGTGCCTGCCTTCCCACAGCCCCTCCAGCATTTTCCTTTGCCAATCTGATGGGTGTGAGGTAGATTGTCAGAGTTGCATTAATTTGCATTTCTCTAATTATTAGTGATTTGGAGTATTTTCCCATATGGCTTTTGATAGCTTAGATTTCTTCCTTAGAAAACTGTCTGTTCCTAACCTTTGACCATTTATCAATTGGGAATGGTTCTTATTCTTGTGATATAACTATTTCAAGAAGGTTCAGGATACTCCATAGACATGAAGTTATTAACTAACATGATAACCCCATGGGCCTGCTAGAATTGTTCTCTTCAGCCAGGCTCAGGAAGACTGAAGCTGGTACCATGTTACCTGCGAAGTCAGTGCCAAAACCAAAGTGCTCTCATTTCCAACAGGTAAAAATGGAGTTTATGGGATCTTGGATTTAAAGCCATAAGGGATCTCAGAGGTTCTCCGGGTCAATTCTTTCCACTTACAGATGAAAAAATGAGGCCCAGGGATGTCTAAAAACTTGCCTGAATTAATGTAGTATAACAGAAAGAATGTCAGACTTGGAATCTGAAGCGTAGGAGTTCAAATATCAGCTTTCTTTCTCTATAAAATGAAGTGAGTGGATTAAATGACCTCCAAGGCTCCTTCCAGCCCTGAGTCTATGACTCCGTCAGCTTTGTCTCAGCTAGCTAGATAATTTTTTGGTTTTTTGCTCTAGCTATGTCAAGATCTGGCTATAAATTCTACCTGTTCTGAATAGGCTTTTCCTTGTACCAAGGAATTTCCATTTACTAGGTGTGTGACCCTAGACAAGTCATTTCACTTCTGTCTGCCTCAGTTTCCTCCTCTGTAAAATGAGGATAATAATAGCATACACTTTTTGACCCAGTGACAATGGCCTCCTGGCTGTTCCATCTCTCCCCATCCTTGGAATGTTCTCCTTCCTCATCTCTGCCTACAAAGCCTGGACAAAGACAGAGGGGCCGTCTCTAATCACTAATAATTAGAGACGTACAATTTAAGGCAGCTCTGGCAATCTACCTCACACTCATCAGCTTGGCAAAGGAAAATGCTGGAGGGGCTGTGGGAAATGGAATATTGGAATATTGCATACAGGGAACAGTTAGCAGGTCAGTTGGGTTGGAATGAAGAGTGGGGAGGTGTACCATGTAATAATAAGCCTGGACAGACAGTCCAACTCTCTTCAACTGTGACTCTAGTTATTCTGTTAGTCAAAAAGTAGCAGAGAGGGAATCCAGCTCCCTTCCTGCCAATTGAGTCATAGAAATACAGATTTAGAGCTGGGAGGGAGCTTAGAGATCACGTCTAGTCCAATCCTCTTATTTCACAGAAGACGAAACAGAGGCTCAGGAGATTAAGTGCCTTGCCCAGGTCACACAGCTTAGAAAATGTCCAAGGAGAGATTTGAACCCAAGTCTTCCTGATTCCCAAGTCAAACAATCTCTCTTTTGCCAAGTTGAGTCCCATAGGTATATTCTCAAACTCTACCTTCCAAATTTTAATCAAGCAACAAATATTTAGGCAACACATACTATGTGCCGTAGGTGCTGGGGGAGAACCGACATTCCCCTTTAGCCCAGAAAATGAGTGAGGCTCAGGTGGCCGGATATATTAGGAACACTGACACACCTCCCAGGATGCTCTTGCCCAACCTGAACATGGGAAGCCGGGGTGAATGTACACTCTGTTGCATGGTACTGCTGCCCACTGCAGAGATAAATGCTGTGATCAACCGTGATCAATCCTCCCTGAGCCACCCTCCCAACAGAACAGCTGTTTGAGGGCTGGCCAGGATCTGCGTTCATTTGCAGCTCAAGATGCTCATTTCCGGGGAGCTCTTCCAAGAAATCTGCTGCTTGGAGGGGAATGAGGGAAGATGTTTTTGGAATACTAAGACCAGCTACATGAAGTGGTTCCTTTGAGAGACGCGCCAAGCTGCTAAAGTAATTTTGCTGTTTAGTAAGCCACAACCACAGTTCAGGAGGTATTTTCAGATTTACTGTACTCTAATTCACTCAGAGTGAGATTCTACAGGCCAATAACATGTTTCTTTCAAGTATTTTTTCGGGGGGGGGGAAATAGCTTCTATTTCAGTTTCAGGAGGGAATTTTTCTTTTAAACATTTAACATTTTAAAATTTTATTCATTAAGCTGAGAAAATGGGACCAAGAATGAAAATGCCCACTCAAAATTCAGAACTTTGCCTCAGTTTACCCATAGATGAATAAGAAATATCAGAGACCCTTTGCATAGGCCAAGTAGTCCAGTCCTTTTATTTCATAAGTGAAGAAAATGAGGCCTGGAGGAGGCTGGGTGACTTGCCCAGCATCACACAGGTGGCAAGTGTTCGAGGCGGGATGTGTTGACTGTGTAGCAGGCCCCTAGCATGGAGGCTGGATTGACGTGGGGATGGAGGAAAGTAGAATTATGCTCTCATCGACATCTCAGCAGAAGCCTCCACGAGCCTGGGTTCTGGAGCAAATGTTCCCTGTGACTAAGCTAGAAGTGGCCTTGGTCTCCTTAAGGGTTCCGTGTTCCTCTCTCCTGTTACCTTTCATATTCACTCCCTTATTACCACTATGCCCCACACCTAAGTGACCCAACATTTAGGACAAATGACCAGCCTGCCAGCCGCGTCAGCCTTCACTGCAGGCCCCTCCTCAGAGAGAATTTTTTTTTTTAAGGACAAATGAGAAAAATGACCCTGATTTTTCCCCCCAGAAAATTCCAGAGAGAAGCAGCCTTGAGTAATAGAAACAATTTCTAAACACACATTATACCTTTTATTTTGATTGGGATCACAATAATTAATTCTCGACATGCAGAATCAGAAGATTTGTTTTATTTCCTAGCTTAGGAGGCAGAGGGGAACAGTGGAAGAGCCCTGGCTGTACAGCAAGAGGAACTGGGTTCAAATCCCACCTCTGACCATACCTGCGTCATCTTGGAGAAGTCATAGAACTTGCCACAGTTTCCCGATCTGTAAACAAGTGGGTTGGACAAGGTAGCCTCTAAGATCCAGTGACTGACTTCCTTGGACCTGGGCTTAGTCAGCACTAAATAAATGCCTGTAGATTAACTTGTAAAAATCAGTGCATTGCACTAAATGATCTCTGAGGTCCCATCAGACTCATGATCCGTGGACAAATCACTTTCTCCGGGCCTTAGTTTACTCATCCATAAGATGGGGGTTAGTTATACTCATATTACCTACCAACAGGATCATTGTGAAGGAAGTACTTTGTCAAGTGACATGTATACATATATCACACATAATATATCACATATTATATAGGACACATCATATATAATATGACAATATATATTAAATCATAATATATAACATACACTATATATTATATGTGTGTATGTGTATATCTGTTCAGTCATTTTAATTGTGTCTGACTCTTCGTGACCCCATTTGGGGTTTTCTTGGCAAAGATACTGGAGTGGTTTGCCATTTCCTTCTCTAGCTCATTTTACAGATGAGGAAACTGAGGCAAACAGGGTGAAATGATTTGCCCAGGATCACACATCTAGTAAGTGTCTGAGATCAGATCTGAACTCAAGAAGATGAGGCTTCCTGACTTCAGGCCTATTGCTTTATCTACTGTGCCACTTAACTGCCTGTGTGTGTGTGTGCGTGTGTATACATATATTTACACACACATGTGTATATATATACACACACACATACATACATGTGTGTGTTATATACGCTATATGTATATCATATAGCATATATACACATTGTATGTATATATACCAGATATTATATATAGTATATGTACTATCTATATGATATATAGTATATATACTATCTATGATATATAGCATATATACTATCTATGATATATAGTATATATACTATATATCATAGATAGTATATAATATATATAATATACTACATGTGTATATAATTATGCATAAATATAACATATGCATCTTATATAGTGCCACGTGCTATATGTAAAATATTTTATATGTGTATATATATATGTATTAGAGATTAAGAGACTCATGCTACATCTCTAATTCTAGCCCTGTCCCTAGGAGTGAAGATATCTGTTATCAGACTATAGATTAGAAAAGGGAGGAGGGGATGTTAGCCAGGCCAGGGATGGTGTAAGTTGGTACAGTTCCCTTATTTAATTCTATTTAATTGCTAAATAAACTGATCTAATGAGTCAGTCCCTCCAATAAAATGATGTAACATGTCATAAATCTGAACTGTTAACCTTTGGTTTTCCATCGGAATTCACAGACTTATTGACCATGGAGCATGGGAAGCCATGGAGAATAATGGAATACACACATGTTCCTTGGAGACTGGGAATCAGGGGATGATGAAGGAATAAGTTCCTCCTGGTCTCAAGATTCACAGATCAGGAAATGTCCTGTGAGATAATTCAGAAAGCTTATGGTTCCCTGTATAGAACAGGAAACACCAAAGGCCCCACTCTACCCTAGAAGGATAGACACTCAGGGTAAACTCCAGAGCTCAGGCCTCCCGGGAACTGAAGACAGACTCCAACTCAGAAGTTGGAGAATCCATCTGCTTCTCTACTTAAATGGGCCCTGGATGTTTGAGGGAATTGGGATTTATGGAAAAACTTCCATTTGTAACAGAGTCAGTCTCTAATGTCAATGGGGGTACCTGATGTTGAGCTGGGAATATTGGCATTGAATCTCAGAGCTGGTAGGGACCTCAGTGACCATATAGTTCAACCTGTATCTGAAAAAAAAATCCCTATTCAACAGACTCAACAAATGATCTTTCAGTTTTTACTAGAATGCCTTCGGTTAAGGGGAGAAGCTACTATTTCCCAAGGCTTCCTAGTCTCCCGTTACTGGGCTCTACACAGTTTTGTTTTGTTTTTTCCACATTCGTCAAGTAGAGTTTACATAGTAGGTGGCAGGTTGTATAGTATATTCCCTGTTGTATACAGTTCCTCTGTAATAAAGCCTGGCCTCATAAAGTTCCTGAATGGCCCAGGCTAGAATGAAAACAGAGAGTCCTTGGATAGAAAACTGATTTTGTTGGACGCACATAATCCTGGTGATTCTCCGTGTAAACAGAAATGATGGCAATTTTCCCAAACCGTTTTTTAAAAAATGGCCCATTTCTACCAATGACACTGGTAAAATGTCTTGCTTTCATGAATGTAATAGTTTTATAAGAAATGAGTGGAAATTAAAGATGAACCCAGTAAACTATAAGCTCCTTCGGGGAAGACTGGTCTGTTTTTGTATACTCAGGTACATAGTAGGCACTTGATAAATGTTTACCCCAGCAAGTTACAGATGATAAGTAGCATTAATCTCTTCTTCCTGGGCCAGGGACGGGGGCGGGAATGGGAGCCAGAGAAGACGTGAACTATTGGGTGACAGCTTAAAGCCACCTCCACAGCATTCTGTTAACTCAGAAGACTTGCCAAGGGTTGTCCTGAAAATGAATCCAGCTGCATGGATTTTGGAATTGGCATCGGTTCTCCTACCAGCACAGCATGTTAATTTATGATTTGCGTGACTTGTTTCTACGACACATCCTTTCTGATACTTAGCGACTAGAGACTACGGAGAGATTTGATTCAAGAAGTATCTTTTAAGCACCTACTTTGTGCAAGGGATACAAAGGGCTACGAAGAGAAAGCCCTGCCCTCCAAGCAGTCCAGGTATGGTGGACAGACCGTAAAGGCTCTGATGTGGGAGATGGGAATGTCCTATAAATGGAATTATAAGTAGACCATTTGGGCTGAGCCATAAAATAGATGAGGGGAAGTAGGTGTCTGGAAGATTGGTTGGAGGTACTGATTGTGAAGGACTTCAGATGCCAAAACAGAGGAATCCGTATTTTATCTTAGAAAAAATAGTGAGCCACTGAAGTTTCTTGACTTAATTAATTCTGGGACAAGCTTACGATCATGTGGCTTAAACAGGCGCACAGCTTTCCTAAAAAGTAAAGACTCATTCAGAACCTCTGTGACATGAATTTGGTGTATCTCTTCAGCCCCTTACTCAAAGCCCCTACACTTTCTGGGGCCCTCCCATGGAAGGGGGCAAGGTGGTATAGTAAAAGAATGCTTGATTTGGAGTTAAAAGATCACAGATACAAATCCTGGCACTAGGTTATTATCTGGGTCACCTTGGGTAAGTCCCTTCCTTTCCCTTGGCCTCAAATTCCTTTTCTATAAAATAAAGGAGTTGGGTTATATGGCCTACATCTATGATCCTACAATTCTTTACTAGCCTCAGTTTCCTTCTCTGTAAAAATGAAGGAGCTGGGTTACATGACCTAGATCTATGATTCTACAATCCTCTCCTAGCCTCAATTTCCTTCTCTGCAAGATGTGAGCTGGAATAGATGGCTTCAGAGGACCCTTCTAGCCCTATATCTGTGATACAATGATTCTACAAGGAGGTCAGCCTGCTTCTTGGGCCCTTCCAGCTCTAAATCTATGCATCTCTGATCCCACATCCCATTGCCCCCTTCATATTCAATTAATTCATTGACAAATGTTAGGCAAGCTAGTCTGGGAGCATTGGCGCTCCAGCAGCTGAGCTGGGCTGTCTGATCAGCACAAAATGCAAATTACAATGGAAATTAACATGCCATCTGCAACAGCGTGTAGGCAAAGGACTCCTACCTAGACTCCAGGAAAGCTAATTAGCCAGCTCTCCTGAGCTTTCCGGGGAGCCTGGTTGCAGACCTCCTCCTCATCCTTCCAGGACCACCTTGCCAAATCACAGTCCAAGAGCCTTGCAAGCTTGGCAGGCCACAAGGACCGTCAGGCAGAAGGGCTTACCCGAATGCAGCCATGATCCCTTCTTGGATGTCCCAGTGAAAACAAACAAACAAACTAACTAACTAACTCTTTTGCCTCCGTTTCCCCTCTGAAATAATGTTAGTTTCCTTTGTGAGACACCATGAGGAAGAGATATTGCCTGTGCACGTACACACACGAACACATGCACAGATTTGGGCACAAATAGACACATTTGTGTGTACATTATAGAGACAAACAGATAGATTGGCCTTGGAAATGAGCATCCACCCACATTCCTAAAGTGACTCAGATGGTGGTAACTGTGTCACCTGCCTGCCCCTTTCTCCCCACCCCCAGCCTCCTGCTACAACTCTGATGCTATCCTGCTTGGACTCCAGTGCTCAGGAAGCAGCAGTCACAGAATCACCCAAACTCAGACCTGGAAGGGACCTAGGCCAGTCCGTAAAGGGAAAAGATTCCCCCTCCACACTCAGCCCAGTAAGTGGGCATCTAGGTGGCACAATGGGTAGAGGCCCAGCCCTAGAGTCAGGAGGACCTGAGTTCACCTCAGACTAGCTGTGTGACTCTGCGCAAGTCACTTCACCCTGTTTGCCTCAGTTTCCTCATCTGTCAAATGAGTGGAGAAGGAAATGGCAAACCCCTTCAGTATTTTTGCCAAGAAAACCCCAAATGGCATCACAGAGAGCTGGACAAGGCTGAAACAATACAACACCAATGGTTTTTACTTGAAGATCTCTGAATGGGGATGGGGACTAGGAGAGGGACTAGATGGGGGTGGGGAGGAAATGACCTGCCTGCCCCTTCTCTAAATTTGTTGATTTTCAGTTGTGTCTGACTCTTCCTGACCCCATTTGGGGGTTTCTTGGCAAAGAGATTGGAGTGGTTTGCCATTTCCTTCTCCGGATCATTTGACAGATGAGGAAACTGAGGCCAACAAGGTCACATAGCTAGTTAGTGTCTGAGACCAGATTTGAACTCAGGAAGACAGATCTTCCTGACTCCAGGCCCAGCCCTCTATTTACTGCGCCACCTCCTTTAATGTACTTCAGTCTTAGTTCATCAGGCTTGTAATTATTTTTTGCCTTCTTTGCTTTCCTTTTCTTGCCTTCCTTTTTACAGACTACTACTCTTAGAGAGAGAAATATCTTCCCTCCAAATCAGATGATGGGGTCATAGGAATAAAAACTAAAGTGGACATCTACCAATCTATTAATTTTTGATTAGGTATATAAACACCTTGCTTGGCACTTGGGTTACAGGCAGGTAGGTGGAACCTATAGCAGATAGAGTTCTAGGCTTGGAATCAGGAGGACTTGAGTTCAAGTCTGGCCTCGGTCACTTATTAGCTATGTGATTCTGAGCAAATTACTCTGCCAGCCTCAGTGTCCCCATCTGTAAAATGGAAATAATAGCACCTACCTCCCAGGGTTGTTGTAAGGATCAAATGAGATAATATTTGTAAAACATTTTGTGAACAATAAAAGGGTTATATAAATGCTAGTGACTATTATTTTTATCATCATTATCGTATTACCCACTGTGTGACACCTCCCTCAGCATCCCAGAAAAATCTCCAAAACTGCAAACTGCAGAGAAGGTGCTGCTATCTCTTGTCAGAGGCAATTCCTCACTGGAAACTCCTTACAACAAAGAGATAGTAGATCTGGTTTTTTTTTTCTTTAATTTTTTATTTTGTTGAGATAGTATCTTATTTTTTTCTAATTATATGTAAAGACAATTTTTAACATTCATTTTTACAAGATCTTGAGTTCCAAATTTTTCTCCTTCTCTTCCTCCCCCCTTCTGAAAATGATAAACAATTTGACATAGATTATATATGTGTAATCATGTAAAACATATTTCCTTATTAGTCATAGCTGTGAAAGAAGAAACACACCAAAAGGAAAAAATCACAAAAAGATAAAGTAAGTGAAAATAGTCTGCTTTGATGTGCGTTCAGACTCCATCAGTTCTTTCTCTGGATGTGAATAGCATTTTCCATCATGAAGCCCTTGTAATTGTCTTGGATCATTGTATTTCTGAGAAGAGCTGAGTCATTCATAGCTGATCATGATACAATATCACTCTTACTGTGTACAATGTTTTCTTGGTTCTGCCCACTTCACTTTGCATTGGTTTATACAAGTCTTTCTAGGTTTTTCTGAAATCTGCCTGCTCATCATTTCTTATTGCACAATAGTATTCCATTACATTCTTATACCACTACTAGTTGAGCCGTTCCCCCCAACTGCTGGGCATCCCCTCAATTTCCAATATTTTGCCAGGTCTGGGTTGTTTTTTGTTTTGTTTTGTTTTGTTTTTGGCATTTGGGGTTAAGTGACTTGCCCAGGGTCACACAGCTAGTAAGGGTTGAATGTTTGGTCTGAGGTCGGATTTGAACTCAGGTCCTCCAGACTTCAGGGACGGTGCTCTATCCACTGTGCCACCTAGCTGCCCCCAAGGTCTGGTTTAAAAAAATAATCAGAAAAGCACTTTCTCTATCTCTTTTATTTTCTTGGTGCTTCTAGACTAAAAGGAGAAAGATCTGTCCTCTTTCCTTGTGATCTACTTGATCTTTAGAGAAGCAACTACTTCCTTAAGCAAGAAAAAGCCTACCTGAGCACTAGACCTGTATATCATTATACACCACAGACAATGATGTTCATTATTAGGCAGCCAGGTGGCACAGTGCGTAGAGCATACTGGGTTCAAATCCTGCCTCAGCCACCCACTAGTTGCATGACTACTTCACTCCTATCTGCCTCAGGTTCCTTATCTGTATAATGGGGATAATAATGGTACCTACCTCCCAGCACTGTTTGAGGAAAAAAAGTGTTTTGCCAACTGCTCACTATTAGCTCTTGGAGGGAACCTGTCCTAACTTCTGTGCAACATTTATAGTCTTAGGAAGGAAGGAAACAAGCATTTATTAAGTGCCTACTATGTGCCAGGCCCTTTGTTAAGCACTTTATAATTATTTTCTCATTTGACCCTCATGACAACGATGGGAGGTGGGTGCTATTATCATCCCCATTTTACAGCTGAGGAAACTGAGACAGCAGAGGTTAAGTGATGGTCACAGAAACAGCATGTTTTGGAAGCAGAATTGGAATCCAGGTTTTCCTGACCTAAAATTAGCTCTCTATGTACCAGTTCACAGGGTCGTTCCACTGACAACTTATAAGAACCAAGATGGATACTTCGGGGGGAGGGAGAGAGAGAGAGAGAGTGCTTTTTAAACAGGAGAGCCTTATATAAAATTCAGCTGTAATAATAACTCATAAGAGTGACTTTATTCACCCTGACTCTTTACTGTCCTTTATCATGATCACCAAAAATACATACCATGCTTCTGATTTTGATAGAACTCACAGTCCTTCGTTGTCAATACTCCTATGATGTTAAGCATCCTCCTCCTCTTTGGAAAGATGGGAAAAAGCATCACAAAAGCTCTCTTACTCTTTGGGTATTTCATAGATGCATTTATTCACAAACGCTGATTAAGGCTTTTTCTCTTTCTTTGTATCCTTAGTGCCCATTACAGTACCTGGCACGTAACAGGTGTTTAAGAAATGTTTGAGGATTGACTAATGAAATATTCATTATCTTCAAGGCCCACCACAGAAATCCTACTCCAATGCCTCTTCACAGCAGAGATTAAACTGGGTTCATTTATTCATTTGAGTTTTTAAACAAATAATACATTTTATTGATTGCATTTTGTTTTTGCCTCACCTAGATTTCTTCCTGTATCCCTCCCTCTCCCATCTCAAAAAGGTATTCCTTAAAACAAAGAATTTTAAATAGTACAAAAAGAAAAAATCAGCAAATCTGATCAACATGTTGATCAAATCTGATATTCTATGTCATATTCCACAGACATGGGAATTCCACAGACATATTCCTCCACCTCTACAAAGAAGTGAGGAGAGGTGTCTTCTCAGACTTCTTCTTTGGGGCTAACCTCGGTTATTATAAATTCACAGCATTCAATTTTGATTGTTTCATCATCATTCTTTCCATTTATTTTGTTTCGATCATTGTGTATACATTGTTTTCCTGACTCTGCTTGTCTTATGTTGCATCAGTTCATGCAAATTTTTTCATACTTCTTTGTAGCCATCACATTCATCATTTATTACAACACAGTAGTATTTCATTACACTAATATATCTCACTTTGTTGAGTAATTCCTCAATTGATATGAGCATCTACTTTATTTCCAATTCTTTGCCCAGAGTGCTGCTATAATAAATATTTTGGTATATACAGAACCTTTCTTTTTGCACATTCAGATATTCACTTGGTAATGGAATCTCCAGGCCAAAGAGCATGGACTTTTTAATCACCTCATTTGCACAATTCCAAATTGCTTTCTGTAATGGTTGGACCAATTAACAGCAGCCTGAAGTGCATTAGTGTGCCCATCTTCCCACACACCCCTCCAACACTGATTATCCCCATCTTTTTATCATCTTTGCCATTCTGGGTATAAGGTTAAACCTCAGACTTGTTTTAACTTTCATTTCTCTTATAATTAGTGATTTGCAGTATTCTTTCATGTAGGTGTTAATCATTTGCTATTCTTTCTTTGAGAATTTTGTATTCATAACATGTGACTCCTCTGATGGGCAATGTTTGTGATGCTACATACTTTTATTAGTTGTCTGTATATCTTGGCTATTATGAAACACTTATCAGAGATATTTGATGCAATATTTTTTTTTGCCCAAATTCTTAAAGGCTCTGTTGTTCCTGGAGCATAAGCTCTGGTGGGGTCTACTCAGCTGCACAGGTTTCAAGTACAGTCCTAGAAAAAGGCTGTGTGTCTGCTGTCTGAGGAGCCACTTAGTTAAGGAGGAAGGGGCTTATTACCCAGGATCATATATCTAGAGCTAAAAGGGACCCTTGAGGCCATGGAGTCCAGCTCCCCTCAATTGGCAGGGAAGGAAACAGAGAGGCAAGGTGAGTTGCCCTGGGTCACACAGCAAGTAAATTTCAGAGGCAAGATTTGAACTCAGGTCTTCCTGAGACTCCAAGTCTAGCAGTCTCTCTGTATTTCAGTTATTATTGTTGTTGATGATGGCTAAGAGGATGGTCATTTGATGACAAATAAGAAAAACGCAAAATGACTCTCAATCCTGTGCAACTAACTTCCTTTCCTTTCTTCAAAGACGGTGAAAGGGGGGCAGTGGGCAGCACCTGCCCTGAATCAGTTTTTAGGCTACCTGTAAAAAGAGAGGCAGTGTGCCACAATAGGTAGAGTTGGCCTCAGATTCTCTGACAGAGATTGACTGTATGGCCCTGGGCAAGTCACTTAATCTCAGAGTTCCCCCAGCTATAGATTGCAGAATTGATAAAGAAAACTTCTTAAATCAATTAAATCATAGGTTTGGATTTTTTTTAAAGACCATTAATTTAACTGTTGGTATTCTAAATAGGAAATTGTGTCCAGTGGCCAATGAGCTGAAAGATTCCCGAAGGAACTAATTAAAACTAATGTGGATATTCTCATTTCAAAGGAAACCAGAAGACATAAGAAAATTGAAGATCAATTCAATATGTATCAATCAATCGATAAGCATTTATTAAGCATTTACTATGTGCCAACCGTAGTGATCAGCCCTCAGAATACAGAGAAAAAGTAAAAAACAGTCCCTGTCCTCAAAGAGCTTATATTCTAATAGGGGAGATAATATGTATAAATCAGTCTATGAAAAAAATGAAATAAATACAGATTAGACGCGAAGGTACAAGCAGCTATGCTAGGTGCTTGTGATAGAAAGATAAACATGCAACAGTCCCTGCCCTCAAGGAGATTATATTCTGGGGAGATACAGCATGTGCCCAGATAACGCTTGGCATTTACAAAGTCCTTTAAGGGCTACATGCATTCTCTCCTCTGATCCTCACAACAGCCCTGTGAAGTAGGCAAAAGATGATAGATATTATTATCCTCATTTTACAGATGAGGAAACCAAAAGTAATAGAGGTGATGTGACTTGCTGGGGGTCACGAAGCTGGGAAACGTCCATGGTGAGATTCCAACCCAAGTCTCTCCTGACGTCAGACCCAGCATGTTTTCCTCTGTACCACACTGTAATTTCAAGGTAAATCTAAGGAAGGAGACAGTATTAACAGCTGGTGAGGGGGTGGTGTCAGATTCCTCAGATGAGGAAATTTTACAGGTGAGAAAGCATAGCTCACAGGTTCCCTCCTTGGAGAAACAAATGCAGGAGTAGACAGAGCTGGTTTCATCACACACCCAAAGGCAACATGAATTGTCATTTGATGGGATGCGTGATCATTTTGTCTTGCAGTACAAATTATCACTGAATCAAAGGTCTGACACCTGATGGGACCTCAGGGGCTACTCACAGAAGCAAAGAGACCACCACGGTCTTACACACCAACATCTGGGGCGAGTGAATGAAACAGGAGTAGAATGCTAGGCTCAGAGCCAGGAAGACTTGGGGTCAAATCCTGCCCAACTCAGAGAGCAGACTGAGACATATATTTTTCTGGACGTGTCCAATGTGGACATTTGTTCTGCTTGACTAAACATGTTTGTAACAGGAGTTTTATTTTTCTTTCTTACTCAGTAGGAGATGTGGGGGGCAGTGGGAGGTGAAATGGAAAGGACAGGTTTTTTTGTTGATTGAAACAATTAATTAAAAAATAAAACCCTATAGAGTTAATAAAAGAATCCTGCCTCAAACACTTACTGGCTGTGTATGTCACTTCACTTCTTTCTGCCTCAGTCTCTTCATCTGTAAAATGAAGAGGTTAGACTCTATATCCTATAAAGTCCTTTTCAGCTCCAAAGCTACGATCCTGTGGTTTGTTACAGAGGGTGAAGGAGGAGAGAAAGTCTATAAAGAACTTGCCAGGATACTCCAAACTAAGGTTATTGGAAAATAGGGTTTATGGAAAAAAATTTACACGATGATTTTGTGGTGCATTTGAGGAGAATAGCAAGTCGTGCATAGTAGATTTACAGTTTAATGTGCAATCAATCTTTTTATTATTGTGCTGCTATGGAAATGCTTGTTTTATTCCATAAATTAAAATTTTTTAAAAGAAAATATGGTTTAGGATTTTAAAAGGAAACACAGCACAAATATGTAGATTGGTCAGAAGCCTCTTGACTGTATATCATGAATTCTTTCTTCAGGTGGAGAGTTGGAAGTTACTGAACACGATAAACACTGAACAATGTCACAATTAAAAGAAACGAAAATGACAGCAGGAAGAAAAGAAACCAACTATATTATAATAGACAGGAAATGACTAGTTACTGGTGTGGGAGTCATTTCCAAGTGAGCTCTGTGTGTGTATAGCCAGACTATTGACTAGTTAGAACGAAGGTCAAAAATCATATCAAATCAGAAGCCAGGAATAAGATGAGGAAACACTGAATGTGACTATGACAGCTACAATCCAAAGTGTTTACAGAAACTGCTGACTTTGGAAAATGGAAAGTGGAAAGAGAGAAAAACTGATTTCCTGATTGTCAGTGTCTCCTGGAAAGTTTAACCAAAGCAAAGCAATCACCACACCAAGAAGGAAAAGGGAGCCCAGAAACCTCCTCAGCTAGCAAATGTTGGAGCTCTACATGGCAGCCCATGGCAAGATCAGCTTAGCATTTAAACTCTTGAAAAACTGGAGAATAGCAGAACATTACAAAGAATATTACCGCATAAACCAGTGCCGATATGTAGAGTGCAAGACAAGCCTATGGAAAGTTTGTCATCAGACTCAACAAAGAGCATTTTTAGATAAAATTGGAGGGACAATAACAAAAAGATGAAAAATGGAACAGATTTGCCAATATTTCTATAGAAGTCTATTCTTATCATGAGGGATAGTGGAAATACCATATCTAAACTCTAATTTCCCAGAAAGCAATGCGCAGAGAGAATGTAAGATAAGGAAATTAGGGAGAGAGGGTAAATTGGGCCAAGTACACAGTGAATAAATCTGTGCTGGAAGCAATACAATTTTGAAAACACTAAAAGATTGATTTTTAAAATAAATCTCAAAGTAGAAGACACCAATGATTTCAACCCTCCACAAAAGCCTGTAGCATTATTGCTTCTGAAAAAAATGTGCTGTGTTTTTTTGGTTTGGTTGGTTTTTTGTTTTTGGTTAGGCAATGGGGTTAAGTGACTTGCCCAGGGTCACACAGCTAGTAAGTGTTATGTGTCTGAGGCTGGAGTTGAACTCAGGTTCTCCTGAATCCAGGGCCGGTGCTCTATTCATTGAGCCACCTAACTGCCTCCTAAAAAATGTTTTTGAGGGGCAGCTAGGTGGTGCAGTAGATAGAGCACCAGCCCCGAAGTCAGGAGGATTTGAATTCAAATCTGGCCTCAGGCCAAACACTTAACACTAGCTGTGTGACCCTGGTCAAGTCACTTACCCCCAATTGCCTTAAAAAAAAGTTTTTGAAAGGTTATCAGTAACTTCCAACCTGCTTGACTGATTTTTTCTCACTATAAAATCTTTGTGAGATCAAAGAAATGAGATAATGATAACTAGTAAGTGCTTCATAAATGTTAGCTTTTAGGTATAAAAACAATCTATGAGGACCCGAGTTCAAATCCCATCTCAGACCAGATACTTGACACTTACTAGCTGTGTGACCCTGGGCAAGTCACTTAACCCCTATTGCCTCGCAAAAAAAAAAAGAACACTCTATATACATATCAAGGATATGTGTTAAACATATGAAAAGCAGACAAGCTTTGGCACATGATTTCCTATGTCAAACTACATTTTCAGTCATGAGAATAGAGTATAAGATTCCATTTGTTTCTCATTTGTTGATTAATTTTTTAAAAAATGACTCCTCACTTGTTTCATTGGAGAGGTGGAGGACTATGGGTGTAGAATATTGCATATATTATCAGGCATAATCAGTGTTGGTTCTGATGGGCTCTTTTTTTCTTTAATCCTTGTTACAGGGGGGAAAGGATATTTTGAAATGAAGAAGATACAAGGCTTTAATAAAACAAAACAAATTTGGCTCCAAAGAATAAAAGGCAGGCTCAAAGGCTTTCCTCCAGCAAGTTGGCTCTGGTACATGTGTTAAGAGCATACAAGATTACTCAAGAGATGCAAACACAGAGATAATGTTGTTGGATGACGCACTGATTAGCAATCAATCAAGTATTAATTAAGCGCCTTCTGTGTGTCAGATGCTCCACGAGGCCCTAGGAGTACAAGTAGAAAGAATGAAACAATCTCTCCTGCAAAAAATATCAAATGAAACATAAAACTGGGAGGCGAGGCAGAGGCTCGTGCAAGGGTTTTGCCTCTGCCACAGAGTCAAAGTTGGACTGAAAGAGGGATTCTTTCATTTTTTCACAGATGGTGAGGTTAGCTAGCTGTGTCTTTTTTTTCAGATTACATTGTGTTGATTGCAGCAAGCAAAGCTTTCCTTCCCCACCCTCCCAGCTGCTAGTACCTTTCCTTCCGAGATTTCCTTCCATCCACTCTGTGTATATCTTGTATGTACCTAGTTATTTACATGTTGCCTACGCCATTAGAATTTAAGCTGCTTGAGGGCATGGGATATGTGTGTATATACACATATATGCACATATGCATTAATATATACATTATTATACATATGCATATACCTTTTTTGGTATCCCTAGCACTTAGCAGATTGCCTGCCTGGAACATAGTAAGAAGCTTAATACTTGTTAGCTACCTCACTACAAATATATATATATATATATATACACACACACACATACACACACACACACACACACACACACACACATATAGGGCCACTTCAAAGAGCTGCAGATGCTGAAAAGAGGGGCAGCATAGTATACACTGTAGTGGATAGAATGCTGGATTTGGAGTTAGGAAGACCTGAGTTCAAATCTTACCTCAGACATTTTATTAGCTATGTGATCCCAGGCAAGTCAACTTATTCTCTTAGTCTCAGTTTCCTCAACTGTAAAAGGGAGAGGTTGGATTCAGTGACTTCTAAGGTCTCTTCCTCTAAATCTATGACCCTATGAACCATCTACACCAGAAAATATAAACAGATGAAGATGAATACTTGTGTCCAGACTACAGCATACAATTGGTCCATTGAGCTAATCCACCTGGAGGTGTAGCTTTGGTGAAGCCTACAGAAAGATTATGTATGGGCTGGTCCCTGAACTGGATGGGAGGAAGAAAGGGAGGGGGATCATAGTCAGGAAACTGTTCAGGGTATCCAATTATCCCAAACTGCTCCCTGACCTCAAAACCAGTCCTCTAAATTCTCTCAGTGATGCCACATGTCTGTGAATCATGGAAAACCATCATCTCTGAATAATCAAAATTGTAGGTGACTCAAAGGGAAACAGATAGAAACATGGTGGGTGTAAGGAGGCAGCAGGATATTATCAGCAAGAACTCGCCTGATCCCCCAGCTGTTATTTCTTTCCCCCTCCTGAAATGACTTTGTATTTATTTTATTTTTTATTTAAAATAAACTGTCATTGATAGGTTTTGTTTTAATACAGTTCTTGCTGCTTTCCCCTAACTCTATCACCTACCCTAAGAGACAGAGCTCCATCTCTTAAGAGACAGAGAGCCACCTCTTAGGGGAGATAGGGACTGAATCAATTATCCTCGTTGGCAAAAAGGAACTTCCAGGTGGAGGAACGTCCCTCCACCAATGCAGGTTGTCATCTTCTTCTTAAAGAGTTGCCCAGGGGGCAGGTAGGTGGCGCAGTGAATAGAGCTCCAGCCTTGGAGGCAGGAGGACCTGAGTTCAAATTTGGCCTCAGACACGTGACACTTATTAGCTGTGTGACCCTGGGCAAGTCATTTAACCCTGATTGCCTCACCAAAAAAAAAAAAAAGAGTTACCCAGAGCAGTCATGTCACACTCAACTAGAAATAGGGACTACTAATCTGTACATTAGCATCCCTGCAGTATACGTATTGGCTTAGTTTTAAAATGCAATGTTTTTTGGCTTTTCTCAGCAATATAAGAATCTAAGACAACTTCAAAAGACTCATGATGGAAAGCGTTATCCACATCCAGAGAAAGAACTAAGGAGTCTGAATGCAGGTTGAAACATACTATTTGCTCTCCTTTTCTTTCGTTGTTTTGTTTCTTCTTTCTTGTGGTTCCTCCCATTGGTTCTAATTCTTCTTTATAACATGACTGATGTAAAAATATGTTTAATATAAATGTATATGTAGAGTCTGTATCAGATTACACGCCATTTTGGGGAGCGAGGAGGGGAAAATTTAAAACTCAAAAGCTTATGGAAGTGAGTGTTGAAAACTGAAAATTAATTAACTAAAAAAATGTAACCTCTTCTTGTATTTTTATTTTGCTAAATATTTCCCAATTATGTTTGAACTGACATCTTCCTGACTCCAGGCCTGGCACTCTATCCACTGTTTCACCTCACATCAAAAAGTCTGATTTCAAATATCAAAGGAGTCTGATGTTATAACTCATGATTGTATATAGTTTGTATTTTTTTTTTATATACCTGTTGTTTCTTCCTCCCCCACAGGAGAATGTAAACTTCTTGGGGGTAGGGCTCTTTTTGTTGTTTTCCTGTTATCCCTAGACCCTAGCAGAGGGAGACAGACAGACAGAGACAAAAACAGAGAGCATTTATTAAGCACTTGAAGAAGAGAGGTTGGTCAGTAATCTGAGACATCTCATGGAGAGGGACAGGCTACAGAGGCCTAGCCCTCAAAGAGACACTTACAAGAGGTCAAGGATTCAGGGGCAGAGCCCAGCTTACTGATGGAGAAGAGACGGAGGTGATGGATAGTCCAAGTAGAGGCGGTGTGGGCAGGAAGTGACCTGGAAGCCTGAGCCCCACCAGAAGACACTCAAAAATATTCCAAAAAAAAAAAATCAACAAGTTATTACACGCCTACTATGTGCCAGGCACCTTGATGAGTGCCAGGGTTACTAAGATGAAAATGAAATAGCCCCTACTCTCATCAAGCTTCCATTCTCTCAGGAGATATTACATTCACAGATAATTATATACAGAATGAAAAAAAAGAAAATCAATATAAGGAAGAGGTCAAAGGGATCAGGAAAGCCTCATGCCTATGTTTGAGCTGCATCTTAATTGCAAGAAGGGGCAGAGTGGAGCAACATTGGACTGGGTCACCCAGCAGCTTACTGGTCAAGTGCCCAGCACGGAGAGTGATAACTGTTCCCACTGTGATATCTACTATCACTAGCTACTGTTAAGCTTAATGGTATCTACGCTGCTGAATTGCAAGCATGATCCTTGCCCTCTAAATTTTGGCTTCCTAGGACAAAGTCCCCAGCAACCTGCCCTAGTTGTAGCTCTGATATGACCCTGTCCTCCAGGAAGATATCCTATAGAGTGTTGTGTATTATGGTTTGCAAAGTATAGTTTGGAGCTGGGGAGCCCAGGTGCTCCCTGGGTCATGAGGAGGCTGAAAAACTATGGTGAATGTAGCAAAGCAAAGAAAGGGGTGGGTGCCCTAAGAGGTCTCATCGTGATTCCCACATGTGTCTGTCTGTCTGTCTCTGTCTCTCTTTGTCTCTCTCTGTCTCTCTCTCTCTCTGTCTCTCTGTCTCTCACACACACACACACACACACACACACATGCACACACACACACACACACACAGAATGGTAAGAGAGGCAGTAAGACGCAATGGGTAGACCACTGGATTAGGATTCACAGCACAGGGGTTCCAACTCCATTTCTCCTACCTGCTACCCTGGGTGACCCCTCTGGGCTTGTCTTTATGGGAAGGAGCTTGGAACACAAGGATTAGATGATTTCCTCTGACTTGAAACCTGTGAGCTTTGAAAGGTTTGAAAGCTGTGTTCAAAACAATAAGAAGCTACAAGTTAAGAGGGAGGACGTTGAGTGGGCTCTATCCACTGTACCCCCCAACTTCCCTTCAGAGAGATTTCCTTACCACGCTTTGGTAAGAGAGGTGACGTATTCCAAATGCAAAATGAGACATATGTTTTTGGACACATCAAATGTAGGGATTTGTTGGGCTTAATTATGCATATTTTCTGTGTGTGGGGGGGTGTTTTTTTTTAATTGTTCAGTTAGAAGTTAGAGGCAATGGGAAGGAAAGAGAATAAATGCTTATGTAAGTAGTTAATTAAATTTGAAAGAAATTTTTATCTCCTCTGTGGAGCCTGACACCAAATAATCTCTTCCTTCTGAGTAGTAGTCATGGTTGTGTAGTATTCTCTAAGGCAGCTAGGTGGCGCAATGGAAAGAGCGCCAAACTTGAAGTAAGGAAGACCTGAGTTCAAATCCAGCCTCAGACACTTACTAACTGTGACTCTGGGCAAGTCCCTTAACCCTGTTTCCCTCAGTTTCCTTATCTGTAGAGTGAGCTGGAGAAGGAAATGGCAAACCACTGCAGTATTTTTGGCAAGAAAACCCAAAAAAGGGGTCACATGACTGTAAACCAAACAAATATTCTCTAATTCCTTATTAAATGTTAGTATTGTAACTGCAACTAGATTAAAAGTCCTTCAGAGGAGGCAGCTAGGTGGCACAGTGGATAGAGCAGCGGCCCTGAAGTCAGGAGGACCTGAGCTCAAATCCGGTCTCAGACCAAACACTTGACACTTACTAGCTGTGTGACCCTGGGCAAGTCACTTAACCCCAATTGCCTAAAAAAAAAAAGGCCTTCAGAGTATGACCTGTGTCTTATCGTTCTGAAATCTCTCACAACATATTAACAGTCAGTCAACAAACATTTAAGTGCTTACTGTGGGCAGACAGAATGTTCTGAGGCTCCATCACTCACCACCCAAGTGACCTCAGGCAAGTCACATATCTCTGGGTCTTAGTTCTACTAACTATAAAACGAAGATGCAATAAGGATAGTAATACCTCAGGTCTTCAAGTGCTTTACATAGGTTATTTCATTTATTCCTCACCACAGCTCTGCAAGGAAAGGCTATTATTATGCCCAATTTACAGATGAGGAAACTGAGGTTGAGAAAGGCTAAGATGAGTTGCCTAAGGGACTAGTAAGTGTCTGAGTCAGGATACAGATTCAGGTCTCCCTGACTCCAGGTCCAGCGGCCTCAAGCATTATTATTCTATAAATATTCTTATATCCATTTTATAGATGATGAAAACAGAGTCTGAAAGAGGTTAGGTGACTGGCCCTGAGTTACATGACTAAGTGTCTGAGGCAGGATTTGCACTCAGGTCTTCTTGACACCAGGTCTAGAACTCTATCCACTCCTACACTCGGCTGATTGTAAAGAAGATAAGAAAAGCTGCCTCCCCGGTTTGTTGGCTGATACAAGGAGGTTTGGGTGTGAAATAAACATTGCCAGTAACTTCAGGACTTTTTTTTTATATATATTGGTTAGATTTGCTGAATGATTCTTTTTTTTTATGTTGTTCCTTTCCTTCTAAGAGATGTCACTCTGGGAGGAGAAGGGAAGGAGACATGGAGATGTGTAGGTGATGTAAAAACAAAAGATATCAATACCATCTTATTTTAAAAAAAAAAGAAAAGGACTTTCTTTAAGCCCAATTTCCACCGTTCCCCTCCCTTTCCCCGTGAAAGCAGAGCTCAGCCCGTTTTCCTCCTCTCTGCTGCTGTCTGAAGCTCCAGATGCTGTGGTGTCCAGCCGATGGGCAGTGACATCTGGCCAGCTGTTACAGGAGGTGGTTCACCGTATCCTGCCTATGAGTCACCCATGAGCCAAGCTATGCAGTTGGGGAGCAGCGTTGTAGGCGCTCAGATCCGGTGTTTGCCATTAGACCGTGGGAGCAGAGACTAACAAAAATGAATAGAAACAGCTGGGAAATGAATTCCCTCCTGAGCAGCTCAGAAGGGGCTGCAGTCAAGGCACTTCCCTTCCTGGAAAGATGGGAGGCCCACGAAGAATGGAGGCTTTCCTTACCTCCAAATTCTTGTCTTCTCCTTTTCTGTTAACCCTTCAGTAACTCAGCCACGCTAAAAAAACAAACAAACAAACAACAACAAAATTCTGACTTTTAAAAATCATTTAGAATAAAATTCTTTAGAAAAATTATTTTAAAAATGAATAGCTTGTCGAATTTTTTTAAAGGTTTAAATTAATTACTCTTTTCCTTTTATATAGATCAGATTCAGCCGATGAGACCCAAGAACTATGCAGACTATAACTCTAGAGATGGAAGGAACCTCAGAGTGAAGTCAAGGCAATGAGTATTTGTTACATACCCAGGTGCCAAGCACTGGAGATAGGAAGGAAGGAAAAAAGAGCAGTCCCTGTCCGCTGGGACTAATGAAGCCATCTAAGCCAATCCCTTCACTTTACAGGTGAGGAAATTGAGGCCCACAGAGGTTAAATGACTTATCCAAGGTCATACAGGAATCTTAGATTTAGAGTAGGAGGGGACCTCAGAGTCCATCTAGTCCACCCCACCCCCCTTTTATAAATAAGGAACCTGAAGCCTGCAGGGACATTGGATAAGTGACTTGCTCAAGGTTGCCCCATGTTAGAGGGGGGATTCAGACTCCTGAGCCTGGGCTCTTCATCAATATTAACCTGTAAATTCCTGGATATAGAGCGTGTGTGCCCCCAGATTCTTCACCCTGTAGTAAAGTAGCTTCATTCTCTTAAAAAATTATTAACTTGTAAAATGCAAAAGATTTCCCCATTTGCCAGGTCAGTTTTAGATCCTTATATAATTGTGTCACCTGTGCAATAAGAATGACATCATTGGTGGCACAGAGGATAGTGTACCGGCCCTGGAGTCAGAGGGACTTGAGCGCAAATCTGGAGTCCAGACACTTGCTCGCTGTGTGACCCTGGGCAAGTGACTTAACCCTGATTGCCTCTGAAGAGAGAAAATGAAATCATTAACCTCGTTCTATAAATCTGGAAGATTACTATCTAATACTTCCTGGAAGAGAGTGTAAGACAGAGGCAAGAGCTTTGGCCTAAGAGTCAAAGGACCTGGGTTCAAATCCTGACTAGGTCATGTCACTCCCCCATCTGTGCCTCAGTTTCCCCATCTGTAAACCAAGAACGTTATACTAGAGTGCCTCTGAGGTCCTTTCCAGCTCTCGAACTTTGGTCAAATAAGAGAATGAGGAATGGGCAGTCTTTACTTGCGTCTGATGCAAACCTGGATCACTTTAGAAGCCAACGATCCTCCTGGGAATGTCTCCTGGAAGCCGTTGCTGGTCACCACACTTTAGGAACAGGGAAATCACTGTCTTGTTTTCTCAGAAGTATTTTCCATGGCCTGGCTGTAAAAGAACTGATGGCTGGTGTCACCTATTTATTGAAATGGCCTTTAAATGCACAGACACAGACGCACAGACACAGACACACAGACAGACAGACAGACACAGACACACACAGACACACACACACACAGAGACACACACATACAGACACACAGACACATAGACACACATAGACACAGACACACAGAGACAGCGAGACACACAGACACACAGACACACACACATACACACACACACACACATACACACACACACACACACACACACACACACACACACACACCCTTTCATTTTAATTCCAACTGTACAAGACCTAAGTTCAAAGGATCCTATGCCTAGAGCTGGAAGGGGACCTCAGAGGTCATCTACTCCAAACCCTTCACTTTACAGGTAAGAAAACCGAGGCCCAGGGAGGTAAGTGATTTCTAAGACCTTAGATTTTGAGCTAGAAAGGACCTCACAGGCCATCTCTCCAACCGTCTCATTTTTCAGATGAAAAAACTAAGGCCCAGGTAGTGACTTTCCCCATTAGACTGTGAGCTCCTTGAGGGCAGGGACTGTCTTATTCTTTTTTTTATCTCCAGCACTTAGCACAGCGCCTGACACGTAGTAGGTGCTTAATAAATGTTACCGCCTGACTCTGACTTGATCAAGGACTCTGTTGGGTAATAGGATTGGTGCTTGAGAGGTCAAATAACTTCCTCAGGGTCACACAGCCAGTATGTACCAAAGGTAGACCTCGAATCCTGAGTGTTTCTGCCACAGAGGCCCCTCTTACATTACTATTTGAAAAGCTATTTGGTGTAATCAGCACAGGGTATTCAGTGCCCACTGAGTACAGTGCACAGCCCCAGGAGGAAGTTACTACAAAAAAATTATAATCCACATTTTACAGAAAAGGAGACTGAGTCGAGAGAGGTGAAATAATTTGTACATATTCATGAGGACCATGGATTCAAACCAGGGTCTTCTGGCTCTGTGGTCCAGTGGTCCTTCCTCTCACCAAGCTGTCTCCCAAGGGTGAGTAAAAGATTCAAGATCCATTACAAAGCCATAGATAGTGCCTAGAACTAAAGTGCCCAGGAGGCAGCACGGGAACCTCCTGAGGGGTCTAAGAGTTCGCCATCACACACTACCCGTCCAACCCTGGGCGAGCTCGTCTCTCCCAGCTCAGCCCGACTCCAGGGACTTTGGGTGCCCCATGAAAACATTACTGCCATGCCTCAGCTTCTTTCTTACCCTGGAAGATCCCTCCACCCTGTGACCTCCTTCTCCTATTAGTGAATTGACCCCATGACCTCCACTTGAGGAAGTGCTCAGGTCAGCCATCCTTCACTGGTCTCCCAGCTCTTCTCCTGACAATCTGTGATCATCAGTAGGGCAATTCCAGTTGGGTAACAGAGTTCCCCCATCCTGCCTCCCTCCCCCTTCCTTCCTTCCTTCCTTCCTTCCTTCCTTCCTTCCTTCCTTCCTTCCTTCCTTCCTTCCTTCCTTCCTTCCTTCCTTCCTTCCTTCTTTCCTTCCTTCCTTCCTTCCTTCCTCCTTCCTTCCTTCCTTCCTTCCTTCCTTCCTTCCTTCCTTCCTTCCTTCCTTCCTTCCTTCCTTCCTTCCTTCCTTCCTCCCTTCCTTCCTTCATTCCTCCCTTCCTTCCTTCCTTCATTCCTCCCTTCCTTCCTTCCTTCCTTCCTCCCTTCCTTCCTTCCTTCCTCCCTTCCTTCCTTCCTCCCCCTCCTTTCCCTCTGTCCACATAGGGAATCATACCCCTACCTGCAGGTGCTCTGCCCAAAGGAATATAAATTTTGATCGCTGAACCTCACAAGATATCTTGGGGTTTATGGGCTACATTTCTTTTTAAGGACCATGCTTTAAACCCAAATCACTCTGGCTCTCTTTGATTGGCCAACAATAGGTCCCAGTCCAAGTCTCATTTGGTCATTGTTTGGGCTCAAAGTAAGTGTATATAGCAACTGTTTCTGTCTGCCAGATTAATTTTTTGTTTGTTTGTTTTTGAGTAGGTAAAAGAGACCATTTTTAGCCTCATTCTTACCTAGCCTTAGTCACTGAATGAGTGTTGCCTCAGACAAACTGAGACCGGGAAAGACTTTAGCTTAAAAAGACCAAGGTTTCCCACTGCATCAGGGCCATCTCCAGTTGTCCTGACCTACATCATGCCACTGGAACCAGATGGCTCCAGAGGAGACGGTGAGGGTGGTGACTTTGTAAGGTCCTGCCTCACTTAAATCCAATTCACTTGCAAGTCACAACATCACCTTCCTCAAGTCATAGTCCTCTACAAGAAGGAAGGACAAACAGCTCTGCTCCAGACTCTGACCAAGCCCTGGAAGGTTTTTTCTCTCCACCCCCTTTTTATCTCCCTTTAAGTGTGTCCCTTCTCTGTTAGAATGTAAGCTTCTTGAGGGCAGGGACTGGCTTTCTTTTTGCTCAAAATTGTATTCCCAGGAGTTAGCACAGTGCCTAGGGCACAATAAATGCTCAAAGCAACTTTATGAGTTCCAGAATAAGTCCTGGTCTGCACTGTGGTGGTAGGAAGACCTTAGTTTTAAGACCTTACTGTCTTTAAAAAAAGTTGATATTCAATTGAAAATTAACTGCAAAGGACCAATGAAGGAAGACACCATCTGCATCCAGAGAAAGAACTGATAAATAGAAGAATGTATAGAATAATTTTACATCTATATATAATATATATATACACACACATATATATTTGTATCTAATGGTAGCCATCTTGGGGGAAAGAAAAAAAGGAAAAAAGTTACATGATAACTTTCTCATATATTTAAAAGGAATAGCAAGTTGTACCTAATAGATTTGCAGTTTCATGAGCAATCACCTTTTTCTATTCTACTATGTTATCGAAATGCTTGTTTTATTTCCCAAGTTCAAAATAAAATTTTGATGTTTTGCATTTCACAAAATATATATTTATATGTTTATAAATATATAAATAAATGAACATTTATTTATTTATATTTAAAGTTAAATTGCATTAATGAGATTCAAATAGAGTAGTCCCTGAGAAGCCCATTATCTCAAATACCACTTAAAGCCATTTTAGGAGACAGTGAGATTCAAGTAGGCTGGTCTGAGAAAAACTGAAACTAACAGACTTTTGCCACACCACACCACCCCCAGTTGAACAATGAAATAATAATAATGATAATGATGATGATGATGATAATAGATAATGCCTGAGACTACAGTCCAGGATTACCTTAGTCTCCCCGCCCACTGCAGGTTTTTTCTCTATAAGAATCTCTCCCCTCCCCTGGCTAGTGACACCCCTCCCTTAAATGGGGCGGGGGGGGGGAGGCATCCTCCTTACTCAGGCATCTTCCTTAACCGGAGGGTGTCCCACTTAAAGAGCATCTCCCTTAGGGGAGCCCCTTCTCCCTTGGTGGGCTCCTCTCCCTTAGAGGGCTACTACTCTCTCTTGATCTGCCTTCTCTCTTAATGGGTGCAGGAGCCTGCTTAGTGTGGTGAGTTACCCCAATAAATGCCTCTACTTGATTTGGATGCAGCCTGAGGGAATTCTTTCCCGATGACCTTATACCCCAACATTTTGAGGTGCCCTTGAACCTCATCAGGTTATTCATTTTAAAAATTAAGTTTAGTTCAATATTAGCTTCTTTAGTTTGTTGACTAAAAATGCCTGTTTTAGACTAAGTGTTACAGGGTCGGACTTGGAGTAAGTCAGCCAAGAAGTGTCTGTGAAGTGCCTACTGTGTGCCAGGCCCAGTGGGATTCAAGGTGTCGAAAACTAGAAGGACTCTTAGAGATCATCTAATCATAGGGTCGTAACTCTAGAGATAGAAGAGAAATCAAAGGTTACCAAGTCTAACTCTGTCATTTTACAGATGAGGAAACTGAGGAAAGAGGTGGTAGAGACACTTGCCCAAGGTAGGCAAGTGGTAAATGCATCATTTGAATCCAAGCTTCCTCACTCTACAACTCATGCTCTTTCCACTGTGCTGAGCTTCTTACCCCCTTTTTCACATGCATGGAAACCATGGCCGCAAGAGAAATGACTTACCCAAAGTCAAGCTGGCAGACCATGACACAGCTAGAATTTGAACTCTGACCCTCTAACTACAGTGCTCTCCTAAACACTTATCCAGTTCCTGGCACAGAGTAGGATCTTAAGAAATGTTTGTTGATCAATTAATTGTTTACTAATGATTAGTCGTAGAAGACTTCCTGGAGGTGAGTTTTGAGGAAGATTTTTTTAAAATAAATTTTTACTGTTATCTTTGCTTTAACATCAACTGCATTTATCTCTCTCTACTTTCTCACTTCCTGAGAGCCATCCCTTCTAATGGAGAATTAAAAAGAGAAAGGAAAAAAGTCAGCAAAAGAAAACAACATATAAAAAAAAAGTCTGATAAGACATAAGGTGTTCCCCCTCCATAGTCCCCCACCTCTATAAAGAAAGGCCCCGAGGTGTCTGCTCACATCTGTTTTTGGGGCCAAAGATAATGGTTTTGAACATTTTATTTTCTTGTTCTTTCTCATCTCATTGTTGTAGTCACTGTTTATATTGTTTTCCTGGTTCTGCCGACTTCACTTTGCATACAAGTCTCTCTGCGTTTCCCTATGTTTGCCACATTGATCATTTCTTACAGCACACTATTATTCCATTAATAATAATGACAATAATAATAACTAATGTTTGTTAAGCACCTAACACACTATGTGCCAGGCACTGTGCTAAGCAATTTCCTTATAACAACCCTGGAAGGTAGGGATCCCATTTTACAGATGAGGAAACTGAGGTAAATGAGGTTAAGTGACTTGCCCAGGGTCATACAGCTAGTAAGCATTTGAGGCTGGATTTGAACTCAGGTCTTACTCATTCCAGGCCTATACTCTGTCCACTCTGCCCCCTACTGCCTCATTACTTTCATGTTCCACAATTTACTTAGTCATTGCCCCCACTTGATGGACATCTTTGTTTCTAGTTCTTTGCTGCCACACAAAGGGCTGCACTGAGTACTGTGTTATATATGGAGCTTTTCTTATAAGCATTGACCTCCTTGAGGCATATGTGGCGTGCTTTGTTTTTTGGGTTTTTTTTTTTTTGTCAAGCAATGGGGTTAAATGACTCACCCAGGGTCACACAGCTGGTAAGTGTGAAGTGTCTGAGTCTGGATTTAAACTCAGGTCCTCCTGACTCCAGGGCTATTACTCCATCCACTGCACCACCCAGCTGCCCCTGAAGTGCTTTATTTTAACGGCTCCATCAGACAATGGACTTGGATGGACCTGTCTTTCCACTGCCTGGCCAACACTGACTAGCTCTTGGCATCTTTGAACTGAATAGTTGGTGAAATTTCAGGGTTATTTTGATGTTTGTTTCTCTTGTAATTAGTGACATTACTCTTTTACGTAGCTATTAATACTTTTCAATTCTTTTGAGAACTGTTCATATCCTCTGGCTCTACTCATCTATTTGGGCATGACTTGGGTCATCCGTGTTTCTTTTAGTTTTCTATATATCTTGGATATTATCAAGTCCTTATCAGAAATATTTGATATGAGAATTTTCCCCCAGTTGACTGCTTCCCTTCTTATCCTAGTTGCATTAATTTTGTTCATGAAAAAGCTTTCTAATTTCATGTCATTGAAATAATCTCTTTTATCATTTCTAACTACTTCTATCCCTTGTTTGATTACAAATTGACCCTTTAACCTTAACTGTAAAAGATATATGTAAAAAAAAATGTAAAAGATATATGATCTCCCATCTGCCTATCTGACACATAGTAAGCACTGTATAAATGTTAGCTATTTATTGTTTTATGGTATAATTTTTTTGAATTTTAATTAAATTTAATCTGTATTTTTAGCTCTAAGTTCTCTCCCTCCTTCTACCCCTCCCATACTCATTGAGAAGGCAAGAAATATGAGTATTATTTTTAATATTCAGGTCATAATACTCATTTTGAGCTTATTATGATATGTTATAAAATGTTAGCCTAAAACAGGGGTCCTTTTTTAAAAGAAAAACTTTTTAAACATTCATTTTTTAAAAATTTCAGTTCCAAGCTCTCTTCCCTCCAGTCCTCACAAGCAATATGATAGTCATTATACATATGAAGTCAAGCAAAACATATTTCACATTAACAATGTGCAAAAAAAAAGCAAGAAAAATTAAGAAAGTGAAAAAAATATGCTTCAATCTATTCTCAGAGTTCATAGGTTCTTTCTCTGGAGGTAGATAGCTATTCTGAAACTGATGGGCACCCCCCAATTTCCAATTCTTTGCCACCATAAAAAGAGCTGTAATAAATATTTTTGTACACATGGGTCCTTTTCTTTGATTTCTGGTGATAAAAATCTACTAGGTATAGATCTAGTAGTAGTATCATAAAGCAGGTTTTCTTAATCTGGTATCTTGTTTTTAACTGGTGAACTCTTTTTAAAAAATATTTTGATAACTTTATTTCAATATAATTGGTTTCCTTGTGAATCCTATGTATTTTATATCATACATTAAAAAAAACCAACCCACTATTCTGAGAAGGGCTTTATCAGAGGACCAAAAGTGTCCTTGATACAAAAAAAGCTCAAGAAAATTTGGTAAAGCTTATTTCTGCCTTAGTGCCTTTCAGTTTTCCCAACAATTCTTGTCAAATAGAAAGTTTGTTCCTAGATAATTTATGTTGGGAAGTGTATTGGACACTGAATTATTGAGTTCAACTATTTCTGGTTCACCTACTCCAACCCCTCTTATCTGTTCTAATCCTTTTGAATTTGGCTTTAGGAGCCAAATTCCAGTCATGAGCCTATCAAGTTTGATCAAGTCTCAGATACCTATGAAGTAAAATTTTCTGGTATCTGATTTATATCATTTATTACCCTTACTTTATTCATTAATATGGAGAAATATGGAGAAACTGGATTTATTGCTCTTGGCCTTCTTGACTTTTGTCTTCCATGAATGAATGGTCCTCTCTTCTTCCAGTCTTTCTTCTGTGTGACTTATTAGATCAACATTAATAATTTCCTTTTTCCCTTTCCCTTTTCTGTTTAAAACCCCAAATATGCCCTTACCAATCCTTGTTTGGTGAACTCTATATCTTACTAAGAACAAAATATTCCCGTGGTTTAAGCCATGGTCTAGAGACCCAGAGTCCATCCTCAGACATCACCTTCTTAGCCAGCTATTTGCTTCTCGCATTAGTCTTTCTGTTCTGAATTCCCTGTCCTAAATTAGCACTGCAGATGAAAATACCATCTGGGCTCCCACGGTCCTCAGTCTTTAACCAAGGACTTCATCATCCTTAGCAAGGCTAAGTTTCTTCTGGTGGTATCATTTGTCCCCACATGAATCACCCAAAGTGGACGGCAGTTAGGTCAGATTTGACAGTTCCTGGGAAGCTCTCTGTTACATATCAGATCAGCTTTTCTTGGCATCGTGGGAAGACCTGGGCTTAGCTCCTACCTCTGACACTTCCTAGCCATGTGACCCTGGGCAAGTCACAATTCTCAAAGACTCTTAAGTTGTAGAGAAGGTGCTGACCCGAGTTGGGAGAGAGAGTTCCTTCATCTGGTGACTCCGACTACCAATGAAGTCACAAGCCTACTCACTCATCCTTGTCTCTGTGAAGAAGGATAAATGAGGTGTCACTGTACTATAAATTTCTCTAGATGAGTCACAAATCCTCATCAAATTTTAATGCCTGTTCTTAATTTCTTGAAAATAACATTTTCTGAGTTGGACTTAAGAAACGCTGGTCCTTCTTTATAAACACTTCCCTGATAATTGTGCTGCAAAACATTAATTACTGAACCTGAGTCGTTATTGAATCAAGATGTAGGAATTCTGTAATGCCCTAGCAGGGAAGGGCTAAATTGTTGAATTTTCTCTGAAAGGGTAGCACTTTGCTTTGGAGCAAGAGATTTTCATTAAGCATTTTACTTTTCACCAAAACATTTTCACTAAATAGAAACATTTTCACTAAATAGATGGATGAGCAAAAATAGCCTAATGGAATTTCACCTTATTTAAAATGCATGCAAGAGACAGTTATCCCCTAGAGTAAATATGTCAAAGAACAGAGCAGGAAGCATGCATGAAAAAACACAATATATTTTTCATGGGGCAGTGGCAGAAAGGGTTGAATTTGGAGTCTGAAGACCTGGGATCAAATCCTGATTTTCCCACTAAATCCCTATGTAACATCGGGCAAGTCTCAACCTCCCAGGAGGTTTACACATCTGTGATAGGAGGTAGGAGGAAGGGATGGCGTAAATGACCTCTGAGGGCTCTATCAGCACTATTTTCCCATGATCCGATTTTTAAAAGTCATGCCTGTTTTTGAGCAGGAGATAACAAATTAATAATTGTTTATAAAACCATTTGAAACAGATTTAATTTTATCTTTATTTTTTCCCAAAACCTCATGATTTAAGGCATCAAACAACATGGTCACATATACAGGGAGAACAGAGATAAGGATTGTGCCTGGGCATGGGATTGGATTAGTCAAAGAAATGTGCCTTTGTGACAGCTTCTAGGTGGTGTGGTGGTTAAAGCTATGGACTTGAAGTCAGGAAGACCTGAGTTAGAATGCTGCCTCAGATGATTATTAGCTGTGTGACCCCCGCTCTGGGCAAGTCACTTAACTTCTATTTGCCTCAGTTATCTCATCTGTAAAATGGGGATAATAATAGCACCTACCTCCCACGGTTGTTGTGAGAATCAAATGAGATATTTGTAAAGTACTTTGTAAACCATAAAGTGCTATAAAAATGCTGCCTATTATTAGTTTTATTTTGCAAATGTGTATTTGCTATTCGTCACTCATCTGACTCTTCATGACCCCCACTGGGCTTTTCTTGGCAAAGATACTAGAGTGGTTTGCCATTTCCTTCTCCAGCTTATTTTACAGATGAGGAAACTGAGACAAAAAGGGTTAAGTGACTTACCCAGGGTGAAACAGCTAGTGTCTGAGCCAGCTTTGAATTCAGGTCTTCCTGATTCCAGACCTGGTACTCTATCCACTGAGCCACCTAGCCACCCCTACAAACAGATACAGAATTACCTAAAATAGAATGGTAAAAAAAGACTTTTTCCTTACAAGTAGGAAGGTTTATTTAACAAACCATCAATGGGGGGGGGGGGTGTATATAAAGAAAATAAATTCAAATCCATTGAACTAATGGGTTGACCTGAATGCTTGTTGTATCCAATGGAATAACAATCATGGGATCCCCAAATCAAATTTTAAAATGCCCAATACCAGCTACGTGCCACAGGACCAGACATGTCGAGCTGGAAGGACCTCAGAGACCATTGGTCTCCTCCATCCACTCTGTGGGTATCTCCTCCAAAGTTATTTTTACGCTGTCTCCTGCTTTGGAATGTAAGTTCCCCAAGGCCTTGGCTTCCTCATCTCTTTGCTTAGTGCCTAGAACATGGTGCTTAATAAACGCTTGGCAATTGACCTGGCCTAACGCTCTCATTTTACGGATGAGGAAACTAGGGCCCTGCTAACAAGTGGCAGGTCACCGTTCAAACCCAAGTACTCTGACTCCAAATCCAACAGGTTTTCCCTTGTCTTAAGTCTTCTTTAGGCTCTGACTGATTCAACACCTTATTCACTACTGCATTTATGGTGCTGAGCTTCTCCCCATAGGATTAATTCACCAGGGATAGTCAAAGTCCATTTAAAGGCAGCTAGGTGGTGCCATAGTGCACAGAGCGCTGGGCTTGGAGTCAGGAAGACTCACCTTCTGAGTTCAAATCTGGCTTCAGAGGCTTCCTAGCTGGGTGAACCTGGCTGGGCAAGTCACTTCACCCTGTTTGCCTCAGTTTCCTCATCTGTCAAATGAGCTGGAGAAGGAAATATCAAACCACTCCAGTATCTCTGCCAAGAAAACCCCAAATGGAGTCACAAAGAGTCAGAGGTGACTTTTCAAAAAACAAGGCAAAGATTGTGCATTAAATAAAGCATTGATCCTGAAGTCAGAAAGACCTGAGTTCAAGTCCTGCCTCAGACACTACCTGTGCGACCCTGGGCAAGTTACTTAGCCACTGCCTGTCTCAGTTTCCTCTTCTGTAAAATGGGAGTAACAATAGCATCTGCCTCCCTGGGTTACTGTGAGGATAAAATGAGATAATATTTGTAAACGCCTTGTAAACCTTAAGGCACTGTATCAATGCTAGCTAGTATGATATTTCTTGAGCAGCCCTGTGATCTCATATGTGTAGGGACTAACTTCCTCTCATGGGGGTAGATGGGCCCTTTTCCAGTAACATATAGTCTTAGAGAGTTGCATAGGACACTGAGAACTTGTGATGTATCTAGAGTTAGGCATTCAGTTGTATCATCTAGGATTTCCTAACTTGCCAATACCCCCCAAGCTATCTCAATGTGCATGAATGAATGCATGAATGAATGAATGCATAAATGTATGGTTTATTATTTTTTTTACAACTTTTTTTTAAGCTAGGCAATGGGGTTAAGTGACTTGCCCAGGGTCACACAGCTAGGAAATGTTATGTGTCTGAGACCAGATTTGAACTCAGGTCCTCCTGAATCCGGGCCGGTGCTCTGTCCAATGAATGTATGATTTATTGAGCACTTAGTACAGTGCTAAGCACAGTGCTAAATGCTGGGGATATAAACACAAGCTAGACAGTTGGGGGCCCTCAGGAAGCTTATATTCCAACAGGTGGCCTAGATTCCGGGCAAGAGAAGGCAAGGGCGAACTGTAAGGATCACATAGCTTCCCTTCGTGTTCCTCTATTATAGCTCAGTAAGCCTGCAATTATTATATTCCTTGAGAACCCTCCATCTCTCACCTCTATGCCTTTGCACTGGCTGTCCCCATGCCTAGAATGCATTCCCTCCTTACTCCTGCCTCTTGGTTTCCTCTGGCATTCTTCAAGAGCAAATTCAAATCCTACTTTATTCAGATCTACCCCAGTCTCCCCACCCCTTTCCCCACTCCTCCATTCCTTTCTCACATTACCTTCCTTTTACATCTCATATGTACTTAGTTCCACATTGTCTCCCCCATTAGAATTTCCAAGAGCAAGGACCATTTTTTTTCTTTGTACTTACTTATTTATTTTTAGTTTTCAGCATTGGCTTCTATAAGATTTTGAGTTCCAAATTTTCTCCCCATCTCGTCCCTCCCCCCACCCTAAAACAGCGTGCATTCTGAATACCCCGACCCCTAATCTGCCCTCCCTTCTATCTCCCCCTTCTCTCGTCCCCTTTCCCTTCTGTTTTCTCTTCCTTTGTACCCCCAGTGCTTAACACTGTACCTGGCACACAGTAGATGCTTAATAAGTGCTTCTTGATTGACTTTCCCACCATCTTCCCTTTTATCAGACCCAGGTTCTATTGGTTAATATTACCACAAAGGAACTTGAGGAAGACAAATAAGTGTAGAAAGCCCTTTAGGCAGAATTTGAACCCAGATCATTTCCCTCCAGGACCAGGGCTCTGACAGCTGCCACACTAATGCAAAAGACTTAAGAGTAATCAGTGCAAAGGGATTGAGGTGCTCCTGGTCTTGGTGTTCCCTGCCCCCACCTGGGGCACTTACACACTCAGTATTATCTACTCTCTTCAACAACGTTTTCTGCATTTGTCCAGGGGCTACAAGACTTCCTTGGGGTCAACCCAGAGGCTTTGCAGGAAGAGAGGGACAAGAAACAGCGGAAAGACAGAGTCCATTTCTCTGTCCTTTTTCCATCTAGACAACACCCACTGCCAGAGGGTGTGAAGGACCATACTTCTTTGCCCACTGCATCGAAGGTTACAAATAAGGAATTGTAGGAAATCCATTTCAAGGCACCAGACAGCTGAGGGGGATACGCACTCTTGAGGCCCCCAAAGACCCTAAAACTGACATTAACATCACGCTTTAAGGTTTGCAAAGTGCACCATAGCCAAGATCTCCTTGGAGTGTCACTACGCTGTGGAGTTTGTTCCACAGATATCATTCTTCCCTACTTTACAGAAAAGGAAACTGAGGTACACAGAGGCTAGGGGAGTTGCAAGGTTAGCGAGCGTCTCAGTGGGAGTCAAACCACACACCCTGTTGGCTCCTTTCAAATGAAATGAGGGGAAAAATAAAAACCACCTGAAAGTTTCAAAAAGGCAATTAATGTTGAGGGTTGCTTTGAATGCCTTTCCTATTCTCCCCAATTGTAAGTGCCTTCCCTTCTCTGGCTGATTGCTGAAGAGGTGTTACCTCAGGCAAACAGACCTGGGAAAGGCCTTTGCTTAAAAAGGCCAAGGTTTCCCACTGCATCTGGGCCCATCGCCAGCTGTCCTGATCTATGTCTCACCACTGGACTCCAATGACTCTAGAGGAGAAAGTGAGGCTGGTGACCTGGCACAGCCCTGCCTCACTTAAATCCAATTCACTTGCAAGTCATGGCACCCTCCTGATGGCATTGGTCCTCTTCAAAGGATGAACAACAACAATGTATCTTCCATCTATACTGTATCTATCACTTCCCAACCAAAAATACTTTAGCTTCTCCTTGTATAGATTTTGTATAAATTGATCTGGGTACATTTTGCTTTTCCCCTGTAATAGAAGGATAAGATTGTTGAGATTAAGCCCTCTTTCATTTCTGACAGCCAATAAACGTTTAAGAAGCATCTACTATGTGTCAAAATCACTATGCTAAGCACTAAAACGCTTCAGGTAGTTGCTTTCCCTAGGGAGCTCCCAGTCTAAAGTTTTGCCTCTGTAGCCCTGTGTCCCAGGCCACTTGCAGAGATCGGCCGCTGAGTGTTGGGAGGGAAGCTTCCCCACCTGGGAGTTTCCAGTCCCAGTGAGGTCATACAAGTCCAGGCCCAAACCTCTATCCCTCTCCCCAAGGCCTAGCCCGGCAAATAGCACATAATAGGCACTTGAATAATCATTTATTAAGCGCTTACTATACTCCAGGCATTGTGCTCATGGAATTGAATAATGAAGATTCCCCATCACCGCCCTTCTGATTCCCATTCTGGAGGCTCCTCTGGGCGCCCATAGTGCCAGGCCCTTCACTTTTCATGTCTGTAATTAGAAATAATCTCCCTAGGAAAATAGGAATCCTGTTGTCTTGGCCTCACAGGGTGAAGTCTGTTCTAAGGCCCTGCGCCACACTTTCCAGCATTAAACAAAGTCGAGGGTTCATGCGCCACCCCAGGCCTGTCTGTGAGAAAGAGCAGGCTCATCTAAAGCCTTTTTTTTCCCTCTCTTGGGAACAAAGGAGCAGCCATCCCCCAGGTCCAGCCCAACCTGAAAGACCAGATTTGCTAATTAGAAGTCAGGCAGGAGGTCCCATCAACCCTCCCTCTGCTCCTGACTTTAACCTCTTCCTTCCCTCCAGTCTCAAGGGCTGCTAACCTGCAACGCCAGGCAAAGGTGGTTTGATTCCATCAAAAACAAACAAACAACAAAAAAAAAACCCTAAATGTTTTCTCCCCACCCATCCTGCCTTTAGCATTCCCAATGCTGACCTTTTTCCAGGTTGAGCAGGTGAGGCTCTCCTTCCTGTGTATGAATCAAGGTCCCTGAAAAGAGACTATAACAAATCTCATGATTCACTGCCACTTGAAGTCACTTGAGTCTGTATATGAACAGGGCTATTTAAAGCAGAAGGACAGGTTGTTCATTTTTTTCATTTTTATCATTAAGAAGACAAATATTAATATTTTCCCATGCAAAGAACTGAAAAAGAGAATTGCATTTGAAACTTTGATACTAAACTCAACTCTATTATATTATAATGACATATTACATAACATTATTATCTTATACTATTATACTATGTTATATATATTATATTAAGCTTGGTTTTTTCCCCCATCTCCTATGGTGGTTTCAACATTGACCTGCTAATCTCTGTTCTCTTCAGAAGTTTATTGCTTTCTTTCTTTTAAAAGAAAATCATTGATGTCTTAAAAAAAAACCCAACTTCACTGATGTCTTTTGTTCCTTCTATTTACTCAGTGTATCTTTTTAATGAAATTTTAATGTTCTTTTCTTTTTCTTTTTTTGGAATTACTCTTACTGTCTCCTCCTATCTCTCTACTAACTATCTCCTCCCTATCTCCCTATTTCTTCTACTAACTCTTCCCTATCTGCCCCCAACCCAAAGGAACAGCTTTATAACATCAATTATAGTCCAGCGAGACAAATCCACACATTGGTTATGTCTGAAAGTATCTCTCTTATTCTGCACCTCTGGATTATCACCTCTCTTCCAAGAGGTAAGAAGCATGATTTGTCAGCAATCTACAGGGCTACATGACTGGTCATTTATTGACCATAAGAAATGAAAGTGCAGTAAGAGGAACCTACTACACCTAGAGGCATCCCATTGCAACACCTCTGATGGCTGGTTGGATCAATGATAGATATGTAGGTAGATAAGATGAGATTAGATTGTAAACTCCTTGAGGGCAGGGACTGTCTTTTGCCTTTCCTTGTATCCCCAATGCTTAGCACTGTGCCTGACACATAGTTGTTTGTCCGTCAGGAAGACGATGCCGTGACATGCAAGTGAATTGGACTGAAGTGAGGGAGGGCTGTGCAAAGTCACCAGCCTCACTTTCTCCTCCAGAGCCATCTGGGTCCAGTGGCAAGATACAGATCAGGATGACTGGAGATGGCCCAAGATGCAAGTGGGGAACCTTGGCCTTTTCCAGTTAAGGTCTTTAACAGTTTCCTTTTGGCTGAGATAACACCAATTCAGTGATTAAGACTAGGTAAGGAATGAGGCAGAGAATGGCCTCTTTTACCTAGTCAAAAACAAACAAACAAATAAACAAACTATGGGAGGGGAAGGGGAACCTCAGGGTTTCTGGAATTGCTATTTACATTCGCTCTGAGCCAATCAGGGCCCAAACAAGACCAAGTGAGGCTTGGGCTGGGACCTACTGTTGGTAGTGGGTGCTTAATAAATGACCTATTAGCTAAGCAGAGCATATATTAAGCATTTAACGTGTACCAGATACAAATACAAGTAATACAAGTAAGCAGGACTGCCCTCAAAGAGCTTATATTCTAATGGAAGAAGATAACCCCCTCCCCGTAAAGAGGGAGATTAAAAGGGAGACATTCCCATTGCAGCATGGCATGGCGATGACCATGAGGTGGGATGGAGGCTGGGAGCCAGGCAAGATAAGGCTAACGTTGGCCAGTGAGAGTACAGTGGGGTTCTGGGGCAGAGTCCAGGGTTCTGATGGAGCAGAAGTGGAGGTGAAGGCTGGAGGAGAGAAAGCATGAGGCTAAAGTTGCCGCTTTGTTCCATTCTCTGTTCCTAGCTCAGTTTTCCCGGCCCAAACGTCATCACCATAGCCCAAATTTATAGGGTGCTTGAAGGTTCACAAATCACTTTACATGGATTACCTCATTTTAGTCTCTCACAACAACCCTGGGAGGAAAGTCCTATCATAACTACCTTCATTTTATAGATGAGGAAACTGAGGCAGACAGAGGTTAAGTGACTTTCCTAGTATTACACAGCTAGTGAGTGTCTGAAGACGGATTTGAACTTACCCCAAATCCAGTGTTCTGAGGAGCTAGACCCCATAAAGGAAAAACCCTGGACTTTCCCACATGGTCAGATCTCTGGCATTTGCCTGAGGCTATAATCCCATCAACTGGCCTGTCATTGTGCCTAGGCCCAATCTGTTAACCTAAACCTAGCCTGGCCCTCCATTGTTTTACCTCCCTACTGTCATTGCCCACCCTTAATCTTAAATAGGCTCCATTCTCCCTTGGCCATGTGGTCCAGGTTCCAGGTGTTCTGTTCACCCCAGCTTACTGGCCACTCCTATCTAGATCTCCTTAGACCCCTCCTCCAGTCACCCCAAACTACTTGGCCACTCCTAGATCCTTCCCACAGGCTTTCTGTATATAAGATCCATCTTGTCTGCATTAAGGGGCTCGGATTCTTATAATCTAGCCACTGCTCAGATTTTTACAATCTAGCCAATAGCTCACAAATGCTCAGATTCCTTAAGAGTCTAGCTAATATGGTGGATCTTTAATAAACCTTGTCTCTGGCTGAAGGAAGGCTTGCGTCAAATTCTTTTGGGAGGACCCACGTGTTGTGATCTTGGGGTCCCAGTACCCCTAAACCTCTAGACTTCATCATAACCACTGGGATATCTAACTGCCTAATTCTCCTCATTAATCCTCCCCATGACAGCTCTTTCAATGCTTGAACACAGGTATCATCACCCTCCCCACTCCCCACATTCTTCTCTTCCTTAGGATAAACACTCCCAGTTCCTCAAGTGGATCTTCCTATGACATGGGCTCAAAGCCTTTCAGCTTTTCACCAGTCTGCTAACTCTCTATCTTTTCCATCTTAGTCAATAATCAATAACATTCATTAAGCACCTACTATATTCCAGGCATTGTGTTTAGCATTCAGGATATAAACAGGAAAAAAGAAAGACAGTCCCTGCTCTCATGGAGCTTACAATCTAATGGGGAAGGCAATGCACAAAGGAAGCTAAAAGAGGGGGATGAAGGGAGAGGAGGAAGAAGGTGATTGGCAAGGGGATGGTGGAGTCCAGTTCAAGGAGGCAGCTGATGGGAAATGAAGAGGTACCTGCTCTTGGAGTGCCTTTAAATGGAGCCTTTGGTAGGAGTCGTTAGCTCTGCCTTCCAGCCCTCCAATCAGAGGGGCAGAGGGTACTGAGGCTACTGTGCTGAGGTGTAAGTACCAAGCTCACGCAGTCTTGAAGGATGACAAGTTTGCTGAGGGGTTGGGAGAGTACAATCCCAGGAGTGCAGCTGGTAGGGGGAATAAAAGACCCTTATCAGCTAGTTTACCCTTGACGGTTTTTTTGTTTTTTGACTAGGTAAAGAGGCCATTTTCTGCCTCATTTCTTATTAAGCCTTAACCACTGAATGGGTGTTGCCTCAGTCAAACTGAGGTCTGTTAAAGACCTTAGCTTGAAAAGACCAAGGTTCCCCACTGCAACTTGGGCCATCTCCAGTCATCCTGATCTATATCTGGCCACTGGACACAGCTGGCTCCAGAGGAGAAAGTGAAGCTGATGATTTTGCACAGCCCTCCCTCACTTAAATCCAATTCACTTGTGTGTCATGGCATCACCTCCCTGATATCATGGTCTTCTAGAACAAAGGACAAACCACAACACCCCTTGGTGCTCAGAACTATATACAATATCCAAATGGAGTCTGACCAGGGCAGAGGACAGAAGGATAGTTCTTACCTCCTTATTCCCGAAAGCTAAATCTCTCTTCAGGCGTCTCCAGATCTCAGTGGTTTTATCGGCTATCACGTGATACTGCTGACTCATAGCGAGCTTGCGTGCTCTATAAACCCCAGGTCTTTTTCAGACAAACTGCTATCTCACCATGCCTCCAGAGTCTTGTAGCTGTGATGAAGATTGTTTTTGAACCCAATTGTAAGACTTCACATGGATCCCTCTGGAATTTCCTCTCCTTTACATTCAGCCCACTGCTCTCCCCTGCGAAGGTCTTTTTGGGTAATCACTCTGTTGGCTACTATGTTTGCTATCTGTCCTAGCTTTGTGTCATCTGCAAGTTTGGTAAGCAAGCCATCTAAGCCTTTGTCCAAGTGACTGAAAAAATGTTCAACAGACTCCAGACAAAGCAGAGATCCCTGCATCACGTCACTGAAGACACCCGACCCACTGACACTGAACCATTAATAGCTTCTGTTAGAGCAGGGGTAGGGAACCTGCAGCCTTAAGGACAGCCTTAGAATATAGAATTTGGATTCAGTCAAAAGGCCCCATGTAAAGACCTAGAAGGCCACATGTGGCCTTAAGGCTGCAGGTTCCCCACCCCCTGTTTTAGAGCTAAGCTATTTAAGCAGTTCCAAATTCATTAATTGTTTTATTATCCAGCCCATGTTTCTCCATCTTCTTCACATGCTTTCTCCCCCTGCGCCCCGCCCCCCCCCCCGCCTCGACTGAGTAATCTGAAATTTATGCCACTTATAGTTTAGACATAATTGTTTGGACATTGTCTCCGCCGTTAGACTATGAGTCCTTGAGAGCAGGAATCATTTTTTTCCCTTTCTTTACTTCCCCAGAACTTAGGTCAGTGTCTGGTATACAGTAGGCACTTAAATTCATCATTGACTTTACTGAGATCTAGGGTCAGTGTATCTATGGCACCCCTGATCTATCAGTTAACTATTGATGAACAGAAATCAGATGAGTTAGTTCTGATCTGTCCTCAAAGTCATTCTGGTTCTTTATATTCACTGCTTCCTTTCCCAATGTTCGCTCAGGACCAATTATAGAATTTTTCCAGGAATAGAAGTTAAGCTCACTGGCCTGTAGTTTGCTATTTTTCTTTCCTTTTTTTTTTTTTGAAAATCAGGACGCCTGGCTTTCTCTCATTCTCTACACAATCTCGATTTTAAAAATAGCATTTACTTAAATATTTTCATTGCTAATTTTGGCTTTTACATCACCTTCATTTCCATGTAAATCCTTCTCCCCATTCCCTACCCAGTTGACAAAGGAGAAAAAAAGGAAAGAGAAAAGAAGAGATGACTCAAAACCAAGCAACCTCCCGTGAAGCCATACGCAATATTGCCGCCCGTAGTCCCATTACTCTCCACAGAAGGTAAAGAGACAAATGTCTTCAACTCTTCTTCAGGACTGTTAAATATCACTAATGATGACTCAGTTATGACATCGCCTACTTCTTTTAGTAGCTGAGGACACAACTTCTTGGTGGCAAGATAGCACCAAGGATAGAAGGGTCCTGGACCAGGAGTCAGGAAGTGTTCAAATCCAGCCTCAGATACTTACTAGTTATGTGATCCTAGGCAAGACACCACCTCTTCCTTGGTTTTCTCAACTGTAAAATGGGAATGATAACAGTACCTACCTCCCAGGGTGGTTGTTGTTGGTTTTTCATTTTTTTAAAATTGGTGTTGTTATTGGCAACCAGGGTTAAGTGAGTCGCCCAGGGTCACACAGCCAGTAAATTGTCTGAGATTGGATTTGAACTGAGGTCCTCCTGACTCCAGGGCCAGCACTCCATCTACTGTAAGGACCAAGCGAGATAATATTTATAGGGGCAGCTAGGTGGCGCAGTGGATACAGCACCAGCCCTGGAGTCAGGAGGACCTGAATTCAAATCCGGCCTCAGACATATAACACTTACTAGCTGTGTGACCCTGGGCAAGTCACTTAACCCCATTGCTTAGCCAAAAAAAAAAAGAGAGATAATATTTATACAGTGCTCAGAAGAGAGTTCAGAACACAGTAGGTGCTTAATAAATGCTTATTTCCCTCCCTATTCCCATGTGACTTGAATTCATCATGGGCAGCTAGGGGCTTTCTTGTCATTTCCTTTCTTACCTTGGGCAACAGCTCTTTGCTCCCCATCACTGGTCTGTGATTTCTCCTCGGCAGAGAAAAATGGAGGAAAATAAAAAGTGGGCTGGGTATGAGGACAGAACCATTAAAGTTATCCAACTCAGCTGGCAAAAAGCATTTACTTTGCAGCTGTCTGTCATTAGCTTTATGAAATTGAAATTTAATAAATTCTGTTTTGGCATAAAATGTTGCTGTAGGAGTTCAAGGAATTTGGAGGAGAATACGGTCTGGCTTGAGATCGTTTGGCTCAACTCCCTTATTTCACAAAGAACCTGAGGCAGAGAGGCTGTGACGTACCAAAGGTCACAACTAGAAATCAGTTACAAGACTGGGGTACTGGTCTACCAAGCAGCAGTCCAGTGTTCTTGTGGCTTTGTGGCTCTATGGTACTGATTCAAAATCTATGCAAAATATTTACATTATTCATAGTAATGAGTGACCGGATGGATCGTGTCTTATGAGGTAAGAGCACAGTCAGGAGGACCAGAAGTCATAAATCTTGTACTTTATCAGTTTCTGGAACTGACAAGTTAACTTCAGATGAAACACTTAACCTCTTCATGCCTGAGAAGCAATCTCTAGAAGTGATCTGAATAATTGCTAACAGAGACTTTGTACCTTTAGGGCAAAGCTCTCAGGCTCTCACACTAAAATTTGACAAATCATGGATTATAGGTTTCTTTCATCCCGCCATGATCCTTTATTTCCTTTTTCTAAAAGTTCTCCACTTCTAGAGTAAATTCCACAATAAAGATTTGACAACTCTTTCAAAAAGTTCTGTTTGAAAATGGTGGCTAAATAGTGATTGGTTTGACAGTGAATGCTGACCACCATTTCACTAGAGGCACAACTAAGGTGGGGTGATTGGAGCTTTGGGCTAGGTTGTCGAGATTTAGAAGACACCAACAACACTGTTCTGGGATATACTTTTTCCTCTAAGAGGCTCCCCATGAACTACCCTTTCCCTCTGTCCTTAAAGCTGCCCTCCTCCCTTACCCCAAGTGAGAAAGTTCCCAGTTTCAACTCTGCATTTCCTCAAATGAATGCAGGCTTTTGTCTGACAGAACAAATTTTAATTTTAACTTAATAACGTGGCTGTGCTAGCTAGGAGGTTTTTTCATCCTTAATTACCTACTAACCATCCTTTTACTTCAACAAATGTTTATTAAGTGTTTATTGTCTACAGAGCCCTCCAATAAAGACTTACCTACTCCAATGGCTCATGTCAGTACAGAAGTGACTCTGGGCTCTCAAAGTCATGCCAACAGAAGACTTAGATCCCAGCTTCCTTAAAGACAGGAAGTAGATCATTTTGTTTGTCATCTCTGTATCCCTAGCTCCTAGCACAAAGCTTTTTGCATGTGGGTGTTGAATAATGGTCAACGATTTGAAGAGAAGCTTTGGCATATATAAACCGTCAGGGTTTTATAGAGGACTAGAGAGGCAGCTGAGTATCATCGTGAGTAGAACACGAAATTTGACCTGAGTTCAAATCCTGCTTCAGAAACTTAACTAGCTATAAGACCTTGGACAGCTTGCTTGACTTCTCTCTCCCTCAGTTCCCTCACCTATAAAATGGAAATAATAATAGCTCCTACCTCCCAGAATCAAATGAGATCACATATGTAAAGCAGTTTGCAAACCTTAAAGTATTAATTTTATATAATACATAATTTTATATATAATAAATATTAACTATTATTATAATTAAAGACAATTGCTATAAGTAGCAACGTTTGTACCCAGAGTAAATAACATAAAATACAAGCTCAATTCAGTTGAAGGGCAGGATGAAACAACTGGGGAGGCCACTTCTCCAGCCTCCTCTCAGAAGGTATGCGCCTGAGTTGTGAGGAGGGACAGCAGTGGGAACCATCATTTGCAACTTTCTTCTTTGAACTAATTATTCTGGCTAAGTAGTTACTAAATTGTTTTTTTTTCCTAAACTGCTGAAGGACTGAACCTTAGCACCCTCTGAATTTCAGTGCCCTGAAACAAAGCACCAACCACCTGCCCTAGTTACAGCTCTGCCTGGGGCAAATTATTTGTAATCTGGGGAAAGTAGTCAAGATAGGTGCTCATGAACTGAGGGTTGGCCACAAGGGGATGAACTTTTGGGACCACAAAAGTGAGGGGTTGCAATATGCACTGGCACAGAAGTAAGGGTGTACAGAGCACTGTTCAAGGCACTGGAGGACATATTTAAAGCTTCAGTGGATCTGGGATCTCACTGACATGAACATTTCTTCCAGTGATACAGATGGCAACCCACCTGTGCCCACCCATCCTGTATGACTCTTGTCTATGTCCATCCATTGGTTTGCCCCACAGGGTCTGCCCAGTGTGTGCTGGGCACTTTCCTAGCTTCCCAAAGACACCAGATGGGCACACAGGTTATCCATTGTTTATCTGTCTTGTTCTCTGCACATGAGCAGCCTACTGTCTTTGATCTTGCATTTCTTCAATGCTTTTGGTTCTTTTTCACATTTCCTTACTTGTTATGTACAGTCTTCCAGTTCCCACCTACCATGCATCTTTCCCTCCAAGGGATTTTCCATTCTTCAGAGGCTTCCATGTTGCATAAGGTACAGCCTCCCTTATCACTTGGACCACTTACTCTTTTGTGTTATCCCTTGAATGGCTGGCCTTCTGGCCCTTAAAGCTCACACACCCCAAATCACTGAAGTCCTGGCTTCCTGTCTGCAGCCATCAGCCCCATCCAGACAAAAGATTATAGTAACAAACATAAGACTCCAAATTTCCTGAGTATGATGTACCTTTCCTATTTCCTCTCTAGTTTATTTGGCCTCCATTTCCTAATCTGCCAAAAGAAGGGGGCTGGATAGATGGATGCTCTGAGTGGATTATTTTGTGCACAATCTAGATTTTATATCTTATCCTAGACGTAACAGAGGACCATGCAGGGTTGTTGGGCAAGGGAGTGACAGAGCTGGTTTTTTGAGAAAGTAAGAAACCATCTTAAAAACGCAAATTATTTTGAGTAATTCTAGAATAATAAGAACCTATAGTTCTAGCACTAATTTATATCACATCATTTAAAAAAAAGTTTGTTAACTTCCTTTTACTCTATTATTGCTGCAAAGGGTTAGGTTAGAACACCTCCCATGAAATTGGCAATGGACACATACACTGTCCACTTCCTTTATTTTTTAAATTAATTAACTTTTTGTATTTAGTATTTTATTATTCCCCAGTTACATGTAAAAAACAATTCTTAATATTTGTTTTTAAAACTTTGAGTTCCAAATTCTCTCCCTTCCTCCCTCCCCAACCTCCCTCATTGAGAAGGCAAGCAATTCACTATAGGTTATACATGTGTAGTCATGCAAAACATATCCATAATAGTCACGTTGTGAAAGAAAACAAAGAGAAAAAAACTCAAGAAAAATAGAGAAAGTAAAACAAATATGCTTCAGTCTGTATTCAGACACCATCAGTTCTTTCTCTGGGGATCGTAAATTGTCCCCTTCCTTTAGAACATGCATGATGAGATTATGTGTCCTCCCCCACCAAGCAGAAGCTTGCATATCCAGCTCCTAGGGAGGGTTCTCCAATCCAATCCTTGCTCCACTGATAAAGTTAATAGGTCAGAATGAAGATTTTTTTAAAAAAAGAAATGAAATTATTTAAGTTAGCACAAGAAATATAGATCCTTATTGATATTACTCTCGGGGTGCAGTGGATACAGTGCTAGGCCTGGAGTCAGGAAGACCTGGGTTCAGATCTTGCCTTAGACATCTACTAGCTGTATGGTCCTGAGCAGGTCCCTTAACCTCACTCAGCTTCCTCACCTGTAAAATGAGGAGATTAGCCTCATTGGTGTCTGATGTACCTTCAAAGCTCTAAATCAATGATGCTGTGAAAATGATTTCTCTGAATGTGTCTTCTTTCATTTTCAAAAATCAGGTCTGATGGTGTCACTCTCCTGCTCAAGAAACTTCCATGACTCACTATGACTTCTAGGCTAAAACGTAAAATAAGTTTATGAATAGAATCATAGAATCAGAGCCAGATGTAAACTTAGAAGTCATCTAGCACAATTCCCACATCTACAGATGAGGAAAGTAACAGAATACCACAGACTGCTAAATCTTAATTTTATTTGAATGGCAGTGTATAGGGAGGGACAGGGGAAGATGTATTCAGTTATGCTTTAAATTTTTTTTTCTCTGCAGTTCATGAAACAAAGAAAAAATTTTAGCTTACCCAGTAATAATGCAAGTGGCTATGATCTGAAATTAGTGCCCTCTTAGATATGGTGAAACAGTGGACAGAGTGCCAGGCCTGGAGTCAGGGAGACTCATATTCCTGAGTTCTAATCTGCCTCAGCCACTTACTAACTGTGTGACCCTGGGCAAGTCACTTAACCCTGTCTGTCTCAGTTTTCTCATCTGTACAATGAGCTGGAGAAGGAAATAGCCAACCACTCCAATATATCTGCCAAGAAAACCCCAAATGGGGTCATGATGAGTTGGACACAACTGAACAAAAACTAGACATAATGGAGAGATTTTTATGCTTCTATCATCTCTACGGGATTAAATACTCATTTTAAATTCAGGAAGATAAGTCAATAACTTGGTTAAATAGTTTAGTAGGTAATGAAATGTACTTTTTCCACATTCAAACTGTAACTTGGGCTCTAATTTGAGGTTAAAGAGTTATTAGAATACTTTTCAAAGACTGGTTACATTATGGAACCAATAAATATGTATTTAAAATCAGTCATGAGGGTCTTTGAAAAAGAAAAGATACTCTTGGAGAGAGAAAAAGCAGCATCTGAAATCTCCATATTAAATACTGCACCAAGGGCCCACTGGAGAATCATGTGACATTCTCCAGTTCTCCAAAGACAGGATACAGAACCCAGCTGAAACTGTATGTCCCGACCTCCCCAGCCATAAGGTTGAATTATAGTCCAATTAGCTGGAGAAAATGGGGTTTTGTCTCCATCTCCTCCCCAGAGAGGCAAAGGTAAAGCTGGAATTATAATTTGCTGGACAACCCTGTCTGAGAGTGTCTCTCCCACCAGTCCCTGAAGCAAACACTCGTATGTAAAGGATCGCCTTGGATCGAAACGTAAGATGTCAAAGCTGAAAATACAAAGAGTTTCCTTTTTTTTTTTCCAAGCTAAAATGCCGAGATGATACTTTAGTGACGCCGTGATCCCAATAACATATCCTCGCTGGAGCAAACGTGGTTATAAAAGTCTAACATCCTGCCTAAAGAGCCTTCCTGTCTGAATATTTTGACAAGAGAAACCTTTGTATTCCTGATAATCACTTTTCTCCCATTTCAGCACCTGGCCATCAAAGGCAAAGTGAAGTGCTATAATGGAAAGAACATCAGAATCGGGGGCAGAGGACCTGGGTTAGAATCTTGGCTCTCTCCACTGTTCTGTCTTGGGCACGTCGTCGCTAAGCTCCTCACCTGTAAAAGAGAGGGAATGGTCCAGGAGAGCTCAAAGGTCCCCCCTAGTTCTGAATCTATGGTCTGTGTGGGAGAGTAGAAAGAACAGTCCATCCAGAGTCAGAGCTTCAGATGCTGCCTCGGACAGTTACTACCTCTGTAACCTTGGACAAGTCAGCTAACCTTTTTGGGCCTCAGTTTCTTTAGTGGTAACATGATGGGGTTGAAGTAATCTGGTCTTTGAGGTCCCTTCCTTCTCACTACCTCCAATCCTGTCCCATGATCTTATGACCTTTTCCCATGTCCCTAGTCTTGTCTCCCTCTCATTCCAGGGGTGCTAACCCTTGTTGTACCTTAGGGACCCACAGATCTAGGGTTTTGTCAACTCGGATGGGGAAAAAAAAGGACATCTCTATTTCCACTACTCTTTAGTTTACTCCATAATGTTATGTATTTTATTTTCTATATTTTAAAACTTTATTCTGAAAAAGCATCCATAGGACTTCCGCTTCCGGGAGCCAAGATGGTGGAGTGAAAAGGTAGTCGCTCTCACTCTCCCCTATCAACCTCTGAAAACCTAGAAAATATCACCCCAGGAAAAAAAAACCCTGAAAAAGCATCCATAGGCTTCACCAGTTTGCTAAAGAGGTCAATGACCCAAAAAAGATTAAGGACCCCTCATGCCACAGGCTCCTTTGGCAGTCTGGCAAAACCCATGGGCTCCTCAGAATGTTTTAAAATAATTTAAGGAAATGCTAAGTTTCAATTAGAGGTTAGCAAAAATAAAGGTGTCATATTTTCTCCATCCAAATTCATGTTTTTAAATGCGTAAAATAAAATACATAGCATTACAAAATACAGAGTGGCAACTAGGTGGCACAGGGTTCAAAATCAGCCTCAGACACATACTAGCTGCATGACCCTAGGTAAGTCACTTCATCTCTGCTTGTTTCAGCTTCCTCTTTTACAAAATGATGATAATAGTACTCATACAATCTACCTTACAGAGTCACTGTGAGGTAAATGCTTTGGAACCACAGAAAAGACTCTTTCTCCCTCCCTTCCTTCCTTCCTTACTTTTCCTCCTTCCTCCCTCCCTTTCTCTCTCTTTCTTTCATTCATTTATTTTTTATTTCTTCCTTTCTTTCTCTCTTTCTTCTTCCTTTCTTTCCTTCCTTCTTTTCTTTCTCCCTTTCTCTTTCTTTCTTACTTTCTCTTTCACTTTATTCCTTCCTTCTTTTCTTTCTCCTTTCTTTCCTTCTTTTCTTTCTCCCTTTCTCTTTCTTACTTTCTCTTTCACTTTATTCCTTCCTTCTTTTCTTTCTCCTTTCTTTCCTTCCTATCTTCCTTCCTTCCCTTCCTTTTCTTTCTTTCCTTCCTTCCTACCTTTCTTCTTTCTTTCTCTCTTTCTTTCTTTCCCCTTTTCTTTCTTTCTCTCTCTTTCTCCCTTTTCCCTCTTTCCTTCCTTTTTGTCCCTCCCTCTTTCTTTCTCTTTTTTCTTCCTTCTTTCTTTTCTCCTTTCCTTCCATCATTACTTCATTCATTCATTCATTTGCAGAGACATCACTGAACGGTGAAAAGAGCACTCACTGACTCTCAAGTAAGAGGATCTGGGTTCAAGTCCAGCCTTAGATTCTTACCATCTGTGTGACCTTGGACAAATCATTTAACTGCCCTATGTTTTCTGTGCAAAATGAGGGGATTGAATCAGGTGGTCTCTGAGGTCCCCCTCCATCCCTAGATCTATGTTCCTGGGCTCTTTCTGCTTATATGCGTCTCTGACACATCCTTTCTATCTCTTTGCTTGTACAAGTAATTCCCCAGTATAATGTGTTACAGCTTACTCAGTCATCCATAAATCTCTCCATGGCCCCTTATGACCTTCAACTTTACTTCTTTGGAGACTGTGATGTTCTATGACTTACAGTCATGCAGCAGTTCCACAAATATCAACAGAGCACCTACTACATACAAGGCAATCCACTAGCCACTGTCAGACCTTCTAAACCTCAGTTTTATGATCTATAAAATGGGAATAGTAATATTTCCATACATTACTCCACCCAGGTTTGTTATGAGAGGAGAGCTTTGTAACCTTGAAAGAGGTCTAGAAATGTGTTATTATTGCTTTTCCTGTTCACTTCCATCTCCAACATAAAGAAGTCAAATCATTTAGTCTCATTTTTAATGTACCAGAAAAACTATAAACAGTGGAACATCGTTAAAATATGAAAATAATAGCTGGGTATTAGACTTAAGCTTGTATGTGTGTGTGTACACTATATCTCTCCTGGTTTAAGATAAGGGCAGGAATTGTTTCATTTCTATCTTTGCATTCCCAGTGCCTCGTGCAATGTCAGGCCACATAGTAGATGCTTAAATACTTTTTGATTGATAGATTGATTGATTATAGGGAAATAACCCTAGATTTGGAATCTGAGGGCCTGGGTTCAAATCTGGGATTCCTCACTTCCTTCCTTCTGTGAAATGGTAGGATTGGACTAACTGGTCTTTAAGTTCCTTTCCAGATATAAATCAATCAGCAAGCATTTACTAAGTACCTGCTATGTGCCAAACAGTATGCCGGGTGTTGGGAATACAAAGGCAAAGTGAAACAGTCCCTGCCCTCATAGAACTTACAGTCTATCAGAGAAGACAAACACACATTTCTTGATACATACAAAATCTCTAGATACATACATACAAGATGTCAGGGGTAGGGAGAGAAGAGAGATATTATCTTAGATTCTACTCTTTTAAATATCTTTTTTTTAAAAAGTAGCCCCTAAAGTAAAGGTTGTTTTTTAAAAATTAAAATGGCAGAAAATCCATTTTAACTGAAACTCAGACCCTGAGACCCAAGCCACGAACAAGTGGGTGTTTGGCAGAGGTTGGGATTTCCTGCCTCATCCCTGTTTGATGAAACCTCAAGTTATAACATTCTGTTATGTCACTAAGATTCACAGGCTGCCAAACCTCATCCTAGACATTTATGTGGGTTTTCCCGAATACCCCTCAGCAACTTAAATTCTAGATGTTATTGCCAGAGAAAAGGAATAGAGAGCACAGGAAATGTAATGTGACTAACCACTCGCAATTGCAAAGTTTTTTTCATGGGCATTTTCCCCATCTGGGAAATGTACATTAGCTGGGACCCATTGTATGGCCATAGGCATCCTGAGACTGGTAACTTACGGGCAAGAGGAGAATTACGGTCGTCGTGGTAAATGAACTTTTTAGCAGTAGCTTTTATACATTAGTAGTTTTTGCCACACAAAATTGAAATCATGTGTTAGTTAAGGTCAGAGTTAAGTTATGTGTTTTACTGGTAGACCAGTCATCCTGTCCAAGAAAAATGTTTTGCCTTTAGCTATTTGGAAAAATCAAAGAAGGAAAAATCACTGTGAGTTGTGAAAACCATATGAGGCAGCATGACGTAGCGGATAGAAAACAGTCCTTGAAGCCAGGAAGACCTGGGTTCAAGTCCCATCTCTGACACATACTGACTCTGTGACCCTTGACAAAATCACTTAAGCTCTCAGTGGTGCAAGCCACTCTCCATAACTTACATTGAATTCTTGATCTGTAGCTGTGGGGGGAATTTATGTACCCGGAATTTCTCTACAATGATAAAAGCACAGGTCTCCCTATCCCTCAAAAAAGAAAGAAAAAACTGCTGTTAGTCATGAACACCTAATTTTAAATGCTACCTCTGACATCTCCTGGCTGTGTGACTTTGGGCAAATCCCTTAACCTCTCTGGGTCTCAGACCACTCTCTGAAACTCTGGAGTTAATCTGCATCAGAGAGGGAATTTCCATACTAAGAGTTCTGTTATAATGATAAAAGCACAAATATGGATGAAAAGAAAAGAAAAAGAGAAGAGAAAAGGAAGGCAAAAGGAAGCTAGAAGAGAAGGGAAAGGAAGGGAAGGGCAAGGAAGGGAAGACTGGAAGGGAAGGGAAGAGAAGGGGAAGAAAAAAGAAAGCTATGGCTAAAAACTTTAAAAATATCTGAAATTGGAGGGTATTGAAATAATAATCAATATAAGTATAGATTAATAACTGACATTTATAGAGAGCTTTAGGATTTATAAGTGTTTTACACTCATGATCTCATTTGAGCTTCCCAACAACCTCATGAGGTGGACCCTACAAATATTATTATCCCCATTTGACAAACGAAGAAACTGAAGCTCAGAGACACAGATTCAGACCCAAAACCACCTGCACTAAACAGATCTTTAGGGAAAATGTCCTCATTTTAAACAGAACATCATGGGTCAGCTAGGTGGTGCAGTGGATAGAAGATGGGCCCCGGAGTCAGCAGGACCTGAGTTCAAATCTGACCTCAGACACATAACACTCACTAGTTGTGCGACTCTGGGCAAGTCACTTAGCCCAATTGCCTCACCAAAAACAAAACAAAACAAAAAACCGAGCATCATCAGGTGGTAGAATATGAGACCTAGAGCTGAAAGGGAACAGAGCAACCTAAATGTCTCACTTTACAGATCTTTTCTTAGAGTTGTTCATGACAGATCAGTTTCTCTACTAATTTTTTAGATTAGTGGCGTAAGAATGCACTCCAGAGGGATGAGCAGCAGAAAGCTTCCAAAGCTGGATCTCATGTTGTGTGAATATGTAAATGAAAATAGTATTAATAATGAAACATAATAATATAGCTGCTTTAGACAATTAAGTTAGACTCAATTCTCTAAAGCAGCCATAAAGTGCTGTGCTGTGTGTATGGGTGTGTGTAATAAACACGTCTTACCAACCTATGGATCTCTGGGTGTGATTTACAATATCAATCGACAAGCATTTATTTAGCTGCCTGCTATGTGCTAGGTACTGCACCAGGCTCTGGGCATGAAAAGACAAAAATGAAACAGTCTCTACCCTTAAAGAGATTACATTCTAGCTAGGGAGACAATATATATGCACATAGCAGTGTATACAAAATACATACAGTATAAACATGAGGGAGTCTGGTGGGGGAAGAGGGAGGGAGTGCCTGCAAAGATTCAGGAAAGGTATCCTGTGACAGGGGTTGTTTGAGTTGAGCTTTGAAGGAAGCTAAGGATTCCACGAGGACAAGGTGAAGAAGGGCGTTCCAGGCAGCAGGGACAGCCCGTGCAAAGGTATAGAGATGGGGGATGGAGCATAAGGAATGCTATGTAAAGGGGAGTACTGTGTAATAATCCTGGAAAGATAGGTTGGAATGAGGTTTTAAGGGTATGAGGAATGAGGTGAAGGATTTTAAATGTCTTTTAAAAAAAAATTAGGCAAATTTACCTTAATTCTGCTTCACAGAAAGTCATAGCTTGTGATAGATAGATTTAAACTCAAGAATGTGTAAGATAAGTCTTTGTCCTCAGTCTCTCTTTGGAACTATGAAAAGAGACAGTGTAGGGGCAGCTAGGTGGGGCAATGAATAGAACACCAGCCCTGAAGTCAAGAGGACCTGAGTTCAAATCCAGCCTCAGAGCAAATACTTGACACTAGCTGTGTGACCCTGGGCAAGTCACTTAACCCCAATTGCCTTAAAAAAAATTTTTTTTAATTAAAAAAAAAGAGACGGTATGGTTCATTGGAAAGAACATCAGAACTGGAATCATAAAGACCTGGGTCAAATCTTAGCTCTGCCTCTTAATGCCTGTGTCATCTTGGGCAAGTCACTTAGCCATACCTCTGAGCCTCAGTTTCCTTATCTGTAAAGAGAAGGGATGGAAGTAGATGGTCTCAAAGATCTCTCTCAGCTATAAAACTATGATACATCTTCTGAGAGAGGTCTTGCATTCAGGACCTGGAAAATGCCACCTATTTGAGCCCCTGCTTTGGCCTGGGGCCCCAACATTCAAAACCCAAATATTTCCCTCAGCCCTATGCCACTACCCTCCAGAAGCCGTGAGGAAGCCAGAGGGAAATTCCATGGACAACTCTCCGATTAAAACGTACTAATTGGGCATCAAGTTTCCCCTGCAAATGTTCCTTCCCAGCATCACAAATGAGGTATCATGTGGGCGGCGGATGTGAGACCAGGAGGAAACTCATTCCTTCTGCACAAATAAATCATTAAGATTCACTTCTTATTGGTTCCTGGAAATTATAAAACGTGGGATATGGAAAATCAGACCGAGCAACTGTTCAAAAAACCCAACGCAGCTAATTGGAATGAGGACATCGGCATCATCAGGCAGACGTGTCATTTCAACACAGCTTTGGAAATCATTCCAGAAAATTAAGAGCTCCCTCTCTGTCATAAACACATATACACCCTCATAGGTACTTAATAAATATTTACTCAATAGATTTATTCTAGATCTTAAGCAAGATTTAGCTGTTTAAATATGAGTATGATAAACTGAAATTTAAATGTTAGAAGATCATTCTGATTTATATAGTAAACCCCCTAATCTAAAATCACGATATAGAATACTGGAAGAGTTCTAAATCTGGAGTCCAAGGACCTGAGTTGGAATCCGGACTAGACTATGCCACTTTGCAAGTGGAGAAACTGAGACATATTAAAAAGACTTGCAGAAAGAAACCTGTGCCTCAGAGAAATGCTAAGGATTTTGGATGAACCTAGCAATTCTTTCCTAGTGTGACTTTATCTGGCTATGGGAAGCTTCAGTTGGCACTTCTGAGAACACAAATTAAGTCAGTCGAGCAAACATTTCTTAAAAGCCTATCTGGATAAGGTACTAATCAATATCTAATCCAGATATTGGGGATCCAAAGATGCAAAGATGCACAGTCCCTGCCCTGAGGACAAAGGATTATTTTCTAGGTTAGAACATTAAGTCTAAATCTCTTAATCTTAAATGATTTTGCAAGCACTCAAGGTCAAAAACAGCAAAAAACCCAGCAACTGTATGTAAATATTGCCTTTGGTATATCATCTCCCCATTCAATTGTGAGCTCCTGGAAGGTTAAAAACTATCTTTTGCCTCTTTTTGTATTCCCAGCATTTAGCATAATGCCTGATCCATAGGAGGAACTTAATAAATGTTTACTGATTGAGTGAAACTATTTTAAGAAGGCTAAGTCTTATCAGGAGCTACGGAAAGCTCTTCCTTCTAAATCCCATGAATTGGTGATGCCTGGAATTTCACTATTAGAGATTCATTCTTCTAGCTTAGTTTCATTTTCAAAAACTCCGGTGGTTCTGTTCTCATCAGTGCAGGTATTTTCTCCATCAATACAGATCCCAAACCATCATATTTGGCCAGCCTGGGTGACTCTTGCTCATGTCTTCCCATTAAATTAGCCACAGGGGTTTGGCCCAGTGTGCTGTAGGCCTTCCTCAAACCTCTTGACATCTGAAGGATAAACAATGGAGCACACTGGCTGCAACATATGATAAATAAGGAGGCGCTTTACCTCCCTTACTTCAGAGCTCATCTGTGGTGCTACTTCCTACAGAAGCTTCTCTTTACTTATCTAGTTTTTAGTTTTCTGCCCCACTACTAGTTACTCCATATTTAATTTGTATGTGTGTACGTGTGTGTGTATTTATATATATATATATTTTTAATTGACTTCTCTGTGTATGAAATGGTGTAGAATGTAAGCCCCTTGAGCTCAGGGTCTGCTTCATTTTTTTATTTATATCCCATAGTGCTTGGCCTACAGTTGGCATCTAGTAAATACTTGTTGAACTTGCAAACTTTAAAATGCAATATTGATGGGAGCTATGATTCTTAATTAATCTGTTTCTAATATTTCAAAGCCCACCAGAGACAACATAATCCTCCTTGTAGCTGCCAAAACCTCCCATCCTTCTTGCAATTGCCATCCTCCTCAGGCTCAGATATGACTATACTACTCCCTTTGCCTCAAAAAGTCTCTCAACTTCCTATTACTGCCACAATCAAATACAGACTCCTAAAGCCAGTGTTTAAAGCCCTCTACAACCTAGCCTCAAGCTACCTTTCTCTCTTTTTTTTTTTTGTCGAGGTGATCAGGGTTAAATAACTTACCCAGGGTCAGACAGCTGGTATGTGTCAAGTGTATAAAGCTGGATTTGAACTCAGGTTCTCCTGACTCCAGGGCCAGTGCTCTATCTACTGCACCACCTTGCTGCACCTACCTTTCTTTTCTTATTTCATATTCCCCTCTTTCACATATTGTTTTCTAACCTAGCTGTTCTCCAAATGTGATGTTCTATCTGCTATCCCCATGCATTTGCAAAGACCATTCCCAGTAACTAGAATCATGTCTCGCTGATGTCTCTGTGCCAGGATTGTTTTCATCCTTTAAATTGTCAACTCAAGTACAGCTTATTTATCATCCCTTTTCTAATCTCTATAGTTATCAGGGCTCTCATCTTCCTCAAATTGCTTTTTATTTACTTATCTTGTGTACATGCTGTGTCTTTGGTTAGCATATAACCTTCTTGTGGGGTACTGTTTTTTTTTTCATCATAATATCCCTAATGCCTAACACATATTGAATTGAATTGGCTATTTATGAAGGGCAACTTCCATTTGGATTTCTTCAATAATCAGCTATTATTCTGGGACTTCACTTTTTAATTCTTAAGAGTGATGTGATGAGAAGAATTCAGAGAATTATGAGAAAATTTATATGAACTGATACAGAGTGAGGTAAGAAGAACAAGGAAGACAATCTACAAAATGACTTTGATTACACACAGTAACTTGGGTGGGGCAGCGCAAATAAACATTGTAGAATTAGAATGACCAAACTTGACTAGAAGAATTGAGCAATTATATCTGCCCTCCTTCTTTGCAGAAGCAGAGACTAGTGTTGTGGAATATTGCAAAGAGCCCTAGATAGTTGAAATGGTGATTCGATTTGCTGAACTGATTTTTTTGTTCTTTATCATAAGAGATAGCTGATTGAATAGAAGAGGGAGAGATATATTTAAAAGACTATCAATTAAAAAAATTTTAAGTTAAATTAACTCTGCTAAAAGGAAATTACTAATTATTATTCTAAGATCTCAAACTTTAAAAATTACAGTACTCTCTTATTCATAGATATTCGAAAATAAAAGATGCCTTGGAACCGTTTTTTACTGTCTCCCCACATCCAATTAGTTATCAAGTATTATATATCCCATTTCCACAGTACTTCTCTCCCTCAAACTTACATCGCCTCTCCCCTGGACGATTTTTAACAGTCTTTTAACTGTTCTCTCTGCTTCAAGTCTTTCCCCTCTGGAATAGTGGGGCTTCACAGTTGCAAAAATAATCTTTCTAAGGCAAAGGTCTGACCATGTCACTCCTCCGCTCAAAAGCCTTTAATGGCTCCCTATTGCCTCCAGAATAAAATGTAAACTGATATTTAAGGCCCTCTACAGTCTGGCTCCTATCTGTCTTTCTAGCCTTATTTCATATTCCCCTTCAAATACTCCACATTCCACCCTAGCTGATCTACTTGCCGTTTCTCAAACAGATATGGGGGATATGATACAACCCCCATGCCTGGAATATACAGCCACCTGATCTCTGCGTGCCAAAAATCCTCTCCCTTCAAGGCCCAGTTAGGGTGCTCTGTTCTCCAGGAAGCTTTCCCTTATCTTTGTAGTATGTTGTGTTCTCTCTTCCCTCAAATTTCCCAGAGTACTGTGTCTAGTTCTCTCCTTTTCCCCCCTCACATTCTGTCCTGTTTTACTCTTACTGGTATATATACTCTATCTCCCTAGGAGAACATAAGTTCCATGAAGTACAGAGACAATGTGGGTGTCTTGCATATAACAGACACTTAACAAATGCTTTTTGAATCGATGATGCCTTAGAGATTTATAATAAAAGAAATCCAAAATGACTTACCTTGGGTAAATCATTTCACCCCTCTGGACCTCAGTTTCTTCCTCTGCAAAAAGGGGGTTGGACAGAAGGTTCGCTGGAGTCCTTGCAGCTCTAGACTTATGATCATATGATCTCCCTAGGCCTCAGTTTCCTTGTCTGTAAACTGAGTCAGACTGAATGGCCTCTGAAGTCCCTTCCAGTTCCAAATCTATGATTCTATGAACTTATTCATTAGAAAATTATTTTCTTATTTGCAGAATTGCAGTACTACTGACCATGTTTCAAGCACCATATCCAAAAAATGAAATGAGGCAAGGTCATACATACTCAATTTATTGTTAAAATATAGAATTGATGTTGCAATATAAAAAGTTGGCATCTGAAATATTTTTCTTCGATTTTTAAGTAACCATTTTGAATTTCTAAAAATCAATGTAGTTTATCTCATTTTTTTCTTCTAAAAAAACTGGTCTTCCTTCTTACTTCCCCCAAGATACAAGAATATACTTGGACTAATATGACTGAATTCAGGATGAAGTTAAGGGGAGCGAGGACATAGCATTTTTCAAAGCATTCTTCCTTCGCCTGACAATTTGGCTTTTCATATTTTTATGTGCATGTATCTAGAGATCTATGGATGTTATGTTTTGATTTACTTCTGTATGGAACTGAAACCTCTAATTACAAAAATCCCTTAATGAAAAGTTCAGGCTACAACTTTTTTTTTCTTTTTTATGTGGCAAGGGGAGAGAGCACACCCTACTGGCCAGCTTATAGGAAATATGGGATTGAACTGGGGAAAATTCATGAAAATATTAAAATTCAAGACAAATGCCGGTTAAAGTTGAAAAGAAATTTGGCACAAATTAAGCTGTAAGAAATGCCTTTAAGTTAAGTAATTCCATCTATGGGCTCTTTGCCTTCTCCGGTTGGTTAGAAGTTTGGGTCATGGCAGAAGAGGCATGAATGTAGAATTGTGAGTCAATGAAACTTTTATAGGATCCTACCTCCAGAGCTGGAAGGGACCTCGGAGGCCATGTGGTCTAACCTCCTCATTTTACAGAGGGAATAGAGGCCCCTTGAAGTAACTTGTCCAAAGTCACCCAATAATAAGTGACAGAGAAGGGATTTGAATACATCCTCTGGTTCCAAAGCCAGCACCCTGTTCACTATACCATGCGGCCTCCAATTTAAAACACATTGCAAAATGGAAGAGCCCTTTGAAATAGTCTGATACAATGGCTTTATTCTGCAGATGAGGAAGAGGTGGATGAGAGAGTTGAAATAATCTCCTTGAGGGTTGTTGTTGTTGTTTTTCAGTCATGCCCAACACTTGGTGATCCCATTGGAGGTTTTCTTGGCAGAGATACTGGAGTGGTTGGCCATTTCCTTCTCCAGCTCATTTTACAAATGAGGAAACTGAGGCAAACAAGGTGAACTGACTTGCCCAGGCTCACACAGCTAGTAAGGGTCTTCCTGACTCTAGGCCTGATGCTCTACCCACCGTGCCACCCAGCTGCCCCCATCCCTAAGGACAGAGAGGTAGTAAGCAGTGGAGCCAGGGTTTGTTTCTAGCTCTTATGTTAACAAGCTGTGTGATTTTAGGTAAGTTGATTATTTCTGGGCTGGTTTCCCTATTTGTAAAATGAAAAGATTGGACCAGAAGGCCACTTACTATCTATGTGTCCTTGTGCAAATCAGTTCATCCCTCCAGGCCTGGCTTTTCTCATCTGTAAATGAGGAAGTGGAAACTGATGATCTCTTAAGCCCTTCCAACCCACCATCATAGATGGCCTATGATCTGAGCTCTCTGATCTTGGATAGGTCTTTTCCTTCTCTGACCTCCGTTTCCTCACCTATAAAATGGGGTGGTTGGAGCAGCAACCTCTGAGGTTCCCTCCAGCTCTAAATCAATGGCTTTTGGAGAAGGCATATCTCCTATGAGAGTAGCTGTTTTCATAGGAATCGCAGGATTTTGAGCTACAAGGGAATCTTAGGTCATTATAATTTTAGAGTAGGAAGGGACCTCCGAGTTCATCTAATCCAACCTCCTCATTTTACAGATTAGGAAACTGAGCCTCAGAAAATGGAAGTAATCGGGCCAAGGTCACATAGCTAGTAAGCATCAGAACCAGAATCTCAACCCAGATGCTCTGACTCCAAACTCAAGAGCTTTTTCTACCATACCTATACACGCACACGTGCGCGCACACACACACACACACACACACACGAGGAAAAAAAATATATATATATATATACTATCTATATTATCCTACTATAGAGATTCATACCATGTAGGAGAAGACATAGGGAAATGGACTTGGGAACATAACATCTCTTTCAGCTCAAAATCCTAAATCTTGAGGTCTGGGCTGCACTATGAGATGCTTGAGGTTTTGGAAATAAAGACCACCAAAGGGTTTGTCGGTGATGAATCTGTGGCTCAAGACCAATAGGGGCTATGTGCCAGAAGGGGGGGACCTTTGGAGTCAGAGACCTTGGCTCTCCAGTGGTTTTCCTTCTTCCTAGTTTCCCTGTTTCTTTCATGGATACCACCACTCCACCAGTCATCTAGGCTTAAAACCCTGGCAGCATCTTTGATGTTTCCTTTCCCTGGCCTCCCATACCCAGTCATCACTAAGTCCTGCTGACTAATACTGCCTCTAAATTGGTCCCTTCCTTTCCATTTCCACAGCCACCACCCTGGTTCTGGTCCCCATTACCCACACTTGCCTAGAATATTTTCATAGCATTCTAACTGATCTTCCCACCTTCATTCTTTCCCCTACCTACTTCTGCTGGAATGACCTTCTAAAAGCACAGCCCTAATCATGTCATTCCTTTTCTCAAAAAACCTTCAATAGCCTTCTACTGGCTCCAAAAGGAAGGCAGGACAATGAAAGCTATACTGGTCAGTGTTCCCCAAACACACTCCATGTTTTCATCCTCACTCTTCTCTCCTTCTAAAAAAGGCTCCGGTGCTCATCTTTACCTGTCAGAATAGGATTCATCCTTCGAAGCTCAACTCCAGCGGCATCTCCTTCATGAAGCTTTTCTTAATGCTACCTCCTTCCCCTTAACCCAGATATGACATTCAGACCCTGTAAATCTCCACAGCCTTTTGCTCATACCTCTATTCTAATCTTTCTTTATATTATAAGTATTTCACTTCTGCCTTGTAAAATCCCCTGCTTCTTTTGGAACCCAGCTGATCCCATAACTTATCTCAACCTCTTGACATAACTTTTTGTTAATTACCTTGTACACCTATGATCATAGTTCTAGAGTTAAAGACACCTTGAAGGCTATGTAGTCTAATCTTTTAACTTTACAGGTAGGGAAACTGAGGCACACAGAAGGGCAATGACTTACCCCATGGTTACACAGCAGAAAGAGCTAGGAGCAGACCCTGCCTGCCCCTTGTTCCATTTACATCTAGGAAGGATTTAAACCCAGGTCCCCTGACTCCAGCCCTTTAAAATATGGGCTCTCAAATGCCTGGCCCAGGCCCTTGAATTTATTAGGTGCTTAATATATGTTTAATTACATTGAATTTGTGTGCTTGTCTTACCTACCCCCCTTCCAGTACACAGTAAACTTCTTGAGGTCACAGATTGTGTCTTATTTATAGGCAGGAACAGACAATGCTTTGCACATAGTAAGCATCTACTACCTATTTGCTGAATTAAGTTGTGACTCTCTATAGCTAGAATATACTCTATAAAACTAAGTTTTACATGCTCTAATGCAGCCTTTACAACAATGTGAAATGATACATTTTTAAAAATTTATGATAAAGAGCTAATTTTGAAAAGACAGCGAAGGAGGTTCAACGTCCTTCAGAAAAGAAGCCCTCTGTTTGCCAATTGTCTGGGCTAGATTCTCATCCCTGTCCTGACTCCAAGGGCAGCCTCCCTTAGACGGCTTCTTTTGATTTCAAAGAAGCTTTAGTAAGTAGGGTAAGGGCAGAAGTAGAAATCTGGTCCATTATCATGGAAATTAAGCATTTTAGCAGCTATTTTTAGTTTTCTGTGTTCAAATCAGAAAAAAAAAAAGAAAACCGTCAGCTAATACTGTTTTTGTCTTGGAAACAGACCTCCAGGCATAGTGTAACAATTTTTTTAAAATCTGAATTTAACCCCCTTTAAAAGATCCTGAACCAAATTAGAAATAGGAAACTAAGAACATTTCCCCAGAACTTCAGCCTGGCCTCTCCCTCTTTGTTCCTGACTAGTTTTTGTTCTGAACTGCTAAAGTGAGGAAGGAAACCTCCGTCAAGTCCATTGGTGCTTGTATAGGAACACAGATTAGATTTGGAAGACCACTAAAGGAATATTTCAAGGGAGGTATTTTCTTTATAAGCTCATCCCCAAGATATCCCACAGAACCGAATATTAGCACATTACCTAAAAGAAATGTACAGAGTATGCCTTCTCCTAGTAAGCTCTTTAGATTACTGCTCAAATATATTATTTACCTACCTGGTCATTAGGGCAGCTAGGTAGTCGGGTGGATAGAGCCTGTAGTTAGGAAGACCTAAGTTCAAATCCAGCCTCAGACACTTACTAGCTGCGTGACCCTGAGCAAATTACTTCACCCTGTTTGCCTCAGTTTCCTCATCTGTAAAATGAACTGGAGAAGGAAATGGCAAACCACTCCAATATCTTTGCCAGGAAAACCCCAAATAGGGTCACAAAGAGTCAGACATGACTGAAGAAGGACTGAAAACTGTATCTGGTCATTTGCCATTACTGATGGAATACTATTCAAAGCACGATACTGTGTCAAGAGCATTGCCTCTGCAATTCAGGGACCTGGGTTCAAATGTTACCTCTGATGTTGATTATCTGTGTGACTTTAGGCCAAGGGAAAGAAAAAAAAACATTTACATAATGCCTGTTATGAGCCAAGCACCTCACAAATATTATCTCATTTGATCTTAACGACAGCCCTTTGAGGTGGATGCTATTATCTCTATTTTACATTTAAGGAAACTGAGGCAGACAGAGTGAAGTGACTAACCCAGGATTATACAGCTAGGAAGTGTCTGAGGTCAGATTTGAACTCAGGTCATCCTAACACCAGGTCCAGCACTCTGTCCCCCATGATACTTAGCTGCCCCTTAGATAATTTACTTCTCTTTGGCCTCAATTTCCTCATCTGTGAAATGAGAAGGTTAAACTAGATGGCCTCTGAGGTCCCTTCCATCTCTGTCTCTATGAGTCTATGAAAGGTGAAATTCAGGAAGCTATTAGCCACAGTGGATTTCCAAGAGCCCTGTCTTGACAGCAGCATAAATGAACCAATTTGCTGCCTTTTTTTTTTTTTTGCATGTTAGACTTGGATGAGACGGAAGACATCAAGCTCATTGAGTGAGTTCTCTTCACTCTGGTAATTTTCTTTTGGATTTTGAGTGGCTTACCAAGACATTGCAACCTCCAGCTGTATGTATGGCAAATATCCTGTCCATCTTATTTCTGTAAAGAAGGGGCGTGTTTGAAGGTTGCTCTGGTGATTATCATTGTGCTGTGAATAGGGGAGAATAAAATCCTGCCAAGGAGGCCAAATCACAAGTTACAACAGCATTTCAGAGACTTGGAATAGCTCAAGTTTCCTGCTGAAACTTGAGGTTTCCTCTATGTCCCCATTCAGTAAAAGATAGACTTGTATGGGCTCAAAAGGTGTCCTCTGGCAGAGTCTGAATCGAATCCCTTTTTTATCCACTGAGAATAGCATATGGGTATACTGCAAGCATGGAAGACAAAAGCTATTCATGGAATGTTTTTTATAAATGGGGGGGTGGGATAGCAGGAATTGGGTAGAGCTTCTACTGGCATCTCAAGTTATTTGGTAAGGCAACAACTGTTAGGTAGCGGTAACAGTTTTTACAAAAAGACAGGGAGATTTTTGCAGGGGAGAGAAGGTCTGCCTACCTCAGGTCAGAAATCGGCTTGGGTTCAAGTCCTATGAGAGGCTGGATTAGCTTCTTCAGGCCTTCTATAATCTCAGTTCTCTAACAAGCAATGCCTCGGTCAAACTGAAACCTGTTAACAACCTTAGCTTAAAAAGGCCAGGGTTTCCCACTGCATCCTCCTCATCCTGATCTATATCTGGTCACCGGACCCAAATGGCTCCAGAGGAGAAAGTGAGGCTGGTGACTTGGCACAGCCCTGCCTCACTTCAATCCAATTCACTTGCAAGTCGTGGTCCTGTTGGAGAACAGAGGACAAACAACAGCAACCAACCCTTTATACCCTAGCCCCCTCCCACCTTTCCAGCCTGCTTTACCTTCATCCCTACCACACACTCTTAGATCTAGCAACACTGACCTCTTGGCTCTTCCATGAATGACACCCTCCATCCCTAGGCTCAGGGCATTCTCTCTGGCTATCCCCCAACCCTGACATGATCCTGACATGATCTCCCTCCTCTGCTCCAACTACACACCTCCCTGGCTTCCTTTAAGTCCCAACTAAAATTCTACCTTCCATGGGAAGCCTTTCCCAATACCTCTTAATTACAATGCCTTCCCTCAATTGATTATTTCCTATTTATCCTGTAAATGGTTTGCTTTGTATGTATTTGTTTGCATGTTATATCCCCATTAGATAGTCCTTGCCCCCAAGGACAGGGACTGTCTTTTGCTTCTTTTTGTATTTCTGGCATTGTAGCACAGTACCTGGCACATAGGCATATCATAAATGTTTATTGAATCGAATTAAATTGAACTTCTCTCTGGGCTTCAGTTTCCACTTCAGTAAAATGAAGGCATTGGGCTGGGAGCTCTCTAAGATCTCCTCCAGCTCTAAATTTACAATGCTAACAGGATCCCTACTATGTGCTGTTTGATTTGAGGAATAGGAGCCTCCTCAGGGAGAATTGCAGGCACTAATGAAAGTATTGGCCTGGGCCAGAAAGGCATAGGGATATAAAGAATAATTGAATGACAGCTAAGAGGTAAATCCCAAGTATTTTACTTTCCTGTTGGATTACATTTAGCATCCACTTCTGAAATCGATCCCAATAGAACAAAAACTCCCTGAAGGCAGGCATTGGTTGAGTTTTGTCTCTTGTATCCTCAAAGCCTCTTTCTAGGCATCTCCTCCTAGAATTTCCTTTCCTGATTCTGTTAAGTTGATAAGAGTTCTTTTCCTCTCCAAATTATACTTATTTGCTGTATCTCCCCACACCACCCCTACCCCCACCCCAGAATGCAAACTCCTAGTGGGTAGGACTATTTCCTTTTATGTCCTCGAATCAGCTCACAACACGTGCTAAATAAATATTTTTTTAATTTTTTTTATTTATAAGTTGATCAGTCTAGATGGGGAGAGTAGAGAAAGAACTGAGTTCAAGTCCTCCCCCGTTGAAGTATGACCCAGGCAAGATCACTTCTCAGTGCTCCCTCTTGAAGCTATAAGTTGGAAGAGAAAATGCTGACCTGCCTTGGTTAGAGTAATGTCTTCAACCACCCCTGACCCAGGACTTCTCTGGACCAGTCTCTACACAAGCATAAAGTCTTTCGAGTAGTATCTGGGCTCCAATTTATGTAACTCAAAAAGGAGACACAAGATATTTAGAGACGGAAGAGACTTTTGAGGTCATCTAGCCCTCTCCTTGAATTTTAGAGATGAGGAGACTGAGGCTTGGGCAGGGTCATATAGGTAATAAGTAGCAGAGAAGGAATTTGAACTCACCTCCTCTGATTCCATGATAACAGCCAGACCCCTTTCTGGCTGAATATTTATGCTGTCATTGACTCAAAACTAGGGAATGTTCACAGAATGTTTAACCTAAGGGCCAGGGATGTTAATGAATTAAATTTAAAACTCTAAGAGTGAGTAATAGGTTAAGGGGGAAATAAATGTCGGTGATCTTGTAGAATGGAAAGTTAACATTTCACTGATAATCTCGGCAGAATTTCATTTTTTATATGAAACAGGAAGAAACTGTGCCATGCTAAATGCTTAACTTCCTGTGTCTACCTGGATCTGGGCATCATTCAGGCCAAGGGCAGCAAGCTCTCTATGGCCTTGGATCCATGCTGCTCAACATGATGTTCTGTATTTCAGAGAATTTGATCCACTCAGACCTGGAGGGGATTTTGTCTGTTTACTTTCTTTTCCTCCACCTCCCTTACTTTTGATCCCCTTGATTTGTTATCAAGGGTGCTATTTATTTTACGGTTAAACAATAAGCTTCCCTTGCATCACCAGAGGCCAGAGAGAATGCAGCCAGTTGCATCACCACCCTCTATCTCTTGGCTCCTGGCATTTCTTTGGCTATCCCTCCCCTCCATCCCCATTCCCATCCCCCTGTGCCTGGAATGCTGTCATTCCTCATCTCTGCCTCCTGGCTTCCCAGGCTTCTTTCAGGTCCCAGCTAAATCCTATCTTCTGCAAGAAGCCCTTCCTAACTCTGCTGATTATCCGCAAAATTTATCTGGTAATTACACATTCTTTATACCAAGCTGTTTGCATGTTCTCTCCCCTATTGTACAGTGAGCTCCTTGTGGGCAGGAACTGGCTTTCGTCTTTCCTTTGTATCCCCAGAGCTTAGCAGGGATTAGGCACTTAATAAATACTTTTGCCTTGCCACTGGACTTTGAAGATTCTAGGAGAGTGAAGCTGAGGACTGTACAAGTCTGCCTCACTTAAATCCAGTTCACAAGTACAAGTCATCATTGGTCACTCTTCAAAAAAGAAGGACAAACAATGATAAATACTTGTTGACTGATTGTTTAACAAATGTTAGCTCATTTTATCTTCATAATAACCCTGAGAGGTAGATGCTGTTATTATTCCCATTTTGTTGTTCAGTAGCGTCCAACTCTTCATGACCCCATTTTGGGGTTTTCTTGACAAGGATACTGAAGTGGTTTGCCCTTTCCTTCTCCAGCTTATTTTACAGATGGAGAAACTGAGGCAAACAGGGTTCAGTGACTTGTCCAGGGTCACAACAGCTGGCAAAGTGTCTGAGGCTAGATTTGAACTCATGAAGATGAGTCTTCCTGACTCCAAGTCCAGTACTTTATCCACAATGCCATCTATCCCAATTTTGCTGGTGATGAAACTAAAAATGGAGACGGTTTAAATGATTTGCCAGGGGTCACACAGCTGAGGTTGGATTTGAACTCAAGTTTCCCTGACTCCAGATCCATTGCTCTATCCACTGTACTACCTGAGGAAATATAACCAAATGTGGGTTATTTAATATAGGAAAGGGATCCTCATTGCAGTATCCAACCAATCAATATCAATAGCTCACCATAGGTGCTAGAGCCCATTAGTGTCCAAGTAATTAATCATAAATAAATACAAGATTGACGACTTGGGTAAGAAGTATTTTTGGAGTCAAGATGATATATTCAATTCCAGCTTCTGAGGCTTGCCCGCCCTGGACCTCAGTTTTCTCATTTGTAAAATGGGATGACAGTTACAGAGGTTACCTACCTGATATCACTGTGGGGATCAGATGAAACAATGCATGTAAAATGCTTTATAAATCATAAAGAGCTATGTAAATGCCAAGCATGATTCTGCTGTCTCTGGTGGGTTTTGGAATGTTAGAAATGATTGATTATTTATATAGCTCCTATTTATATAGCACTTTCAAGTTTGAAAAGGAGTCCCTTTACAACACAGTTGTGAGGGAGACCTTAGAGCAGGGAATGGACAGGGTACTGGCCTCCAGCTGGGGGAGAAGTGGGTTCATATCTCACCCTCATGTACTTACTGGCTGTGCCACTCTGGTCGAGTGCACTTGACCTCCAATGGCCTCAGTTTCCCCATCTGTAAATTGAATGAGTTGTTCCTGTTGGCATCTAAGGTCCTGATGACTAAACAATCCATTGTATGGATCAGTCTTTTCATCTTTCAGTCACCTCTGACTCTTTGAGACCCTGTTTGTGGTTTTCTTGGCAGAGATACTATAGCGGTTTACCTTTTCCTTCTCCAGCTCATTTTACAGATGAGGAAACTAAGGCAAACAGGGTTACGTGACTTGCCCAGGATCACACAGCTAGTAAGCATCTGAGGTTGGGTTTGAAAACAGGTCTTCCTGATGCCAGGCCTGGTTGGTGGTGCTCTCACCTCTCCACCTGGCTGCCCATAGATCAATCTATCAGCATGCATTCATTAAACATTTATTAAATATTTGCTATCATATTAATTAATTTCTTATTTATTAAATATTTAAATTTATTTATTAAATATTTATTAATGTGTGCTGAGCACTGTGCTAACTGCTGGGGATAAAAATACAATAAATGAAACAATCTCCACTCAAAAGTCACCTCCCTTCTAATGGGAAAAGAAACGAGGACATACAGAGATCAACTAGAAGTTATTAATCCTGATCCCCCCCAACTTCTCCCACAAAAATCTCCTTACATCTGTTACGTGTTATTATAAGAATTGTCTCCCCTGATAGAGAGTAAGCTTCTTGAGGGCAGGGATTGCTTCATTTCTGTTATTTACATGCCCTTTCTATGCCTAGCACAGGGCCTGGCACATAGCAGGAGATTTAAAAATGCCTGGTGATTGTTTGAATGATGAGGAAACCCAGACTGAGTGACTTTATCCATGATCATATGAGTCTCAAATGCTAGTGAGTTTCTGAGGTTGGTCCCAGGTCTGTGTGTGACTCATTGAATGCCCCAGTAGAATAGAAGCTCCTAGAGGGCAAGGACTCTTAAAAGGGGGGAAAATGTGTAGCCCCAGGCCTAACACAAGAAATAAACGTTTTTCAAATTTAAAAAAACCCAACAGATTTCTTTCATCTTCAGTAAAGATCCAAGCATCTCCACCAATGAATGGGTGAATGGTACTGGAGTGAGTGAGCGGACCACAGGCTTTCCCCAAGGACTGCGGTTCAGCTGAGCTGGGAACCTCAAAGGAGGGCGTTCATTGGGTGGGGGCTTCACTCACTCACCACTTCCTTCTGACTCCACCACATCCGGAAGGACCAGAACTCTTTTTCCAAGGGGAACAGTCTTGTTTTGGTAACAAGGATTAGCAACTGAAGGATAGGAAAAGGGGCAGAGGGTGTTGTTGCCTTACTCAGCCTGGACCAAAGTAACCCATGAAGACTGCCTATACCAGGCGCTCCGGCGATAGGAAGAATAAAAACAAAAATCATTCTTCGTCTCAAGGAGCTTGCACTTCGGGGAAAGATATGCATAGATAATACAAAGTAATGGGGGGGGGGACTGGGAATAGCACTAACAACTCGGGGAGGGGGTTGGAGGGATCAGGAAAGGTCCCTTCTAGGAAAGTATATCTGAGCCGAGGCTTGAAATGAGATGAGAAAGGAGAACATCCCCATCCTGTATATAACCTGCTTTGTTTGCATGGTGTCTCCCCCCATTAGATTGTAGGCTTCTTGAGGACAGGGACGTGTTTTGCCTCTTTTGTATCCTCAGCGCTTGGCATAGCGCTTAGAACTTAGCAGGGGTTAATAAATGTTTATTGATTGATCGACGGCAGAGTCCCCTTCAGCTCTGAGCTATGACCCTAAGTGAGGGAGGCTCGTTTGGCTGAGATGCCACAGTGATGTGCGAGGTCGGCTGGAGCCGCAAGGTGAAGGGCTCTAGGGAAAACTGTATTTTATTCTAGAGGGAATAGGGAGCCAGCGCAGGTTCTCGAGCGAGGAGGGGGCATGACGACCAGGTCTGGCAATGCATCTGCGCTCCGAGCCTGCAAGGCACCCCCAAGGTGCTCCCCCGGGTTTCCGCCACTCCATCCTCCACCCATCGGGAGCAGTCTGTAGGCTCCCCAAAACAACCACCACCCTGACAACGGGAGGTGCGGGGGAACGGAGGGAAATTCCACGACACATTTCCGCGGAAAACTCGGGTTACGGGGCTTCCCCGGGCCGGACTGGCCTGGAGAGTCCCCCCCAGCTCCCCTGCCGGCCCCGAAGGGCAGCCGTGGGCAGAGCCCGCGCGCAGCAGCCGCAGCAGCAGCCCAGAGACAAAGGCGCATATGCTTCGACCCCACCGCGGCGCGGGCCCCGCGGCATCGCCGCTTTAAGCCGCAGCTCCTGCGGCGGTGGGGGAGGAGGGAGGAGCCCGGCTACGCGAGGACGTCACGGCACCGCCCCCCAACCCCCGCCTCCTCGCTATATAAGGCGCTCGGCGGCGCCGGCGCTCAGAAGCCTACAATCGACGGGGTCTCGTTCTCGGGGCAGGCTAGCGGCGTCTGCGCTTGCGCAATGTCCCGGCCCTTCTGTCCGCGGCGCTGAGCCAGCCGGGACGGACATGCGCGGGACGGAGGTTGGCGGCCGTGCGGCGGCGGCGGCGGCGGCGGCGGCGGCGGTGGCCGCCGCGGCTCCGCTGAGGTGAGGGGGCCCTCGAGCTGAAGTCGGGGCTGGAGGGCGGCGGCGGCGGCGGCGCTGCGAGGGCGGCCCCGCTTCTCAGCCCCGGGAAGGAGGAGGGACGCGGGGCCTGGCGGCGGTGACTTCCCTCCAGATGTGCGGGGGGGGTCCTCCATCCAGATGTGCGAGATGAAAGAGGCGCGGGGCCCCTCCCGCGCTGGGGGCAGGGGCGCGGGCGCGGGGCGCGTGGGGGAGCCGGCGCCGCCGAGGCTGCGGAGCCCGGTGCGCCTTCCCCGGCCGGCTCTCCTTTCATTCCATTGACTATTGTTCTCGTGCAGCCCGTGCAGCCTTGCACTGCCCTGCACCGGCACACCCCGACCCCGCGGCTGCCCGAGGTGGGGGAGCGACCCCGGGGGCCGCGCAGCCCAGCCCCCGCTCGCTTTACCGGCGGGGAATCGGAGGACCCCCCGAACCCCCTGACCGCGCTCCTTCCTCTGCACCAGCCCGGAGGTGGTGCGTGATGGGAGACAGGAATACAGCAAATCCTGTCTCCTGCCTTCTTTAGGTCTCCTCCGTCAGTGATTAGCGGGCTGAGGGTTCTGGTCGGGGTATTTTTTTCCTTTTGAGTCAGAACTGTTTTATTTATAGCATTAGACACTGTTAAAATGCCTTATAGCCCATAAATCCTACCTTAAAAGCTTTGGTGGGAGGCTGCTAGGAGGCATTTGGTAATTGCCTGCGCATGATTGCTCCTGATCGGATTCGAGATCAGCTTCAGGAATCTCTGCTCACGTTTCCTGTACTTAGGAGTCTGTGATTTTTTTTTTTTTACCCTGATGGTACATTCTATACTATTTTAGTGTCTCTGTTTCATTCTTTTCTGTAGAGGTGCCTAACTGTTTCCCTGGCCTTGTGATTCAAAAGGAATAGAGTTAGGGAGCTCTTACAAGGTGGACGATTAATTTATCTGTCGATTGTGTATTTGCGGTGTTTATATAGAAAACAATGTCTTGAGGTCCATAGCTCTGTACAAATTAAACGACTACTATGATTGGTGCTTGCTAAGTCTTTATTAGTATTTCATCATTGCTTGAAAGAAACAAGTCTCTTACTTGATAACATATGAATAGATTGTTAGTCATAAACTTGAGTGTAGTCAGAAAAGAGACTGTAGCTTTAAAGGAGGTGTGTTGGTGACTTTAGGTACACCTGTAACACAGGTAGGGCAGGACTGGTTTCTAGGCAACTGTCAGGGGTGAAGAAAGGTGAGGTTAAAATTCTTTTTTTTTTCTTCTCTCTCACTTCAGGAGAGCAAGTAACTAGTTAGCTTTAAGTTTTGGTAATTCTGCCATAAGAAAGTAGTCAGCATAAGTATTTTTGTAGTCTGGAAGCCCTCATCCAACCAAACTCGTTGGTACTTTTCTTTTATTGCCTTTCTGTTTACATTTCTGTGATAATGCAATTTTAGGTAGAAATTACTCTTAAGCAGGACGTGCACGTTGCCCTCCCTGAAGCTAGAATGCCATTTTTCAGCTACAACTACCAGATCTGGCAGGAGACCAAAGCCAGAGGATCTGGCTGAGTTTAACATGCCGACTCTCGTTTGGTTACCAGTGTGCTACTAACCCAAGATCATTCCTAGATAATAGCAAATTTGAACACAAACGAATGCAGCCTTTATCATGTGTCTTTGACATTAGTATTCAGTACCCATCATTCAGCTCAATTCATGCATGCATTTATTTTTAATTGTGTCCAAGAGGAAGGGATTGGAGGTGTTGGACCAACAAATTATATAATTTATCAGATCTTCTGGATGGTAAACTCCCCGAGGCCCAGGACTATGTCTTGGTCTTTTGAGTCCTGCACAGTGCCCTCAAAGTAGAAACTTAATATTTTTTTTAATAAAATTGTCCATGAGACAAGCCCTAGTACAGTCTCAGAAGAGAAAGGGAGGGTACCTGACTGACCCCAAGACAAATACATATCCGTTTTTGATGAGCTAGTCTTAAGAGATTTCTGACCCTTCTTCAGTGTTTGAACAGGGTAGGTAAAAATGACTGGCTTTGGCCAGCATGGTTTCTGATCACAGAAAAGTATGGATTACTTGAATGAAAGCAAGTCATACCATAGAAAACTTTTGTCTCAACACTGGTGACTTTTGTGTGAAAATGCTATTATTATTTCAGAGAAGTTAAACTGGGCTGGTGCTTCCTTTCAGCTTTAAAGGTGAAATTAACATGCTTGAAATGGACTTGATTGTCTGCATGCTGGCAGGTTGCTTTAGAGGGTGAACCTGAACAGAGGGGTGGAAAGGTGGTGCCAAGGGTAATTCCAGGAATTGGAATGTCATCAGCTTAGTATCTACACCAAGGAAACAACACTTCTGTTAATCCAAATCATTTGGAAGGATGCTCCCCGGTCGGAATTAGTCGAACACACTTCGGCAGGGAGGTTTGGCAGGCTTTCACAAAAGCTAATGAATGACTGACTCCCTACATAAACACAGTCTCCTTGTGTTCTTCTGGCATTATTCACATAACATAAATATAGGCTTTTAGCAGCAGGTCAAACAGGTGACTTCAGGGTCCTGAATGTAAGTTATTGGCCTAGTCAGATTGGACCTAGAGGCATTATGAAACAGTGGGAAGTATGCTGGATTGGGACAGAGGACCTGGGTTTGAATCCCAGTTCTGCCTTAGTTTCCTTGTCTTTAAAATGTCTGGGTTGAACTCTGTGGCCAGCTCTAGATCTATGATCCTGTGATTACAGGGGGAAATCTAAATATGGGCAGCATAGCAGATTTCAAGAGGAAAGAGTACAAAAAGAAAGATTAAGATTTGGGGGCAGTCATAACTGAAATAGCTCTAGTGGTATGGATTAGAGTGAAAACAGGTTAGTAAAGTTTGAGGTTGGGGTTTTTTTGTTTGTTTTTGGTCATGGTCAGTTTTTGTTGTCATCATTTCTCATGGATTTTGGCCAGAGGACCACAAAGCTGATCTAAATCAGAGGGGTTGAATTTGGTATCAGTGGAGAGATGCCATGGAGCAAGTAAGATATAGAGCAAAATTCATGTAGAAATAGAACTTAGGAACAATAGTCACAGAAAGGGTTTTATTATGTCTTCAGCATGTCAGTCTGAAGGAAAGAGAAGGGAAGAAATGTTTATATAGTACCTGCCATGTGCCAGGCACTGTGCTGAGCACTGTACAATTATCTGGTTTGATCCTCACAACCACCCTGGGAAGGGGGTGCTGTTATCCTCATTTTACAGATGAGGAAACTGAGGCAAACAGGGGGAAGTGACTTGCCCAGGATCACACAGCTAGTAAGGGTCTGAGGCTAGATTTGAACTTGGGTCTTCCTGACTTGGGGCAGCCAGATGGCACAGTGGAAGAGCCTCCAGTATCTTTCCGAGGAAAACCCCAAAGAGTCAGACACAACTGAAATGACCAGACAACAGCTTCCTTACTCCAGCCCCAATACTCAGTTCTCTGCCCTCTCAATGTATTGGTTACATCACAGATCATTCCAAACAGATTTGTCTCCTTGCTTTCTAAGAGCTTAGGGTCTGAAACAAACATTACTGTGGGACTGAATGCTTCTACATTGTTCGAGGGTCTCAGCCAGTCATCAAGTAACCTTCCTCTAACTCCCTTTCACCATCTACAAGAAGAGCGTTATAAGGATAAATGATGACCCAGATCCTTAGAAGAAAGAAGGTACTTTTTATAAACATAAGGCCTGCATTGCAGTGGAAAAAACACGGCCTGGAGAGGCAGGAAAGCTGGATTTGGTAGCTATTCTGCTACCACCTGGGGTGTTTGTGAATGTCAAATGAAAAAAATGCAGCTGGCCTTGGTTTGGGCACCTTCTTCTTCTTTGGATTTTGGTCTTTGGAGGTTTTACTGAAGTAAATTATGAGAAGTCAAGCAGATTTCTGGCTCCCTTGTAGGGCTGGTGGCTCTAATAACTTTGGGGGGGGGGGTCCATGGAACAGAGGAAATCTAAACCCCTTCCCATTTGTGGGTTTCTACTAGGCCTTGCAGTTTGTTTGTCTAACACTTTCACACTGACAGTTCTAGAACATGGAGCATGCCAGGGCACCTATTAAATACCATTAGTCCAAAGCTGCTGGAGTGGAATGGCTTGGTATGAGAGCTCTACTAAGTGGTCTTGCCCTGCAGTGACCTTCACATCCACAGGTCACTAAATTCTTTTGCCATAAAAATGTGTGCAGAGGAAATTATCTCACACACACACACACACTCACACTGCTTTAGACTGTGCAGTGCTACACTTGATTTAGATCAGTGTGAACACGTGTTAGCATTTCTTTGAACTTTATGCACTTAGATGCATCTTCTAAAATCACTTTGGTAGTGGGAGAAGTCCAAAGACGAACAGTTGTCAGTTTTTAAAATTTCCATTTCTCCCCTGTGACTGTAAGCTGAATTGAATCTATAAAGCATGGCATGGTAGAGAGAGGGCTGGCCTTGGAGACAGGAAGACCAAGATTCAGATGCCAGCTGAGTGGCCCTGGCCCAGGGGACAGTCATGCCATGGATGGACAAAATTACAACCTATCTAGCACATGCCTGCCCATGGGGAGGGGGCGTCGGGGGTCTAATCCTTCCACAGATTTGGCCCGATGTGTTTTCCTTAACTCATCAGGAGCTTTATATCCGTTTTCTCCACCATGGGGTGGGCAACAGTAGATCACGCAGACAGTCTGAGCAGGCATCCGTTGCTCTCCCTAATGACTATACTAGCTCATTCTTTTTTTTTCTCTTGGCTTTTTTTTTTGGCGGGGGGATTGTATCATACTCAGTTTCAGATATTTGCCTCTCTCCTCCCCCAGTGATCCATCATCCCATGAAAGCCATCGGGCAAAGCTAGCCGGCACATCACTGGTCACACAGGTCTCCAATATCCTGCACCCATGTCCACGTACTTCCTTGCTTGCACTGTGTTGATTGGCCCTTGCTCATGGCACAGGCACCTTGCCTTTGCCCTTTGGGGGCACTCTCAATTCCTGCTTCATCAGAGACTCTAGTATTCCATGACTTGCAGCCAGACTTATGGCCTCACCGGAAGAATACTGGTGGTAGAAAGGTGAGCCTTCGTCTCAGGGCGAAGCTTGGGGTCCTTCAAAAGGACTTGGCAGAACGTAGATCCACACTGTGCAGTAGAGTTAGAATGAAATCCTTTGGGTACGCCCTGGGTTCAGGGTGAGCCTGGCTTGTGCCAAGTGCCCCAGATGGAAGGACTTTGATACATCCGGCAGAACTGGAGAAGAACCATGTTTGAAGTTCTTTTAATTAAAGTGTAGATTTGGCATGTAAGGAGATCCTTTTTAGTGGATGCAGAAACCAAAACCTTCTGACCATACTAAAGCTCGAGGGACCAAGAGAAATTAAGCACATTCCAAGTGTTGCTCAAGTCAGTTTTGTATTGCTAAGTTAAAAATCCTTTTTTTTTGCCATTAAAGTTGTGCCTTATGTTGCAGAAATAGTTTTCTTATGAGTTCTTGCCATCCTTTCCTCTCTCTCTCTCTTTCTCCCTCTCTCTTTCTTTCTCCCTCCCTCCCCCTCTCTCCTTCTCTTTCTCTCTTTTCTCTCTCTCACACTAGTGGGTTTCAGTGACTTGCCCAGGGTCACACAGCTAGTAAGTGTCAGAGGCTGGACTTGAACTTAGATCCTTCTGAATCCAGGGCAGCTGCTCTATCCACTGCACACCTATCTGCTCCCATCCTTTCTTCTCAGTAAATGTAAAGTCTCTTTTCAGAGGACCAGCTCTCCGGCGACTTTAAATTCCAAAGAGTACAATCACTGGTAGGTCTTAACGAAGATTGAAGGGTCTTGCAGAGCTCAGATAACGAGCCCCTTGCCTCCCCTTCCTTCCACTCCAAGGACCTTTTACAAAACTGCAAAGCAGAGGAGTCCAGGAATCTGCTTTGGTATTCATAGCTAAGAAATCACAGAACCTAGAATAGCAGTTGAGTGGTTTTGTATCAGTAATCGATAAATGAAATTAAAATTAAGGTTAAATAATCAATGTCTTGGCAATGGGTGAGAGATTGATTGGTAAATCTGTAACATACTGGTATAATCTATAAGATAATTCCAAAGAATTTCTCATGTTAACATGCAGGTCCATCCCCATTGGGTCATTCATAACAGCCCATGCCCTTTCCTGCACCTGTTCATTTTATGCTGACTTACTTTAAGGGGCCACTGTGTACAAAATACTGTGCTAGACTGGAGCTGGATAAGATAAAAATGATAAAGCCCAGTCCCCTGCCCACAAGGAGTTTACAATCTAGTGATTAAATAGGTTTTAAAAGGCCTCTCTGCTGTGAATAAAAGGAAAGCTAATGCAGCAGCCAGATCTCATTCTGTATTTCTGTTCTTTGGAAGTCCAGTCATTTGGCTGGCCTAACGTATGGGTAGAGTGACTACAGAGGGCTATAGAATGTAAAACTATTACCTAATGGTTTGATTAGGGTGGTCAAACTGAGGGATTTTGGGGTTTGTTTTTTTTTCTTGAAGAAAAAAATCTAATAATATAATAGTCACCATTCATATGGTACTTTGAAGTTTTCCAAACTCTTTGTATGTATTCTTCTTTAAGCTTTAACAGTTTTGTGAGGTGTGGGTACTCAGGTGTTATTTATCCCCCTGTTACAGATGAAGATGCAAGCTAGAGAAGTTAAGTAACTTCTTCATCCATAGATGTGCTAGTTAGTGACAGATTTCAACCCAAGTCTTCCTGACCAACACTGAATCTAGAACACTTCTCCAAACAAAGTGCCTCTAAATTTCCAAGTTTAAATCTCTCAGAATGATCACAGAAACCTTGATTTGATGGTTAACAGCATCAGACTTAGGATTTTAGGTTTTGCTTAATTCTGCTTCTAAGTGCTTGCACTGATGCAGCCTCTTGTCCTAGGTTTGGCCTTCTTTCTTTGCCTCATTTTTTTCCATCTGTAAACTTGGGACAGCACTGTACAGTAACCCTTCAAAACCTGAAGAAAAGTAGCTTCATGACTGCACAAGTGTAAATTATCACAAGTTCAGACTTCCTGATCTTTGTACCACCATCAGATGTAAAGATTATTGTGTATTTTAGGCATTTGTGATTTCATCTGTCTGGGTCAAGAGTCGGGAACCTGCAGCCTCGAGGCCCCGGGTGGTCCCTGAAGGGCTGAACTTCGAGGACTTAGAGGGCCACATGGGGCCTTCAGGCGGAAAGATCCCCACCCAGGATCTGGGTGCTTCTTGCTTGGACAGATCCAGATTCCTGTAGGCCTTCCTGAGATGGCCTTCACGAGTTGCTGTGGAGCCTAAAGAATTTTGCTGAGGCTGATCCTTGACTCATAGATGTGCTTGCTGCCCATCACCGGTCTTCTTAAAACCTTCCAGCCAGAAGGTGGGCTTCCCTGGCAAATCTTCCACCCCAGGGTACAGCATCGGAAGACTGGGCTTTAAATCCTGTATAATGCAGACAGACTGAGGCATTTCAAGCTGACTATTGTGGAGGAGACTTCTTCAGTGACTTAGCTATTCCATGTATTGTTCCCTCAGTGGTCCTAGTAGTAGCCTCCTTGAAACCAAGGTTCTTAACCCTTTTTGTGCTCTGGACCCCTTGGGCAGTGTCTGGGGAGGCCTGTAGATCCTTCTTAGAATCGTTTTTAAATACATTGAGTAAAATACAGAGGATTTCAAAGGAAACCAATTACTTGGAAATACAGTTGTCAAAATATTTTTAAAAACCAAGTTTATGGACTCCAGGTTAAAAACCCTTATATTAAAAGAAAATCTCAATAGGAGCCTAAAGTCAGAGCTTTTGATTTCAGTAAGCCAAGTTCTGATTAGAACAGATGTGGTATGGTCAAAGAGCCCTCGTTTGGGCGTCAGACCAGCTCTTGAGTCCTGACTGTAGCTCACTAGCCAGTGTGACCATCAGCATGTCCTAACCCCCCTGAGCCTCAGTCTCTTCATCTGCAGAATGAGAAGCGTAATCGCTCTACCTACGTTACTTGGATATTACGAAGGAAATGTTTTACAAATTGTAGGTATTGAGTATCATTTCTTAGATAAAAAAACCCCTAAACTCTTGAACTGTACCGAGAGGCCTTCAATCCAGTAATAGTTGTTTTTAGAGGTCAAATATGAATCACGAGTACTGGTCATGTCTGGGGTCTCCTAAAATTGAGCCTCTTAGGGTCAGAAACCGTGGAATTTGTCGTGTCCAAAGCCACTTCAGTTCTTTCCTATAGGAGCTCCTTCCATTCTCCAAGGTGTAGCCGTGATACTTTAAGTATGGTATGTAATCTCATAGCTAGGGAAGTAGTTTTTGTAGAGAAATGTTTGAAAAGTCTGAGGAGACCATTTTTCACTCTGAATAAACAGAAATCAGGTTCTAAAACCAGATTGAAAAAAGGAAATTACGTCACACTTTCAAATAAGGAAGCACCAAGCAGAAGTGGGTGAGTTGTAGGACAAAAATGTGCCCCTCCCCCTCCCAATTGCTTCTGAGATTCATTAATGAGATCAGGTGGCCAGGTGAGCAAATCTAGGTTAATGTCTTAAAGTAATGTCAGTTCCTTCTTCACTAAGGGCTTTTCTAAACACTATAAACTTAAAACTAGATCCTTCTCAAGTGGGTACATAGTATTAGGCTTAAGTTTGTTGTTGTTTTTCTAATGTAAAATTACTTGAAGGGGACAGCTCGATATAATGAAGAGAACATTGTATTTAGAGCCAGAATAAGTGGGACTGGATCCCTGCTCTGCTACTTACTACAGTCCCTTACAGAAGCCAGACTTCACTTTCCTCATCTGTGAAATGGGAGACTGATTAGATCAGCACCGGGCAGTCTTCCAGGGCAGTCTTCCAGCTCAAGATCGGAAGTTAAAAATCCATGGATTTTGACCCCCGACTCCCTCTCCTGCCTTGGGGTAGGGGTCATTCTACCTCTTTCTCGACCTCTCCTTTGCTAATAGTCTTACTCCAAGAATACACACCGTCTACCACCTTTGTCAATTGAAACTTCTTCCTTAGCATATCTTAATTTTGGAAATGACTTGATTTTTACATGATTTTCATTTCTCTCTCTATTCCTTACCCATCTTTGGCCTCAGGGCCACCCCCATAACCAAGAACGGCAGGTAGACCACAAGCCAGGTTCCCCAGAACTACACTGTAGCCTTTCCCCCCCTTTTTCCCTTGTGGGAATTGTTTTTCCTAGATCTGCTTGCTTCCCTTTGTATCTGTTCCAGTAGGTCTTCCCAGGCTTCTTCATTCATGCCGTTCATTGTTTCTTACAGCACAGATTCCATTGCTTTCATGAACTTGGATTTGTAGCTACTCCCCAGATGCTGGCCTGGGCCTTCCAACCTGAGGGCCCTTGAGCTGACCCCTCCCTGAAGCTTTCTCCTGCGGTATCCCTGGTGGAAGAGAATACTTGGATTTCCCCTGGGCACTAATCCCCTCATTTGCATTGCAGTTTTGAGTCTCCACAGCCTACAGATTAGATTGTAAACTTCTTTAAAGCCGGGGTGGTATTTTATTCATCTTTGTTTCAATCCCCCATGTTTAGCTACATCTTTTGCCTATCCTAGTGGCTTAATAGATGTTTGAATTGATAAAATGAAGGCCCTTTGTAAATTGTAAAGCATTCATAGTAATTCCTTTTACATTTATCATTACTAGGAAGCAAAAGATTAGGGAAGCCTGAAATTCATTTAGCCGGAAATGACCTTTGTAGTACCTTCTAATTTCTCCAAATAAACTAGGATGTAGCACTGGAAATGGTAGATTCTAAGCCAGGGTTGCCTCTTTAGGTCATTGTATTTTGACTCAGTCTACAAAAATATTCCATTTTAGAATCTGGAAAATCACCTCAAATATAGAATTAGTAGAATTAGCAGGATAACACTCAAATTCAACACTCCCTGGAATTGCTGCTCAGCCTTATCTTTTCTGATGCCAGTCATTAACATCAATTTAAAACCAGTCCTTTTCCATCCAGACCTTCTCTGGGTTCCATCAACATGTGGGTCTAAACCGGTGAGCCTTAGTCTAGTAATTATTTTTAAAAGAGGCAAGAATGGGAAGCACATTTTCTTTTAATTTGGCCGTAATTATATGGCGCTTTCTCGTGTAGGCCTTTTTGATCATGTGATGATGGCAGAGTATGGTGTGGTGGAAGCGGCTCCGGGCTTGGCCGTGGTGCCATCAGATGCCTGTGTATGACCAGGGGTGAGGCCCTTGACCTCTCAGGAGCCCCTTTCAGCTGCCTATGAATTACAATACTGAGACAGCATGACCTCGGGATCTGCTGGGTTTTTGACTGCTGCTTGGTAAATTAGTTTTTGTGGCCTGGATTATTTGGACCTGGGCCTAGATTGTGCTGCCCAGCGCTTCTTAATCTAATCGTATTTTTGTCATTTCATAGCAGTAGAAAAGGTACACCTTGTATTTTCAGGTGTTAATTTCTCTGCAGAGATTTTTTTTTTCTTAATAATCTTTGCTTTCCAATGAATTCTAAACCAGAACTGAATTTGAAACGGAACCATTCAGGAGCCCACTTTGGTGAATATTAATTAGACAAACTGAGGTCGGTTCTTTACTAAACTCGAGGTTTCACCTTGTTGATGTTGAACATTAGAATATAAAATTTAGTGGGAGGGGTGGTGGCTCATCTTCCTTAAGGTTTCCTGGCTGGCGTAGGGGAAAGAGCGCTCACTGCTGGGAAGACTTGAATTTGCATCCCAGACCTCCTCCTGAGCGACCTGGAAGTCCCTTAACTTCCCTGAGCCTTGGGGTCTGCGCCTGTCAAACAAGGGCTTTGGATCAGCTGGTCTCTGAGATCTTATCCATCTGTTTCATGCTATGATATATTTATTCAGTTTCTCCTACATGCTAGGTGCCGTAGAGAGATTTTTTTTTTTAACGTGAGGTATGGCCCTGACCCTGGGGAGCTTATAATCTACGATGAACACAAATTAAATTGTTTGTTTCTTCACATGTGGCACATTGCCCTTTTGAATCCACAATCCAAGGCTATTTTCCATTTGGGGAGAACATGCAATGATATTGCCTTCCTCACGTCTGCCATTCAAGCAAGTAGGAAGTTCGGACAGTTTCATAACACGGCCCATTCACAATTCCCCATTGAAATTTAGAGGCAGGTCAACCTTCTATGAATACACAAAGGCACTATTGTGGTTAGGAAGGAGCTGGCTCAGTGAATACAATTCTTTTATATATATAAAAAAATTTTTCCTTCAGAAAGCTAACAAGTAGGTGATGGAAACAATGATTGAAAAATAACTTTTCCTAGAATGTGTAAATAGTTTTAAGTGTCCATTGAAATGTAAGCCTAAAATTCCAAGGCAGTTTCAGAACAGGGAATAGTTACACAATCATTCTGTTGAAAGCTAAGATTTAGATGGCACGGAGGCTGACCCAGTAATTACGAGGAGTGCTTGTTGGCGGCCATACAGGTGGGGGTTGGGCCTCCTCCAATGGCCTGGGGCTTTTTCCTGTAATCTGAATGAGTGATCTTCATACGGGTGCTTTCAAACTACTTAAATACCATATTCTCCTTCCTATCTTGCCTTTCATTTTTATATTACCACAGATACTTTCCCTATGGTCTCACCAGTGCTTGTAGTATGCTTAGAAAAACCAGCATATGTCTACTTAGGACCAGTGTGCTGACAGCTGGTCTGAAGACAGGCAAACTAGTCCCCCTCCCCCCTTTCTCCAGCCTCATTTGACTCAAGAAATAGTAAATGAAGAGAAAACACATTTGCTCAGGATCCACAAGCAAGTATTAATACACATACCTAGGCCAGCTGAATTCCGGGGTAGTTTTACTTTAAACAAGTGGTATTTGTTGGGCACTGAAATGGGGGAGGAAATACAGGCCTCATTCTGAAATGGGTCTCCAGCATGCCGCTCAGATTATTACCTTGTATAGCAGTGAGCTCACAGGAATCTGGCTTTGGAAGAGGAACGCTGATGTTGCATCGTGGTCTTGTGTTTAAAGAGAGCGAGACGCTCTTTGCTAGGTCATCACTGATTTCTTTTGACCTGTTCCAGTCTGTGACCCATAGAACGCCAATACACGTGCAGTCTTTCTGACATGAAATAAGCATGTGAGAGCATTTTTAAGGCCTTTAGGTGAAATAATTAGATGTTAGGTGCTCAGTAAAGTTTGTGCTTGATAATGAGATGGACGTTAGGTTTCTTCCCGAAGGGATAATCCACCTTCCAGGTAACTGGGGAACTTTGAACAAATGACTTGGGGAGTGGGGAGCCATGGGAGGATAGGGCAAATTTGAAAGGGCTGAGTGGGACCCCAGAGTTAGTAAAGGGGCAGCCTTAAGTTTGGAACCCCCTGGATTAGGCAAAATTTACTTACATCCTGTGTAACTCATGCCTTAGAGCTAGGCAAGGCCTGAATTCTCCAGCATTCCACCAAGGAGAATGTGGAGAATGTACTTTTACATCTGTGTGCTTTTATTTTTTAAAGTGGGGGAGGGAAGCAAGGAGTAGGTCACAGAATAGTATAGCTCTTCTAAAGCCAGTAAACCTGCAGAACTTGATTTTCACAGGATCCTGGAAATGAGACGGTCTGCAGAAATAGCCACTGGTGTCTTAAGGAAAGGGCCAGCTGGGTGACACAGTGCATAGAGCCCCAGGCCTGGAGTCGGGAAAGCTCTTCTTTCTGAGTTTAAATCCAGCCTCAGACGCTTACTAGCTGTGTGTGAGCCTGGGCAAGCCACTTCATCCTGTTTGCCTCAGTTTCCTCATCTGTAAAATGAGCTGGAGAAGCAAATGGCAAACTGCTCCAGTATCTTTGCCAAGAAAACCCCAAGTGGGTTCATGGAGAGTCAGACCTAACTGAACAACAGCAGTCTTAAGTAAGGAAATCCCTGGATAGCTTACCTCTCTCCCTGTCCCATGGCCCAAACAAATATTGAGTCAAAACCAGTGCTCTTGTATAGGTTGCCCTGGTGCCATGCCTTGTAATCAGTCATATGTCTTTAATTCAGACTTTAAGTCTTAGTGATAGATCTGTGCTGGAGAGGAGTTTCAGGAGCCAGGGAGTTCAGCGCAACAGGGGGGAAGCTGAGGGCCACAAAGGTTGTGGGACTTGCACAGGGTCACGCAGCTACAAGTGTTGGGGCATCTGGATGAAGGCCCTGCTGACCAGTGCCCGTCTTGATGATGTTGAGGTGAAAGACTTTTTCCAGAGGGCCTTTCCCTGGAGGGGAGGAGAAGGGCAGGATGGACTGGAAGGAAAAAGTCCATCAGCAGAGGGGGGCTGATCTACCAGGTCTGCTTTTGTTGGCACCACCTCCCTTCCCCTGTTTCTCTCCCCCTCTGCTGAAATATTTCAAGCCTCCGCCTGGGGTCTACCAACATGGTCTTTACTACCCCTCACTCCAGTAACTTTGATTGTGACGTCAGTCCTGAGGAGTACTTCTCATCTGGGATTTCTTGGGCATTTAGCTAATCACTCTGTCCCTGAATGAATAAATATTTTCCCCTGAAAAATTCAGAAGCCCCATAAACAGGCGCTATTTCAATGGGGATTGCTTCGTTTCTGCTATTCCTTTCCTCACTTCTCTTTCTTCTCCAAGGGAATGAAAGCTGCTGGCTGACTGAAGACCCCTGAGGTGCAAAAGCGTCGGCATTGAGAGTAAGGCACGATGTCATCAGCAGGAGTTGCTGCTCAGGAAATCAGAGTCCCATTAAAGACTGGATTTCTGCGGAATGGCCAAGCCATGGGAAGCCTGAAGACCTGTTGGGGAAGCCGCAAAGGGTTTGAGAAGTAAGTAAGTGGGGAGAGAGCTCCCTCCTAATCTGCCTTGTACCTGCAAGGCCTGCCTGATCTGAGCTCCACCTTGGCATTGTTTTGTTTAAAAGAGACATGAGTGCTCCAACTGCTTTTTTGTGACTAATTGAGACATGTTTTTCTTTTTAGCAACTTTTTAAATATTGACCCAATAACCATGGCCTACAACCTGAATTCTACCACCCAGCAGCACCTGACAACCTTTGGTATGTATCTCTCCTGATAGTTGGAGTCAAGTGGAATTAAGCATTTGGGGGTGGGGGTGAGGAGTGTTTTGTCCTGTGGCCTCATGTAAAAAAAATGAGGAAGTCTGAAACATTTGAAACAGTCGTCTGACCTCTAGTGGCAACAGCTGGGTGGAAATAGAGATGGCTTTTTCCCTTAAGAAATGAGGAAAATATTTATTAAACGCTCACTACAGATCACCAGGGGGAAGAATTAGAAGTCAAGACGATCCTTGATCTCCCAGGAGCTCACATTCCAGTTAAGGGGACCCACCATCTTGGGCAGGCTGCAGCCACTGATTTTATTAACCTGAGTCTGAAGCGTGGGCTTATTAGAGTCAGGAATTCAGTTCCAATCCCAGCGATGATGCTGCCCTACCTGGAAGAAGCCTGGATGAGCTTCCTTATCTCTCCCATGGGAACGGTGCTGGCCTGAGTCACCGCCATGTTTGAGAGCTAAAGATTCAGGAGGGTTAAGTCTGTTCTGCCAGTAAGAGATGGGTATAGAGTCCACTTAGTGTGAACATCCTGGTCTGCAGATTTTGTCAAGAGCTGCTTATCGGGCCAAGCCCAGGGATCCCTGTCATAGTCCTTAGGCTGGAGCGGCCAAGTCCTCTCCTTATCTCCCTCATGCCCCGCGTGCCTTGTGCTGTCACCCGCCTGAAATGGCGAGGCGGTGCTGTGTGGTGTTCATATAAATTATATGCTGCTCATCTTCTGCGAATTGTGCACACGTCACACCGTTTGCCTGAGATGTGTGGGTGTGCACTGTGCTCATGTCCAAAAGGAGATAGAGAAGATAATTTGTTCTTTGAACCAGTTCATGCACATGAACAATCTTCTGTTCTCTAATTACACCCATCGTTGACTGAGTGTTCTCAGGGTTACACCAGGAAAGTATTTCACTAATAGAGGTGTTTGGTTAGGCAGAGAGCTACCCAAGGTGGAGATAGCTGAGGCTCCACCACACACAGTGGGAAAACGAGATCTCGTATTAACGTCTCCTGTTTATTCTAGGGCACATTTCAAAACCTGTCCCAGTGAATGGCCATTGCTTCGCCGAAAACTGTTTCCGGACTCCCTCTCAGATGAAGTCGGGCTTGCCGCCTCTCATTATTTCCCCCAGTGAACACTTTGGAAAGAGTGAAGAGGACCATGTTGCGTGTGGTGTTAAGAAACTCTCTGTGAATGGGGTCTGTGCTGCTTCCAGGAGTCCCCCTCTCACACCCGTAAAAAACGGGCCTTCCCTATTCTCCTCGGTGACTTCTGGGGAGCGGGGTTCCAGGCCCCTTCCCCCCCTGCCTATCTCTGAGGACTTTTCTCCAGATGACACAGACTGTGAGGTGGAATTTATAACGAGCTCAGACACAGACTTCCTCTTAGAAGACTGTTCGCTTTCTGTCTTTAAGTACGGGGTTCCAGGCAGACGAAGCTTCCGTGGGTGTGGGCAGATCAATTACGCATATTTTGATGCCCCAGCTATAGAAGATGGGAGGCCGACATCTGACCAAAACGAAAATGTACAAAACTCAACCCCTCTTCTTCAGCAGTCCCACCGGAAGTTACGAAGGTCCCATTCAGGACCGGCTGGATCCTTTAACAAGCCAGCTCCAAGGCTGGCCAGCCACTTACATCGTGCTTCTCCTAATTCAGATGAAGATAAACCCGAGGTCCCCCCCAGGGTTCCCATACCTCCCAGGCCAGTTAAGCCAGATTACAGAAGGTGGTCAGCAGAAGTTACTTCCAGCACATACAGTGACGAAGACAGGCCTCCCAAAGTGCCTCCGAGAGAACCTTTATCACGGAGTAACTCCCGGACGCCGAGTCCTAAAAGCCTCCCGTCTTACCTCAATGGGGTCATGCCCCCTACACAGAGCTTTGCCCCCGATCCCAAATACGTCAGCAGCAAAGCGTTGCAAAGACAGAACAGTGAAGGGTCTGCTAGCAAGGGTCCTTGCATCCTGCCCATCATTGAAAATGGAAAGAAGGTGAGTTCAACGCATTATTACCTACTACCTGAGAGGCCGCCGTATCTGGACAAATACGAGAAGTTCTTTAGGGAAACAGAAGAAACCAGTGCTGTGAGTGCCCCCGTTCAGCTGCCGTCCAGTGACTGCAGGACAGCTGCAGTGACCGAAAAGCTGGACTCCAGAGCGAAAATGGACCTTGAGGGCCAGGGGAAACGCAAGCATTTATCCTATGTGGTTTCTCCCTAGACTCTGGGAATATCATTCAGCAGTGGCACAGAGCGAGCGCAGTGAGCTCTCTGGGGCAAGCTTAGTGTTGGCGAGTCTGCCGAAGGTCTCGTGGCAAAGTAAACAGCTGAAGTCTCTGCCTTGAAGAGAAGGCGGTAAATCAACTGTAAGGTGTTGTTATGAGAATCCCTCAGTTTTCTTTTGGAGAAAAGTCTTTTTATTCAAGTCTGTATAATTTAAAGATGTGATGTTGGGGGGAGGGGGAACATATCTATATATCTATATATATCTATATATATATCTATATAGGAACTTGTGGTATAACCATAGTTACAGGTTAACCAGTTAGTTACTATCTTAGAGTAATATATATATATATTCAGAGTAATAAAAAAATTCAAGCTGGAGAAATCAGACTGTGCTGCCAGACTGAAAACTGAGCAAGTGAAAGGACAGTATTGTTTCATTCAGAACCACAGAAGGTTTTGTTTTAGTGGCACTGGGGGCTTTGACATTTGATTTCTTTTTCCTCTTTTGAGTTTGACTTCTCCACAAAAACCTGGGCCTACATTAGCAAGAAGCGTGAGCTGGGATGTACTATGCCCATTTCAAAAATCATCCGCAAAGTCTGATTGGCTTCTTTTGGGAAACATTATACTACCTGTATGTATCTCCCACACTTGGAAAAAATGAAGAAAGCAAAATGAGTAGGTAATGGTCACATAGAATTAGACTTCTTTTTTTTTTCTTCATTGTGCCTTCTAAGTTCTTTTTATCCACTAAAACAGCACGTTACAAAAAAAAAAAAAGCCAGTTTCTCTCCCCAAGGCAGAAAGATGCATTAGCCTCTCCCTGATGGAAAGGCACCAAGGTGTTCACACTGTCAATTAATGGCCAATAATGAAACAGTGATTAAGATCCAGACACTCTTCTCATTTTGGGGTGGGTGGGTTTTTGTTTTTGTTTTTTTTTGTTGTTGTTTTTTTTAAACTTCAGACTGTATTAATAACCAGAAGTACAACACAAGCTGGCCTTGTGTTGCTGGTTTCTATTCAGTATTTTCTGGAGGTGGTTTTGCTTTTTTAAGTGAAACGCTTCCACTGACCAACAGCACAGTACGTCTTAATGCAAGAGGTCGAATCATTCTCTTTTTCCACCCTTGACAGTAAAACCCCGAGCAAAAGGTCTGATTCACTGCTTCCGAGTCTGCACGTGTTGCTTGTGTTCGCCTTTCTCTCGTGCTTTCCGTGTATTTCTCCTCTCTGGAGAAGCACAGGAGGAAAGGTGCTCATGGTGTTCTCCTAACAGTAAAAACGAGCTGTTTACAGTTTAAAACTGCTGAATGATATTATTTGAGCTATTTAAAGCTTATTATATTTTAGTACAGACTAAATGAAGGTGAAAACATTCGATAGAAAATGCACTGATTTCTGCATCATGTGTACAGTATTGGACAAAGGATTTTATTCATTTTGTTGCATTATTTTGAATAATATGTCTTTTCATTTTAATAAAGTTATAATATTTATGACACCATTTGTCATGTTTCTTGCTTCTGGGTTATCTGAACTTTCTCATGTAAATTTTGATATATTTTTATGTCCTTGGGGTGACACTGGGAATGTATTCCCTTCTCAGATTAATGGGAAAGAACCTTGGAAGCTACTATGTTGGATTTCTCTTTGATAGTTAACCTGGTGTTGTCAGCAGACACAGCTAACTGGAAACGATTCCCATCTGTGTAAGCTGTTAACAAGGTGAATGTCCAGGAAGGTTTTCTCTAAAGCTTAACACCCAGCAAGGGTCTAAATTTAGTGCCAGGAAAATGGATTGTTACAGATCATTGGGAGATAAGATTTGTCTCTTATAAGGCAGGCACAGAGAAGGCTGATTAGGTCCTAAAACTTCAAAAGAACTTAGTCTGTTGCCCTTTATCCAGAATCACCTGGTACATTATAATATAGTCTTTTTACCTTCTGCAGTCATTGTCTGGTTCTCTCAGTGAAATCCTGCTACTCCCAGCACTTTTCTGTTTTCACTCATTTCTACTTTTAAGTGTAATGTAGGAAGAAACTTTCTCTTTATCCTCTTTATCCAGAGGTTCTTTGACCTGCATCTCTTATATCTATCCATCTTTCTCCTTTTAACCTTCTAAACTTCGTACTTTGGCCAAGATCACTGCCATGTATTCTGTTCCTTTCTTAAGAATTTCAAGGTAGCTTTTATTTGGATACTGACATTTTTTTTTCTTTTTGGTGAGGCAATTGGGGTTAAGTGACTTGCCTACGGTCACACAGTTAGTAGATACTAACATTTCTAAGATGTTGGACACAAATGTTGACAAATAGTGGTAACTGATTGGAAATGGTCAAAGTAGAATTAACAGGCGTTGATTCTGTCTGCCCAGACTAAATGTCAGCAACGGGAGAGAAAAAAAGTATTTGATACCAAAGTTACATGTAGATGTTAGCACTTATTAAGGGCCACATATGTGTTAGGTACTCAAGACCTGGTCTCTGCCCTCAAGAAGCTTACATCTAATGGGTGAAGACAATAATTAAGCTTTGTGGATTAATGAGACAGTGTTCTTTTAAGGATTTGGCATCCCCACCCCGTTGCTGCCCGAGGCTTCATGTCTCTGGGAAATGAGTCATGTGAAGAATGCAAACCAAAAGGCAAAGGGTAGATTGACAACCATCCCCACACCAGAGCATCGTGTTTGTAGGGGTGCTTGTCCCAATGTGGGCTCCGTGCCCTTCTTTCCACTGTTTCCCCATAAGAAGCTTGGCTGGAATGTTTTGTCCCCTCTGGTTTAGAAGTGTTTTTCCAAACACAACCATAAAATTTTCAAAAGGGTCTGTTTTGAGTTGTGTGTGGGTGGGCAGGGCGAGGGAGAGTGGGCAACCCATTTTTTAAATGTGTTTGTACTTGGGTAGTTCAAAGCTTTTCAGTTCCTAACTACTTTTGGGCAAAGTGAAATAACATGACTTGGGCATGTCTGAAGAAATCTGGTTGTTAAATAAAAGGGTGGGAACTTGCATGCCCATCTTTTTGTACCAGGCTTTGCTCTAATCTATAACGGCTGTGGGGCACCAAGATTCTGGCCTTCTTTCACCTTATCTATGCAAAGAACATTCACAACACTGCACATACCTGCAAAGAAATCTTTGCTAGTACAGACTCCGGGTGACTGCCATTCACTCATCAGTTTCCATATAGAAGCAGGCAGACTTTTCAAGGAAATGAGTTCATTGTAAAGACATGCCACTGGGTGCCAGACCTGGAGTTGGGAAGACCTGAGTTCAAATTCAGCCTCATGCACTTATTAGCTATGTGATCCTGCGCAAGTCAGTTTACCTCTGTAAAATGGATAATAATGCTACCTATCTCCCAGTGTTGTTGTGAAGGTCAAATGAGAATTATAAATTGCTTAGCACACATAGTCAGCACTGTATACATTTCAGTTATTATCTGTAAAATGAGGATCATACTACCCTTCCTACGGCGTTGTGAAGATCAAATAAGATAATTATAAATCGCCCTGCACATAGTAGGTGCTATGGAAAGTTAGCTCTTATTATGCTCCTCATAGCTCTTCTTCTAGACACCTTACTGGTGACCTCCCGAAAATAAACCTACCCAGGAGAGCAAATTTTGGAAAGCATGTGACTGCTGACAGAAAAACCTTAGTTCTTTTGTTAAGTAAGTTGGTTTCTCCTTAGGATTTTCTCCTACATCCCCCAGCCAAAAAATTAGATCTATGCTCGATTATATAATGAACTATTCAACAATAGAATGCCAATTCACTTAACTCTGGGCTATTATTTACAGGTGTGTCAGCCACCACCAAAAATTCAGATCTCGGAGCCCCCTACGTGTTATTGTGTCTAGTTAGGGAACAGCAGTGGAGCACAGAGGCATCTTCATCACATGCAGTATACACAGCTCTTCAGCTTGCCTTCCTTTGACTACGGGCAACTGGGTGCTGCTTCTGGAAGTCTGGGCTCTTTCCACACTGTCTCTAGAAAACCTAGGTCTTCCTTCCTCTGGGCATGCACGAGGAAGACACTTTCTGTATGTTTTGAATTCCTGACTGTCCCGAATGTTCTTGGGTGAACAGGTGTTCTTGTACATGCTGTCTCTGATTGGTAATTGATAAAAGAGTTCCAGGCCGCCCAGATGCTAAACTGATAGCACCTCCCATGGGTTAATGCCATGCAGTAGGCTCCAGGGGCAGCCCTGTAAGCTGCAGAGGGAACTGGGCTCAGCCACAGCACCTCCGTCAGACACATGATAAGACTTGTCAGTGTGCCACGTCATCCTCACACAAGGGCCTCTAATTACACGTCTGAATGTTTAGAAGAACTCGGGTGGCATGGACTCACATGGTCCAAGAACTGTAGACTGGCTCAGTTCTCATTACATATGCAAAGTTACCCCCAGGGGGATAAACAATTCTGAAGTCAAGTGAATCATTTTTATACAAATTATATCAAGTTACAAGAAAAGCATGACTCTTTATAACAGACCTATATTAAAAAAAAATTTTCCCAAGGTTCCACAATGGATTTCATGAAGTACAAGAAATATCTGCAAGTCTGGAGATGAGGCAAGTTGACAAGCATTTATTTAATACCGACTATGTGCTAAGCACTGGGGAGATGTGTGTTTGGATTTTCTTTTTTAAATCAGGTTTATTTTGCATTTTCTTATTTGTTATTTAGTTGTTTTCAGTCATTTCTGACTCTCTGTAACCCCACTTGGGGTCTTCTTGGTAAAGATACTGGAATGGTTTGTCATTTCCTTCTCCAGCTCATTTTATAAAAGAGGAAACTGAGGCAAATAGGGTTAAGGGACTTGCCCAGGGTCACACAGCTAGACTTGAACTCAGGTTTCCTAACTCCAGTCTTGCCTCGCTGCTCTGCAAAATGATGCTTACAACTATTTCAGCCTAATTTTGATTTAATAAGTGATGAGCCTAACCATGTGACAATTAACCTATTCCTGCTTACATTTCAATAGTTATTCATATTTTCTTAATGAAATGCTCCAATTTTTGACTCCTCTAAGTCTGTTCTAGACTGGAAAGCTAGCATGGTGTAAGAGTTAGAGAGGGCTGGCTTTGGAGCCAGGAAAACCTGCTTCTAACACAGACTGACTGTGTGACCTTAGGCCAGTCCCTTAACTTCTCAGTGGTCTGAACAACAGGCCAAGACGGTTTGCTGCCGACCTGCAACAAGAGAGGGAATTTCCTTACCTGGGAGTTCCGTTTCAATAAAATCACAGATCCAGTTTTAATTTATTCTCTTCCAAAAATGTTAACTTGCCATATATCCTCACAATTCAATAACCCCCCTTGGCTCCCTGTCACTTTCCGGATCAACAAAATCCTCTGTTTCGGCATTCAAAGCCCTTCATGGCCTAGCCACCTCCAGCCTTTCCAGGTTTCTCACACGTGACTCCCAGACACGAACTCTCCAGTCCGGTGACTGGCCTCCTGGCTACTCCACGAAACCTCTGTCTCTCGGGTCTGGGCATTTTCTCTGGCTCTCTCCCACACCTGGAACCATCTCTTTCCTTTCAAGTCCTAACTAAAATCCCACTTGCTACAGGAAACCTTCCCCGGCCCCTCTTAATTCTAGTGCCTTCCCTATGAAGGTCATCATTTCCTATTTACCCTGTCTATACTTTGTTAGTTATCGCTTCCCCCACTAGCCTGTGAGCTCCTTGAGGGCAGGGGCTGTCTTTTGCCTTTCTTTTTATTATTTATTTATTTGTTTGTTTGTTTTAGGCAATTGGGGTTAAGTGACTTGCCCAGGGTCACATAGCTAGTAAGTGTCAAGTGTTTGGTCTGAGGTTGGATTTGAACTCAGGTCCTCCCGACTTCAGGGCCCGTGCTCTATCCACTTTTGCCTTTCTTTTTAGCCCCAGTGCTTAGCATGATGCCTGGCACATAGCAGGTGCTTAATAAATATTTATTGACTGACTGTCCTGCCTTCCCTGGACCAAGTGAGACCCAAAGGGGGAAAATGACAAAGATTCTACATCTTAAGACACGGCTCTTTCCCCCCCCTGCCCCCTCCCCTGATATATAACCTTGAATTTTGTCTCTCTCCAGGTTGCTTTTTGGTTACTCAGGGATTTTAGTGAAACTTTTGCCTTACGTTGTCTGCATAGTCTTTAACCCTGCGACAAAGTTTGAAATCCCTCCCTCGCTCAAACACTGTGGTTAATTGCCATTGACACACCTGGTCTTAGAACCCCAAAGTCAAGTTCCCGAAGATAAGTGAGAAATTTGTCAGCACAGTGATTGTGGAGGGTCATTGCCCCATGTCCCTGAAGTGAGAGCCCGCAGTTGAGACACAGTAAACGACGGCAACGTTGGGGGAGAGGGCAGCACGACTGTTGATCCTGTTAGCAGAAGGACTTGAGGATGAAAGTTATTTGTGTGTGTGTGTGTGTGTGTGTGTACATAGACATGTATATGTATGTATGTATATATGTATATGTGTGTGTGTGTGTGTGTGTGTGTATACACACACACATTTTTTTTAAGGCAATTGGGGTTAAGTGACTTGCCCAGCATCATACAGCTAGTATGCGTCCAGTGGTTGGTCTGAGGCCAGATTTGAACTCAGGTCCTCCTGACTTCAGGGCTGGTGCTGTATCCATTGTGCCACCTAGCTGCCCCTTATATATATATATATTTTTTTTAATTGCATTTACTGTCTTCTATTAAGGCAGCCAGGTGGTATAGTGGATAGATTGCTGAGCCTAGAGAAAGGAAGACTCATCTTCCTGAGTTAAAATCCAGCCTCAGACACTTCCTAGCTGTGTGACCCTGGGCAAGTCACTTCATCCTGTTTGCCTCAGTTTCCTCAACTGTAAAATGAGCTGGAGAAAGAAATGGCAAATCGCTGCAATATTTCTGCCAAGAAAACTCCAAATGACTGAACTGAAAATGACTGAGCAACAGTGATAAATTACGGTGACGCTGGTTCAGCTCCTGCTCTTTTATCAAGAACTCACAAAACTGAATAACAAACCGGTCAGATTTACATCATCTTCTGGTTATTTACAGGAACCTGGGGGATAGGACATTTGTTTGACTTGCTCGTTAGAAAACAAACGTCTGTTTTGAGCAGTGCAGCTCTAACCCTATCTGGCTGGCTGGCAATTCTTACTGTGATGGAATTTTTTTTTTCTGGAAACAGCATATGACTTTAAGATTATAGGTCCTGCACTTAGTAATATAGCCAAATAAATCCATAGCATTCTGGATATGGACCTTGTGAATAGCCTTTGTCTAAGTAAAAAAAGGTGTTACCCTCCACCCATCCTGCATTATAATTCTGTCCTTACTTAATCTCCACCCAAATGCCCATTTCCATCTATACAAACTCATATTATTCTGTCTGAATCATACAGAAATGCCACACCCGGAGTTGCATATAAAATGTGGCTATATTATTTATACATCACTGTGCACTAAAACTAGTGGTAGCTTAATTTTAAAAGGGGGGTAGTTCTACACTCGCTGATACTGCCTGTTATCACAACAATACCCCAAGACCACTTATTTCTACTTAGAAAATACCTGAAAGATTTTTCTTAGGTGGGGTACCTGTTGTAGAATATCTTTGCCTTTTTTGGGATCATGGACCCCTCTGGCAGTATTGGGGAAGCCTCTGCACCTGTTCTCAGATGCAGAAAATAAAATATAGGAGAGTACAAAGGAAATGAATTTTAAAAATGTGTATGTATGTATGTATGTATATACATACATACGTATATCTATACATATCTATATCCATCCATCCATCTATTTTTCTGTCTATCTATGTATCTATGTATCTACTATCTATCAACAGGAGGACCTGAGTTCAAGTCCAACCTCAGACACTTACTAGCTGTGTGACCCTGGACAAGTCACTTCATCGTTTGCCTGTTTTCTCATCTGTAAAGTGAGCTGGAGAGGGAAATGGCAAACCACTCCAGTATCTTTGCCAAGAAAATCCCAAATGAGGTCACAGAAAGTTGGACATGACTGAACTGAACAAAAATAATTTTACCACTTTCTAGAAGGCTATTCAGTCACCAACTGGGCTTGCAGAGAGAAGACTGTACATGGGCCATTCATTTGGGTATCACTACAGGCCACTGGATACATTTAGGATAGAAGAACATGATGCAGAAACTTGCTAATTTGTCCTGTAGCAAATGGGCTGAATGGTTTCTCTGAGCTGCGGGATACTGGGATTTAAATTAACTACCATAAAATTAAGGTGATTCCTTTCTTTCTAGCTGAAGTAGACTACCTTTAGTGCTGATTTAATAAAAGCTGGAGGCAGAGGCTAAGGAGAATGTCTAATCTGTCCCAATATATGGTCTTGACCCCATGCTCGGGTTTTGGAGTAACAACTAAATGATTATTAAGTAATATAAGGTGACGAATTTGTAATACAAACCCTTCCCCCTTCCCATAGCTCTGGAGCATTGGAGAAACGTCCCAACAGAAGAGAGCAGAGAGAGAAAGACTTGTAAGAGCCTATTCCGAAAGAAGCTGCAAAACACTCAACAGGTTCCATGACTCAGGAGGGTGAGATAGCAGGAAAAAATGCTCCAGATGACAATCTTGGGCTGGGGAGAGGCACTGGCCCAGGCCAAGGGAGGTGACAGTCCAACCGTCTGTCCTGTGCCCCGTTCAGACCACATCTGCCACACTGAGCTCAGGTGCAGGAATCTTATTTTAGCTGGAGAGTGTCCAGAGAGGTAACAATAGTAATGATAATCGCTGGCATTTATTTTGCATTTTAAGTATTGTCATGTACTTTACAAATATTCTTAATCTCACCTTTCTCAATTAGCCTTTCCCAATCCTTTTTAATTCTACTGCCTTCCCTCGGTTAATTATTTCCTATTTATCCTGTACCTAGCTTGTCGGTAATATTTATTTGCGTGTTATCTCCCTTAGACTGTAAGCTCCTGGAGGGCAGGGACTTTTGCCTCTTTTTGTAACCCCAGTGCCTAGCACAATGTCTGGCATGTAGCAGGTACCTGATAAATGTTCACTGAATGACTTAATCCTCACACCAACAAGTGGGTGCTATTGTTACCCTCATTTTGCAGATGAAGAAACTGAGGCAGAGGTTAAATGATTTGCCCAGAACCTCACAGCTAGTCAGTGTCAGAGGCTGCATTTGGACTCATGTCTTCCTGATGCCAAGCTGGCTGCAACACTGTTAGGTAGGCAACCAGGGTTGACTTCATGCCATGGGGAAAATACCTGAACTGGGGATGTTGAACCTGCAGAAAAAGTCTCAGGGTGGGGGAGAGATGTGTTCGCTGTCTCCAAGTTATTTAAAAGGCTGTCACACGGAAGAAGGGCTAAGTTTTTTCTGCAAGGCCCCTGTTTCATGTTGCAAAAATGTAAATCTATGGAAGAGGCAAAGAAAAATTTCCTAATTATCAGAGCTACCCTGACCTGGAATGGCTTGTCTTAGGAAGGCCTGGATCCCCCAACACAGAGAGCTCCCCTGGGGGGGCTTTTTAGTGACCTATTTATTTATTTCTATGTGGTCTCCTCCACTGGAATAGAAAACTCCTTGGGTAGAAGCTGTACTGGAGGCGGCTTCTCCTCTTTCTTCTGCCTCTCTCTGTGTCTGACTCTCTCTGTCTCTCTCTTTCTGTTTCTCTCTCTGCCTCCCTCCCTCTCTCTCTCCCTCTCTCTCTCTCTCTCTCTCTCTCTCTCTCTCTCTCTCTCTCTCTCTCTCTCTCTCTCTCTCTCTCTCTCTCTCTCTCTTTCTCTCTCCCTTCCTCTTTCTCTGTTTCTCTGTTTCTATCTCTCTGTCTCCCTCCCTCCCTCCCTCTCTCTCTCTCACTGTTTCTGTTTCTATCTCTCTCTGTCTCTGTCTCCCTCTTTCTGTTTCTCTCTCTGTCTCCCTCCCTCCCTCTCTCTCTCTCTCTCTCTCTCTCTCTCTCTCTCTGTTTCTATCTCTGTCTGTCTCTGTCTTCTCTCACTGAATCCCTAGATTTTAGCACGATGCCTATGGGGTACAGAGTAAACACTTTTAGGTGTGCTGAGTGATCAATTCGGGCAAGGCTGGAGTAACCATTGGTTGAGTATGTGATGGAAGGAATTCCCTCCTACACTGTGGGAGTGCACATGAGTGTGCAATGGGTGCTCTGAAGGGGGAAGGGAGGGAGACAGGAAGAGATAGAGAAAAAGAAAGAGAGAGGAGGGAGGGGAGAATGAGAAAAAGAGAGGGGGAGAGAGGGAAAGAGAGAGAGGAAAGGAAAGGAGAGGGAATTAAGAAGGAGAAGAGGGAAAGAGGGAGGGAGAGAAAAGTTAGATTCTGGAATGGGGATAATGGGATTAAACTCCTTACACATTCCTTTTGTAAGGAAACTTCTCCCCTCCATAAATTCTATGTAATATTATTCTGTTTCTGAAAGAAGAAACCTGACAAAAATACTCAAAAGCCCTATTTAAATGTATTTTTATCTGGCTTAAGGGTTGTTTGGGTTGAGGTTTTTTTTTTTTAACTCAACTATGCAGACTTGAATGACGTCCCTTAATCAGCTATATCACAGCAGTCTCTTGTAGTTTCGTCACTGCTTCTCAAGGTTTGTGTTTGGGACTGCTCCCTCCTAATGCTTTTTAAATCTTAGTAAATCTTCCTTTTCGCATTTTGAACCAACATGCAGTACCTGGGCTTTCAAGTTTGAGGCTCCTCATCCCCACACCCATCCCCCAAATCCTGGAATTTTCCCCCTACTCCATCACTATCACCAAATAGGACTTAGTCCAAATTTTTTTTTCTTATAAATTGTCTGTTTTCAGACAGGCTTCAGGATTATAATCCTACCTTCATATTCTAAAGTTCTTCCTTTTAATTCAGTGGAATGTCAAATTATCAGGTTTTCCTTTTTCACCAAACTCTGAAATAGCATAAAACTTTGGGAGACCAGAACCTAGACTGGCAATCTGGCCGTCTGACAAATGCAGTGAATTTTAATTAACAGGAAAACTCGAAGGAGCTGCATATTCTTCTAAAGGTGCAGAATTTCAGACATACAGTTCTTTTGTAAACAGCTGCCAGGATTTCAGTCTGGTAGGAATATGGCAGGTGGCAGGAAGGGTGATAAAGGTCAGAGCCAGGTTGCCGCTAATGGCCCTACTTTGACTTCTTCCCTATTCCTCCAGAAATGGCTGTGGGGCAAAAGGCAACCAGCTGTACCATGTGATGTTTGATCCAGGTGAGTAGGTAACTCATCTGTCCACATGACAAGATGGATCAGTATAATAGCTGTTATGCTGAGAGGCAGGAAATCTGATTCTATTCCCATATGACCCACCCGTGGGCTTCTAGAGCTGAAGTTTCTTAATTTCTTAAAAAAAAAAAAGAGGACAATACTATCTGGGCCAGAAATCATGCCCTGGAGATTTTAATCCCTTCATCTCCAGAAATTCCACCTTGGGATCCCACTGTGTAAACCAATGACTGCCCCACCTGGTCCAGATTCCAGCCTTGCCAACTTTCCAACAACCTTGCAAACCTCTCTCCCTCCTCCACCTCTCATTTATCCAGTTTGGGAACCACGGTCAAATCAGCTCAGCCATTATTTTCGAAAGAGGCATGTCAATCTGCTCCCTAGGATCCTCACTCACCACCCTGCTAACTTTCAGGGAAAAATGCCTGTCCCTGGCCGCGGCCACTCCCCTTTTGTGAGGTCAGGGGCTATCTGTGCTTCTGTATCCATATCCCTAGGGTTTAGCATGGTGCCTGACCCATCATAAGTACCTGAAAATGCTTTTTTAATTTTTTTAAACTGTTCATTAAAATGCATGCTATGATGATCATTGGGATCTGGCAAAGTTACCTGCAGAAAAAATATTGCTCCTACTTTAGAAAGTATTGTTATGTTCTTTCTCAGAGAATCTGAGAATACTACAAATGGGTCCCTTCCCCAACAAGGCAATCCCACTCCTCTTTGACTCCCTATCCCACTTACCACAGTGGATATTCCAAACTTTCTTTCCTCTTCCCAAGCTTTCCATGCCATCTCCTTCTCCCACCCTCTCAGCTGGAAACTGGCCCTCACCCATACTATACTGAAAAGATTAAAAGCCATTCCTAGAGAGCTTCCTCTTCTCCCCCTCTTCCAGCCCTCTGATATAATCCCCCACAATCTCCTCCTTGGTTCCATTCTTTCACACTGAAATAGACCTTCTACTTGATAAGGTCAGTTCCTCTACATGCACCCTTGACCCCATCATCTCCCATCTTCTTCAGAAATTTGTCCATACTACCATCTCTATTCTCTTTAATCTTCAATATTTCCCTATCTACTGGCTCCTTCCCTGCTACCTATAAACATGCCCAAGTCTTTCATCCATCCTTAAAAAACCCTCCCAGATATTGCCATGACCCCCAGCTGTCACCCCAGATGAGATGTCATCTCATCTGTTTTCAGCTAAATGCCTTGAAAAACCATCTATCTATACTCAAGCGCCTCCATTTCTTCTGTTTTTCTAGAATCTCTTCAATCTGACTTTCAATCTCACCATTCAACTGAAAATGTGGTCTCCAAAGTTACCCCTTATCTCTTAATTGCCACATCTAATAGCCTTGGGAACGCCATCATTGGGGAATGGCTAAACACGTTATGGTATGTGAATATGATGGAATACTATTGTACTGTAAGAAAATGATTGAAGGGAATGGTTTCAGAAAACCCTGGGAAGACCTGTATGAACTGATGCAGAAAGAAGGGAATACAATCAGGAGAACAGTTTACACAATGACAACAACACTGTAAAGATAATTAATTTTAAAAGACTTAGGATCTCTGGTCATCAACACAATGACCAACAAAAATTCCAAAGGACTTGTGATGGAACATGCAGCCTACCTCCTGATGGAGAGCTGATGGGCTCAGGAGCGCATATTATATTTTATTTTCTCTCCTTTCTTCTTTGTTTGGATATGGCTGATACAGAAAATGGTTTTGCATGACTATATGTATTTGCAATAGGTTTTGTTTTTATTACCTTCTCAATGAGTGGGGGAGGGAAAGGAAGAGAATGATGCCTTCCTATTCCTGTTTAATTTTCTAGCTTTTCCTAGCTGTTACAAGTTTAGATTCTGTTCCTTTCGATGAGAATTCAGGCACTATTAACTCTAAACAGTATTCAAGCTGAGACAAGGAAATCAATGAGGAAGCTAATGCAATAGTCCGGCTAAGAGGTGATAAAGGCCTGAATTGAGATAAGGGCTGTGTGAGTGGAGAGAAGGGGACATATACAAGGGATGTTACAGGGAAAGAAATGAGAAATGACAACGTTTGGCAACCGGAGATGTGGGATGAAAGACAGAGAAGCTCAGTAGACAAGGTGTATATTTTTTAAATTGCTGTAAGGAAAAGCTGAGTTTTTAATCACACATTTTACAAAAGGAAGAAAAAGGAGCCTGACCACCCTACCCTAGAGTCTAACATTAGAGAAGATTGTAAACATGTTCTCTCCTACAACTTGGTACTGCAGGGAGCGATGATTTTGAAGCAATAATTAGCAGCCCTTCTGAGTCAATACTGAATCGACCCATGTCAAAAGAGCCTCCTGGGGTGACATCTGCAGGCGTTGGCCGACCCATGGACTCCCAAGAGTATCTGTTCCTTGGCGATTCTCATCATTGCGAGTTCCAGGACTGCTTAAAGGAACTAGGAGAAGTAGCCACAGGGTGGTGATTGGCTTTCTGATGCCTTAACTACATACATCCATTACTGGTGGCTACGTTCAGGATTCACATAAGAGGGATGGTATAAATGCCCTGGCTAGGTCTTATCAGGGATGTTGTGGCCAGTACTCAGTGCGAATGTTAGGGTGGACCCTGAGAAGATGGAGTGTGTCCAGCGAAAAGTGAGTAGCGTGCTGAGGGAACTTGGGACACTTGGCCAGATTAGATGGGACGGAAGTATGGGGTGTAGTGGGAACACCATTGCTGTCTGAGTATTCCACAGAATCATAAAAATCTCAGGTTTGGAAAGGACCTCAGAAGCCATCAAATACAAGAATCATCGCTACAATCCTCCCAATAAATCTGGGGAAGAGAATGTGAAGGGCTGCTATATGGAAGCAGGATTCAATTTGTTTTATTTGCCCCGGAGGGCAATGGGCTAGTTGCAGGGTCAGAGACTCTCGGACTGGGCAATTCACCCTCATCACATTTATCAGAACCTTTTAATGGCATAAAAAATAAAATGTAATATCACTATACCTTAAAGTGACAAATAGAACCACAAAGCCAAAGCTAGCAAGGCTGTGGTGAACCTGTTAGCGTCACTCCAACAGTACCGACCACAACCCATCTGTGTCTCCTCAGGCAAGGCTCACTTTCATCCATGTCCTAAGTCCTCCACAAAGGGCCACTCTTCCAGGTCTCCTGCTACTGTGTTTGTGAGCTCTGCTGCTCAGTCACGCAGATGGGCTGTCCATCAATTATCTCTCACTCTTGCTAAATGACCAGCCTGTCTCCTGCTCATGCCTTTCTTTGATCCTATCTTTTATACTGCTTCTCCTGCAGAATTCTTTGCTGATGATATGCTGTGGCCTGCTCACACCCACCATGGCCTTTCCATGACCTACAGTTTGAAGTCTTTGGGGACCAGTATTCAGGCCACATTTTGCAGCCAGCCCATCACTAGATTATTGCGTCTTGGTTTCAAGAAGATGAATGTCAGTCAAAGCCCTGTTCAGTTTCCCAAATGTATAATAACATTATTATATTAACATAATAGCTAGCATTTATATAGCATTTACTGTGTGTCCAGCACTGTGCTAAAAGCCCAATAGACATGTACTAATGATGGACTAGCTGTATGGGCTGATCATCCAAAAACTTATCTTGGTCTGCATTCAAAAATTATTTTTACAAACATTTATTATCTCCCCCCTGCCCCCAGCAAGAGAGCAGGTGATGGCAGTCATCTGCAGTCATCTGTTTGCCTCAGTTTCCTCTACTGTAAAGTAGGGATAATAATAGCACCTACCCTGTAGGGTGGTGAGGAACAAATGAGATGATACTTGTAAAGAGACTAGAACAGTGCCTGGCACATAGTAGGTGTGTAATAAATTCTTATTCTCGTGCCCCCCCTCCCCCAACAAATATCCATAGTCCATCTTGACCACATCCAAAAGTTGTCTCATTTTGGATTTTAAATCCATCACTTTCCTGGCTAGTGGTAAATCCTCTGGACTTGGGGGTTAACACTCTACATAATATTCCACGACAGACACTGCGGTCACACAATTGACTTTTAAAAGTACAGGGAATAAAAGTCCTTCTGTGCTTACTGGTTGTTGATTATTTAAAAAACAAACAAAAAACTCAACTAAGCAGAGATAAATGCCACTTTTTTTTTTGGTTAGGCAATGGGGTTAAGTGATTTGCCCACGGTCACACAGCTAATAAGTGTTATTTGTCTGAGGCCACATTTGAACTCAGATCCTCCTGAGTCCAGGAGGGTCCACTATGCACTGTACCACCTAGCTGCCCCTAAATGCTACTCTGGAAGAGTGCTCCTTTGACAAGTCTTCCCTATGTGTAAAAATTATACAAGAAATTTAATTAAAATATGTAACATATATTAAAAATATACAATTATATTCCTTGGGAAAGCCAGTAACTTTGTTCTACAACCACTTGACTATAAAGTGAGCTATAAACTAGGGAGATGAATGCTTCCTAAGTGTTTGCTACCATTGTAGAAGATGTCCAAATGACAGCTATAGCTGTCCTAAGAACCCCTACTGATCAGTTCTTGGGCTGCAGGGAGGAGAGGCAGGGATGTGAACTTAAAAAAATTAATAACTATTTTGGTATAAAGGGTTTCCCTCATAATCTTACATGTTTTGTTTTATACATTTAAAAGCATTACTTTGAGAAAGAATCCATAGGCTTCGCCACACTGCCCAAGGGGTTCAGGGCAGGGTGGAGAAGGGAATAAAGAAGATTTTAAAATTTTATTTACATGCCTAAAAAGAGAATCATTCCTCTTATGCCGGACTACAAACCTCAGCTTAGATCACAGGGTTGCAGACTAGTTTTCTGGACAAGTAGCAGAACAATTTAGATTGGATTTGGGGAAAAACAAACATTAGTTTGGGATGTGACAACTCTTTGAAATTCTGTTCTCCAAAAGAGCTATCTCCAAGGACTTTCCTGCCAGCTCTTAGGGGACAAACATTCAAAGGATTAATTTTCTTTCTTCTCTATACATTCACTTTCACTTCCCTTCTCTACTCTATTCTCTCCAAGGTTTTGTCTCCACTTAGAGCAGATACTACTTCAATGAACAGCTTCACTTACATCAGAAACTGCTGTATATCACAAAGTGGTTTTAGATTTAGTACAAGGTATCAATATTGAGGGCATTTTATAAATGTTTGATAACAATAAATTATTTATAAAATTCTGTGACATTAGCAAAACCCCTCTAATTTCTACTTCCTTATTGATAATCTTTCATTTTTGAGTAAGGATGCCTCCAAATTTCAAAGCTCAATACTTTTTTTTCAACGTGGGCATTCCTACCACGGATACCAATTATAACCTATATATGACAGCAGACAATTTTTAAGAGTTGCTGTGGCCAAAAAAGTGTGTGTGTGTGTGTGTGTGTGTGTGTGTGTGTGTGTGTGTGTGTGTAAAAACCTTACATCAACCTGGTAATGAGTCTCAGAAATCAGCTAGGCTGGTCCTTGAACAACAGACTCACAGGCTCTGTATTTACTCATGGTGCAGTAGGAAACTAGCTTCGGTCTATCAGACATGTGAAATGGGCTAGGCAGGGTGAGGAACTAAATTTCAGGAGAATATGGACTCGGAAATTTCTCAGGAATAAAATATTCCCTTTAATTCAGTAGAGAAGGTGTGAGATGGGGGTGGGGTCGTAGAGGAGCAAAGATACTATTTGCATGAAATGAATCCAAACGTTGTTCTAAGTGTTAACAGAATTCTTGGTGTGGTAATATAGACCATGTCATAATTTGGTCCCCATTTCAGCCCCTTTCTTTTTGTCCTTTATTTTGGGGGGGGGTGAGGCAATAGGCATTACGTGACTTGCCCAGGGTCACACAGCTAGTAAGTGTGAAGTGTCTAAGTCCAGATTTGAACTTAGATCCTCCTGACTCCAAGGCTGAATGAAGCTCTATCCAACTGTACCACCTACCTGCCCCATAGCCACTTTTTTCACCAAAAGCTTTCAATCCAACCTGAAGAGAACTGAGGGAAATGATGTGGGAGGAGGGGGTAGAGAACAGTTTAGTATTCAAATTCAAGATAAGTAATGGAAAAACACAATTTGTTTTACAAAAATGTACAATGATGCTGAAATGCACGTATTCCATGCAGGGGTAAGAGATAACTTTTTCCAGCTAGTCACTGAAAATTTAATCAAGTCTTTTAAAGTCCTTTGTTTTATAACAAAATATTTCATTGTTCAAGCATCTAAACTTATGCTTTACTCTCATCAGCCAATGTTTATGTAAAAAATATGCTTGCTAGTGAATCGGTGTATTTTGCTTCTGAGAAAGAATGCTATAAAGGAGAAAGGCAAGCTTGCTGTAAACAGGCTCCATGTTTCACAAAAGCCAAGCAACAACTAATTATTTCCCAAATGTTGTATTTTATTTAGCCAACAGGGTTCAGAAATGTGTGAACAGGAAAGCGAGAGGCTGAGCAGCAGCTACACGTGCATACAGCTGTCTTCAGTCTTTCGGGCAACTGCCACTGCAGTCACATCATCAAGCAGGGAGACATTTTTCTAAGCCGTCCTTTAATTTCAACATAACTTAATGAAAAGCAATGGGTACACATACACAATCCTTGAGAACAACTACATTTCAAATGATGTTACACTGCTTTTCACACTTCAAAAAAAAAATTAAATATTAGCAATTTCTAAGGGACTGTTAAGTTATTAATCAAGAAAGCTTTTTGCTCTAATCTTTAAGCACAAGCGGGCCCTTTACTTGATCTGCTACTTGTTTTCCCATGAGTGCCTCAATAATCGCAAGGCCAAACTCAAAGCTGGTTCCAGGACCACGGCTCGTAAGAAGGGTGCCATCCTTTTCCACACGATTCTCTGAGTAGGTATAATGATCTTTAAATGGAAAATAAAGACAGGACACAGGGTGGTAAGTTGGATCACTCAGAACGCCACAGCTAACAGGGAGTGCCAGCCTGCTCTATTCTTTGTTCTAGGAGGGATGGTTCTTAACAAATACTGAACAAAAAACCCTGTGTCAGCCAAGATCATTTGCTTAACACCTATAGCCTGAAGAAGACTAAGTACTGTGGGAAGAGAGTGAAGAAAAGAGGAGATACAGATTAGGGGATGGGAAGAGATATATAACTCAGAAAGAAACATAACCAAAGACTCGCCCCCAAAGCACTGCTAATCATTAATGACGAAATGAACTCTAAAACAGCCAATTAAATCCAATGACTACATCACTAAGGCCTCCTGTGTGCAGGGGACTGTGATGGGCACTAATCCTTGCACCCAAGGAGCACACACTCTACTGGGGATTCAACTTGGGTGCAAGATAAGTTAAAAAAACCCAAGTAATTTGAGGAAGGGGAGAACACCAGTAAATATTATGAGGAGTAGGGACTCTCAGAGTTGACCTAGAAAGGACTATGAAATGTTCTAAGAAGAAGAGATAAGGAAGGAGATGCCACTGGAGAGGAAAATACCTGGAGGCAAGATACGGCATGTTGATTTGGGGCCCAGCTTTGGTTGGAACTTAAGTGTGTGAATGTAAATATATGAAATTGGGCTGGAAAGGTAGTCTGAAGCCAAATTGTAGAGGGCCTTTCAAGGCCAAACTGAAGAGGTTCTATTTTACTTTGCAGGCAACAGGGAGACACTGCAGGGTTTTGAACAGGGAATAGATTCCAGCAGCCAGCAGGATGGGCAGGAAGGATCAGCGAGGGAAGAGGTGGGAAGCAGGAACTAACAAAGCCGTTGTCCTTTTAGCACATTTCTCACCTCTGTGGATAAGGGCTCATTCTGTTCTCTGCCTGGAATGCCCTTCTGCCATCATCTTTCAAAACCCAAACCAAATGCCACCCCCTCCTTGAAGCTTTCCCTGTTTCCCACTTACAGGAGATGATTTCTTCCTTCTCTAACTTAAGGCCACACTCTGTACCTTTTCCTGCATTTCTCCTCATACTCCTCTCACTGTTGCTGGGCACTCGTCTTCTCTGCCCTATGGAACTGTAAGTGCCACAAAATCAGAGGTTTCTCACTTGGACTCTCCACAGGGCCTACCATGAGTGCCTTGCACAGGAATGCACAATTAATGTTTGTTCAATGTGTTTAATTACCTACACTATGTTCTTAATAGTACTGACCTGTCTCAAAATGGTGTAGCTTTAAAAAAAAATTATAATAATCATTCTTTCCCACTATTGATTAAAGTGCAAATTGGCTAAGATCAAATTTTAATCCCCACATTTGATTCCTGGACAGGGCAGACCTGCCTCCCAAATGGGACCACAGACTCTTTGAAGTGTTTGTCATAGGAGATGGCTGGGATAGGGAGGAGCTGGGAGGTAAAAACCATATATACTAGAAAACTTCAGCAAGCCCCCTTCCCCAAAATAAACATTTTAGAAAACATCAACTACTGCAGGACTATCTCCTAGAGTACTGGTGTCTTTGGTGTTGCTTCTTTTTTTGAACTCCCTAATCAGTCTTTCCTCAGAAATGCAGATCGCACTCAAGTGCCTACTGTGTGAGCCAACAGCAGCTGAGAAGCTCACCACCTGACGACAGGAAACCCCGGCACCCAGGCTAAGATGGAGGCCTTAGGATTGTGGAGGACTGGGGCGAGCTTCCTGGAGACAGACAGCCAAAGGAAGCCAAGGAATCCAGGAAGCAGAGAGGAGGAGGGGGCGCATCCAGGCGGGGTGCAGGGAGGTGGAGGGCGTGTGTGAGGAGCAGCCAGGAGGCCAGAGTCACTGGAAAGGCAGGAAGGGGCCACGGTACGGAGACTTTAAGAGTCAACCACAGGATTGTACATTTGATCCTAGGGCCACTGGAGTTGAATAACTTTATGTGAATTTAGATAAATAAGCATTCTCATGTGCCACCCTCCCAAACATTTGACCAGAACTAAAGTTATTCATTATACATTAGGTTTAAAGAACCTCAGAAACAAAATATAAGTTTTATGTTCCTCAACTTTGTCAAAACAGAATTAACTGTAAACAAAAGTTATTTCTCATTATCTTAACGTAAAAACACTCATTAAAATAATAAAGTTCAAAATTTCCAGAGCAACATGGAATACCTTAAAACTCATTCTTGGAAGTAAAAGTAATAAACTACTTAAGAATAAAAACTGTATTAGTAATTTTTCAATTTCCTCAGTGACATTCTTTTAGCAACACAGGAAAACAAAGAGTTGGATATGGAGAACTAGAAATCGGCTCCTGGAGCTGTGAGTTTGCTCTGTTGACATAACCCCAAAACCCTGATGCAGGCAAGAGAAGCTATCATTTTGTTAGATGCAATTTACTAACTACTCAAGCCTAAAAAACCCCCCTCGATACTAAACAATCAAGCTTCAACTGCTCATTAAAAAAAAAAACCCATAATTTTTTAGACATTTACTGTTTTAAGACCAAGTTTTAGGACTAATTTGGCATGCATGTGATTAGTAATATTAGGTATAAATTAAAGGCATGCTAAATTCTATTTTTCTAGAGTCAACATGGGTAATAAGAAACTTGACTTTAAAATTAAAACAAAAAAAAATTTAAACCTTGGTTTTAAAATTAAAACCAAATTCCCTATTAACTACTATCTAGTGGTGAGTCTGGAGAAACAGAATTTAGCATGTATTTGTTTAATCCCTAATTTGACTAATCACATACATGCCAAATTAGTTCAGATCATTATAAATTTGGGGCAACTATGATACACCTTCCTCCACAAAAGTCCTCCTCCGATGCCTTCTAAGGCGTGGCCTGGAGGAGACCCTGGTTCTTAAAGGCTGTGCCAGGATAGCCCAGGCTCCGGCAGGTTCTGCCAGGCCTGGAGCACAAGTACAAGCTGGTGACAAAGCCCAGGCCTACAGTCTGAGGCCCAGTCTCACTAAGTCTGGAGAGGGAGCTTCCATACAGTGGGCCACAGAGTGACCAAATTTTTAACCAAAGCAATTCTCAGAGACATAAAAGGACTGTAGCCTGCATTCAGGCAGGGGGCTCCCAGGCTAATAAAGTAACAAATCATTAAAATCCTTCTTGACAGCATTTCTCTATTTTATACCCTGACATAATTTTGTAAGGAATCCAACACTGCAACTGCTGTTGCAGCTCTTACTAAGAACTAATCCAAGGAACTGATATTAACGGAATACAGATCGAAGCATGCTATTTTTCACTTTCTTTCAATTTTTTTCTTTTATTCAAGTCATCTTGTACAAAATGACTAATATGGAAATGTTTTACATAATTGCATATGTATAACCATTATCTTGACAGCTTACCATCTCAGAAGGGGAGGGTAGGATAGAGTTTGGAACTTAAAACTATAACTGGGGAAAAAAAAAACTAATTCAAGGATCCTATCCCAAGGATGTTATCAAATGAACACTGCTGAGCACTGTCCCCCACTCCACCATTTTTGGTGGAGCAAATTTTTGGAAAAGGATACAAAGAAAACAAAGTGTCATAATTCTTAAAGTGTCTATGACTATTTTTCAGTTATTATTTTGGAGGAGGGGGTTTAGTCCATGTGCAATTTTTTTTTATTGACAGTGATTAAGTTAATAATAAAATATTTTTAAAAAATTAAAACTCATTAAGATTAAAGATTAAACTCATGACTTTAAAAACTTAAAAACTTTAAAATTCTCCCTTTAACAAACTGTAGTTGTAATAGCAGAGAAGAAATTAATCTTGCAACCATGGGAAGTGGGGAGAAGGAGAGACTCCATTTTTAAGGTATATTCTGATTTGATCACTATACTTCCTCTCCTAAGGGCAAATAATGTTTACAAAACAGGCTTGAGCCACAGGCATAAATTCCATCCAAATCCCCCGAATTTCAAAGGGCCTACTAAAGAAGACTGGTTTCTGAGAGAGATCCATTTATCTGCAATTTAACTAATGAATGATAAGGTGGCCTTTTCTGAATTTTTTTTGGGGGTTACAGAATTTAAACTTGAATATTCAAGTAGCTAAAACTCTAAGCCAATATTGCCCAGCTATTTTTAGTCTGCAACATAGCTGTAAATTTGTTAAAACCAACTACAGGAAAGCATCCTGTCATATTTCCACCCACGTCTCAGCCACCCCCTTTCACCTTCCATTTTACTACAGAAACACTCCATCCCTTACCCACATACTATAACCTGTACAGCCTTCAAAAAAAAAGAAAAATTAACAAAGGTGAAAGAAGAAAGTTCAGCCATTTCTGAACAGGAGGAACTCCCAGAGAATACTCATTGCTTAAGATCCTGGTTGGATACACTCCATTATGAATTTGTGAGAAGGCATTTTGTGCACTAAATCTACAATCGTACTTACTTCCATTCATCATCTTGTCTTTGGCCAGTGGGTGGGTTGTAACTTTGCTTCCAAAACTTATTTCATGAGCCAAGAGAGCTGTCGGTCCTATAAAACAGATACGTTTTTAAAAGGATTACTAAGCACAGGTGCTGAACTACCATTTTTGAAACTGCAGCATCAAGACTCCAAACAAAACAAAACAGCCAGAGGCCCAGATCAAGAATTCTGAACATAACAAGTTTTGATTCTAGAGGGACTGGGCAAGATGACAAAAGATGAAAATGGCCCATGTTGGACTAGTTGTGGGAAGATGGACAGACTAATGCACTGTAGGCAAAGCTGGGACCTGATGTAACCATCCTAGAAGATAATTTAGAAGTGTACCAGTGAAGTCACTATGCTGCACTGCCACTTGTACATGCACAAAAATAGTCACAGCAGCATTTTTTTTGTTGTCTGCTAAGAACTAGAAACCACGCAGGTGCTTCTTCATTTGGGAAATAGTTCAATGTAATATTTATTGAGCTGTAAGAAATGACACATGATGAATTAAGAGAAACTGGAAGACGTAGGAACTGATACAGAGCACAATGAGCAATAATCAAAAAAGTATTTACACAGTGATCACAATAATGAAAAGGAAAACAAGTCTGAAAGACATCAGAACAACTCTGATCACCAGAGCCCAATCAGACTTCAGAAGACTGAAGTGGAAACAGCTCTTGGGCAAACAGGTGAGGGACTTAAGGTGCAACATGAGACAAGGTCAACATGTTGATTTATTTTGTTTCAGTACACTTGTTACAATGGAGGGAGAGACAGGGATGCTAATTAGTGAACAGTGATAGAGATGCCCCCCAAAAGGGAAAAAAGGACATCAACAAAATTTTTTAAATGCACAGAAAAAAAAAAGTTCAGAAAGAGACACAAGGGAGACAGTCATTACTATTACTCCATGTTATATTTAATATATACTTTTAAAAAATTCAAAACTATTTACAGTTCATAGTTTTGTATATAATCCTTTTTTGGGTATAAATGTGAATGCTTGCTGGTGATTAAGTTTACGGTAAGAAGAAAAAAAATAAAGAATTTCAGAGCCTAAAACATAGTGTCCTAAGTTACTTTTAAAATTTAAAAGGAGAAAAACCATGTATTTCTTAGGATGAGATACAGACAAGTTTTTTAAGTAAATCAGGCAGTAAGATTTATAGCTAATATTTTAATCTATATCAACATTACAGTAACTAATATTTTTATACAAACACATACATCTATAAACACTTCAAAGTTTGCAAAGCACTTTACATATATAATCTTACTTGATCTTCACAAGCACCCTATGAAATAGGTGTCACTATTATTCTCCTTTCAGAGAGGAGGAAACCTAGACTAAAAGAGTTGGTTCAGAGACTTGCACAGCTAATCAGTGTGTGGGAGATAGGATTCAAACTCAGGCCTTTCCGACTTGCCTCCGAATCCAGCACTCTACCCACTACACCATCTAACAAAAACATAATACATATAATGATTAAAATATTGACTAAGCACCTGATTTAGATGAAGACAAGCCTATCAATTTTTTAGCTATCTGTATGACAAGATGGAACAAATTTAATACGATCAAACTGATTTTAATGGATTCATTATCTCAATGTGGCTACTTTGTCTATATTAGAAACAGATTCACCATCCATCCTTTTCCCATCCTCATGTCCGCCGGGAGCCCTCCCCAGAGGACCCATTAATGCTCTAGTGGTCCTCCTCCAAACTTTGACCATTTCTTGGGTGCCAGAATGCAACATTCAAGTTGGTCAGGTGTTATCCGTCTCCCAGTCTCGATATGTGACCTCCTTTTCTGAGTACATACTTAAATTTTTTTTTAATTCAGAACTTAAAACACCAAAGAGCATTTCCATATATACAGCAAAACAAAAAAGTATGAAACGACAAATCTGCATTTCATACTGCTTTTTTTTAAACAAATACACATTACTTTCAAAACTGTCCTGTCTGTTTCCTTCTGTTCTCTTATAGACATTTTAAAAATGTTTAAATGGTTCTTTTGGGGGGGGGGAGGAATCATTACTGCCAACAATCTACACACAATTTTAAAAAGAGAGACAAAGAAAATCTTCTAACAATTAAGCATGGCCAAGCAAAATGCATCCACAGAATGACCATGTCCAAAAATGTACGTCTCTTTGTGGAACTCCAGTCCACCACCTCTCTGTCAGGAAGTAGATAACATGCTGCAGTAAAAGTCCTCTTGACAATCTGGTTGTCCTTGTACACATCTTTCTATCCTCCTGGTTGTGATGCCTTCCCTTGGTATCAGTTCATATTCAGGATTCTCTGAAACTGTCTCTTTCATCATTTCTTACACAGCAATAATATTCCATTACAGTCACATACAATTTGTTCCTTATTCCCAAATGAGTCAACCCTCCTTTGTCCATTCCAGATGATGGTGAGGTTTATTTGAAGACCACTTCCCCACCCCTTCCGTCATGTTTTTATATGCTTCTGGTATAAACCCTGATTATGAGGAGTCAGTTTCACCCCCTTCTCTCTCCTTTCTACCCTAGTGTATTTCTCCTTTTATCTTCCCTTCTCTTTCCCCTTTTACAAAATGCTCAGAATAGAACCCCAAAGACCTGTTTTCCCCTCCATACGTTGCAGATTTTAGGAGTCCTAAAGAGAAACTTGTTTCTTTTCCCCTGTTAGAATGTTAGCACAAGAAAATCGTACAACTTCTTCCAATTCTCAAAGAAATTTACCTTTCCAGGTTTCTCTGGAGCTCTGTGTGCATGTCAACGCTCTTGCTCAGCAGAGTTCTGTTCATCACAAATGCTTGAAAACCGTCTGTCGTTCAAGGTCCATTTCTTCCCCTTCTGAAGGAAGCAGCTTTGCCAGGCAAGTTGTTCTTGGTTATCAGCCTGTATCTTTTGGCTTCTGGAACACCACATTTCAAGCTGACCACCTTTTTTAGTAGAAGCTTCTAGATTTTGTGCGATTCTGACTCTGGTTGGTCCCGACTGTAGTACTTGGATTTGCTCCTTTCTGGATGCCTGAATTCTTTTGATGCGGGAGCTCTGGATTTTGGCTTTGACCTTCCTGGGACTTTTTCTTTGGAGTTTCTTTCAGGAAGTGATAGTAGATTCTTTGTATCTTCACTCTGCCCTCTAGTTCTAATAGATCTGGGAAGTTTTCATTTATGATGTCTTGAAATTCATGTCCAAGTTTTTGTTTTCAGGGAGGTCAATGATTCTTAAATTAATTCTCCCTGACCTGTTTTCAAGGCGAATTGTTTTTGATATAAAATATCTTATGTTTCTTCTATTTTTTTCAATCTTTTGATTTTGTTCTAATATTTCTTGCTGTCTCATGAAGTCATTAATTTCTCTTTGGTAGACTCAATTTTTCAGCAAATGTGCTATTTGGATAAGGGTCACTTTCTCTTCTAAGTTACTTATTCTCCTGTTTCTTTCCTCAAAAGCTTTGATTTGATTTTTTAATTTCTTGCTTCATTTCTTCCAGGTATTCATGTAGGCCTTGTGGAAAATTCATTTTCTCCCTGCTTGCAATTAAGGAATTACTCCCTTCTTTTTTTTTTTTTCCTTGAGAGATCTTGAGATCTGCAATACATTTTTATGATGGTTGGTGTTTTCTTTAGTTTAGCTCTTCAGCTTTAGTTTCTGAATTGAGACTTTCACTGCCTTTTGAGGGGAGAGCTCAGCCCTGCTTGGTATCACCGTGGGTCACTTGGGTCCCTGTGACGATGTCCACCACCCTAGGGTGAGCTTCCACCCTAGACCTTTGACATTCAGAGCACTGATCTTTAGGGCCCTCTCTGGCATCTTGGGAAAGTGCACTGAGGACCCTGAAGCCTCGTCTTGGTCCAAGCCATGCCTGCACAGGTCACTGCCACACCTATACACTGGCACACTTCTGGACTTCCAAGGTTCCTGCTGGGGTTTGCAACTACCCCAGGGCTCTCTTGGCAGAAGCCCTCCAGTTTTTTGCTGCTTTGGGTCAAAGCCCTGCAGGGGACATGTTTCTGGTTGCCCTGGGAGGGTGAGGCTTGTTGTCTGTGCTGGTACCGACTTTACTGGCAAGTTCCTTTTGCTGTTGTCCAGGAGTTACTGGTTCACTTTTTGTGAAGTTCTGGGGTAGGAGTTCTTAGTGTAGCTTCTTGATCATTATTCAGGCATGAATTTCGGGGTTGTGCTAGATGAGGTAAGGAGAAGATGGGCAAACCTGCTCCGTTCAGGCAGCCATCCTCGCCCTCCAGCACTCCTGAGCATCCCTGATTAATTCACGGTGCTTCTTGGGCACATGTCATGGTCAGTAATACTCTGCAGCCTCCTGCTATTCTCCACGTGTGTCACGATTACCCTCTGGGTCATTAAAAGGATGAGTTTTTGTATTAGGGAGCAGCCTGTGATTACAGAAAGCAGCATCTTACTTTCCAAATGCAATCCAGTCCATTCTCTTCTGTTTCATTCTGGGCCCAGGTCAACGTCCAAAGTTTACATGCTGGCTCACAGGATATGGACTGCAGGGCTAGATGGAAGGCACATCTAACTGCACATCATAATTTGGAAAATGTGTAATTTGACATCTACCTAGATGACTGTGCATAACCTGTTAGGCTGATCTCTTTGGAGTGGTCTTGGACCTCCTAAAGGAGCCCCCCCCCATACAATGTAAGCCACAATCAGAAGCAGTAGGGGGATTTCTTCATCTATGGTAAATTGGTTCACATGGACTGAGCAGGCCCTCCTCTATGAGAATAGTAAACCCCTTTAAGAAGCATGTGTCTCCATTTAATTCCTCATTTAATATTGGTAATCAGGGGCAATGAACAGAGTTATCTCTGTGGTTGCATCTATCATGGACTCTTCTCCATGCTCTTAACATATGCAGGGAAAAGACCCTGTTAGACAAAGGAGGCCTTTAAAGCTACATTTTGCTCCACTGTGTTTTGATTTTGAAATCAAAGAACAGCAAGACCTTATGTTTTCTTTGTGCCTTTCAGTCAACTGTGCAAACACACAGATGTGATTTGCTGGAGAAAATAACCTGCAAAAGCCTTCTTGTTTCCCTCTCATATTTTAAACAATATATCCCTGACATACACATAAAGCAACCGTTTTCATCAAGATTTTAAAGCAATGAGAAGGTAGGTTACACAAGTTAGTAGTCGCTGATGCTGAAACTCAACAGATCAGATCGGTACATTTGTGCCAAAGCAAAAAGTAAAGAAGTTCTACAAAGATCTTGAATAAAAGAAAAATCTGGACAATATATGGCTTCACAACTCAGTGACTTCACTGTGAAAGTGGACACAACAAAGAATTATGAAAAATGGTTCAAGACTGAAGGTTTACAGACACCACTAAGAAGCCTCATGCCTGAATATTAAGCATAGCAAATGCTGAACAATATCACACAGAAAGACTACATCTTGACAGGAAACCAATGATTACTGATTAGGATATAATTTCAGAATCAGCTGACTGGGTGCAGTTAGACCACAGAGACCAGTTACAGCAACAGTCAAAATCAGTATCAAATTAGGAGAAAGAATAAAAATGAGATGACACTGCAAACAATTACAGCAGATTCAACCTGACCTATTCAAACAAGCCACTGACTGAAAAACTGTGAATAAGTGTAAAGGCACTAACTCTGATAATCATTTCCTCTAGAAGTTTACATGAATAAGCAAAGGATCTGTGATTTCATCAGCCTAGGGCACTCCCTCCTTTCCATTCTCTTCCTGAAGAATGTATTCATAATACATAGGTGTGAAGCTTCTGAGCAGTTTACAAGCCTTTGGCCTCTTTCATTTCTTAATCATGAACCATATTTTCCAACATGTTTTCCACGAATCCTCTGCTAATCCTTTCACAGGAAAATGAAGTAGCATTTAAGCGACATGCCCAAGGTCACACAAGTAAAAGAAGTAGGCTCCAACTTCAACTCCTCAGGTGCCAAAGGCAGCTCTCTCCCAAACATTCCCGGCGAGTCACTTTGTACATCACGCATATCTGTGGGGCATTTTCATAGATCTCAGAGGCTATGGGTTTTGCAGATACCAATTTCTTTCGATTTTGTCTTTTGTGAATTTCTGCTAATATGGGGTATACCTAGCTTAGTGAAGAAAAGAAGGCAGCTTTTCCTCTTCTTCCTTTTTAGTTTGTCATTCTCTGGTTAGATTCTCAAGACTCCAGGCAAACATATTTTTATCAACCTCTTTGAGGTGCATTCCATCTCTTGCCAAGAGCTGCCCTTTCCTGTATTTTAAGCCACGATCCACAAATGTTGATCCCATTTTCAGATACCATCTTTATAACCAGCTGTTCATTTCCCAAATCTGCCTCTCTTCTGAATCCCTTGCTCACAATTGGTAGCAGTGATAAAAATATCATCTGTCCCTTCAAAGCTTTCAGTTTCTTACCCAAGAACCTCTCATAGTTTCTCTTCACATGCAGCTCTTGGTGCATGTCCTCCCCTAAATCCTGCTTCAAAGATCCATCCACCTGCAGGTGGCCTTCTCTTCTACCTCCTCTCTTACCGTTCAATCACTAAGGCTATTCCTTGCTCTCACTACAACATGGGCTCACTTTCTTTACTGATCATACATTTCTGTGATATCTCTTATATGGCTTCTTGCACACAAGTCACTGTTGCTAATAGACTGCAGCTCACTCACACCTGCCATACGTGTCCCTATGACCCTTTAGGTCAATTGCAATTGAGATTCTTCAGAGTTCACAGTGATGTTCTATTAGTCATCAGATTATTGAGAGAATCCTGGCATTTAAAAGGTGAGCTTCTGTTTCAGAGAGCAGCAAGTAAGCAATTTCCCAGATTGTTTGTTTCCAATTCTGTGTCCAGCACATTTTTCATCTTCTGTGTCCTTCTGAGACCAATATTAATTTGGTGTTTCCTGTCTGGCTGCATTATCATAGTCTGGATAACAAGCATTTTTCAACCACTTGGGTTTCCTTTGCAGATTTTAAAACTGAACTCTTCAGTGATTATAAAATTCAATGAAGAAGCTCAGTAGTGCCCTGGGACTTGATACAATCTGCACAATAACATCTGCGAACGTTTACATCTAGAGGATCTTGCCATCTGTATGAATCCCATTTTGAACTGGTCTCTGCACATATAATTTCTGATTACCATGTTTGTATATCAGGAAGTTCAAAACAGAAATCATACTACCAAAACTACTACCTTCAAAATCAATAAAAATTAAATAGCTTGTATAGAAGACATGAACATGAATTTTATTTTTTAAAGTCCTCTGAAACCAAGTCCAACTGGGTGAGGGGACTAAAAATAATGCTTAGCGTTTATAGAATACTTTAAGGTTCACAAAGCACTTTACACGGACGATCTCATCTGACCATCACAGCAATTCTAGGCCACTCCAACTATTATCATCTTCATTTTTGAGGTGATGAAAGTGAGGCACAAAGACTGGTCCATGGTTACAGTCATGAAGTGTTAGGATACAAAACCAAATCTCTCATGACTCCAAGTCCAGCTCTTATCACCTTCATCATTATTACTAGCACTTATAGGTTTGCAAAATACTACAGATACTGTCTCATTTTATCTTCACAACAACCATGGGAGGTAAGTACTATTATTATTCTCATTTTACAAATACAGAAACTGAGGTAGAGGTTAAGTGACTTATACAGGGTCACGCTACACCATGCCACAGGAAGACTGGCTGAAAGAACTAGGGACATTTAACCCAGAAAAGAGAAGACTTTGGGGGTAGAAGACACAACAGCTGTCACAGACCACTTTAAGAGATGTTATATGAAAGGCTAATACTTGTTTTCCATGGCCCCAGAAAACAGAGCTAGAACTAACAGATATAAGTTACGGAGGCTGATTTCAAGCCAAAATAAGGAAAACTTCCTTGATATAACTGTCCAAAAATGTAATAGAATAACTTGGAAGATAGTGAGTCCCCTATCACTGGGGAGTTCAAACAAAGGTTGGATAAATACTTGTGTCAGAGATACTATTTGAGTGTTTCATGTTTCAATTATGGACTGCCCTTTTGGGCCTCTAAGGTGCTTCCCAATCCTGGGATTCAACAAGCATCTCTTAGAAAGGACATTTAGAGCTCGATATTTTTGTCATTCATGGAATCACAAAGAATGGGTTTTGGTATTTTCTATTTAAGGCACTTTATAGAAGGGCAGAATGGTATAATTATTTTTTTTCTCTAGCTACTTACAAATATCCTCTTTGACATTTTCTCGTGTCCATCTAAGGCCTGGGATCCCAAATAAATACAATGACGTGGTATTTTTCCTTCTCAAGCAATGGTTCTAAGTTCCTAAGATACATTCTCACTCTCATACCACTCATATTCAGTGTAAGTTAGAAGAGCTATCCATAAGGAGGAGGTACTGTAGCAAAGAGAGCACTGGCCTTGGACCTGGGTTCAAAATCCCAACTTAAACCATCATTAATCTCTGTGATTTTATGGGCCAGTTACCCAATGTCTCAGAGCTTCCGGATTCTCATCTTTAAAATGAGGAAAAGGTTGTGGCAAGGAAAGTCCTTTCCAAATACTAAAATGCTAGAAATGTGAATTACTGTGGTGAATTAATATTTCATATCTCAATCTAATTCCCAGGAAAATGAGTAGTTACATAATATCCTTACAAGTTACTTGAAAACCAGCTGATTCTCAGATTTAGAAGATCATACAAATGCCCAAGTAGCTACATTCTCTGCAAGAATAGGCCCTGATTTACAATTATTACACATACGAAGCTCTTTAAAGATGAAATCTATTCATCTGTCAACTGCCTCTCATTTAAAAAAAAATAAGGGTGTTGGACTAGATAATTTCTAAGGTTCCTTCTTATTCTAATCAGCTATGAACCTATGACTAGGACAGGAAAAATGTTTGATTTTTTGGATTGGGAGTAAATTTATTCCAAGTTCTTCCTACTAAATTCACTGGAATACTAAAACATTTTTTTGGTTCCATTTAGCCATAAAATGCAAATATCTCAAAAAGAAATCAGTGTTCTGAAATATGCAAATTTGTAACTTAAGTCCAACATGCCTGAAAACATTTTTTACCTTAACTTTGCATCTTATCCAGCCAACATCTAGCAGTGTCCTGCACACGGCAGGCACTTAGTAAACGCTTGCTGAATTGAATGAATAAAAATGAAAGAAAAGAGATCAATGTTATCTTTAAACATGTGCTTTCTGCAAACATAAGTGGAGCCCCAGCACACCAGTGGTACTGAACGAAAAGCAGAGCTGAACAAAAGGGACCATTACCTGAAGTTTCATAGCGCCACCTTGTGGCGATTCTCATAAAGCCATTAGAAAACCCAAGCATCCTTCTGACACAGCCCGCAGTCTGAGCTGTCTCTTTCTCTGGACCCCTTGGCTTTAGTTCTCATTCCTGACTGCACTCCTTTTCCTCAAACACTCATCAGCTTGCCTCCTGCTACTCTTCCCTCAGCATCTGCTTCCTTCTCCCAATGGGAGGGCATGAAGCAAGGCTGAGGCTGCCCTCTCCAATCTCTACTGCTCGCTTCCCCTCACAAACGCTCACTGGACTCATTACACACAGGTGTCTTTTAACAATTCCTGTTTTATTTAGTACTTCTACGGCAACTGAGCCTTCATACCTATGGCTTGCCTTAGCATCTAAATGAAAATCTCCTTAAGGAGACTGAATAATTCAACAAACTTGACAGTACTCATGCACATTAGACAGCTTCTCAATACAAAGCATTTGATAAAATGTTTGAATGTTGAAGTTGAAATGATACTTTTGTGTGATATTACAATCACTAGTCAGTATTAATAATATCACATGACTGGACCCAGTACCACATGGATGAAAAAGTAGAAATCACAGCTGATACTCAGGCAACCTAAGTGGATTTTTAAGTGATACTGCACAATGGAAAGTACTACTGAGGGGGCACCTAGGTGGCTCGGTGGATACAGCACCGGCCCTGAAGTCAGGAGGACCTGAGTTCAAATGTGACCGCAGACCAAACACTTGACACTAGCTGTGTGACCCTGGGCAAGTCACTTAGCCCCAACTGCCTGGAAAAAAAAAAGTATTACTGAGATGCAAAGACATTGCTGAGTGCCTTACAAATAGAAGTCTAAGGATGCCAGATTAGGAGCACAGGGTGTGTATTCTACAACTCTTCTCTACACTAACCATCTCTCTGAATGTTTCCTGATTCTCGGAGGGTAAAAGGCCACTGCACCGTCTGACCTGTTAATGTCTTTATGCAGAGGTACTATTTTTTTGTTTTAACAGCTTGTTTTTCAGAACTGGTTAAATGGCTGTGCCCAAAAAACAGTCATTAATGTAGTGGCCCCAGGGATCAAAATCTGCCCTTATTCTTGTGTTAACATTTTAATCAGGGACTAGAATAAAAGCAGACAGGCATGCTTTGACAAATTATACAAAGCTGTTGGTTGACAGTTTTGAGATCAAAAGAGACCCCAATAGGTTAGAATGTTGGGCCAAACCTAGTAAGATGAAATTTAAAAAGAGATTAAAATCTTAAACTTAGGGTCAAATACTCAGCTTCACACATGTGAGAGTAAAAAAACCAAAACATGTCTAGACAGAAGTTCATCCAAAAGGCCAGGGAGTTTTAGGTTAACACAAGCTTAACACTGACCAACGGTACAACCAAGCAGCTGGAAAGCTAAAACAACCATGGCTGCCTCAAAGGAGATGGAGTTTCCAGAGGGAAGGAAATAACCCTTCCGCCGCCCTCTGCTCCGCTCACCCCACATCTGGAGCATCCAGCTCCTTTCTGGGCCTACATTTTAGGAAGGACAATTCATAATGTGTAGGAAGATGTCAAAGGAAGGGCAAGCAGGATGATGAAGGGCTTCCGTCTAGACCGTCAAGTGAGAACCACTTCTTTGCTAAGATACTCACTACCCAGCCTTTTGATTGGGGGTTCTACAATTCTGCTCACTCTAATCTGCATACATTCTAGACGAAAGTGTTCTACTTCTAGTCTTTTTTTTTTCCTTGAAAATGGGGTCATCAGCCCCTCTCCAGCCCCATGGCCTCTCTCCTATTCTCCATAATCTTGCAAAGATCACTGACAGTTAACAAAAACACCAGCTATCACTTTGGGCAATCCAAGGTCTGCTGACCTGAACTCATCAAAGGCGGCCAGGGGTTCCTTACCACCAATCTCCTTGCTTACTGTAGGTTTTAACTGCCTACTAGCTGTATTTATTTTGTCCTCTGCTGTCATTCCACCTCTGAAGTTTATATACAAATACAAGGTATCTGTTATCTACTTTTTGATGATTTCTGAGGTGGACTGACTGCAAAGGACAAAATCCTAACACGCTTCTTTGGTATCAATAAGACTTGGGATTTTGTCTTCTGTGAATTACCGGGTGTCTCTATTACTATTATTCTTCCTGTGTTGAAGCTGCTATTCTTTGGAATCCAGCTTTGTAGACATTGTTAGGCATCTCTTCCAAATCAAAAAGTTAAAAGACCTCATGGCTATCTGTAGCTTCTTCTCACTGAAATGCATGCTACCAGACGAGAGGCCATAGTTTTTCTGCCTCCATTATTGTGGGTGGTAATGACAGCTGACCCTCATCGGACACTTCACGAAGCGTCTGTGCATCCTTTCTTTCATTTACTCTTCACAACTCTGTGAAGTTGGAACTACAGTTATCATACCCATGTTACAGAGGAGAAAACCGAGGCTCGGAAAGGTGAAGCCACTTATCTAGGATCATAAATGTCAAGGGCAGAATTAGAAAGCAACTCTCAAAGTCTGGTTTACTGTATGACCATGAAATGTTTTCAATATCATTTTCATTTGCATGTAATCAGAAAATAGCAGCTCCAAGCAATCAGAAAAATTCCATTGAGAAGTCACTAAAATTAGAAAGGTTACAACTTAGACTCATGAAACTAAAGGTCACATATACGGCAGCTAATGAATTTACTTTCAGCAGATTCATGCTGAATTTTTTGGCACAGAGATCATCTGCTGGGGTGAGTACTTTAATTAATACCACAGTGACACAACTTCTTCCTGTGCTTGACCAAATACAAGAATTATTCAATTTCAAAGAACCTCTGCCAAGGACATGGAAATAAAGATGATAAAGGGAATGGGAGAAGAATTCTCTAGAATCAGAAAACAACTATGCTAACTTATAAAACAGCAGAAAACTCCAACTCTATTTATTCTTGAAATCAAAATCAATCAACCGACACATTACTATTAAGTGGAATGCTCTATGCTAAGTACTGGGCATACAAAAGTAAAACAGTCCCTACCTTCAATGAGTTTACATCTAACAGAGAGAACATTTACATACATAATGTATCCAAAATGAATGTACAAGGTATTTTACCTAATAAGTTATTTTACTTATTCATTCATTCATTCATTCATTCACTCACTCATTTATTTATTTGTTGGCTAGGCAATCAGAGTTAAGTGGCTTGTCCAGGGTCACACAGACAGGAAGTATCCAGTGTCTGAGGCCAGATTTGAACTCAGGTCCTCCTGACTCCAGGGCTAGTGCTCTATCTACTGCACCACCTAGCTGTCCCTAATAAGTTATTTTATGACTTGTAAAAGGTAAGGGGACCTTTAAGAACAAATCTGTAAAACTGAAAGACTATTCATAGAGCTTTTGGAAAACTAACATTTTAAAAGCATGATAAAAATGCCAGACCTGCACAAATGGCAGCTATGAGGCCTTTTCTTTTCTCTTGCTCTTTCAGCAGTGTTTTCACATCGGCACTCTACGAAAAGAAAAGTAACATAAAGTAGCCATTAATTCATAAATCAATCCTCTCTATAAAGAATGCAAGGAGAACCTAAAACAACTAGGATTTAGAAATATTGTACAAAAATCAGAAACTGATCATTTTTAAATGTTCTTTTACTTTTAAGACATGCGCAAACTTAGAACTCCACATTATTATGGAGTGTCTCACTTTACATATCACTTTCCCTCCAAGACTTTAATGACACCAAAAATATGAAATGTAAATATTCTTGAACACTTTCATTAGACTTTACCTCACTCAAGTTTTGCGCACCCAGATTACCTCCTGGTAGGACAATCACATCATATGGTCCCTAAAACATTCAAAAACAAGAAAGTGCATTAAAGAGAAACAGTCTAATGATATTTTCATATTCTAAAAGTGAGAGCTAAAACGAACAGGACATTCAGAAAAAAATAGAATTTGAGATAAAAGTGACTAATGTACTAAAAGAATTTAGAGAAAAGTATTAATGTCCTCAATGCCTTCAAAAGCTGCAGTTTTCAAAAAATAATGTTAGCTAACATTTATGAAGCGCTTTAAGGTTCACTAAGTGTCTTACACACATTATCTCCTTTGCTCCTCACAACCACCTTATGAAGTTAAGTGCTATTATTAACTCCATTTTACCTATGAGGAAACTGAGGCAGACAAAAGTAAAGGGACTTGCTCAGCATTATACAGCTACAAAGTGTAAGAAGCAGGATTTAAACTCAGGGTTTCCTAACTCCAAGTCTAGTACTCTCTCCACTATATTCCACTTAGCAATTTGCTAAAACTACAAAGTTAGAAATTTGGCCTAATAGCACTTTTAGCAAAGTCCTGAGTATACGGCAAATACTGTGATATAATGTATTGAGATGCAACCAACATTATTTTCATGACCCTTATTTTTCTGTATTTTAAAAAAAAATCTAACAAAGAAAAACAATATCAGAAAGATATAATTCTTTTTCTTTGTCCCAGTAGCACTGGGTACAAAAACATGAGTCAAATGTCCTAAATTGTCCAAAGTACAGCAGAAAAAAACCCTGAGAAACAGAAATCACAACCGACTTTTCCTTCTCACTTTAAGCATTTCATTTTTAAAATCATCAACAAGCTTCATATTTGATTATTAGTATACAAATTCCCTACATTCCCTATCATTAATATGTTTTTAAAAAAGATTGATTTTCTCTCTCAACATTTTAAAAATTGACTAAATATTCTCAACTAGAGTCCCAGCCCCAAATTTAAGGCACCCAAAATTTCCTGTGTGCATGCTAATCCCCCTTAGATTTCCTTTATCAGTTGCTGCTGCCAAAAAAAGCAATCTCCCTGGCCAAACTTCCAGATGACGAGTTTCTGCAAATTCATTTTGATGATGACATCACTAGCCAGGTCAATATGAAAAATCTGGAAACTTTTCTCATTTAAATTCTCACATCAAATTAAAGAAAATGATAGTGAGGATGAATTTATGTCAATCAATTTAATTCTCCTCCAATCAGAGGCTTATCAGATGTTCCACCTAAAGTAAACATGTGACTATTTCTGCTTCTCTGAAAAGGGAATACAGGATTATGACAAAAGCAAAGGTTTAGGAGATCAAGTGCTAATCCTTGTCACTCTGGCCCCTGTTCTGTTTTGGTAGCAAATAAGAAAGGAGCAGAACAGCAGGCAAGATAACAAGGTTATGTTGTTGTACAGATAGAGAAAACACAAAAATGAGCAAGCTTTGTGCAATTACACATGGTAATAAACAAGATAACACCTGATAATGTTTTATAACGTAATAGAAAACTTCCTCTGAACAAAGAACAAGCCATGACTGAATTTCTCTAATCAACTACTACAGAATGAACATAATGAAAGATGTCTGAAGGACTGTATCTGATGAAAAAGGACAAACCTCTTTTTTCGCATCCTCTAGACTGGCATCAGGGCAAATGAGTACATCTCTACTACACTGTACCGGATCCTTTCCAGAAAGACCTGCCACAATGACTTTCATCTGAAAAACAAAAACAATTCCCATACCTAGTTAAGAAAATCGACAGTGTGCTGGACAACAAATTCATTATGAATCGAGAATGTGATGTGGCAGCCTAAAAAGCAAAGATCTTAAACTACGGTAAGAAAGGCTCACGTCCAGAATGAGGGAGGTGACTGACCTGGTTCTACTCTGCCCTATTCAGGCCACCTCTATAACACTGTTTTCAGTTGTGGCCGTCACATTTTAGAAAGAGGAAGGATAAACAGGGCAGTGAAGGACTAGAGACTGTGCCATATGAGGTTCAGGTGAAGGAATGGGGGAGGTTTAGCCTCAAGATGAAGAGGAATATGGAATGATAACTGTCTTCAAGTATCCGAAATATCATTTGAAGGAAGGAGTAGACTTCTGCTTGACTTTAGAGTACAGAACAAGAAATTAATGGAAGTTTTAGAAAAGGACAATTTAGTCTTGCCTAAGATAACTTCCTGACAAGACTAAAAGTGGGACTGGCTGTTAGCAGAGATAGCAGGGTCCCTCTCCCAGGAGAACCTCTCGTCAGGGATGTTGTAGATGGGATTCTTGGTCATGGAAACTTGCGCTGGACTCAATGGCCTCTGATACAATTTTCTCAGAGTTGCAAAGGATATTTTAAGAGATCCACTTCTTTTACTATGTTTAAATATGTTGCCAAAAGTTGTAGTGAATGTTTTATTTCACTATACTGCCTTACACTTTGATCACTACATCCTCTGATTACTCTGTGTCCTCATCAATGGGGGCAGCACTCCCTCCGGCGGTACAGAGAGAAACCTAGCCATGCATTCTCATCTGGGCAAACCTCCACGATCTCCTTCACAGAGGAAGTCCACCTAACGTCCTGTTCCCCAGCCCCAGCAAGTACACCAAATGCAGAATAATAAATAAGCCTTACATTAGCTGTGGAGATTTAAATTTTATTTAAAATTCCATCAAGTTTGGAATCTTATTTTGGTCAAAAGACATAAAAGAAATCCACAAATAAATGGACAGAAATGGTCTGCATACTTACTCCAGCCCTCCTCATCAGATCAACAGGGATAACGGTTTCCATCTCCTCTGCTCCTTTAGCCAGGATGACTAATGCTTTTTTTGCAGCCATTTTAAAAATATTATTTTTTAATGAACACAATTACTCCACTGAACCTGTTACTGCAACCAAAGAATGGACAAAACTGAAATCTGCGAAGCTTCTTGGACAGTAGAACAAACACCTCCTAAGGAAAAGACAGTTTAAGCAGTCAGACCCTAGTAAACATTATCATCCATTAACATTTTTGAAAGCACATGCTTTTTACAAAATACTGTGTCAACTAATCGATCTACTATGTATTTCTAAGTGAAATCAAGTTTAGTGAATATATTCTTATGAATCATGATAGGAGCAACTCAGATTAGAAAAGTTCAACTGAGTTTTAAATGCAATTTAAAAAATTCATTGTCTAGATATTTTGTTGCAAGTGAAACTTACTAAAACTAATAGACATGCCCTTTCAGTGAGAAGAGGGTGGTTTTCTCCTTTAGCAAGGAAGAAAATTCTACTTCACAATATGACGTGACTAAACTTTATTACGCGGACCAAAAATATATAGGACTTCTCTCTGGAGATTTTAGAGGGGAATTTTTAGAATTAATCTTTGAATCTCTTTTATATCAATGACAGTATTTTATAACACATCTACTTTTAAAAAAAGACAGGGCATTACTCTTATATCAAGCCCTAAGGTGAACTATATAATTTTTTAAAAAATGTTTTTTACTTATAAGTCACTTCTAACCCAGTTCTTAACCCAATTACTTTCTTTCTAGCTCTGAAGGGTTTTGTTAACTTGTCAAACAAACACTTTCAGTCACAAGAACTACAATAACTTTTATACCAGAAGTACTTCCAACAAAGTGTAAGTAACATCTGGGCTTATTTACTCACAGGATACCAAAGGTGAGAAATCCAGCCTCCCAAAATACAAAACCTTGGTTTTTAATTCAATTTAATTATCTCAAGGGTGGCAATATTAAAAAGGTAACAGCACTCACAATTTGGCTGCACCAGTTTTTCTCCACTTTTTGTTTACAAAATGCCAGTCATACTGTATCTGTATAAGTAAGCGGTCTGTTAGATATTCCTGAAGTAGCAGCCAAGACAGTGGTAAAGGTCAATCCAAGTTCGAATTTAATGTTTTATGTAATGACACAAAAAGGCCCTTCTCCAATAATAACAGAATCCAAACTTTCAATGGTCAAAATGAGCCCCCCGCCTCTCAATTTCCCCCAATACAGTTCAGAAGCCCCTAGAGCCCCAGGCAGTGAAGAGCTCTTGAATTCCCTACACTCTCCTTGCTCCCCTTCTGAGAAGACAGACAAGCTGGCAATCTCACCAACCAGCATGAATTTCTTCTCACAAATTTACGACTGTCATACTTGGCATTAGTGAATGCTCTGCATTTTATCCAGCTCAGTCTACCTAACGGCAAAAGGAAATCTGAGGCAACTTGAGGCAGCCTGTTACCTCCCCAGGGCACAGGCAGAGGACTCATGCTGACTTGGAAAGCATTAGTCACGTCCATACTGGCTACTTTTTATCTGCTTGCAGACTTAGGAGAATCATTTGATATTGAACTTGTTCCTTTCATGTCTAAATACGCCTCTTAAAATTTTTTTTGAATGGTTTTATATACGGAATCAAATGATTTACATCAGCAACACTTAGGTTCCCCAACTGGAAAGAATGGAATACTCCAATCTGTTTCCCACTTTGGGCCAAACAGAAATTGAAAGAAGAGACTATCTCACACTATACTAGTATTCCCTCTTAAAATTCCAAGGACAAATTCCAATTATTTCAGTCTTTTCACACACTGTTTCTTCCAGTCTCCCAACCTCATCATTTTGGTGTCTTCCTGTATGCCTCATTCTCCTTCATGCCACAGTCAACCAACCAACTAATCTCATCCCTTCTACTTTCACATCTCTTGAATCCAAACCCCTTCTCTCTACTCACAAAGCCACCACTCTTTTGGAGGCCCTTATCACCTCTGGACTAGACTGTGTTAACAGGCCCCTAATCAGTCTCTCTCCTCAAGTTTCTCCCCACTCCAATCTACCTTTCACATAACAGCCAACCTGATTTTCCTTAAGCACGGATATGACCTTGTTACTCCCCCACTCAATAAACACCAGTGGCTACCTACTGCCTCTAGGGTAAAATATAAGCTTTTCTGGCTTTTAAAGGCCTCTACCCTTCACAAACTAGCCTCAACTTACCTTTACAGTCTTGTTATATATTCTATATTCCCCTTCCCATATTCTATAACCCAACTAAACTGGCTTTTTCTTTCAGTCCTGACACAGTCCCCTCTCCTGTGTCCATTCCTGAAATACACTCCCTTGTCTCCTACATCTCATAAAATCTGTTTCAGCAAGACACATCTCAAGCATCATCTTCTACATAAAGCCCTTCTGGATCTTCTCACTGATATTTTTCCTCGTACTTTTTTCTGTATTATATATGTCCTGTTGTCTCCCTTGATAGAATGTAAGCTCCTTGAGAACAGAGATTGCTTCATTTGTCTTTTTATCCCCAGTGTCTAGCATAATATCTGGCTCAAAGTGGGAATTTAATTGATATAAAGTATATTAACTATTAAAGATATACAAGAGAAAAGTTCAACCCTAGGGTAAATATTATTTTTTTTTTTTGGTGAGACAATCAGGGGTTAAGTGACTTGCCGAGGGTCACAAAGCTAGTAAGTGTCAAGTTGTCTGCGGCTGAATTTGAACTCGGATCCTCCTGACTCCAAGGCCAATGTCCATCCACCATGCCACCTAGCTGCCCCTTGCTTTTTTCTATAGTTATTGTTAATCCTGAGAAACAGATCATGGGATTTAGAGATCATCTAATTCAATCCCTTTCTCATTTTGCAGATGTGGAAACTGAGGTCTCAAATGGGGCTGCTGCTTGCCCATTCCCATAAGCAAGAAGTTGTGAAGCTCCTCAGACACTAGAGTCAGGTTTTTTTCCATCATACTAAGCTGATTCTCTACTGATGTCACACTGTCATCTGTGCTGATGTTTTATATTGACATTTTCACAAAATAGAACCTTTTCTTACGTACTTATATGCTGCTTTTTCTACTTCAGCAAACATCAAGTGCCTCCTGGGTGACACAAACCTAGTGGAAAGCCACCCCCCTCATTGGGCTTTACCTTTTTCCTGTGCCTGGAATTAAACTCTCTTTTGCATATAAAAACAATCCATTCTTACAGGTTCAGTTAAAGACCTACATCCTTCATGAGAATCTTTTCTTCTTATCCCAGCTGTACCAAGTTCTGTGACTGCTGACAGTTCTCTTCCCCTTTTACTTCATGGGGTTGCTCTAGGAGATTGAGAGCAAAGACCACAGAAAAATTTTCGAGGCCCAATCAAGTTTGTGAAGAAGGTGGCAGAGTCGGAAGGGCCCGGGGCTGGGAGTAGGGAAAATGTGCATTCTGGGTACTGCTAAGCCACCAGCTGCTTCCTTCAGCAAGTTGCTTTCCTCTTCTGTGCCTCAGTTCACCCATCTGTAAAATCAAAACTTTTCAAATCCTTCCATCAACCCTCAAAACACTCAGAGTTTACGGCCACACTAAATAGCCCTAATCACCTGCTGCTGGTATAATTAAAGCATGCAAAACATTTGGCAAATCCTAAATGTCAGTTATTAGCTACTACGAATCCTCTTCTCTGCTGATACGTATCTATCCAAAAAGCATCCAAAGGCAGAGACCACGCCTTTCTGTCAGCTGCCTCATGGCACCCAGCAGTGAACCTGCAGACTTCTCAAAAATCTGTGTGCATCACAACCCATACAAAACGTAAAGCTTGTCAGGAACACAGGGATTGAGGGACTTCTCCATGTTCACACAGTTAAGTGTCAGAAACAAAATCTGAATTTCTTGATTCAAGTTCAAAACTCAATCCAGTTGACCAGACTGACAAGCACTTAACCACCTGTCTGGCAGTTAAAATATAATCTTGAACAATGTTTTACATGCTTATGTCAGTGTATCTGAAAGTTTCAGTACTGAAGTTACATTTTTACTTATTTTTTTTTATCTCTAAGAAGATAGTCATCTAAGTTCTTCTTAATAATGAGTCACTAGCATGAGGATGTCTTAATTTAGTGGTTTGAATAAAACTCCCATCAGACTTCCACAGAACAAATAAAAACGATAGAAACAACTCATTCATCAAAAAGTACTGTTACAGAATTGCCATTTAAAAAACAGGATGTAGGTCAGTCTATTTCTCCAAGAAAGACTGAAGCTAAATGATCCTCCTATTATACTACCTTTCTTAGGTAACTTTTTAAAATCATTTATTAAGCACTTACTGTATGACCAAAACTGTGCTAAGCACTGAAGTTGCAGATAGGTGGGTTCCAAAAAGGAGAACCCATACATGCCTTGAAGGGAGGTATACACATCTTCAGATAGAGGGTTCACAATGGGGAGGAAAGGAAATGTGCCCCCCAAAAAAGTGGCTAGTAGGCAAGAATGGGCAATGCCCCTGTGTAGGGAATTAACCAACCAATAAACATTTATTAAGGATCTTTGAAGTTCTAGGCACTGTGGAGTCAAAGACAAAAGTCAGATAGTCCTTGCCCTCAAGGAGTTTAAATTCTAGCTAGCACTGACAATAATAATGGCTACCATGTATATGGCACTTACTATATGCCAGGCTTGATGCATATGTAGGCATATGCAAAGTGGATACGAAGTAATTTTGGGGGGAAGATACTAGCAGCTGTGGGGATCAGTGAAGACTTCATGCATAACGCAGTGCTTGAGCTGAGCCTTGAAAGAAGTCAGGGATTCTAATAAGGAAGGAAGGAATTCCAGGCATGAGGAACTGCCAGTGCAAAGGCACAGAGAGGACACGAACACTGTGTGTGAAGAAAGGTCTGGCCAAACCATCAGGTACCAGAGGGGCAAGAATGTAGAAAAAACTGGAAAGGGAGGTAAGGGTGAGGTTGTGAAGGGCTTTCAATGCCAACAAGAGCTATTTGGCACCAGAGACAATGGAATGACATGGTTAGACCTGTACTTTCGGAAAATCACTGAGGCAGCCTTGTGGATGAAGGACGGGATTGGGGAGGCCTATCCATAGAGTACGGCAAGAGTCTAGGTGAAAGGTGATGAGGACCTGAGCTAAAGTGGGAACTGTGTGAGCTCAGAAGGTGCAGGAGGCAAGAGATGCTGGGAAGGCAGAATGGAACAGATGTGGCAACTGACTGGATATTTAGGGTGAGAGATGGTGGAGAATGGAAGACGACACGGATAGAAGAGGTGCTAATATACCTAATATTTTATCACTGGCAATAATTTCAAGTCCCCAAGTATAGTAATCAATACCTCTGGGTAAAAGCACCACCAGCAAAGCCAGAAGGCGCTACCTGCTACAGTGAGCACCTAGGACAAGAGGCAGGACAAAAGGAAGTAAACTCACCTAAATGATTTTCTGATCTCACACCAAAACTGGAAACAGTGGACTTGGGGGTCTGGGAATTTGATGGTTATTCCCACTCTGGCCCCAGACTGATTTCATACTCTCCTTCATTCAGTCTAACAGGATGACTCTGTCATTCTTTGAGCTGATCATTCCATCACTGACCCTTTACACTGGCTATACCTTTCCCCCAATCTTGGAAGGAACTCTGGCTTCACTGCTGCCTCTTGGAATCTTTAGCTTCCTTCAATGCCACCCCTACAAGAGTCCTTCCCTAATCTCCACCCTCAAGTCATGTAGCATTTACTTACTTGTGAAATATGGTAACCCCTAATAAACTCCTGGAGGACAGAGACTGCTCTATGTTTTTGTCTTTATATCATCCAACAGTGTCTTGCATATAAAATGGCAAATGTTTCTTGCACTAGATTCTTTAACAAAAAATAAATTTGGACTCTTTCTTTAAGGGCTTTAGAATCCAATTAACGGTAAGACGGTGTTTCCTCTGGTGATAACAACAGATCAAATGAGATGATCTATGTAAAGTGCTTTGCAAACCTTAAAGCACTATAAAAATACCAGCTATTATTAACATCAAGGAACAGATCTAGCAGCCATAAAGGTGTAGGGTCCTCTCATGTGATTTTAGACTACTGCTTAGGAACCCTTCAAGTTGTGAGGGACCAGCAACTGACAGAGAATATGATAAGTACTTGAAAGCTATAATTTCCTCTGACTTTGTAACAGTTATTACCATACTTTGCTTTGGCATATTTATTACACCCTAAGACTACATTTTGCAACACAACCGAATAGCACAAACTTTGCTCCAGAGATACGAAAAGATCACAGACACAAGAAAAGCAGCCAGAGGCTGAGTGAATAAAGACATTGCAGACTTCCTCAGAGCCACACTTAGTACCACACAGAAATCTTACTTGGCTCTCTTATTCTCTCTTCTACCAATAAGACCAGCTTCAGCCACCTTATGTGAGCAACTTCAGGGAAGACCAGCCCAGACAATCGGGCTCTATCTATTCTTCACATTCTCCTTGATCCTGGTTATGTTTCAGCCTAACAAGACTTGCTGTTGATTCCTTGAACTGAGCTCCCATTACTTTGCAAATCCTGCCTCTGACAGATACTAGATGCATAACCACATTTAAATTACTCAACCTCAGTGTCCCAGGCAACTATGAGGCCAAAAGTGAGAGAAGCTGCCAATCTGCACTGGTGGAGAACTTCCTCTATTACTAGGAACTTCCTATGGCAGTGAAATCACAAGATCACTAACCACCCTTGCAAAACCATACATACACTTACCAAGCTCACTCCAATCCTCTCCATTCCCTCAAAAAAAAAGAAAAGAGGCCAGAAGGTAAAGGCTACAGGCTGAAGCAGCTAGGTGGTGCTAGACTTAGGAGTCAGGAAAACCCGAGTTCAAATTCTATCAGGCATTTACTAGCTGTACATGTGTATGTGATATTGTATAATACAATATATTATATATTGTATAATACACACACACGCACACGCACACGCTAGCTATTCTTTCTGCTTCTACAAGTTAATTGCCAGGCATTCCCTATCAACTAACACTGCTTACTCTGGTGCTATAAAAGGACTCTTTAGTCATGAGCAAAGATAAACTGGGTCTGGAGTCAGGGGGCCTGGGTTCAAATCCTTCCCTGCTGCTTCTTGGGGTCTATTTCCTTCCCTGCTGGATAATGCTTCGAGGCCCTCTGGGGCTCCCGTGCATCCCTAAACCATGGGGTCAGAGGGCTGGGAGAATGACTTCGAAGGTCATCCAATGCTAACCTCCCCCCATTTTAAAGATAACGAAACTGAGACCCAAAGACCTAACGAGACGCTCTTTACAGTCCCGGACGCGATCCGTTAAGCCTGGGCCACTATTCCCACTATTGCTGCCGCCCACGGTCACGCGGGGCAGACAAGGCCTAGCCCCGGGGGCGTCCTGGCCTCCCCGCCCGGGGCGGGGGCTGAGAAGCGATGGACGGAGCGTTCTGACATTTGAGGCTGGGAAGTGGGCGGCGGCGGCCGGAAAACTCTGACAACCAGGGCGAGCCGAGGGGCCGCGACCTGAGCGCCTCTCACCGCTTCGCAGGTGCCTAGCAGGCGGAAGACCCGGGACCAGCACGGCGAACGCAGCTCCACACCCACCGCCTTCTGAAGAGTTCTGGAGGGAGCGGAAGTGACGCAAGCGGTGACGTCGCCGCGGCCCGCTCGCTCTAAGGGCAGCACGAACCGCCCCCTCTCCCCATCCCGTCTCGTGTTACCGAGCGCAGGCGCGAGCCCACCACGGGGTCAAGGGGGCGGGACGAGAAAAGCTCAGCCGGGTCAGCCGGTGAGCGAAGGGCTAGGTGAAGGGGGCGTGGCTATATCTGCGCATGCGCTTGCTGGAGACTGCAAGGCGGGGGAAGGCGGGGCAGGCCTTGGGCACGTGTGTGCAGCCTAGAATCCTGAGCTGACGGCTGTACCTTTGACTGGGAGAGGGCCATGGTCTAGGGTGGGGGTGGCAGGGCGCCTCGGGAGGGCCAATTTTTACTTTACTTTTTAAATGTCTATTTTTGAACGGCACTCTTTTTTTTTAATGTTTTATTAAAAGCACAAACTTAAGCAGCCTTCTAAATGTTATCGAAAAAGTATGCAAGGTGTTCAGCTGATATCATTATTGCAAACCTAAAGCGCTGCATAAATGTCAACAATTAGTATTACTGCAAATATTAAGGCATTATATAATTAACAGCTATCATTATTACTGCAAAACTTAAGGCACTATATAAATATCCACTGTCATCATTGCAAACCTTAAAACATTGTATATCAGTTGTCATATGAAAATCTCAAAGTGTTAGGTAAATATCAACTATCATTATTTTTGCAAGCCTTAAAGCATTATTTAAATGTCAGCCTACAGTATCATTGCAAACTTGAAAACACTGTCTAAATGTCAGCTATTATTAATGAAAATCTTGATGCCCTAATGGGACCTATTGTTAATATAAACCTAAATTGCTATATGTGTCAGCTATGATTGCAAATTTTAACGTGGCTTTATGTTGGCAATTTTTAGTGAAAACCCTAGAGCGATGTCTATCAGTCAGCTCTTGTTACAAACCATAAAGTGCTCTCTATGTAATATCAGCTGTTATTTTGATTGTAAGCTTTAAAGCTCTCTATGTTTTCTATTATTGTTGCAAACCTCAAAATACTATGTAAATATTAGCTATTACTATTTTTATAAATCTTAAAGCACTATGTAGCTAGTCACTATTATTATTATTTCAAATTATATGTCAGTTATTATTATTCAACTCTTTGAGAACAGGGATTGTTTCATGTATTCCTTTGTATCCCCATCCCACAGAAAGAAATTGTATGGTGTCTGTCCTCAAGGAGTTTACATTCCAATAGAAGAGTCAATGTATGCATATATTAGCATACACAGGATATATACAAAATAAATACATGGTGGTTTTGGTGAGGGGAGCAGTAGCGGATTTCTTTGTATTCTTCATACTTTGTCTTAATTGAATTATAATAAAGTACTATACCACAATTTATTTAACCGTTAGTTTACTGTTAGATATTTAGATTGTTTCCATTTTTTTTTTGTTATTTCATATAAGGCTGCTAAACAGATCTTTGAACAGATCTCACTTTTTCTGCTCTTGGTGACCTTTTCAGGGTATGTTCCCAGTAATGAAATTATTGGGTCAAAGGGTATCATCTCTGAAACTTGCACTGCCTACCACCAATTTTCTCTCCTATATATAATAGTCTACAGATTTGCAAATTACACCCCAAGAATGAAATTCACTGCTTTTAATCATTTTTGCCAGGTTGATGGGTGTGGGGTTGATGGGGTGCTTTGGTGCTTGTGTTTGGGTGCTTGTACTTGTACCCCAGTTTCTCCCTAGCCTCAGAAACACTATCCCTGACAGTTTCTCCCCAGCCCAAGGACACTGTGCCTAGCAGTTATTCATGCATGGGCCTCAGCACGACCCTTCTCTCTCTCCCTGGTACAGCTACACAGAACTGGGCTGCTCAGGCCCCAGCCCTCAGATCATGTCTCTGGAAGTCTCCCAATTCCTTAGTAGTTCCTGTCTTGTAAGAAAGCTTTCCCTTGTTGCAGAACATTCTCTCATCAAGACAGAGGGAGAGGGGTGCCTTGCCCAGCCCAAGAACTCTGCCTGCTGCCAGACTCCAAAGATCCATACCTCTGTCATCTCCCTCCCTGTCTGGTATACTCCCTGTACTTTCCCATCCATAGCCCCCAAAGACACCTGCACCTTTACATTACCTCATCAGTGTCCCTGGCATTTCTTTCCCATGCTCTTTTCCATGTAAACCCTAGCTGCATTCTCAGTCTCTTGCAGGATCCTTAAGAACCCTTGCCCGCTGAAAAGCGTAACAATAAATCTTTGCCACCTTGAATTAAAGAATGCTTGAGTCTGTGAATTCATTCCAGACGACCCGTCCTGTACTCAGGTCTTTGAGGGGTCACAACCTCTCAACCTCTCACACTGCAACAGGGTGGCATCACAAAGTAGTTTTAATTTGTAACCGCTTCATTTGTGTATCAACTGCTTTCTTAAAACACCACCTCACCTGTTCATTCTAGGTTTCTGAGGTGAACATTTGCCACTCAAGAGTTAATGAAATAAAATCCTTTATTAACAGATACGATCAAAGGTAGATCAGATGATGTTTACTCTTGATGGGGTGCTTGGGTACTTGTGTTTGGGTGCTTGTACTTAGACCCCAATTTCTCCCTCGTCTCAGAAATACTGTCTCTGACGATTTCTCCCTAGCCCAAGGACACTGTGCCTAGCAATTACTCATGAATGGGCCCCAGCAAGACCCTTATCTCTTTCCCTGGTGCAGTTACAAACAGCACCCAAAGGAATTATTAGTTTAAACTGGCATTGCACTGGGTCATAAAGATATCCTGACCCACTGGACTATCTATACTACTGTCCTACCTCATTATCTACATCCTGGATGCCTCATTATCTATATTCTAGACTTAAGACATATGTATACTCCCTACCTCTATCTTGTCAAACAAGACATTGACTGGTGGCAGACTGGACGACTCTCAGTTACCACTGAACTCTAGTTAACTTAGTGATGTAGCAGGCCTAAAACCACAACTCCAAGTGGCCCCCTTTGTGGGCTTTTCCTAGTGAACTCTGGGTAAAATGCCTGCACAGTAGGTACAAGAAGTGCATGTTCCTTTAAGAACTGACCACTCCTTAACCACTCCCTGATCCCACCCTGAATCACCTAGTTAGCATATTTGGCACATGTTTTATTATATTTTATCCTATGTAAACCTTAACAGTACCCCTCTAAGATCGCAGGATCCTTAAGAATCCTTGCCTGCTGAAAAGCATAACAATAAACTTTTTGCCAACTTGACTTAAAGAATGCTTGAGTCTGTGAATATTCATTCCAGTCGACCCCTTCCTATACTCTAGTCTTTGAGGGGTCACAACCTCTCAGACTGAAACACTTTGTCACTTCAAAATAAAATGACAATTCAACTAGTTCCTCAGATCCAGACTTGCTCTGTCTTTAAATCTTCCAATGGGAGCATCGATATAGAGACAGAAGGGACCTTCAAGTCAACCACATGGGCACCTTCATTTTGCAGTAGAGGAAAATGAAGCCCTGAGCATGGGAAATAGTTTTTTCTTTTCTTTTCTTTTCTTTTTAAATATTCATTAATTTATTTATTTTTAGTTTTCAACATTCACATCCACAAGATTTTTGAGTTCCAAATTTTCTCCCTATCTTGTCCCTCCCCCCACCCCAAGATGACGTGCATTCTGAATACCCCTTCCCCTAATCTGTCTTCCCTTCTACCTCCCCACCCCCTACTCTTATCCCCTTCCTTTCATATTTTCCTGTAGGGCAGGATAGATTTCAATACTCCATTGCCTGTATATCTTATTTCCCAGTTGCATGTGAAAACAATTTTTTAGCATTTGTTTTTGAAACTTTGGGTAAAGGAAATAGTTTTTGCCAAAGGTCAACACAGGTAATAAAGGACAAGTCTAAGGTTGGAATCCAAGTCTTCTGAGTCTAGACTCAAAGCTCTTTTCATCCCACCTCTAAAACTGGCCTATTGGAAAACGTACAGAGACATTTAACTTGTGTACTTGGTTGTGTCCAACTTTCCATGACCCTATTTGGTGTTTTCTTGGCAAAGACACTGGAAAGGTTTGCCATTTCCTTCTCTAGACCATTTTACAGAGGAGTAAACTGAGGCAGACAGGATACAGTGATTGCCCAGGGTCACACAGCATGAAAATATCTGAGGCCAGATCTGAATTCAAGATGAATCTTCCTGACTCCTGGCGTGGCACTCCATCCACTGTGCCACCTAGCTGCCTAATGTACTAAAAGCATCATTGTTTAATAAAGTTGCTGGTAAACATTTTCCAACTCTTGCACTGTTCCTAGGTCACTGCTGGTTATATCACTGTTTATCTGAGATCTTCCACAGACAAAAAAAGGATTCCATTTTTTTATGAGTTCATAAACCATTTGCTAAAGATGCTTTTACATATAGATATGTTCTTATGTCTAGCGACAGAAATGATTATTAATAAACGAATAATTGGGGGGAGATCCAGAGTTCTCCCCTTCTTTTAAAGTCCTGATTTTTTTTTTGGTGAGGCAATTGGGGTTAAGTGACTTGCCCAGGGTCACACAGCTAGTTAAGTGTCAAGTGTCTGAAGCCAGATTTGAACTCAGGTCCTCCTGACTCCAAGGCTGGAGCTCTATTCTCTGTGCCACCTAGCTGCCCCTAAAGTCCTGATTTTAAAAAGCAAAATGTTCAGGCTCTTTTCTTCCTTGGTGAGGCAATTGTGTGACTTGCCCAGAGTCACACAGCTAGTGAGTGTTATGTGTCTGGAATTTGAACTCAGGTCCTCCTGACTCCAAGGCCAGTGCTCTATCCACTGCACCACCTAGCTGTCCCTAAAAGTTCAGTCTTGTGAAAGATGTTACTGATGATCAGATTGAATTAACTTCTCTATCTGACCCATCCCAACTCTACAAGGAATCTCTAGTCTCAGGTGAATTCTGTTCCATCCAGCTTGGGTGGAGACAAATCCTCTTGTCTAGATAGCCCAAGGCTGGGGGTGGTCTGAGAATAGAGATAGTTTCTCTGTCCAAGGATGGCATGATATCGCTCTCAGCCCCTCATTTTAATACAGCTCACCTTCCATTGTGTTATCCAATCAAAGTTGATTGCTACCCCTCAGGAACATCTACTTTTTGAAGAGTATATAAACTGTGAGCCCTTTGCCATGATTATCTTTGGTCCAAGATAGACGGCCAAATGACCATTCTTTTATTAATAATGTGCTGCCCTTATTAATAAAATGATTAAATTACTCAGAAACCGTGTCTCTCAAATCTTTTTAATCCCCATACTAAACATATATATATGAGTTCTTACTCTTTCTTTACTATAAACAGCTGATTCAATAATACTTTCAGCTTTAAATTCAGAGAAGTATGAGGCCCTAGGTAAATAGCCAAGCCAGTGTTTCTTTAAAATGTGGTGTGGGTTCACGGCGTCTTTGTTCATTTACGTACCTAAGCCCCAAGCGGAACTGTTCTAGGAAGAGATACCTCTCAGGCAGATATACCTTTACTATTCACCTTGGGGCTTGGACTGCTTTTTTGCATAAACCTCAAACATATTTCGGACTCTTTGAGCAGTGGTGATGTCTGTGGTCCTGTGGGGAACTGAGGGGAGAGAACACAAAACTTTCAATGACTTGACATTTCTTCTCATTCTTTGCAAGTTTCCACGGAGTTTCCCCACTCTCAGTTTTCTGCTTTATAATCAATTAGCAACCATTGTTAAGCCCTTGCTTAACTGAGCACTGGGACTGTAAAGAAAAAGCAAAACAGTGGCTGCCCCCAGGAAGCTTTATTTTAAAGCATCTGGTTTAGTGAATATAAGTACCTGGAGTCCTTGTGGTGTGAAGAGGAGGAGGCAGGGGCACCCTAGCTCAGGAGTCAGGAGAGGGCTAGTATAGTTGGGATTGGACCTTTCAGGTGAGGGAACTCCTTGGACCAATGCAGGTGGGCACATTTTCTGCATTTTATAATCTTGGAGAGCTGCCTAGAGCTCACAGAGATTAAGTGATGTGCCCAGGGTGATACAGCCAATACATGTCAGAGTTGGGGCTTGAATCCAAAGCCTTCTTGACCTTCTCATTCTGGAACTTCTCTCTCCTAGCCTCCTTCTCTCATTGGTGAATTCCTCCAGGAACCTCCATTTTGAGGAAGAGCCCAGGTCAGCCATCCTTAATTCCTTTTCTGACTCTGCTTCTGATACCCCAGAACTCTGATACCATTCCTGTTGGGATGCTGTTCCCCTCCCCCTTTGTGTACTGTCTCCTCCATTAGAATGTGCACTCCTTGAGGGGAGAAGTGTCTTACTTTTTTGCTGGTATTTGTATCTCCCATGCCTGGCACATGAAAAGCACTTAATACATTTTTTGTTTCACTTTCAGGCTTATTCTTTGTCCACTACAGTCTCTGGTTCAAACCTCCCTCACCTTTGGCAATTAAATGTGTGACCTTGCACACATTTTTTAATCTTCCTCTGTCTCAAATCCCACACCTTTAAAATGGTTTCTGAGATCCATTTTAGGTCTATAGATCCATGTCACCCTATAAACTACCTGTGTGAACTGGGGTAGGTCACTTATTCTCCTTCAACCTCTGGTGCTTTGCCTTTAAAACAGTGGGAGCTGAACTATACCATCTCTCTATTCCCTTTCAGCTTCCAATCTATGTGCTTATAGGAGATAGTTAAGAAGAAATAAAAAAGATCAAAGTAGGAGTAATTTTATTTGAAAACTAATTGGGACTGAACAGATTCTGTAGACATTCACAAATAGTATATGAATAGAATTTTGTGGGAGGAAGCAGCATTGGGAAGGTCAATGCTGATCTTAGAATCAGGAAGACCTGAGTTCAAATCTCAAGGACTTGAATTAGGATTGTGACCATGTGTTAAGTCACTTAACTTCTCAAAATCTAAGGCAAATCCCCAGGATTGAGTTAAAAGTTGTAGAGGCGTTTCATAAATGAAGAGAATTACTATACCAGCTGCTCGGCATGCTGACCATGAATTCATTGTGTTTTGTTTTGGTTTTTGTATATACATATGGCAGAAAGAAGTGTAGCTAGGTGGCACAGTGGATAGAGCACTGGATCTGGAGTCAGGAAGACCTGAGTTTAAATCCAACCTTAGACACTTACTAGTTGTTTGACAAGTCACTCAACTCTGCCTCAGTTTCTTCATCTGTAAAATGAGCTGGAGAAGGAAATGGCAAATCATTCCAGGATCACTGCCAAGAAAGCCCCAAATGGGGTCATGAAGAGTTGGACACTGCTGAACAAGAAGGAAGACTGGATTTGGAGTCAGAAGACATGGGTTGGAATCCTGGCTTGCCTATTTCCCCTTTGCCATCTTGGCATCCTCTTTTACTCTGTTTTCTCCCTCTATAAACTGAGGTTATCAAAATAAAGCGTCCAGAAGGTTTCTTTCCACCTCTCACAGTCCATGATCTTATAAATTTCTGGAAGGCAGATGATTACAGAATCAGAGAATTCTGAGCTGAAAAAGATTTTAGAGATTATCTCTCATAGGTATCATTTATGATTTTAAATCTTCCTTAGGACCCATCATTTAAAGGCTAGCTTGACTCTTTCTCTCACTTGACCCTTGCAAAGACACTAAGATGTAGCACAGGTTCTGCTGGAGGAGTTATTGTCCCTATTTTTACAGATGGGTAAATGGGCTCAGAGAGGTCCTAAGGGACTTGGCTGAAGCCAAACCTCCACTAAGAGTCAAAGGTAGGATTAGAGCTCAAGTATCTCTGACTTTAGAGCTCCATCCACTGCAATGAGTACCATTGTGCCACCGTAAAAATTAAAGAAACATTTGGTGACATAGAGAATTGAATCAGATTTATAAGAATATGAGTCATTCCTCAATTGATAAGTGGTCAAAGGATATAAACAGGCAGTTTTTGGAAGAAGAAATCAAAACAGTCTGTAGTCAAATGAAAAAATACTCTGTCATTATTGATTAGAGAAATGCAAATTAAAACAGCTCTGAGGTACCACCTCACACCTGTAAGATTGGTTAAAATGATAGAAGGAGAAAATGACAAATGCTGGGGAGGTGTGGAAAAATTGGAACACTAATACACTATTGGTGGAACTGTGAACTGATTCAACCATTTTGGAGAGCAATCTGGAATTATACCCAAAGAGCTATAAAACTGTGTATACCCTTTGACCCAGCAAACACCATTATTAAGTCTGTTTCCCAAGGTGATCAGGAAAAAAGAAAAAGAACTTTTATGTTTTAAAATATTTATAGCAGCTCTCTTTGTGGTGGCAAAAAACTGCAAATTGAAGGGATGTCCATCAAAGGGGGAATGGCTGAAAAAGTTGTGGTATATGATTGTGATGGACCACTACTGTGCTGTAAGAAACAACAAGCAAGATGTTTTCAGAAAAACATGAAAAGACTTGCATGGAATAATGAAGAGTGAAATGAGCAGAACCAAAAGAACATACCACAATATTGTTTGAAGAGTAATTGGGAATGACTAAGTTCTTCTGAGTAATATGAACATTCCCATCAACTATGAAGGACTTATGAAGGAAAATGCTATTCACCTCTAGAGAAAGAAGTGATATGTGGGAGTATGTATTGTATGGTTTGATATATACATCTATGTCAAATGTTGGCCTTTTCTAATTTGGGGCTGGGAGGGAGACAACTCAGAGTTCAAAATGTAACAAAAATTCTTTTTAAAAAATTTTTAAAAAAGAAACATTTGGTGAAAGGCTCTACCACTCAATGCACTATGAAGTTTTAAGAATAAAGGTCAACTAAAGAACAAGCAGGGCTTACTGCCGGTCATTAGAATACTGAAGGGCAGGGGTTCCCACCAGCCCTGGTAAACTACAGTGTGAGAAAGGCGAATTAATGTGGGGGGTGGGTGTTTACTGAACCTGTGATTTCACTGGTTTAGGGAACTTCCAGTAAGGAAACTCCCTTTATCAATGCCAAATTGTACCTGTTCTGCCACTTATGGTCTTATATAGTTGTCTGGGGGCACTGAGAGTTTAAGTAACTTGCCCAGCATTCCACAGTCAGAATGTGGAAGAAGCAGAACTATGTTAAGGGCTCCCCTCCCCCATTAACAACTGGAAGGCTAGCTCTCAAAAAAAAAATACCCACTAGTTCATGCTGCTGTTCACAATGTACATAGTAGGTACATTTTCAATTCAATGAGTAAATCTACAGCCATACTTTGGTAATGATGTCCAACAGAGGTCCTATAAAAGCTGTCTGAACACATATTAATTAATTGCTAGTCAACTGGTGACTTGGAATGATTCTCCACAGGGTCTTCTCTCAAAAGTAACATGCCACACTGCAGGATTTACTGAGCTCCTTTACCTTGCTGTGACTGTCACTCTTTCCCTTCACTTCTTTCCCATTTTGTCTTTATTCCCTCCTCTTAATTCTTTCATAATGTGGACTTGAAGGATTTTAATTGACATTTTGAGTGAGGGTTCAAATCTCAGTAGAGGCATGGCTTTGGGCAGGTCCCATAGGATTCTTTGGAGTCCAATTACTCATCTGTAAAAACAAGGATGATAATTCCTCTAGCTGGACCTATGCTACATTGTAGTATCTTTGCAAGGGTCAAGTGAGAGCAAGAGCCAAGCTAGCCTTAAGTTGAAGGGTCCTAAGGAAGATTTAAAATCATAAATGATACTATGAGAGATAACTCTAAAATCTTTTTTGGCTCAGAATTCTCTGACTCTGTAACCACTTACCTTCCAGAAGCTTTATGGGATCATGGACTATGAGATCTTGAAAGGAACCTTCTGGATCCTTTATTTCAACAGCCTCAGTTTATAGGGGTAGAAACACACTAAAAGAGGATGCTGAGATGGCAAAAGGGAAACTGCTAAGCCAGGACTCCAACTGATGTCTTCTGACTCCAAATCCAGTCTTCCTTTTATCATACATAGAGTGGAAACTTTTATAAATATCTCTCTAAAATAAAGCTAACTAGGTAAGAATATTGAACTCCTCATTCCAGTGCTAGGCAGATAACCAGATGAAGCATTGCGTGTCAGATCTGGTATAAAAATATAATACCATTCATAACCTTTCTAAAAATGTAAATTGACTTTTGGTTTCTGTATATTCATTTAAATAGATGAAACTATTGTGATTTTTGACACTTGCCTCTGTGTTTCTGACCTCAGCAGCTCTCAAACCACATCTTTATTAGTTTCACTATGCTTCTGTGAAGATTGAATGGGGTTTTGCAAATTTATATATGAACATCTAACTTATAGTGGAGATCTCTGATCTCTACTCTTTCCCTCTCTAATCTTACCTTCACATCATTACCAGGTTAATCTTCTTTATGCCTAGACTTGCTTGTATCATCTTCCTTCCTTCCCCACCCCCTAGATCTTCATGATTAGGTTACTAGTATTCAGACACTCCTTAGGGAACTTGGTATAATAGACAGTGTTGGAGTTGGGGGTTAAGAAGACCTTTATTTGAATCTCACTTCAGACATTTAGCAGCTGTGTTAACCTTCCCTCCCCTTCCCTTCATCAAGAAATTAAAGCCATCTACAGTCATATGAAAAAATGCTCTAAATCACTATTGATTAGAGAAATGCAAATCAAAACAACTCTGAGGTACCACATCACAACTATCAGATTGGCCAACATGACAAAACAGGAAAATGATAAATGTTGGAGAAGATGTGGGAAAATTGGAACACTAATGCATTGTTGGTGGAGTTGTGAAATGATCCAACCATTTTGGAGAGCAATTTGGAACTATGCCCAAAAGGCTACAAAAATGTGCATGCCCTTTGATCCAGCAATAGCACTTCTAGGGCTCTATCCCAAAGAGATCAAACAAATGGGAAAAGGACCCACACATACAAAAATATTCATAGCAGCTCTTTTTGTGGTGGCAAAGAATGGAAATTGAGAGGATGGCTATCAAATGGGGAATGGCTGAGCAAGTTGTGGTATATGAATGTAATGGAATACTATTGTGCTATAAGAAACGATGAACAGTCTGACTTCAGAAAAACCTGGAAAGACTTGTATGGTCTGATGCTGAGGGAAGTGAGCAGAACCAAGAGAATGTTGTACACAGTAACAGCCACCCTTGTGCGATGACTAATATTGACAAACTTAACCCTTCTCAGCATTACAAGGATCTAAGACATCTCCAAAGGGTTCGTGATGGAAAATGCTATCCACATCCAAAGAAAGAACTATGGAATTTGAATGCAGATCGAAGCATAGTATTTGCTATTTTTTTTTCTCTTCTGTTGAGTTTTGTTTCCTCTTTCTGGTGGTTCCTCCTATTGGTTCTAATTTTTACTTATAACTTCACTAATGTGAAAATATGTTTAATAGGAATGTAAATGTATAGCCCACATCAGATTGTGAGCCATCTTGGGGAGGATGGTGGGAAGGAAGGAGGAGAAAAATTTTCAACTCAAAAGCATATGGAAGTGATTGTGGATAAATCAAAATAAATTAATAAAAAAAATATAAAAAAAGAAAAAAAAAGAGTATGCCTAGAAGTCAAGAGACATTAAGTAAGTGGCTTGCCCAGGATCACACTGCAGGTAGGTACCAAAGGAAGGTCTTCCTGAATCCAAGGCTGTACTGGCCTCTCACTCTGTCTCTCACTCTGACAATCTAGGTACTAAATAAAAGTTTTTTGTTTATTTCTGTTCATTTGTTTTTCAGTTGTGTCTGGCTCTTCATGACCCCATTTGGGTTTGGGTTGTTTTTTTTTAATTAATTTATTTTGATTTATCAACAATCAGTTCATAAGCTTTTGAATTTAAAAATTTTTCTCCCCTTCCCTCCTTGCCTCCCTCCGCAAGACGGCGTGCAATCTGATATAGGCTATACATATATATTCCTATTAAACATATTTTCACATTAGTGCTGTTGTAAGTAAGAATTAGAACCAATAGGAGGAACCACCAGAAAGAGGAAACAAAACACAACAGAAGAGAAAAAAACAGCAAATAGTATGCTTCGATCTGCATTCACACTCCATAGTTCTTTGGATGTGGACAGCATTTTCCGTCATGAGGCCTTTGGAGGTGTCTTAGATCCTTGTATTGCTGAGAAGGGTTAAGTCTATCAATATTACTACCTAAATGATTATGTTCTTCCCTTCTTGATCCAAACCTGATGAGAATAAGGTTCAAACAATGCTCATCTCCCTCCCTTCTTTCCCTCTAGTGTAATAGGTTTTTTTAAATATAAATTTATTTATTTTTAGTTTTCAATATTCACTTCCACAAGTTTTTGAGTTCCAAATTTCTCACCCCTCCCCCACCCCAAGATGGCATGCATTCTGAATACCCCTTCCCCTGGTCTGCCTTTTCTTCTATCTCTCCCCCCTCCCTTCTCTTATCCCCTTCCCCTTCTATTTTCCTGTAGAGCAGGATAGACTTCTGTACCCCATTTCCTGTATTTCTTATTTCCCAGTTGCATGTGAAAACATTTTTTTTAAAACATGTGTTTTTAAAACTTTGAGTTCCAAATTTTCTCCCTTCCTCCCTCCCCACCCATCCTCATTGAAAAGGCAAGCAACTCAATATAGGTTGTACATGGGCAGTTATGCAAAACACTTCCTTAGTAGACATGTTGTGAAAAACTAACTCTATTTCCCTTAATCCTATCCTGCCCTCCATTTATTCTATTCTTGACCCTGTTCTTCCTCAGAAGTATTTGCTTCTGATTACCCTCTTTCCCAATCTGCCCTCCTCTCTATCACCCCCCTGCTCTCTTGTCCCCTTCTCCCCCTATTTTCCTGTAGGGTAAGACAGATTTCCATATTGGGTTGTTTTTTTTTTTTGGTGAGGCAATGGGGTTAAGTGACTTGCCCAGGGTCACACAGCTAGTGAGTGTTGTGTGTCTGAGGCCAGATTTGAACTCAGGTCCTCCTAACTCCAAGGCCAGAGCTCTATCCACTGCGCCACCTAGCTGCCCCTTGGGTTTTTTTTTTGAAAGACACTGGAGTAGATTGCCATTTCCTTCTCCAGCTCATTTGACAGATGAGGAAACTGAAGTAAACAGGGTTAAGTGACTTGTCCAGGGTCACACAGCTAGTAAGTGTCTGAGGCCTGATTCGAACTCACGAAGAGGAGTCTTCTTGATTCCAAGGCTGGTGTTCTGTGCATTATGGCACCACCTAGTGGCCTTGATTAAAAGTATGCCTAATTAATGAATCTAGTTTTTGGAAGTTACCTTGACAGGGGTGGGGAACCTGCAGACTTGAAGCCACAGGTGACCCTCCAGGTCCTCAAGTGCAGCCCTTTGACTGAGTTCAAACTTCACAGAACAAATCCCCTTAATAAAAGGATTTGTTCTGTAAAACTTGGACTCAGTCAAAAGGGTGCCCCTGAGGACCTAGAAGGCCACAGGTTCCCCACCCCTGCCTTGAGAGGTTCAATGACTGGCCCAGATTCTTGTGGCCAGTATGTGTCAAAAGGTGGGACTTGAACGCAGGTCTTCCAGGCTCCATTGTGTCATGTCACCTCTCAACTGACCTTAACATGTACACTTCTTGTTCATAGAAAGTTCTTTATCTGTGTTTTATTGAATTAAACATTCAAATTATAATGATTGGGATCAGAAGCCAATGATTCTAAGATAGGTTCAGACAAAGGAACTGGAGGATGAGAATCTTATTTTCAGCCTGGGTGATGATGTACATCTCCAAGGAGGAGCTCTCCATAGAGACAGGGAGAGGGATTGGACCTGAGATTTCACTGGTGTAGGGAACTTCCAGGGGAGGAAACTATATCTACCAATGCAGGTTGGCACCTTCTCAACTTAGGGTTTTAGAAAGTTGTATATAGGAAGAGGAGTCAAAAACCAGCAACCGCATGCAGCCCACAACATTCTTGAGAGTTGTCTAAGCTAAAATAGAAGGTCATTGGGAAATATCTAACAAAATGAAAATACAGTAAAATATAGATAATATTCTATTGGAAAACTAAATCTATATGTAGTGGGCAGTGAGCCTCAGGTAGGGATTAGTGTTTCCGTTGGAGTTTGACCCCACTGATCTAGATGACTGAGGCGTAAAGTAGGTCACCCAGGATCATAGAGCCAGGATGTCAGACAAAGTTGAGTCAAGGCCTGTTCTGACTTCCAGCCCTCAGTCCACTCTACCAGGCTGCTTTGGTCAAATTTCTGAGGACTTTCAAAGTTGTTATTCTTCTTTCTTTCTTTCTTGCTACACAATGGGGTTAAGTGACTTGCCCAGGGTCACACAGCTAGTTAGTGTCAAGTGTCTGAGGCCGAATTTGAACTCAGGTCCTCCTGACTCCTGGGCTGGTGCTCTATCCACTGCGCCACCTAGCTGCCCTCAAAGTTGTTATTCTTCATATTATTGCTGTTGCCATTAGCAAATTGTTCTCCTGCTCCTGCTTATATCCCTCTGTATCAGTTTGTACAAGCTTTCCCACGTTTCTCTGAATCTGTCATATCCATTATTTCTTAGGGTGAAGTAACTCTTTACTGTTTGTTGTTGTTCAGTCATTTTTCAGTTGTGCCCAACTCTCCATGACCCCATTTGGTTTTTTTTTCTTTTTTTTTTTCAGTGAGGCAATCGGGTTAAGTAACCTGCCCAGGGTCACACAGCTAGTAAGTGTCATGTGTCTGAGGCTGGATTTGAACTCAGGTCCTCCTGACTCCAAGGAGTCAACTGTGCCACCTAGCTGCCCCTCCATTTGGGGTTTTCTTGCAAGAGATATTGGAGTGGTTTGCCATTTCCTTCTCCAGCTCATTTTACAGATAAGGAAACTGAGGCAAACAGGGTTAAGTGATTTGCCCAGGGTCACACAGCTAGTAAGTATCTTAGGTTGGATTTGAACTTAGGAAGATAAGTCTTCCTGACCTCAGACCCGGCACTTTATCCAAGATGCTACCTTGCTGCCCCTTTCCCATATCCATATCCCATTTTTTCAGCCATCCTCCAGTCAATGTGTATTCACATTGTTCACACTTCTTTGCCAGAAAGTGTTCTTGTACATGTGGGGCATTTTCCTCTTTCCTTGAGTTTCTTGAGATACTCGCCTAAGTATTGTATCACCGGGTCTAAGGGTATGTACAATTTATTGTAGAATTCAAATTGCTTTCCTAAATAGTCAAACAAAGTCACATCTTATCCTGTTCCATTCTTATCCACTCCTTGTCATTTTAAAAATTGAGCTTTTTATTTATTTTATTCCATGGCATTGATATTTGCAGTCCTGTTTAGCATTACTCAAACACTGGGTATTTAGGTTGTTTCCAGTTGATATAGCTGTGTTTTAACAACATAGATATAAATATCTGTGCACAAAAAGCTTCTTTTTCTCTATTTAATTATTTCTTAGGACAGATTCTAAATGGTGGTTTTACCAGGTCAAAGGTTATCACCCATTCTGTGACTCGTATTGCTCGATAACTTTCCTTAAAAACTGTCCCAATATATACTGCTACCAGGACCCTATGATTAGATCTCTCTCCCCACAGCCTTATCAACACTTGAATTTATATATATTTTTTTGTTTTGCCATTTTAACAGGCAAGAACTTATAACTCTTAGTTGTTTTAATTTGTATATCTTTATTGGTGAGGTTGAACATTGCTTTTGTTTATTTTTCCCATTTTTATGAATTATGTGGTCATATCCTTTCACCCAAATGATTTCCTTTTAATATATCTGATCTTTACAATTGTTTAAATGTGCTTGATGAGACGGATATACTATAAAAATTTGTATAATGATAGGTTATAATTTTTAAAAATACGTATGTGTTAATCCCTCTGGGCTCATTCCCCCAACTTAAATTAGCATGGCTAGGTTGAGTTCCCAGAGAGGCAGCTGATACTAACCTTAGGATTCTAGGGATAAAAGTGGCTACCTTCCAATCACTATAGCTCAGGAGCCCCCACATGTCTGCTTCTCCTTAATCATCAGCCAGTAGCCTCGCTTTTTAGCAAAGGCATTTACTTAAACGACATAGTAAGTACTTACAAAGTATTTCCCCCATACTCTGGGGCCTAATCTTTCACAAATACACACAGAGTCTATGGGGATGGGGGTAGAAGAGTAGGCATGAATATAAAGCACAATGGTGATGAGGCACTCAAGTAGAGAACACTTGTGGTGAAGGCAGTTCACAACTCCATAACTACAGGGCCTCTGAAGAGTCTTTGGAAGTTTGCCATTGGAAAGTGGTCATTGAAGGGGAAAAAAATTGCTCTGTTGCTCAACTGGGCTGGCTCCTCAAAAGGTACAATGTGGAAGATTGGGTCAAGCCGGTCATTTGGTCACTGGCCTAACTCAGCTACTACCCTGCAGTCTTTTCAGGCTTTGAAAGGCCCAGACTGCCTAGGCAAGGTAATGTCAGGGTTGCTCTCTGGTCACTTTCCTACTTCTATGGCTTCTACCAACTCTGGTCACTGGTGGGATTTCTGACAATATTTCTGGATATCTCAAACTTACCAGGTTTTCTGGGTACTTGGAACACTTGTTTGAATAAGAGCTAGAAACAGTAAATGCAAAAGAAACAGAGGTGGTATGTCCCCACAGCCACTAGATGGGGGGAATTTGGCCAGCTGCCTCTTCCTTACCCAGTGTCATTGATTCCCTTGAATACCCAGAATACTCTCCTCACTTGAAGCCTCCAAGGAAAGAGAATAGGATGTTGGTGGATGGCACTTTTTTCCCCACTTTTTCACTTTTCTTTTTTTTTCAAAATTTTTATTAATTTATTTTGATTTATCAACAATCACTTCCATATGCTTTTGAGTTTAAAATTTTTCTCCCTCTTCCTCCCCACCACCCTTCCCAAGACAGTGCACAGTCTGATATAGGCTATATATATACATTCCTATTAAACATATTTTCACATTAGAGATATTGTAAGTAAAAATTAGAACTGATAGGAGGAATCACCAATAAGAGGAAACAAAACTCAACAGAAGAGAAAAAAATAGCAATTCAACTTCCGTAGTTCTTTCTCTGGATGTGGATAGCATTTTCCATCATGAGGCCTTTGGAGATGTCTTAGATCCTTGTATTGCTGAGAGGGTTTAGTTTATCAATATCTGTCATCACACAATTAATAGTAGTTTTTTTCCCCAGTTGCATATAAAAATAGTTTTCAACATTCATTTTTCTCCTTCCCTCCCTTCCTCCTTTCTCTTTTCTAAAATTTAAATTTTTTTTTTTTGGCTAGGCAATGGGGTTAAGTGACTTGCCCAGGGTTACACAGGTAATAAGTGTTATGTGTCTGAGGCCAAATTTGAACTCAGGTCCTCCTGAATTCAGGGCCGGTGCTCTCTCCACTGCACCACCTAGCTGCTCCCCCCTTCCTCCTTTTTCAAGATGGCATGCAATCTGATATAGGCTATGTATGTACAATCCTATTAGACATATTTCTATATTATTCATGTTGTGAAGGAAGAATCAGAACAGAAGGGAAAAACCACAAGAACTGTATTTCCCTCCATCCTATTCCCTCCCTCTGCACCCTATTTATTCTATTTTCTCTGTCCTTTCACCCTGTCCTCCCTAAAAGTGTTTTGCTTCTGACTACCCCCTTCCCTAGTCTGCCCTTCCTTCTACCACCCCCCCCATCTCCTTCCCCTCCTACTTTTTCTGTAGGGTAAGATAGATTTTTATACCCAATTGCATAATTATATTATTCCCTCTTCAAGCCAGTTCTGATGAGGGTAAGGTCTTCACTCTCTGTCATCTTCCCCCTCTTCCTCTCCACTGTAAAAGCATTTTCTTGCCTCTTTTATGTGAGATAAGTTACCCCATTCTACCTCTCCCTTTCTTTTTCTCCCAGTACATCCCTTTCTCAACCTTTAATTTTATTTTTTAGATATCATACCTTCATATTCAATGCATACCTGTGCCCTGGTCTATATATAATCCCTCTAACTGTGCTAATACTCTGGTCTTTTCATCAAGAATATTTGAAAGTCCTCTATCTCATTGAATATCCATATCCCTCCCTGAATGATTATACTCAGTATTGTTGGGTGGATGATTCTTGGGTAGTATATCTTGTATATAATCTTGAAAGATTATACTCAGTTTTGCTGGGTGGGTGATCCTAGCTCCTTTGCCCTCCTGAATACCATATTCCAAGCCCTCTATCCTTTAATGTGGCAGCTGCTAAATCTTGTGTTATCTTGACTGCGGCTCCACCATAATCGAATTGTTTCTTTCTGGCTCCTTGCAATATTTTCTCCTTGACCTAGGAATTCTGGAATTTGGCTATAATATTCCTGGGATTTTTCATTTTGGGATCTGTTTCAGGAGGTGATTGGTGGATTCTTTCCATTTCTATTTTACCCTCTGGTTCTTGAATATCAGGGCAGTTTTCCTTGATAATTTCTTGAAAGATGATGTCTAAGCTCTTTTTTTGATCATGGCTTTTAGGTAGTCCAATAATTTTTAAATTTTCTCTCCTGGGTCTATCTTCCAAGTCAGTTATTTTTCCTATGAGATACTTTACATTGTCTTCTATTTTTTTTCATTCTTTTGGCTTTGTTTTGTTATTTCTTGATTTCTCATGAAGTAATAATTCTAATTTTTAAGGGATTATTTTCTTCAGTGAGCTTTTGGACATTCTTTTCCATTTGGCCAATTCTGTTTTTTAAGGCATTCTTCTCCTCATTGGCTTTTTGGACATCTTTTATCATTTGGCTTACTCTGTTTTTTAAGGTGGTACTGTCTTCAGTATTTTTTTGTGTCTTCTTCACCAAGCTGGTGACTTGTTTTTCATTATTTTCTTGCATCACTCTCATTTCTCTTCCCAATTTTTACTCTACCTTTCAAAATCCTTTTTTGAGCTCTTCCATGGCCTGAAACCAATTCATATTTTTCTTGAAGACTTTGGATGTAGGAGCTTTGACTTTGTTGTCTTCTGAGTGTGTGTTTTGATCTTCCTTTGCACCACAAAAAATTTTCTATAGTCAGAGTTTTTCCCCATTGTTTGCCCATTTCCCCACCTTATTGCTTGACTTTTAATTGTTTGTTAAAGTAGGGCTCTACTTCTAGGGTAAAGAGTGTATTGTCCCATGCTTTAGGGTTTTTGTGCAGCTGTTTTCAGAGATACTTCTAGGGACCTGTAAGTTTTCAGTTCCTCCAAGGTGGTATGATCTAAGGAGAGGTGCTTACTACTCTCCTGGCCTATGCTCTTGTCTGTGAGTGACCACAAGCACTCTTTTCTGCCCTGCAACTGTGAGGAGGGGTCCCTCTTTGCTGCTGCAAGCTCTGTTATGCTAGTGCTCTTCCTGGTCCTGGGACTGCCGTCCAGGACTGTGTCCCAGATCCCAGTATGGGCAAAGCAACAGAATCCTGCCTCGGTGTTAGCAAAGAGACCCCTGTCATCTCCTTCTGATTAGTTGTTCAACTCCCTTACACTCTGTGGGCTGAGCCACTGCTGCTGCTGATTCAGGCACTCCTAAGGTCTGCTCCTGGTTTGCTGTAGCTGGGGGAGGGGGGAGAGGGGCTGTGCTTGTGCAGCCTGTGCTAGACTGAGCTCCACTCTCACCTAGGTGCAACAGAGCTTTCCCGCTGATCTTCTAAGTTGTCTTTGGCATCTAGGGGTTGAGAAGTCGAGAAACTGTCCCAGCTGCTGGTGATTCAGTCGTCCCAAGGTCTGCTCTGGGCTTGCTGGAGCCTGGCCTGTACTAGCAGAACCTGTGCTGTACAGCACTCCTCTCTCAGCCTGGTGCAACAGACCTTTCCTGCTGACTTCCCAGTTGTCTTGGGCTAGACATTTGTTTCACTCTGTCTTTTTGTGGGTTTTACCGCTCAGAATTTGTTTTTTTTAAATTAATTTATTTTGATTTGTCAACAATCACTTCTATAAGCTATTAAATTTTTCTCCCCCTCCCTCCCCACCACCCTCTCCAGGACAGCACACAATCCGATATAGGCTATACATATACATTCCTATTAAATATTTTCACATTAGTGATGTTATAAGTAAAAATTAGAACCAATAGGAGGAACCACCAGAAAGAGGAAACAAAACAAAACAGAAGAAAAAAATAGCAAATAGTATTCTTCGATCTGCATTCAAACTCCATAGCTTTTTTTGGCTGTGGACAGCATTTTCCATCATGAGACCTTTGGAGATGTCTTAGTCCTTATATTGCTGAGAAGGGCTAAGTCTATCAACGTTAGTCATTATACAATGTGGTTGTTACTGTGTACTAGAATTTATTTAGAGTAATTTTTTAAAGGAGGGGTTTGGGGGAGAGCTCAGGTAAGTCCCTGCCTTTACTCCACCATCTTGGTTCTGTGCCCCCCACCCCTACCCCACCATGGTACTTTTGTACACACAAGCAGTTTTGGCCCAGCAACTCCTGCATCATCAGATGGTCTGTTTCTGCAGCCCATTAGAAGACTGTTCATCACTGCAGAGAACCAAACCTTGAGTTACCCATGGTGTGGTTGGATTGGAAGCAAGCAGAGAATATTTACTTGTGATCTAAGAACTGGAAATCAAACAGGGCATATCTGAGCATGTTTCCATTCTACCCTCTAAAAATGATATAATTATTCAATCAACAAATGAGTATTTGGTAAGCACTTACTGCAGGCCAGGTGTTATGCTAAGTACTGGGGCTATAGAGGCGAAAGTGAAAACAGTGCTTGCCCTTGAAGAGTTTATATTCTAGTGAGGGGTGCAACATGTACTTGTATGTGTATGGGTACATTTACAAGATAAAAATAAAATAATTGAAGGGTGGGGCAGATCAGGGCAGACAGAATACACTAATCAGAAGAGATGGCATGAGTTGAAAATTGAAAGAGACTAAGACCTCTCAGGCAGAGGTGAGGAGAAAGTGAATTCCAGGCCAGAGGAGTAAGTAGCATACGTAAAGGTGAGAGATGGGAGAGTGTAGTATGTAAGGCACAATAAAAATGACTGTGCTGTAGAGTACCCAAAGGGGAATAACATGAAACAATCTGGAGAAGTAGCTTGGAACCAAGTCATGAAGGGCTTAATGTCAACCTGAGGAGTTTATATTTGGTGCAGTAGACAATAGTGAACTATTAGATTTTATTGAGTAGGAAGTGATGAGGTCAGACCTGTACCTTAGGGAAATCACAGTAACAGCTGTGTAGAGGATGGCTGGGAAGAGACAGAGACAAGACTGCAAGTCTAATGAGAAGGCTGTTGCAGTAGTCTAGATGAGAGGGCCTGAGCTAAGATGATGGCCATAGGAATACAAGGAAGGGAATGGATGTCAGAGATCTTGCAGAGGTGGAAACAACAAGATTTGGCAATTAATTGGATACGTCGGGAGAGAGTGAGGCAGTGAAGTTGTGAATCCAGGTGACTAGAAGGATAGTGGTGGCCTTAATAGGAACAGGGAAATTTAGTAGTGGAGCAGGTTTGGGGTGGAGAGGGAGAATGATTAATCCTATTTTATACTTGTTGAGTTTAAAGGGCTTCCAGGACATAGAATTTGAAATGTCCTATAGATAGGTGGTATTGTGGGGCTGGGGCTTAGTAAAGAGACTCAGGATTAATATAAAGCTCTAGAAGTTATCTGTATAGGGATGATCATTAAACTCATTGGAGCTGATGGAGGAAGAGAGAGAGAGAGAGAGAGAGAGAGAGAGAGGAGAGGAGAGAGAGAGGGAAAGAGAGGGGAGGGAGAGAGAGAGAGAGAGAAAGAGGGGGAAAAAAAGAGAAAGATAAGGAGGAAGAGAGGGAGAGAGAGGGTGAAAAGAGAGAGATAAAGAGAGAGAGGAGAGAAAGGGAGAGAGGGAGTGAAGGAGAGAGAAAGGGAGAGAGAGAGGGAGAGAAAGAGAGAGGTAAGGAGGAAGAGAGGAGGGAAGAAGGGAGAAAGGAAGGGAAGGAGGGAGGGAGACAGAGAGAGAAGGAAGGAGAGAGAGATGGTGAGAGAGAAGAGGAGGATCCAGGACAAAGCCATAGGATACACCCATAGTTAGGGGATGTCATATGGATGATACTTAGGCAAAAAGACAGGTAGGAGAACCAAGAGAGAGCAGTGTTTAAATAGCTCAGAGAAGAGAAAGTATCCACAAGACAAGGACGGAAACAGCACCAAATGATATAGAAAAGTCCAGATGAATGAGGACAGAAAAGGCCATCAGGTCTGGCAACTAAGGAATCACTGGTAACTTTGGAAAAAGCAGTTTCACTTGAGCTCTGAGGATAGAAGTCAGAGTGCAAAGAATTAAGAAGTAGAAAAGGAAATGAAAGTAGGGAATATAGACAGTTTTTCCCTAGGAGTTTGGCAGAGAAAGTGAAGAGAAATTTTGCAAGAAAGCTCGCAAGGAATGGCAGGATCTAGCGAGGGTGTCCTACAGATGGTGGAGGATTGGGCTCTTCTTCAAAAATTCAAGAATGAAATCTTTTTTTTTTCTCATTGCTAATCTATTTCCGGTCGTTAGTTAAAATTAAGATGAGTCAACAGTATGACCTAACAATCAAAAAGCTTCTTTGATCTCAGTCAGACTTCATCAAGAAGCATAGTCTCTAGAACAATTATGGTCAGTTCTGGGCATGACATTTTTAGGAAGGACATCAACAATCTGGACTCATTCAGGGGAGGGCATATGGATTGGTAAGAGTCCTTGAAACCATGATCTATAAGGACTGGTTGAAGGAAGTGAGGATGTTTAGGCAGGCAACAAACATTTATAAATACTTTATGGTGTGCAAAGCATTGTGCTATATGCTGGTGTTACAAATACAGGCAAAAAAGAAAGACAGTATCTACCCTCAAGGAGCTTATATCTGAGTTCAAATATAGCCTCAGATACTTACTAGCTGTGTGACCCTAGGCAAGTCACTTAATTTTTGTTTGCCTCTGGTTCCTCGACTGTAAAACTGGGATAACTTCAGCACCTGTTTCCAAGGGTTGTAATGATCAGATAAGATAATAATTACAAAGTGCTTAGTACAGTGCCTGCCACATAGTAAATGTGATATGAATGTTAGCTGTTGTTATCATTAATAGGGAAAGACAACATATAAGAGGTAGCTGAGAAGTGTTGGGGTTGGGGGAAAGGTACCTGTTGGAGTTGGTTTCAAAGTCCAGAAAGTTAGCGATGAGCATTGGCTAACCTCGAGCTCCTCCCAAAATGGAGGCCCAGGGTGGAACTCACCAGTGGGAGAAGAGGTCTAGTGTGGTGGAGGATGTTTCAGGGTGAAAAGGCAGCTGAGCCATGGTGGTGATGTCTAGATACTCAGAAGCAGGGCCAGGAGGGAAATGTTTAGCTGGAAAAAGAGGAGACTGAAGGGGTCCCAGAATACCCTCCTTCAAGTATTTGAAGGGGTGTCAGATAGGAGTAAGATTAGGCATGTTATGCTTGAGAGCAGAACTAGGACCAGAGGATGGAGGCTTCAGAGGCACATTCAGATGCCACAGAAGGAGAAACTTCTTAAGAATGAGAGCTATCCCAAAGAGGAATGCTCTTTCTCTAGAAGTACTGGGCATTAGGCTTGCCCTCCCTAGGGGTCTTTCAGTGAGGGTTACGTGATCACTAACTGGGAATGGTATATATTGGGTTAGTCTAGGAAGGTTTAATGAAGGAAGTGAGGGTTTGATATTTTAACAGACAGGGAGAACATGATTTGATAGAGTATGATTTGACATAAAAATAATATTTTTAAGGGGGAATCTTCCCCTTATACATCTAGGTCTGGATTAGTGTGAGTAATTTACCCTCTGAAGTGGTCACATAATTAGAATTCTCACTGCATATTTCCATTGGACTGGAACCAATAACCATATTTACATAATCATAACTTCAACTAATGTGAATTTGAATACACATGACCTCTTTGGGATTCATTATCCACATGAATCAGGACTTTACTGTATACCAACAGCAGAATTTTATGTGTTTACTAGTTGAGGCAGTATCATGTTTGTGATAAAATATATTTTATTTCCTTTTGGATTCAAGCTTAACTCATGAGCCAATCAAGTAAGAATACAGACTGTATTATTGCAGGGAAGTGGGGTACAATGGGGAAAAATTCGGATTTAGAGACAGAGGACTGGGGTTTATCTCTTGGCTCTGCCACTTCTTGCCCTCAGTTTCCTCATCTGAAAATGAAAGAGTTGGACCAGAAGACATAAGGCCCCTAGCATCTCTGGTTTTATGATCTATGAACTCTCACAATAGTCCTGCAAAGTGGAGCCCAGCCTCTAATCAGAACAGTGCAAAAACAGCTGATTCTTTAATTTTGGACCAATAATCCTTGATAGATAAGCTTTTAGCCCAGCACTAAATTTGCTCCTGCCTCTGGCTCAGTTTGAAAAGTGGGCTAAATATAGTGCTGGGAAACCAGATCTGTCACATGTAGAGAGTTCAGCCACAAAATGTCAGTCAAGTTCAGCAAAATGAAAACAGAATGCTTAAATGTCAGCACTATGAGGTGGAGTATTTGGTATGACGGATGAATGAGGTCAGCTTGGTTAGGGTGGTGATTTTGAAATGGTGTTAAGAGAGTGATCAGTACTGTAATTTATGGTCTAACACTCCTACACTAAGCTCAGTGTGTTGAGATGGGGAGATTCCCATCACCAGCAAAGTTAAAGCACAGAAATCTCTCCACAATTCAGGGATATATTTGTGACCAAACCTTTCCTTTTATTTCCTCCCCTTTCTATCTCCATTTGTCTTTCTTTTTCTTTTTTTCTTCCTTGCTTCCTTCCTTCCTCTTTCTTTCTTTCTTTCTTTCTTTCTTTCTTTCTTTCTTTCTTTCTTTTTCTTTCTTTCTTTCTTTCTTTCTTTCCTTCCTTCCTTCCTTCTTTCCTTCCTTCCTTCCTTCCTTCCTTCCTTCCTTCCTTCCTTCCTTCCTTCCTTCCTTCCTTTCTCTTTCTTTCTTTCTTTCTTTCTTTCTTTCTTTCTTTCTTTCTTTCTTTCTTTCTTTCTTTCTTTCTTTCTTTCTTTCTTCCTTCTTTCTCTTTCTTCTTTCCTTCTTTCTTTCTTTCTTTCTTTCTTTCTTTCCTTCCTTCCTTCCTTCCTTCCTTCCTTCCTTCCTTCCTTCCTTCCTTCCTTCCTTCCTTCCTTTCTCTTTCTTTCTTTCTTTCTTTCTTTCTTTCTTTCTTTCTTTCTTTCTTTCTTTCTGCACTTTTCAACTGCTGAGGCAGCTAGTTGGTATAATGGATAGAGCACTGGGCTTACAATCAGGAAACCCTGAGTTCAAATCCAGCCTCAGATACTTCCTATCTATATGACTCTGAACAAATCATTTGACCTCTGTCTCCCTTACTTTCCTAATCTGTAAAAAAAAAAATGGGACGATAATAGTACCTATTATTTCCCAGAGTTATTGTGAGGATAGAATGAGATAATATTTGTAAAGAACTTTGCAAATCTTAAAGAACCATATAAGTACTAGCTATTAGTATTACACCTTTCTAATTTCTCGCTTCCCTTGTAACAAAGAACTACAGTTAAGTAAAGCAAAATAATGCATTGGCCACATCTGACAATGTGTACATCATTTTGTACTTACAGTCTTGGTTGTTGGTAAGTTATTTCAGTCGTGTCTGACTCTTCATGATCCTATATGGGGTTTTCTTGGCAGAGATACTGGAATGGTTTGTCATTTACTTCTCCAGCTCATTTTACAGATGATAAACTGAGGCAAACAGGGTTAAGTGACTTGCCCAAGGTCACACAACTAGTAAGTGTGTAAGGCTGCATTTGAACTCAGGTTTTCCTGAGTCCAGGGCTGGTGTTCTATCCACTGTGCCACCTAACTGCCCTACTTAGAGTCTACCATGTCTCTGCTGAGAAAGGGAGGCATGTTTCATGGTCAGTCCTCTGAGATCAAGATTGACCATTAACACTGAGCAGAATTCTGATGTCTTATAATGTTTTTTCCCCTTTAGGCCCCTATGTTCTCTTGGTTCTACTTACTTTGCTCTGCATCAGTTAGTTTACACGTCTTTCCAAGCTTCTCTGAATTCTTCTTTTTTTGTTGTTTTGTATGGGAAGAATATTATACTGAGAAAAATATAATACTCTTCCCATACAAAACCTTTGGTAACCTGTAGACCGCAATGGAACAGAACACCTCCTTTCCCCAAAACAGACTGAAGGCTCCCTGACCGGCTATCATTAGGCTGTAATGAAACTCAGTCTCAAAGAAGTTTTCACTTACCCAAGGTCGACTGATTAGGAAGTGATAGAACTGTGACTCAAATATAATTCTAACTTTGAGTTTTTATTTGAAGCCATTTTTCTGCAGAGTTCTCACAAACTCTTCACAGCTATACCCAATAGTACCATCATGAATCATTGGGACTCTTTTCTGCCCTCTAACTTGTGCCCTTCCCCTCTGTCCTTCCCTGCTGCCCCCCTCCAACTCCAGCATCAATTTAGATACTTTTTCACATCCACATTCAGGAATTCAACCCACACATGCCCATGCTAAAAACAGTTGCCATCTTACTCTGGCTTGTCTCATTCTCCTAGCTTACAAATTGGACAATATGTCTAATTCCAGTTTTGCATTTTTCACAAAACCTTTAACCTCTTGTCTACAATGCCTTTTTGGTGAAGCTGACCTTCAACCCCCTTCCTTTTTTATTTTTAACCTCAGAGAGTACTGTTTAGTAAGAAGAGAAACAGAAAATAGAAAGAAATGTTTGGACCAGATTATGAGACTATCATTTGCTAGGCCAGAAACTACGAATGTATTTTAGGCGTACCATCTGCTAAGCAACATTAGAGCTTACTGCTGGACTTCCCATTCTTGGCTAAGGGTGAGAAATGGAAAACTCCTAGAAGACAGAAGGCCTGGGTTCTCGCTTCTACTACTGACTACCTCTGTGACCTTCAGCAAGACACAACTTCTTGCCTCAGTTTCTCCACTGGAGCTTAGGAAATATTCATTGATTGCTTGATTTTTAGGAAAGTGAGAGTGAGCTGTTATGACAATTTCATCTTTTCCCGTGCTTTTCATTTCATCTCCTTTGTTATTTTCTATACCGTCTCTGTGTTGTTGTTTAGTTGTTTTTCAGTCATGTCTCACTCTCCATGACCCCATTTGGGGTGTTCTTCACAAAGATAATGGAGTGGTTTGCCATTTCCTTCTCTAGCTCACTTTACAGATGAAGAAACTGAGGCAAAGAGGGTAAAGTGACTTACCCAGGGTCACACAACTAGTAAGTGTCTGAGATCAGAGTTGAACTCAAGTCTTCTTGATTCCAGGGATGGCACTCTATCCAGGGTGGCTCTATCCACAGCCACTAGATGCCTATCCACACACAGACACACACACATATGCATACACACACACACACACACACACACACACACATGCTACTTTCCCCCTATCATAATGTAAGTTCCTTGAGGACAGAGACTGTATCACTTTTGTATTTATATCCTCAACACTGCTTGGCACATAGTAGGCATTTAATAAATGTCTTTTCATTCATTTATTTATTTCTTCAATAATTTCCTTTTTTTTTTAAGGCAATTGGGGTTAAGTGACTTGCCCGGGGTCACACAGCTAGTAAATGTCGAGTGTTTGGTCTGAGGCGGGATTTGAACTCAGGTCCTCCTGACTTCAGGGCCAGTGCTCTATCCACAGCGCCCCCTCGCTGTCCCAAATAATTTCCATTTTTAAAGAACTAAAATGTAAGGCAAAGGGGGAGGGGAATTCTCCAAGGACCTTTTAGAAATGATTCTGCCAGGTCTGTAAGCATTTATTTGAAGATGCTATACCTCTTTACATTGGCTCTATATCTGGGATACAAGTTTACTCAACAGAATAAGCCATAGGAATGGTGAATTGATTGATAATGCCCTTTCCAGAAGCAATGATCATATTCTTTAATTGCTGTTTCCAGAGCAAGAGTAGGAAGGGCGGGGAGAGGGAGAGAGGAGCAAAATACATGTGAGGCAGCAGGGTAGGAAGCAGGATGGCCAGGGTGGATGGGTGAATGGATGGATAGGATGAGAAATAGAACTAGGGGTTAGGTGAGTTTGTACTCACTCATCTATCAGGACTGTTCATTCCCAGGGTAGGAGTTCCAAAGCTGATTGAATAACTGTTAGGGAGGGGAAGGAAGCAGAAAGTAGAGGAGGGTAAACATGGTCTCTGGAGGTATTGTCTGGACCAAGCTGCTCTAGGTGAGCAAAGAAGAGCAGAGAACAGTGTCAGGCAGATTGCCTGTTACCTGGTATGGATGACTGGAGGGATTATTCTAGGTAATATTCTACTCTTTCAGTGTATCCAATGACACAGTTAATAAGCCATTCTTGACTGTGTCTATCTGATCCATGTCCTCCCAGGAGACAGCTCACCCAACATGTGAGAGGAGTGTAGCGGGAGGCTCTCCCTTTTCTCTTGACATCAAGAAAATCCATTCTAAGAAATGGAAAAATCTAAATCTTACTAGCTCTGTCCTTAATAAGGATAAGAACTAAAGTTGTGATTTCATTAGTAGAAGGAACTCCTAGAGGAGGAGAGTCCTTTTATCAATGCAGATTGCAACCTTCTAGGTAACATAATCTTACAGAATCACTTAGAAACACTTTTTGAAGATGCTTATGTGGTCCATCTCAGGGGTGGGGAATCTGTGGCCTCAAGGCCACATGTGGCCTTCTAGGTCCTTGGGTGTGGCCTTTTGACTGAGTGCAAGTTTTATGAAACAAATCCTTTTATTAAGGGGATTTGTTCTGTGAGCTTGGACTCAAAGGGCTGCACTTGAGGACCTAGAGGGCCACATGTGGTCTCGAGCCACAGGTTCCCCACCCCCTGGTCTATCTAAAGAACTCTAAAGAGCTCTCAAAAAAAAAAACCTAATTGAAATAATAAATCCAGAAAATTCCCAGGATAGAAAACAAATCCACATAAATCACCAGCATTCTTGTATATCACCAGGAATACACAGCTGAAAAGAGATAAAAGGAGAAATTCCATTCAAAATAACTACAGAATTTATAAAATATTTGGTAGTCTGTCTTCCAAGACATGCTCAATATGAATGCCTTATACCACCAAGCTGTTAATACTGTATATTTTATAGGGCAAATAGTGTCCTAGGCCCTTATTATAACATTGCTCTGTACTGAGATGAAGTTAGTATGTGTTTTTATGTTTTTTTCTTTTCCAGTTAGAATGTAAGCTTCTTGAGGGCAGACACTGTCCTGTTTCTTTGTATCCCCAGTGTTTAACATAGTGCCTGGAACATGGTAAGCACTTAAGGTATGCTCACTCACTCACTCATTTTATCTATCTATGTATCTATGTATCTGTGCATGTATCTATGTATCTATGTATCTATCTACTATGTATCTATCTGTGAATCAATCAATCAATCTCTCTCTCTCTCTCTCTCTCTCTCTCTCTCTCTCTCTCTCTCTCTCTCTCTCTCTCTATCCATTAATCCATCCATCCTTCTACCAGGGTTTCTAGCTCCAGCTTCCCATTTTCTATGATCCTAAGAGATGTAGATGAAAAAACAGAGAAAGATTTCACTTTTCTACTTGTTTCTTGCAAGTTTCTCCCTAGCACATAGTAGGCACTTAATAAATGGTTGTTACAAGGTATCATTCCCTGGGTTGGGGAGGGGAGAGAGATACATTGGGAAATGAAGGTGATATAGAAACAAAAGATAACAATCAAATTTTAAAATAATAAAATGGTCATTTTCTATAGATATTTAATAAGGATGAGACAGCCTGGCATAGTGATAGTGGGTGGAGGGTGGATCATGGAGTCAGGAAAACTAGGGTTCATGGTCCACCTTTGATATATCTAGACTATATGACCTGGAGCAGCTTGCTTAACCCCTCAGGGCCCTAGGCTACCTTCTATGACATGAAGCTTCAGATAGGTTGCCTTCTGCTTCATCAAAGGGAATTTCCACACTGGGAGTTCCCCATATTGATGAAATCATAGGTGTAGGTTCCCGCCAAAAATTTACTGAGTAATATTAGTGCTCATTGGGCAATCCAGTATTTATGCCACATAGCTGTGATCCTCACTTATAGGAAATTGCTTTAGCTCAGTGCTGACATAGACGGTGAAAGTCATCCCTTTTTATTCTTACAAAATTCCCAAAGTTCCCCAGCATGTGATAGGACAGGTTTCAAGGGGATATCTCAGGGTTAAGATGATTGCCTTTATTGGGCCTCAAACATTCTGAGGGCAGGGTAAAAGGTGGTGTTACAGGGCTCTTTGAAGTGACAAAATCCTTTGATTTCTCAGGGAGACCTAAGAAAAATCCTAATAGAGAGTTAAAGACTGCTTCCAAGAAATGAACTGAGACCTTGTTAACCATGGTAATAGGGGCCCTAGGGGATTTTGGGGGCAGCCAACTTCAGCCTTGATAAAGCTCTAATTAAAATCATTGAGGGGATTTCCCAAGAGGCTCCTCCTCCCCCCCACGCCCCTACTGAGTCACCCGAGCTTGTGAGGAAGGTTTAGAATGCACTAGCTATAAAAATGCTCTCTGTTCCTGAAGATCGAGAAATTGAACTCTCTGAACGCAGCCCCGAAACTTGCACAGGTTTGTTTTCGGTAGAACTTCCTCGTCTTTTGCCTTTCTGAGTTTCCTGTTTCCTTCTCATTTTATGGTTTGTATTCAGTGATTCCCCTTCAATCAGGTCCTGGGAGCCTAGCATAAAATAGATGTTATAGAAGAGAATATCAATTTTGCTTAACATTTCCTTTGCTTTGCTCCAGATGTCAGAAAAAATCCATGTCTGCAAAGGGGACGAGAAGTATCAGGACAGGTTGAGCACAGGGACGCTGCCCCACCCCCAAACGATCACTTTAGTTGATTTTGAAACTTCTGGTTTATTTATTCTAGGCTTTAGTGATCAGCAGTGTCAATGAGAGAACCAAGTTTCTCCAAAAAATAAAAAGTCATTGATAAGCTATTCCCCTCCCTTCTTCAGGAACTTCTGCCTGATAGAATGGAAGCTGTTTGAGGACAGGGACTGCTTTCACTTCTGTCTTTGTATCTCCAGAGCTTTGCATAGTGCCTGTTGATGGATGGATCAAATGACCAAGCATGTCTTGTTCTAGGTATGCAGAAAGCATTGCTGAACTCTGGATGCCATCGCCAGGGAACTCTGAAACTGGACCTGCCTCAAGGTGATGCTGTGAAAGGGGTTTTTCAGTTAGGAAAACCCAGGCAAACTTAGACCAAAGAGGATAGGCATTGTGGAATCTCTCGCCTGCCAGGGCAGCTGCTTCTGTTGTTTTTCCAGAACAAGGCTGGGTTGACATCTGTGGATTTTTGTAGGTAATCAATGAATTTCCAGATGGACGATTAGTTCATGAGACACACAACCTAGCTTTATCACCTGAAAGTGCTTCCTTGAGAGTGAAGATTGTGGAAACAGGCTAAAGTTTTGTGGGAACTGACCTGCTGAGGATCACTTTTCTCCAAGACCCTAAAATGGTGAACAGCTACAATAAACTGGAGGCAATGCTAACTCTTGTCATGCTGCTCTGGATAACTCTGGTCCGAGGTTCCTGCGGCAGCTGTCCAGCAGGTAAGAACAAAAACTAAGGATGTGTTTGTGTCTATCCTACAGACTGATTCTTAATTCCAGAGCCGCTCTACCTGATTTTAATTAACTTCTTGGGTTCATTCTGAATATAATTTTAGTGGAATAGTTAGGAAAATTCCTTTCTTAGTGGATTCAGTCATCAGAATAAGCAGGGATTCTATTCTAATTTAGCCGTAAGATGTATATAATCTATTTTAACTCTGTCTTATTTACGTCTTGTTCTTTTTGATTCTGTGTTTATTCCCAAAGCATGCTTGTGGAGGGTGCAGCTTTAAAAGCCAGTCAATCACTAATCAAAATATAACTCCATTACAGTAGCACTTGGGAACCACTAGATTTTCTACATTTTTATTTCCCCTGTGTCTTTAAATATTTTTGAACGCTACAGTGAAGAATGTAAAGTGCCAAAAGTTACCAGAATCCCTTGATTCCTCTCTTTTATCCCTTAGGTACTTTCTGGAATGGTACAGACTGCGGAAAAAACAAAAATCAGGCTTGCATCCCGTGCCCCCCAAATAGTTTCTCTAGTACAGCTGGTGAACAGAGGACATGTGACATATGCAAGAGATGTGAAGGTAGGATCTCATACATGCATATGGATCTACAAATATGTGTGTATGCATATAGGGTCAATTTCAGAGAAGTGATGAACTAGGCAGACTTTCACTCTCTGTTGTATTATGCCTCTCTCTGTGCCCATGATTTTTAAATTACTTAAAATTATCTTATGTTTTTAGACCATTTTCATTTACAAATATATCTTTCCCCCAATACTACCTATTGAGCCATCCCTTATGACAATGATTTTTAAAAATCAGTTCAGCAAAACCAAGCAACATATTCAGCAGAAATGACAGTATATACAATGCTCCACACCCTAAGTTCTCTTTAAGTAAGAGAAGGTGATGGGAGGAAAGGGGAAGAGATGGAGGGAGTTAAAGAAGGAGAGGGGGAGAGAGAGAGAGAGAGAGAGAGAGAGAGAGAGAGAGAGAGAGAGAGAGAGAGAGAGAGAGAGAGAGAGAGAGAGAGAATATGTTCATTTTCTAGCCTCTTCTCCATTCCCACTACTTCTCAAATGTCATGAATGCTATTTCCTATATGTGCTGAGAAATTTTAAAAATTACTGTAGTGGTAGCTACATGGAGTAATTTGGGTTTCTTTTTTTTTTCCCCTGCATACAATTCTCTCTTTTTTTTTAATTTTGGATTTTTTTATTAATTTATTTTGATTTATCAATAATCACTTCCATTTGCTTTTGAGTTTAAAATTTTTCTCCCCCTTCCTCCCCACCATCCTCCCCAAGACAGCACACAATACATTCTTATCAAACATATTTTCACATTAGTGATGTTGTACGTAAAAATTAAAACCAACAGGAGGAACCATCAGAAAGAGGAAACAAAATTCAACAGAAGAGAAAAAAAATAGCAATTCAACTTCCATAGTTCTTTCTTTGGATGTGGATAGCATTTTCCATCATGAACCCTTTGGAGATATCTTAGATCCTTGTGTTGCTAGGAAGGATTAAGTTAATCAATATTAGTCATCGCACAAGGTGGCTGTTATTGTGTACAAAGTTCCCTTGGTTCTGCTCACTTCCCTCAGCATCAGACCATACAAGTCTTTCCAGGTTTTTCTGAAGTCAGCCTGTTCATCATTTCTTATAGCACAATAGTATTCCATTACATTCATATACCACAAGTTGCTCAGCATTCCCCAATTGATGGGCATCCTCTCAATTTCCAATTCTTTGCCACCACAAAAAGAGCTGCTATGCATATTTTTGTACATGTGGGTCCTTTTCCCATTTGTATGATCTCTTTGGGATATAGCCCTAGAAGTGGTATTGCTGGGTCAAAGGGTATGCCCATTTTTATAGTCCTTTGGGCATAATTCCAAATTGCTCTCCAAAATGGTTGGATCATTTCACAACTCCACCAACAATGCATTAGTGTTCCAATTTTCCCACATCTTCTCCAACATTTATCATTTTCCTGTTTGTAATTTGGGTTTCTTAAAAAAATGTGAGGAGTAGCATTTTATTGAAAGTTTATTCCAGGTGAAATGCTATTTCACAGTTGATGGGGATATGCTTCTACTAACCAAAATGAAGGAATTATGTTCTTAGAGTTAATTTAGCACTAAAAGTCACAAGAAACTTTATTACTATAGTCATATATTCAATTTTATTTCAACTCAACAAGCATTTATGTGCTTGACACCAGGAGGTGCTGGAGATACAAGGGAAAAATGGAACAGTCTGTGACCTAAGAAGTTTACATTCTGCTAGTGCAGTGGGGGACGGTGTGAGGGAAAGGTTTCATTATAGAATTTGTCAATAAGCATTTATATCCTATTTTCAAATGGGTTTGGATTTTTTAAAGGTATTTTCAGAACTAAGAGAGAATGTACTCCAACAAGTGATACGGAGTGTGATTGTATGTCCGGGTATCATTGTGCTGGAGCAGGATGTTCTAGATGTCAACCAGATTGCAAGCAAGGGCAAGAATTTATAGGAAAAGGTAAGTCTTGTTCCACCCTCCCACCCCCCACCCTCACCCCCAAAGGCTATTAGAAATTATAAACTTGTTAATTGTTCCAAAACTACACAGGTAGACTCCTAAGCAGCATGGTAGAATGAAAAGAATGCTAGGCTTGGACTCAGAGGATCTGGATTCAAATCCTGACTATGCCATTTACTACTTGTATGATCTTGGGCATGCTATTTAACCTCCTTGGGCCTCAGTTTCCTCATCTGTAAAATGAGGGGGCTGGACTCAGATGGCCGCTAAGTTTTTTTTCTAGTTCTAAACCTATGATCCTATTGCATGTAACATTTAATGAGATGTATATGTATAAATGACTGAGTCAAGCATACTAGTAAATCAGGAATTATTTTTAATAAAGCATAATTTGAATATTTGTCATCCATTCTACATCACAATATTTTCAAACATATTCACTCCCATAAAGTTTCCTTAAATGCTTGTCATCAGAATGAAAACCTCAAGGCTATTTCAAATCACAGGGCTTTAAGAACTGGTAAATAGTTACACACATTAAAAAATCAGTATGATGTTTACATCAAGAAAAAAGAAACTTAAAATGATGAAAATACTTATGTTTCTCCACCTCTGTTTTCATTTTTTTCAAGGTTGTAGGGACTGTAGCTTTGGTACCTTTAATGATCTGACACAGGGGAACTGCAGACACTGGACAAAGTATGTATAACATTATTTCCTTTAGATATATTCAATGATTGTTCTAGATTAAGTTTATATTTTAAGATAAGAAATGTTAAAGTTTTACATATTAATAGAGTACATCAGGTAAAGCCATATATTGGAAAAGTATTATTTTGGTAACACAAATGATATCACCAGTTCTCCCCATTCACCCTTCACTTTTTGCAGCTTTTATTGCTGACTTAATTCTCTCCCTCTCTCATCTCCTTCCCTCCTCCTCTCTCTTTCTCTCTTCCTCCTTGTCCCTTTCCTCTCTCCCTCCTTTTCCCTCTCTCCCCATCTCTCTCTGTCTCTTCATCCCTCTCCTTTGTATCTGTCTCTCTCCCTCCTTCCCTCTCTCTCTCTCTCTCTCCCCTCTCCTTTCTGTCTCTCCCCCTCTCTCTCCCTCCTTCTCTCCTTCCTCTCTCCCTCCCTCCCTCTCCTTTCTGTTTGTCTCTCCCTCTCCCTGCCCCTCTCTCCATCCTTTCCTTCCTCTCTCCCCTCCTCCTCTAACTCACTCCATCTCTTCTCCTTTCTTCCCATCACCTTCTCTTTCTTAAAGTATTCAGTGGCCTCCTAATTACTAAATCCAATGTTTTTTTTTTCAGTCATCATCCTCACTGATCTCTCTGTTGCATTTGACACTATTGATTACCAAGTCCTTGAAACTCTTTCTTCCCTTGGCTTCTGTGATAATATCCTACTTCTCCTATAGCTCTGCTTCATTTATGACTCCTTCCATATGTCCTCCTCCCATCCCTGGAAGAATGTTGATGGTTCCTTGGGTTCTGTCCATGGTACTTGTCTCTGCCTACATTTTCTCTCTGGCCATTTCAGCCATGATTGCAGCTTCAGTGACACAGAACTCTATATCTCTCATTACATTTTCACATCTTATCTTGCATTGGAGAAACAGTGTAATATAGTATAGAAAGCTCTGGTCTTAGAGCTTGATATAAAGCCCTGCACCACCACTTTTGCCATGTTACTTTCTAAGCTTTCAGTTTTCTTGTCTGTAAAATGAAGATACAGGGTTGTAAGGAAAAAAGCTTTTAAAAGGTAGAGAACTATGCAAGTGTGAGTCACTTATTATTGTTGTTGTTGTTATTATAGTTATTTGTGTCCTTGTCTTCCCAGATTGTAAGCTCCATGAGAGTAAGGATGCTGTTATTATCTTCTTTGTATCTTCCATAACATTTAATATTATGTAGGAGATTTCAAATCTATTCTCCCAGAACCTAAGAAATACTTGGGGGTCAATTGAAGGAAAAACCTGCCAACAGTTAGCATCCAAGAGAGCAATGGGCTGTCTCAGGAGAGGATGAGTTCTTCCTTCCTAGAGGTATTCAGCTAGAAACTGAATGCTCCTGTATTGGAGGGTAGTGTAGATGGGATTCTGAGTTGGATTAGAAAGCCTTTAATGTCCAAGTCTAAGGTTACATGATCCTGTGAAGTATTTATTGAAGGTTAACTTCAAATTCATTTTATTATTAACTTTCCATGAAATCAAATAGAAAGAAGTAATTGCTTTGGTTTCTGAAATTAATCACGTGCAAGTTTTAATTATTTGATTGCTTCTCATTTAACTTCAGCTGCTCTCTGAATGGATTAGTTGTGCTTGTAAATGGAACTAATAAAAGAGATGTGGTATGTGGACCCGCCAAAACAGATGTCACTCTGGGTGCAATCTCTGTAACAGTTCCTGCTTCTCTCATGCGTACTGGTGAGCGGTTGATTAATATCTAATTAATAGGAATCTGTCATAGCTGTTCTGTACTAGCTGTAGCTCAGTCCATCTGGCACGCACTGTCTCAGCAAGGATACCCAGTGGAGCCTCCAAGATTCAAAACTTAATAAGAGGGGCAGCTAGGTGGCACCAGCCCTGGAGTCAGAAGGACCTGAGTTCAAATCCGGCATCAGACCAGACACTTGACACTTCCTAGTTGTGTGACCCTGGGCAAGTCACTTAATCCCAATTGCCTTAAAAAAACTTAATAAGAATTCTGATTTGTATACAGCTATTATATATCTTGAGAGGTGACATGACATGGTGGTTAGAGAACTGCTCTCAGAGTCAAGAAGGCTCAGGTTTAATTTCTGTCTGACACAAATTGTATGACCCTGGGCAAGTCTCTTAACATCTTAACAGTGTCCTAGGCCACTCTGTAAGATGATAAGTTGCTGAAAAGGTGCTCCTTGAGAAGGCCATCTACAATCAATGCCTCTGCTTCCTTTTCTCTCACTCTCTGTAGTCTGGCTTCCATTGTCACCATTCAACTGAAACTGGTCTCTCCAAATTACCAGCAATTTAATTAATTTCCAAATCTAAGGATCTTTCCTTCTCAATCCTCACCCTTCTTGATCTCTCTGCAGCCTGTGACACTGTTGATCACCCTTTTCTCCCTGATATTCTCTTCTCTTGAGGATTTCATGGCACTTTCCCATCCTGATTCTTCTCCTACTTCACTGATGGCTTCTTCTCTGTCTCCTTTTCTTTATCTTCATCCAAGTTGTGCCCGCTAACTGTGGGTGTACCCTAAGGTTCTGTTATGGGCCCTCTTTTCTTCTCCCTCTATACTATTTCACTTGGCGATCTCATCAGCTGCCATGGATTTAGTTATCATCTCTATGCAGATGATTTTTAAATCTCTTTATCCTTTAGATTCAAATCTTCATCTGCCTATTGGACATCTTAAATTGAATGTCCTATAGCTACCTCAAACTCAAACTGTCAAGGACTAATTCATTATCTTTCTTCCCAAGCTCTCTCTTCTTCCCAACTTTCTTATTATTGCTGAGGGCACCACCACCCTCCCAGACACCCAGGCTCACAACCTACATGTCATCCTTAACTCCTCACTCCATCCTCACTCTCTCCCCCATCCCCATATATAATCAGTTGCCAAGGTCTATTGGTTTCACTGTTGTAACATCTCTTATATACTCCCCCCTTTTCTCCTCTGACACTGCCACCACTCAGCTCCAGGACATCATCGCCTCATGCCTGTACCATTTCAGTAATCTTAGGGGCAGCCAGGTGGTGCAGTGGATAGAGTGCCGGCACTGAAGTTAGGAGGACCTGGGTGCAAATCTAGCCTCAGACCAAACATTTGACATTTACTAGCTGTGTGACCCAGGGCAAGTCACTTAACCCCAATTGCCTAAAACCAAAAAACAAACCAACCAACAAACCATTTCAATAATCTTCTCATTGGTGTCTTTGCCTCAAGTCTCTCCCCACTTCAGTCTGATCTCCATGCATCTGTCAAATTGATCTTAGAGTAGATCTGCTCATGTGTCTTCCTATTCAATAAATTCCAATGGCTCCCTATTATTTATAGAATCAAATAAATAAAATCTTTTGACTTTTTAACCCTAACCCTTCATAACCTGGCTCCCTCCTACCTTTCCAGTTTTTTTACTCACCCATAATGTACTCCTCAACCCAGTGACACTGCCATCCTTACTAATGCTCCCATAAGACATTCTGTCTCCCAATTCTAGGCATTTTCATTGGTTTTCTCTCATTCTTGAAATTCTCTCCCTCCTCATCCCTGCCTTCTGCTTCCCTGGATTCCTTCAAGTCTCAGCTAAAATTCCACCTATTGCAAGAAGCCTTTCATAATCTCTCTTATTGCTAGTGCTTTCCTGTGGATAGTACCTCCAATTTTTCATGAATATGTAGATATACACTTATAAAATGTTATATATATATATGTATATATATATGTATATATATATATATACTATTTAGACACACATACACACATACATATATGTGTAGCTATCTCTTGTACATAGTAGTGTATAGGCTGCTTCCCCCATTAAACCGTGTCGTGCTTGAGAGCAGGGACTGTTTCTGCCTTTCTTTGTATCCCTCGTGCTCAGCCCAATGCCTGTCACACAGCAGATAGTTAATAAATGCTTGTTAACTTAATTTGACTGAAGACTAGACTAGACTTGACTAGAGCTCCTAACAGTCTCATCTAAAAAAATGCCAAATACAAAACAACAAAAAACTACATAAATTAGAAAATTGGATGCCACATAATGTAGAAAAAAAAATAAAGCAGTGTGTTTCAAGCAATGTCTTTCTAAAGTAATATCTTACCTTGAACTTTCAAATATTTTTTTTCTCCGACTTCAAAGGGCTTTTTCTTTTTCTTTTCCCTTTGGCAGTGGGACTTACCCAGGGTCACACAGCTAGCTAGTAAATGTCTGAGGTCAGATTTGAACTTAGGTCCTCCTGACTCCAGGGCTGGTGCTCTATCCATTGGGCCACCTAGCTGCCTCTAAAGGGCTTTTTCAATATGTCCTATAGAATGTACATTCCTTCAGGGTAGGGATTGTTTCACTTTCTATCTCCAGCACCTACTTGCATACTATCTGATGTGAGTACACAGTAGGTGCTTAATAAATGCTTATTGATTGATTGATTGCTACACTTCGAGTATCTCAGTAGAACAAAGATCATAGTTATTGCTAGCATCAATGAAAGAGAAGAAGCTCAGGAATGTTAGAATCCTAGGAAGAGAGAAGCCAATTTAGCATTTGCCGCCTCCATATCTGCCCCTCCCCCTCCCCATGGTCAGTTACCCTATTTTTCAACATTCTTCTCGACATGTGGGCAGGTACTGATTTTTCAATGCCATATAAAAAGAACCTTGATCTATATTGATAAAATCAATAAGCATTTTTCATCAGTCATTAGGAGTTTTTTTCATCGAGCATTTATTGAGTGCCTACTATGTGCCAGGCACTGTGCTAAGCACCAGGGATACCAAAAAAAAAAAAAGACAAAAGATAGTGCCTGCCCTCTAAAAGCTCACAGTCTAATGTATATGATATGATCATGTGTGTGAGTGAGAGCCCATTAAATTTCTATGTCTGGAAAAATGCTCATTTATCACAAAATTCTTCTTAGGGTCCTAATTCCCAAAGCTAACATATTAGAAATGTGCAAAAGTTTACCATCCTCCATCATGCTTAGGAATAAATTTGTAACCAGGCTCCCCATGCAAAGGTTTTCTATCCACTCTCTGTTCTCTCACCCTCTGATTTTTTTTTTTTTTTGAAGATAAGGACCGTCAACTAGCTATCTTTACTCTGGCTCTGACTATGGCTACAGGATTCTTTGTGCTCCTCCTCTTGTCATGGTTCTGTTGTGGCATCAGAAACAAGAAGAAACTGCCCTACCTGCTCAAGCAAAGTAAGAACCCACCCCAGACTTCCCTTCTATAAGTGAGTGTGGTGGCCATGGGTGAGATCATGGTAGTATGAGCTCAGAAGCAGGGTGGAGGAATGAATAGAATGATCAGATGTTTACTCCTCCATGAACTCTGAAACCATCACTGCTTCTGCTCTACATGGATGTGGCTCATAGAGCCCAAGGCCAGGGAGACCTGAGTTCAAATCTAGCCTCAGATGCTTACTAACCGTGTGACCTTGGGCAAGTCACATAACCTCTGTCTGCCTCAGTTTCCTCCATTAGTTCAGTGAGGATAATACTAGCAGCAGCTATCTTCTGGGGATGTTGTGAGGTTCAAATGAGATGATTTTTGCAAAGTGCTTAGCACAGTGCCTGGTGTATGCTATATAAAATATACAAATACTATTATTATTATTGTTATTATTATCATTAATATCACCTACCTCCCAGGAGTGTTGTGAGACCAAATGAGACAATATTTGCAAAGTGCCTAGCACAGTGCCTGGCACATGCTATATAAAATATAAAAATGCTATTATTATCATTATTATTGTTATCATTAATACCACCTACCTCCTAGGGTTGTGAAGACCAAATTAGACAATATTTTCAAAGTGCCTTGCACAATGCCTGGCACATAAGAGACGCTTAATAAGTGTTTGCTTCCTTCCTTCCTCGAGGTAAACAGACACCTGCCTTGAGAGGGGAATGAAAAAAGCCAGGGAAGCCTTTAGAATTCAGGAGTAAGGCTGAAAGTGTCTTGAGGCTTGGTCTAAAGAGATGACCTGATATGAGGATTTCAGAACTGAGAGGCAGTTTGGTCTAGTGGTTAGCAGTGCTGGCTTGGAGTCAGGATGACTTAGGTTCACATCTCCCCTTCGATGCTTACTGGCTGTGTTCACAGGCAAGCTGCTTAACCTCTCTAAAATTTAGAAATAAGGGTGATACAAAATCAGTTTATATCAATTGGTAACAAAGGCATCAATCAGACTGAGAATTTTTTAAAATGCCTACTGAAGAGAAAAAGGGGGTGCTCTTAATAAAATGAGGAATTCTCCCAATGGTGTAAAACCAAGCTAGACTTATTTTGAGCAGTTTTTCTCTGGTGAATGGGTTAGGGTTGCGAAGCAATAATTTTCACTTTTGCTTTTGCTTTTTATTTCTGGTGCTTTCATCATTTAACCAAGATGGGGGGGTCTGAGGTCCAGGATACCCTGAAAAGTAAATAGATGTCTCTTTGAAACATAGCAGGTAGCAACTGCATGTGGGACATGGAAAGCATGTCAATTTACCAGGTTGGATTCTCTTCTGGTCACTTATAGAAAGGGCCAAAGGCAGCTAGGCAGTGAAGTGGATGGAGCACTGGCCTTCAGTCAGGAAGACTTGTCTTCCTGAGTTTAAATCCCCCTGGGCAAGTCATTTAACCCTGTTTGCCTCAGTTTTCTCCTCTACAAAATACGCTGGAGAAGGAAATGGCAAACCACTGCAGTATGTCTGCCTAGAAAACCCCAAATGGGGTCACAAAAAGTGAACGTGACTGAAATATCTGAACAACACAACAGAAAGGATTGATGAGCAAATAAAATTCTTAAATCCAAGAAAAGAATTAAGAGAAATTTCTCCCTTCACTAGTGAGTCTTGTAGGTGAGAAAGCTTGCTTCTCTCCTTTCTGAAAGTTGGGGTGTAGCCAAGCTTGGTGGCCCAGGCCTATAAAACCCTGCTTCTGGGGAGACTGTGGATGATGGATATCATTTGAGTCTAGGAGTTCAGAGATGCAGTCAGGCTAAAGGTGATTAAGTGTCCACACAAAGTCCTGCAGTGATGTGGTGAGCCCTTCCATGAACAAAGGGCCAGTGGGCTGACTGAGGAAGGGCAAAGCAGCCCAGATTGGAAATGGAGCAGGGCAGAGCTTCCATGCTGATTTTAGTGGGATTGGTCAGTGAGTGATCACTGCCCTTCTAGCCTAGGAGACAGGGGGACAGAGAAACAGAGAGAGAGAGAGAGAGAGAGAGAGAGAGAGAGAGAGAGAGAGAGAGAGAGAGAGAGAGAGAGAGAATAAGAAAGCCAACCTGTTTTAATATCCCAATTCAAGAGAAACAGAGGAGAATCACCCAGGTGGAGAAGCAAAGGTAACCATCTATCTCTTTCTGTTTTAGCTTTTATAAAACCAGTGCAGACTGCCCAAGAAGAAGATGCCTGTAGCTGTGGGTTTCCTGAAGAAGAACAAGGAGATCGTGAAATCATTAAGTTCCAATCTGAGCTGCATTTGGAGCTGTTTTTAAAAGACTCGAAGTAGTAAGGTTTTGGGGCCATTATCAGACACTACCAGAAAACTTGTCTGCTGATGCTACTTGGAAAGGGGCTTAAGAAAGGGACTGTGCTGGTTAAAAAGAGAGACATAAGCCCTTTTATTGGATATAGTATGTCTCGGAATGGGCTCTGAGTTAGAACTGTCTGGTGAGGGCAGTCCCCTTCAACAGTACAGATTATAACCCATCCATAGCTGCCCATGATGTTTGACTCTTGTCCCACATTCACCAATGAGCTAGAAGCCTGCACTGCTTTCCCCTGACATTTCAAGGGCACCTTCCTTCAAGCTCCTCATTGATTGTACAGGGCATTCTCAAAGTCTTAGTGCTTAAAAACTCCACTAAGACTTTGGAGACTGCCTCTTCCTGATTCAAGCTCAGTCACTATATATCCAGACAGTTTTTCTGTGCTACAATATGTCAGCAATTTTTTTTAAAAGGTGAGAAATCTCAAAGTAAATCTGTATTATTCCTATCAGCACAGGACACTGTCTCTAGCTTATGCTATTACCAGATCTTTTAGTGGATGAGGGAAACAGAGGCAGGAGTCTCATAAATATTGTTCAGAAACAACAAAGGGCCCCAGGGATAGTCTGCAAAGTTATCCATCTCTACTCAGCCTGTGGTCCTTTTCTTCTCTCCTGTTCCCTCCCCATCAGAGCAATTTTCTCATATTCCACCCTTCCCACTCTCTATACTTCCCACTCTTCCTTGCCTTGAGCCGAATTTCTTCCACCCATCCCATTTACTCTACCTCTTCCCTACTTCTCACTCCTCTATAAAACACTGTATCTATAAAACCTTGCATCTCATGCATTGTTCTTCATCACCCCCTCATCAGCGAGCCTCCAAACACATCATCTCCTAGCCTGTTTATTCCCCATCCCTTTTTTGATAGCTGCTCGCTGATTCTCCCATAGTTCAACCATGAGTGAGTGGGATGTCACTGGACCTATGATTTTATCAGTATAGGGAATTTCCTATTACTTTGCCCATGATTAGGAGACACTGCCATTCAGTGGGCAATGGTACTATGGTTATAGATTAAATATGGCACCAAAAAGACACATTTTTCCTAAGTGTGGTTAGCCCAATTACATTTTAGCTTAGTTTGGGCAATACTTGAGAGAGTTATGGGCTACATGTGGCCCATAGGTTGTGTGTTTGACCTCTCTGATCTAGCCCAACCTCCTAATTTTCCAGAGGAGGAAACTGAAGTATAAAGAAGCAATGGGTAGCTAGGTGGCACAGTGGATAGAGCACCAGCCCTAGGATCAGGAGGACCTGAGTTCAAATTTAGCCTCAGACCAAACACTTGACACTTACTAGCTGTGTGACCTTGAGCAAGTCACTTAACTCCAATTGCCTAAAGAAAAGAAAAGAAGCAATGGATATATGGATATATATTATAATATATGGATCCATATTATACATACACAATATTAAGTGGCAAAGCCATGATTCAAACCCAGGTTCTCTGACTCCAAATCAAACTATATTCCCATTGCACAGGAATAACCAAAAAAAACTGTAGAGTGTCTGGCTTAGAATCCCAGAGACACATAGAATTCCCAAAGTGGAAGGGACCTCAGAGGCCATCTCGTCCAGCCTGTCTATGAGCAAGAATGTTTTCTATAACGTACCTAATACTAGATTCTCAGAATTTAATGTGCAGAATCCCAAGACCATAAGTACTTCTATAAGGCCTTTGACTCCTCACTTGAGAAAATAACCTGAGGTCATTCCACCACAGGGATTCTTAACCAGAAGACAAGTAGCACACTTTTCCATCCAGGTACATCTCTTTAAAAAGTCATTACCCTCCTGAAAATAGCTAAGTTTAGGCACTAAAGAGTGAAGTAGTCCTCAAGAGTAAGTTATTAGTGAAAATTGCTATGACTTGGTGCTGTGCTCACTAATCCCAATGACACACTGCTTAATCAGACTCCTCACCTTGGCATTTCAAACACTTCACAATTGGCCTCCAACCTGCCTTTCAGTGGCAGCCTCAGTTTACCCTCCCTCACATGCTCTAGCCAAATTGCCCTACTCATTGTTCCCTGAACTTGGCATTCCACCTCTAGGCCTTTTCACAGGTTGTGTCTCCCATGTCTGGAATGCACGCCCTGTTTATTTCCTCTTTTTAGAATCCTTACCTTCCTTCAAGGTAAGCCTTGAAGGCTTAGCTCAGGAGCTTAGCTCAGGTTCCAACAGGAAGCCTTTTCTGATCACCCTTAAATTATCTATTAAATGTTGTATCTCTCCGCATCCCAATCCTCAGTAGAATGTAAGTTCTCCTTGTATCTTTATTCTAGCTCATACCGAATTTTTGTCCCAGTTTCCTGTATGGACAGTTCTAGGAACTTTATTTTAGTTTTGTATCAAAATTCTTTACCCATCCACTCCCACTCTACCCCCAAGCAGCATGGATTCAATTTTCTGGTTACTTGGAACTTTCCTTACTTTAAGTAGAATATAAACTCACCCAAAAGAATGTAAATTCTTTGAGGACAAGGACTAGTTTTTTGTCTTTGAATCATAGGCCAAGTAGCTTAACAGGAAGACTTTTAATAGAAGGTCATAGATTTTAATAGCAAATCGTAGATTCAGATCTGGGAGGGACCTTAGAGTTGTCCAACTCCCTCATTCTATAGATGAAGAAACAGAGAGCCAGAGAGATCGTGGGATTTCTCTGAGATGACTCATAGAAATTGGTGGAACCCATCTTCTGACTCCAAATCCAATATATTTGTCTACTTACCAGACTGCTTCTGTGATTCATAATAAGTAAATCATAAATGTTTATTAAACTGAATCGTCAGTAGACTGACATTTACATAGCAATTTACAGCTAACCATGCAATTTCCTCACAATAACCCTGTGTATTATTTACACTTTTTTTAGGCAATTGGGGTTAAGTGACTTGCCCAGGGTCACATAGCTAGTAAGTTATTTACACTTTATAGATGAGGAATTTGAGGCTTATACAGGTTGTCACACAATTAAGTGGAAACACTGGGGCTCAAACCCAGGTCTTGACTCCAAGGTCAATATTCTTTCTTTCATCAACATTATCATTTCTATAGGTTTGCAAAACACTTTACATGTGTCATCTCATTTGATCCTTACAACAGCCTTGGGAGATAGGTGCTATTATTACTTCCATTTAACAGATGAGGAAACTGAGGCCCAGAGAGGTTAAGTGAATTGCCTAGGGTCGTACTGCTAGTCAGTGAATGAGGCAGGATTTGAACTCAGGTCTTGCTGACTGCAAGTCTAGGACTAAGACGTATCAACTGTTCTATCTAGACTGCTTCTTTCCTAGGGGAATAGATAATTATAAAGGGATAGCCTTTCCATCCCTCTGTTCCCTCTGCTCCTAAGTTTCTTATCCCTCCTCTCAGGGACAGGAGAAAGAGAGAGAAAAACCATAGTCATAATGACTGCCTTTTCTCCAACTAAAAGGTTCTTTCCACCAGCCATCTGACTTCTATCTCTGACCTCCTTTTCTGGTTCGGGTGAGGAATGGGGGAACTAAGAGACAAAACCAACTTCTTCCTGTTATGTATATGCCATCTACTTACAGCTTCAACTCATAAACTTGATCCAGATACAAATTGCTTTCTATTAGAGGGACCATGTTCCTTTCTACAGAGCATGATGCTTAAAAAAATTGAAGAAGACCACAAAGACTTTAAGAGATATAAAAGTTTTACCACAGCAACGAAAGAAATCTCTACTTCTGATTTCCAGAACTAAGGTATCTTGTGGGGTTGTGTATATCTGTGTGTAAAGAGAAGAGGCATTTCTGTCCTGGGCAGAGGTACCCAAAAGAAAATCAAAACTTGTTTTCTTGCTGGAAGATCTCATAAATGGAAGAATGTGACCCAGGTGCTATACCTGGCCTTTGGTTCTGTCCTTTTTTGATTTGCATGCCAATCAGAGGATCTTGGAAGTGAGTTGAACTTATTTGCCCCAACCTCCACACACCTCTGTTTTGTTTTGTTTTGTTTGGACAAGGTTTTTGAAATAGATTTTGATAACACAGACTTGTAATCAAGGGTTAAATGGGAGTTACAAGAAATTTTCTAACCTTAAGTCAAATGGTTGTCTGGGTCTATGTCCTTTGATTACCTTTTTTAAAAAAAAAACCAGACTATCTTAGCATGGAGACATTGTATTGGCATTTGTTAACTGCTTGGCTAAATTCTGGAATGTGTAGAGGGAAGCAGAGAGCCCAACAAATGTCTAAAGAGATAAAAGCCAGCAGAACTCAACAACCACAAGAATAGCAGATATGCCCTGCAGAGAGAACACTATGCCAAACATGGATTTTATGTACAGTACGATGTCTTTACCAGAGGATTCAGTTCAGGTACTACTTTCTACATGAAGGCTTTTGTGACCCTCCCCACCTAAGCCCTAGTGCCCGCCTTCCCAAATTATCTTGTATTTATTTTGATTATGTTTGTAAAAAATTATCTTTATCTTTTATGGTGAACTTAGTAAGCAAATGTAAACGTTTCAATATACAAAAGAGGAAAGATGATTGTTTAAGAAACTATAAACTTAGGTAGTTTAAAATATTTTTAATTTAATAATTTAAGAGTGTTATTTGTGTCCTTGTCTATTCCTCTCTTTTTTCTTTTGTGCATTTAAAAATGTTTTCTTTATGTCCCATTTTTGGCATGATTGATAGACTTTGCAAAATGGCAAATTTAGACTTGATATAAGGAAAAGAATTCCTAGTAATTGGACCTACCCAAAAGTTGTAATGGACTTCATCTCCATGGAAGGAGAGGGAGTCATAGGAAAATAGAAGCTTAGAGCTTAGAGCTAGAAGGGGCCTTGGAAACTATTTAGTCCAGGGGTATCAAATTTAAGTAGAGATGGGGGCCTCTAAACCAGACACAAGGATCTCTGGGGCCTGTATATTGACTTAGAAAACCACATATTATTATAATCTATGTTTTATTGTATTTTTATTTATTTTCATCAATATTTCTCAATTATATCTTAATCTGGTTTGGGTAATATTTGAGAGTGTTATGGATGGACTACACGTGACTGTGTGTTTGACCCCTCTGATTTAGCCCAACCACCTAATTTTCCAGAGGAGGAAACTGAAGTATAAAAAAGGAATGGACATGTATAGAAACACACACACACACACACATATATACGTACATACACACACCCACACACACACACATACCCACCTACACACCCACCCACCCACCCACACACATACACACACACACACACACACACACACACATATATATATATATATATATATATAATGTTGACCTCTAAAGAGGAGCTGGGAAGAAGAGAGACAAATTAGAACACAAGATATAACAACCACAACAACAGAAGAAGAATGGATTTTGCCCAAGGTTATACTGGTAGTAAGTGACAAAGCCAGGATTCAAGCCCAGGTTACCTGACTCCAAATCCAGCTACTTTCCCATTGCATAGGAATAACTAAAAAATTGTAGAGGGTTTAGAATTCCAGATACACATAGAATTCCCATGGTGTAAGGGACCTCAGAGGCTATCTCACATAGCCTGTATCTGAGTAAGTATGTTTTCTACAACATAACTTACCATAGATTCTTAGAATTTCACATGCAGAATCCCAAGACCATAAACATTTCTAAAAGGCCTTTGATTCTTCACTTGAGAGAAAAATTCAAGGTCATTCTACCACAGAGGTTCTTAACCTTTTCCATGTCATGGACCCCTTTTGACAATATGATGACCCTCTTCTTAGAATACTGTTCTTAAATGCATAAAATGAAATACATTGAAATCAATTTTATTAAAACTGTATTCCTAATTTACATGTCTAAAAGTGCTTGAGGTTAGAAGGAATTTTGCTCCCAAGAGAACTAGCTATTCTCTTTCCCTGGCTTCCACTCTAGCAGGATCAGGGCCAATCTGTCTAACTCTTCCCGTCAGTCATCTCTATCAGGGTAACTTCTCCCTTGGTAATCACTTGCCCCTGCAGGGGAGACAAGGAGGACTGGGGCTCTTAAAACCCACAAGAATGAATAGAAGGTAAGTGGTCTGAGTTCATTGCTTCTGGGAAGCTTTGTCCCTACTTTCTACTTACCATCTTTTCCCACCAGAAAGCTGCTGTATCATCTTTTCCAGGTGGTCTAGATTAATCTGATTTTTTCCCTTTGCTTTCTCCTTTGCTCACCTCAAGCCCCGGACTGGGAAAGAGTCTAGTATTTGGAGAATCTCTCTCTCCCTCCGTGTGTCATTGAGTAATGATAGTCTTGAAATTAGCTGCTTTTTGTCCTGACCCTCCAAGTACATACATACAATGAACAAAATACTTTGGAGAAACTATTTTTTTTTATTTGAGCCACATGGCAAATATAGAAAGCAAACAGATGCTTTAAAAAATTGATAATAATAACCAACCTTATTTGGCATGTTAAGTTTGTAAAGCACTTTATACATTTTAAGTCATTTGAAATGAGAAACTGGATATAGGCTCAGCACAAGGTCAAGTGAGCAATGGGTCAGGGTAGTTTTTTTCTTCGGATTGAGAGTGAACCACAACCTTACACTGGCTCTGGACAGTCTCAAGTTGTCCAATTAGTCTTTTCCTACACTCCTGGTAGGGCCCGAGCAGAGAAAAAACAATGGTAGCGGGGACCCAGCACAGCCACTTATTGAACGTTCTGATTCTCTCCCACAACCCTCTGGTTGTGCCTTTCTAGTCCTAAGCTTCCTTCACTATTCTCATGAAACCTCCGTTCTCCTGCCTGAAGACTATCTTTCCATGGACTTTAGTACTTTGACCAGAGTACAGTGGGGATCTCTCGTTCTGTTCTGAAGGCATCTATCTCAGCTGTATTCCAATTCCTTGAGTTTGTATACATTTTCCACTGAGCAATATTGGAGTGTTCACACTTGTAGAGACAGGCATTTTTATAATCACAAAAGTCCTAAATAGAACACACCGTCTCACAAGACTTCTGGTCAGGGTTATACAAGTCATATACTACGGAACATCTTGCGGTACATAGTTTTGTTGACACCAATACAACCCACACAAAGGAAACCACAGATCTTTTGAAGTTCTGACATATTTTTATTGCAGCAATGTCATTTCTTTTCCTCTTGGTGATACTCTGTTCTCAGAGGACACAGACTGGAAGACCTAGGTTTGAATCCTGCCTTTAATAATTACTACTGATAAGACCATGGGGAGACCTTTGGTTGTTTTTGTTGTTCTTGTTGTTGTTTTTGTTTTGTTTTTGAGATCACCTCTTTGAACCTCAGTTTCCCATCTATAAAATTGGGACAATAGTACTTGGATTACCTATTTTGCAGGGTTGGGAGAAAAGTGCTTTCAGAGGCAGCACAGTATGGTCAATAGAACACTAGACTTGAAGAACATATTCTGCCTCAGACAGTAGCTTGTTATGTGACCCTAGGCAAGATGCTTCCTAAGCCTCAATAGAAGTTATATATATAAGTTATACCTATAAAATTAGGATAATACCTCCCAGAGTTGTTGTGAGGTTCAAATGAGATAATGTATATAAAGTGCCCTGCAAATGTTAAAACACTATAAAATGTGAATTATTATCGTTATTATAAATCTCAAAGCCACACTATAAATATGACTTGTTAAATTGTTAGCATGACAAGACAAGGTCCAAACTCCTTATCCTGGCTTCTGAGGCCTGTTAAAATTTAGCTCCAACTTTTCTTCCTTCTTTCCTCCCTTCCTTCCTTTCTTTCTTTCTTTTTTTTTTTTTTAGGCAATTGGGGTTAAATGACTTGCCTAGGGTCACATAGCTAGCAAGTGTCAAGTGTTTGGTCCGAGGCCGGATTTGAACTCAGGGTCTCCCTGACTCCAGGGCCAGTGCTCTATCCACTGCATCACCTAGTTGCTCCCTCCCTTCCTTTCTTTCTTCCTTCTTTCCTTCCTTCCTTCCTTTCTTCTTTCCCCTCTCATTCTTTCTTCTTTCCTTCTCTCTCTCTCTCTCTTGCTTTCTCTATTTTTCTTCAGTTTTCTTTTTTCTTTCTTGCTTTCTCTCTTTTCCTTTCTCTCTCCCTCTGTCTCTCTCTATCTCTTTGTGTCTCCATCACTCTCCCTTCCTGAGGAATTCTGTTGTGTGTTTTTTGTGGTTCTCTTTAAAAATTTCAAATACCGGGAAAGTTCCCTAAGCTGTTTGGAGTTTCCCCACATCTCTGCTCCACCCCAACCCAAATAGCTGCCCCAGTCCCCCCACACACAGTAGGCTCCACTTTCAAAGGCCAGCAGTTCTCAAGAACAATGCTTTTAAAGTTAAATTTCCAGTCTGCTTTACAAAGATGGGAGCTGTACCTGCAGAGGTCAGATCTAGATGGGAAGCCCATTTCCCTGACTTGAAGACAACCCCAGCATAAAAGCCATTCTTCTATAGAATGAAACTGCAGATCCTTCCCCATTTCCCCCACAGAAACTTCCACACCCAATTAGAGCCAACTATGGGCTTGAAAAAGGGTAGGTAGCAATTTTTTTTTTTGCCCCCAGCATCAATTTATGTAGCCACATCTCTATCCCCCACTCTCACCCCTACCTCATACCAGGATTTTATAGGGATTTCCCCCAGTAGCTATTTAGGAAAATAAACCACAATAAAAGGTTCAGAGTTGGTGCTCAAGCCAAGGACTTTCATGATCTGGGACACAGCTGGCAAGGGTTTCTGCCTCACCCCCTAGCCAGAGAGAAGTAAAAGCCAGCCCAGGAGCTTGGAGGAGGGCTTCTCAGGCTCTGACAGGAGCCCTGGGAAGCATCGCTGGCCGTGGCCAACCACGAGCTTGCCCATGGCAAATGAGGCCTTTCTCTGCAGTGGGTAACATGGTCACCTGTCACCAGGTTCTAATCCAGTTCTGCCCTTGGCATACGGTAGGTAAGCAATAAGCTTTCATGAAGCGCTATGTACTGTGCTAAGCAAAGCAAAAAGAAAGCCAGTTCCTGCCGTCAACGATCTTACATGCCAGTGGGAATGACAAGGCATTAGAAGGAACGAGAAAAGGATGGAAACAAAGAGGACTCCCAAAGAGAAGCCCAGCCAGGAGGGGAATGAAGTATGGGTACACAGGGGCCATGTCCAAAATGGAGGCCTCCAATAGGCAAACGTGGCAGAGGGCTATTGTAGACTCAGAAGGCCCCAGGAACTCCTAGGATGAAAGGGGAGTTGAGTCACGGTGACAAAGATCATAGCCTCAGCAGCACAGCCAGGAGGGGAACACAACATGGCTGACCCACTCCCAACGTGGAGGCCCCAGTGTTGTAATCTCCTGCATCAAAGTGCTTTTGGCCCTTCTGGAGAAAGTCACAGCCCCCACCTCCAGTCCTAGGCTTGAATATTTGCCCTTTAGCTTTACCTCTTCAGCTCTCTTATGAATAGTACTGCTACCTGTCCTGCTTCTTTTCTCCAGTTTCTGTCAAAAGATGCTCAGGCTCCTCTTTCTGGGGTGTGGCAAGGTTGGGGCCCACCTGGCTCCTGGCTCCTGGCCCTAGGGTTGCTCAGGCAAAATGGTCCCAACATATCTTTCCAGCTGTTGTGCCTCTACATAAATCTTCTCCTCCAGGAAAAACATCCCAGGGAAACAATAACTCAAATACCCACAGCACTTAGCAAATTGCTTAATAAAGTGAGGATAAAGACATTTCCACTACCTATTGTGATAGTGGCATAGGAATGGGATTCAGAGTGCAGAGGAGCTGGATTCAGACCCTACCTTTGACTCTTCCTGTTTGACCTTGACACTTCTCTGGGCCTCCTCCTTCGTAAAATGAAGGGGCTGGCCTCTAGATGGCCTCTGAGGTCCCTTTTAGCTCTAGCCATACGATCTTATAAATCTTAGGCCATAGTAGAAAAGTGGAATTGGATTGAATTTGGAGTTACCTACGTTTAAATGCTACTGAGTGCCTGTGTGACCCTGGGCAAATCCCTTTCATTCTCTGAGCCTCAGTTTCCTCATCTAGCAAATGTGGGGGTTAAATCAAACCATCTCAAGAAGTCCCTTCTACCTCTATCATTCTGTGCAACTTAAAAACAAGCATGTGTCAAACACTTACTACTGAATACTGCTTTGTGCGAGGTTCTGGGGATAAGAAACTAAAGGTTAAATAGTCCGTGAACTTACATTCTAATTGGGCCGTAGGGGGGGAGAACGGAAATGAAATATATGCACAGGGAAGTATGTGATTATTTGAGCACGGAGAATGTACCAGTAATTCTGGCTGAGGTTATTTCTGGCTGAGCAAGCCAGCAACAAGAACCAGACAGGCCCCAGTTCTGCCATGTCCCAGAAACGAGAACCTGAGGACAAGCAGGACAGGCAGAAGGATTGTCCATAAAAGAGCTGAAGAGGTGAAATTGAAGACCACAAAAGCGTGGGGTCTGTGGCTTCCTCCAGAAAACGCTGCAGAAGGGGCAAGAGTCCTTTGACTTAGGAGACTACAACATTGGGGTATCTACATTGGGAATGGGTCCAAGTTGGCCAAGCTTCATTCTCCTCTGGCTAAGGTTTTTGTCACTCAGCTGCCCTTTCATGGAAGTTCCCTCAGTGCCTGGGGCTTTCTTACCCTGGAATATCCCTCTACCATGCTTGCCTCTTTCTCCCACTGGTGAGTTCCTTTTGGGTTCTCCATTTTGGGGATGGGCCCAAGATGGGCCATTCCCTGGTGGGAGGAGATTAGAGAAAACTTCCTGAGCTGAGCCTTAAAGAAAGACACAGATTCTAATAGGTAGAAACGGGGAGAGAGCATATTTCAGGTATGACAGAACAGCTTATACAAATACACAGAGGTAGCGGAAGAAATGTTCAGTGAAGGGAACATTACATTTCCTCCAAGGTGTGGGGGGGGGAAGGAGTGGTTTCCTGCCCAACAGAGCCCTGCTTTCCTTTGTCCCCAAAACCCCATTTTGCCCCCAAGCCCTCCTCTCTTCCTACCATCCCTCTTTCTGACCATCCTTCCAGTCACTCAAGTTTTCAGACTTGGAACCATCCTTAGACTCTTCCCTCTCAGTTTACATCATTTCCTTGCGTTTTAATTTCTTCCTCTGCAGAATGAAGAGGTTGGACTACGTGATCTCTAAGGTTCCTTCTAGCTTGAAATATAAGATTCTGTGATCCCACCCCACCCACGTTTCCCTTTGTCAGAGACCGTCAAACAAAAACCAGATGATTGTATAATCACAGATCCCTAGAGGACATTGTCCAAATCCCATTCTACAGATAGGAAAACTGAGATCCAGAGAAATTAAGTGACAAGGTTACTTACATAGGTGGTAAGAGATAGGGTTGGGATTCAAACCAGGGCTGACTGCCTGTCAGATATGCTTTAGAGATAATAACTATTTAGGTGCTTCTTAGACTAGATGGCTACTGAAATCCCTTCCAAATCCAAAATTCTGGGATTTCTTGAACTCAGGTCTTCCTGAATCCAAGACCAGTTCTGTGTGTACTATGGTGCACTGACCTCTCAATACTTTGTGCATTTCTCCTAAGGTATAAGTGTATAAGGAAGAGGGGAGGGGGAAAGTGAGAAACCTTTTCATTTTATAGATAATCTCTAAAAGCTCCCCTTTGTGACTGACATTCCATGATTCATTCTAATATGCTAACGACAGTAATGGATTGCTAAAGGTCAGATGAGTCACAGAACAAGGTGCCTATGACAAATCCCAAAACTTTAGGGCTAGAAAGTACCTTGGAAATCATCTACTCTTTTGAGTGAGGAAACAGGAACAGAAAGGTCCAGGGAACTGGCCCAAAGTCATTCATCAGATTAGAATCAGAAACTGAACTTGAACTTGACTCTTATCCCAGGGTTTTTGTTTTTCCAACCCCAAACACTTCATCTTTACCCATTTCTGAACCTTTTCTTGACAACATGGCATTTCTGGACCACTTCAATGATACAACAAATAGTGTGCTTTTTCTTCACGTTAAAAAAAAATAAAGTTACTAAATCAGCCCATTCCAGTGACAGCAGAAATGATATGTAAAGCTAAATTAAGGAACAGAAACTTCTTGTGGTACAAAAATAAAGCAACCTCACCCAGATCTATTTTTCAGATTAGTTTTTTTTTATCTCAGTAAGAAGGGCAAATGGACTTGCGATATATATATCTGAGGCTTCTAAATTAAAACTTGCAAAATTAGCGGTACTGTGGGGTAATGCTAAGGAAACAGACCTTCCTCCTCTCTAGAGAGAAGAGAGGACTACAGATGTGGAATGTGGCATACAGTGGTCCAACAAGGTCCCCATGGCTTTGTTCAAATGCTTTCCTTTGGTATGAGGAAAGGTTCAGCAGGAGTTGGGGAAATTTGTTATTGTTGTTATTCAGTCATTTTTCAGTTGTGTCTGACTCTTCATGACCCTATTTGGGGTTTTCTTGGCAGAGATGCTAGAGTGGTCTGCCATTTCCTTCTCCAGCTCATTTTACAGGTAAAGGAGCTGAGAGGCAAATGGGGTGAAGTGAGTCCAGAGTCATATAGCTAGTAAGCGTCTGAGGCTGGATTTAAACTTACAAAGAAGAGTCTTTCTGACTCCAGGCCTGGCACTCTATCCACCTAACTGCCCCAAAGGATAGCTGTGGCATAAATGTAAAGTGCAACAATAAAATTAAAAAAAAAACTCATACGGTGAAAAATTTCCAGTTGTATAATTGTCAAAGAATTTCAAGAGCAAACACCATCTCTTTGCAATACATTTATTTTAAGAAGGAAGAGCAACAGGACCATTGGAAAACATTCAAGGAGTTTAAAATATTACCAGCACCTTTTCTAAAGGCAATGCAGTACTACATACCATCCAGATGAAGGACAGACACACACATGCTACTTGACAGAATGGGTTTATATGTTCAAAATAAAATAAAATAAAATAAATAAAATCTTTTTGTGTATGTCACCCATGTCAAAGGCAATCAATCGTCCAGGTGCATCTTGAGAGCAAATTACTCCATGCAAATATTATGTTACACTTTGGGGTACTCTTTGACTCATCATACTCTTCAGCCTGTAATTCCTGGTAGACCTCTCTAAACTCTTTTATTTGAAGGGAGTAGTTCTTGGAAGGATCTTGTGATAAAAAAAAATCCTGGGTATTTCTGTGACCTGTCTCCTTTTAATGATCTCTTCTTGAAGGAGATGTGCCACATGATGTTTGTTATTAGAGTCCAAAGAAAATCAGATTTTTCATAAAGCACTAAGGTCCTGGTCAGGCTTCTGGACTCCAGCTTCTTCCTAATGCCTCTAGAGGTCATTCCTCTCCTTCCCACTTCAGGCTCAGTTTCCTTCAAGGTTCAATTTTCTTCACAGGAACTTCTCCTGATCTTCCTAATGCTTTGCCTTCTTCCTTGATTTCTCATGCATCTACTTCTCTGTGTATAGGGCATACAGTTATTCCTTCCACATTACAATTTTCCCCATCATGGTTTTGATATAGTATGGGTCAGCATAAGAAATTAAATAGAAATTTATTGAGAGTTTTGCTGAAGCCATAGCCAACATGCACAGGCCAGCAGATGACACTGAGCCTGAACCGAATAACCCAAATTTTACAATAAAGTACTGTAACTACCCCATAAAAGAAAAAGACAAAATCCAGATTTCTTCTCTGTTACAAATGGAGGGCCAAAAAGTTTTATGTGGATTTTCCAGATTATGGGGGTACCATGCCCCTAACCCCTACCCCTACCTCCATTCCCATGAGGAAGGGATAACTGTATTCCTCCCACAGAAAGTAAACTTTTTAAGGTCAGGGATTGTATTTTGTTGTTGTTATTTTGCCTTTGTATCCCCTCTGCCTGGTATATTGCCTTTGCATGTAGCATCCTCTTAATAAATACTTGTTAGATTGAACTGGCTAGTTCCATTCTAGGTTAGTCTATACTTTGTTCAAAGTACAAACTTATCTTAAAATTATTGTTCCATATACAGGCATTTTTTCAAAGACTATGAGACACACGCGGGCACTTGACTTCCTATTTCTGTTCATAGATGGGATTTCTTCAACTGAATTGTTATTGATGCTACTTTCTGGTAATAGGAAATCTGGAGCCCAAAGTAGCCAGGAAATGGATTTATTGAAGTGAGTACAGTTTCCAATTTCTGCTCTTGGGTAATGTGTTTCTCGCTTCCTCCCTGTACTCAATTTCATTTTCATTTCCTAGAAATATATTTTCCAAAAAATATAACTAGCACAAGTTTGGCCAAAGTGAAGAAACACCAGCTCTGAGCTCCCTTAAAATACACTGAGGAAATATCTGCATGAAGCACAAGGCATTTAATTTTGTAAATGGTGCGAGAACTAATTTCATATAGATTTGTGTTTCTAGGAAATACATAGGTCTTACTTACCCAGTCACAGAGATAACTAGAGGAAAGAACAACATGCATAGAATAATGGGTATCAGTGGGGGTATAATGGGTAATGGCTAGTTCCCATATTTTTTCTTCCAGGGGTACAGCACATTTATTATTTAAACCTTTATAGTTTTCACACAGTAGGTAACTAATGAATGCTCATTGGTTTGAAGGATGTTTGATAGAAAAGTCTATCGGGCAGCGTACAAGACCACCCACCCCTCTGAGGACTTTTTAGTGAGTCCCCATATTTTCATTGACTTCTTCCTTCAAACTAGACTAATACGCTCTGAAATAGACATATGGTCCCCAGAGCCTCCTGATGACTTTGGAGTTCAGTGCTAGAAGAGAGAGAGAAAGGTGCCATGTTGTATGCAGTATTTCAGTGGAAGAAACCAGGGAGAGGATGGTTTACTAAAAGAGGCGCCATGTTCTTTCAGTTAAGTCCTCCACATGGCACCAGGATGATTTCACTCCCATCTAATTTATGAAATCCTCTGCCACCCCTAGCCCCATAAATCCAAGATCAAGAACTGCTTGACCTTTGATATTTTTAAAGCAAATATGTCACAGGTAAAAAAAGAGAGAGAGAGAGAGAGAGAGAGAGAGAGAGAGAGAGAGAGAGAGATGACATCTTCAAGAATAACAGAAGCATTTACATACAGCGCTTTAAAGACAATCCCAAAAGGTAAGTGCTATAATGATCCCATTTAACAGAAGAGGAAACCGAGGCAGGTAGAGGCTAAGTGACTTGCCCAGGGCCACACAGCTAGTAAGTGTCTGAGGCTGGATTTGAAGTCAGGTCTTCCTGATTCCAAGTCCGGTGCTCTATCCACTGAGCCATTAGCTGCCTCTTTATTCATCAAAAGCATTTTCCAAACACACACACACACACACACACACACACACACACACACACACACACACACATATACAAACAATAACTTAGGAATAAAGGTGTCCCAATATGGCCATGAGGCATGAAGTCATTGAAGGACATGGCAAAGTAGTTTTTGTGGTCCAGGGTTTGATCCAACATGAAGTCTAACTAAGTCTCCCTTTGGGGAGGGGGAGGTTGAAAAGGTGACAGGAGAGGAGTAGGGGAGGGGGCAGAGTGGGGAGAGGGAGAAGCTTTGTCTCACTGTTGCTTGCAGGCTTCTTTCTTGTCTTTGGTTTTCTGTCGTCCTGACTGACGCTTGGTGGGTGAAATAAAGGCTGCTTCGGGGCTCTCCTCGTTGTACTCAAAGAGTCCCTCCACTGGAACTGTATGGGCAAGAGCTAAGAGTAGGAAAGGGGAAATAATGAATGTAAAAGAATTAGCCAATGGTCAAGAGTGCGTCTCTATGCATCTGTCATGTATGGATGGAGCGCCAGTCTTGAAGTTAGGAAGTTAACAAACTTTTTTTTGGGGGGGCTAGGCAATGTGGTTAAGTGACTTAGCCAGGGTCACACAGCTAGCAAGTGTTATGTGTCTGAGACCGGATTTGAACTCAGGTCCTCCTGACTCCAGGGCCGGTGCTCTATCCACTGCACCACCTAGCTGCCCCCTCAACAAACATTTATTAAGTAGCTACTATGTGCCAGGCACTGTGCTAAGCACCAGAGGCACAAAGAAAGGGGGGGAAAAAAGAACAAAACTCAAGGAGCTCACAGTCTAATGGGGGAAAAGATGAGAATGACAATAACTAACATTTTTTAAAAAAATTAATTAATTTATTTTTAGTTTTCAACAATCACTTGCATAAGTTTTTCTGTAAGTTTTAAATTTTCCCCCCTCCCTCCTCACCTTCCTCCCTAAGACAGTGTTCAATCTGATATAGACTCTATGTATACATTCCTATTAAACATATTTTCACATTAGTCATGTTGTAAAGAAGAATTAGACTCAATCGTAGGAACCAAGAGAAAGAGGAAACAAAACAAAACAAGAAAAAAAAAAGAGCAAATAGTATGCTTTGATCAGCATTCAAACTCCATAGTTCTTTCTCTGGATGTGGATAGATAACTAACATTTATATGGTGCTTACTATGTGCCAGGCACTGTGCTAAGCACCAGGATTACAAAAAAGGGGGAAAAAAAACAGAACAAAAGTCAAGAAGCTCACAGTCTAATGGAGGAAAATAATGATAATAATAATAATGATAATAGCTAACATGGATATGGTAGCAAAGTAGAGTGCCAGGCCCGGAGTCTGGAAGCCTCATCTTCTTGAGTTCAAATCTGATCTCAGACGCTTGCTAGCTATGTGATCCAGGGCAAGTCACTGAACCCTATTTGCCTCAGTTTCCCCATCTGTAAAATGAGCCAGAGAAAGAAATGGCAAACCACTCCAGCATCTTTGCCAAAAATACCCCAAATGGGGTCATGAAGAGTCGGATATGATTGAAAGAAATGACCAAAGAACAATATGAAGGATAAAGACTGTGTGTGATGATTAAAAAAATAGGAGGAAGCATAAGGATGACGATAACAGCTAACATACGGTTACAAAATCAGGAAAAAAATCCAATTCAATGGTCACTTTGATTAATTGATCATTAAGGTCCAGTTTACCCTGGGAGAAGATAGAGATACAAAGATAAAATGAAAAATAATCCTTGTCCTGAAGGAGCTTACATCCTACTGCAGAGACACAGATTGTAAATTAGTTAAAATGTATGCTTAGTTAAGGAGGGGGGAAAGTACGAACAACCAGTGGACTGGAAAACGCTTCCAAGGCAGGAGGTGGCACGTGGACTGAGCCTTGAAAGATTCTTAGAAGCAGAGGTGAGGAGGGCAAGCATTCCAGGCATGGGAGACAGCGTGAGTAAAGGCAGGGAGGTGGGAGTAACTTCCTCTATTGTGGTGTTATTGGTTTTAATCATCACACATACACTTCATCCTCCAGGAGAGCCAGACTATTGGTCTTTTTTATATAGTGTCTCTCTGGTTGCCTTTAAGAAGAGGAAGAGATAGGGACAAGTACGTGGCGCTAGATGGCGCAATGGACAGCACTCCAGCCCTGAAGTCAAGAGGACCCGAGTTCAAATCCGCCTCAGACACATGACACTTACTAGCTGTGTGACCCTGGGCAAGTCACTTAACCCCAATTGCCAAAAAAAAAAAGGGAGGAAGAAATAATGCCCAGCTCAGGGAACAAGAGCAAATGGGCCAGTTTGGCTGGAAGTAAGAGTATATGAAGGGAAGTAACAGGTAAAAAGGCTGGAAAGGAAGCCTGGAGCCAGATTGTGACAGGCTTGAAATGCTTCACACCTAGAGTTTTACAAGAATGGAGAAGGTCATCTGGTGTGGTATGGGATGCCCAATCACTGAGGGTTTTCTGAAGAGGCCAGACTGACACTGAGGCTCGGAGGGGGCTGGACCAGGTGACCTGGGTTGTGCCAGGGCATGGGCTGCATGCTGGGCTGTGGATTATTTCACTGAGTACGGCAGAAAGAACATACCTTGAGAACTGACATCAATGGGCGGGTCTGCCCCACTTGACTTAAATGTTGGGTCCAGTTCTTCAGCAATATTCCGAGAAAACAGTTGTCTGGAAAAGTGTTTAATAGAACAGCAAGTGTTATCAGTCTGATTTTCTAATCGAATTCATCTAATTTTCCTTCTGCTAGGACATTGATTTGAGGGGGCTTTGCTGCTGTTCTTGTTGAGATTGGATCTCCCTAACTCAGCCAGGTTGGCATGAAGCTTTAACCTCCTCTGGGGAAGGAAGGAAGAAAGGGAGGAAGGAAAGAAGGCAGGAAGAGAGGGAGGAAGGAGGAGAGGGAGGAAGGAGGAGAGGGAGGAAGGGAGGAAGGGAAAGCAAAGAAGAGGGTAGAAGGAAGAAGTAACGTGGGAAGGAGAAAGAGAGGAAAGGAGGAAGGAAGGAAGAGAAGGAGGGAAGGAGAGAAAGAAAGAGAGGGAGGAAAGGAAGGAAGGAGGAAGGAAAGGAGGGGGAAAGAAAAGGAAGAAAGAAGGACTTTTCTTGTTGGTTTTGAAATGAATTATTATTACAAAGGGAAGACAGTAACTTGGAGAAGATTTTTCCCTATCCAAAATACCCTTCTACCACAGGAGCACAAAAATATAATCCACCCCCCCCCCCAACATAGGAAAAGAGTCTGTGAATGAGTCAGGGGGAAGAAATGTGAAACTCTGGTTTGAATAAGGCCACCTACTTTGCACTGTGTCCCTCCGATCCTTGGGCTGGGAAGTCGGAGCAGGCCAGAACTGGATCTCTAATAAGGGGCACAACCTCAGAGTCCGGTGGTACTTGAGTCTGTCAGAAAAAAGCAAAAGATGCTTGTGACGGAATTATGGCATAGCGGACATACAGCATGGCCTTTGCCATCCAGAGGGATCTGTGGGTGAGATCAAGAGTTAGTTATCTAATCCCCGCCAGCCTCGGTATTCAGGCTATCTAACTCTGGGTCCAGAGTGCTTTCCCACTGTTTCAGGCTACCTCCCCTCTCTGCGTCTCAATTATCCCACATGAGACCCTCCATCTTCCAACTCCAAGAATTTTTCCCTGGCTGTCTCCCATACTTGGAACGCTCACTCTCCTCTGAGTGCTGAATTCCTGGAGAGCGGGGACTGTCTTTTACCTTTCTTTGTATACCCAGAGCTTAGCATGGTGCCTCACACCTAGTAGGCACCAAAAATTTTTTGTTGATTCTTTTTGCTCAACCGTATATTAACTGTATCTATTTATTATAAGGCTCCCATTCTTCCTTCAGGGGGAGGGGGAGTGGAAGGAAGAGAAAAATCAATTTTTATTAAATGAAAAAATGAAATTTGATTAAAAATATATAAAATGCATCCTCATGCAAAGAATTCAACGGAGAAATAGTAGGCAGGAAGTCCACCACCCCACCTTCCGCTGTCCAGGGGACTGCTGATGATTATGATAAAAAGCATTGAAGGAGAAATTTGTCAGCAATGTTACTGTAAATGAGCATGTAGAATCTGGAGAAGTCCTTCAGCTAAGGGTGGTCAGGGACGTAACACCAGCCAACCCTCCCTGAGATGGGGCTGGCCAAAACAGGAAGGTTCATGGATCTTAAGTGCCTGGGACTCGTTAAAGCTCAAGTGAGTATTTCCTTTCAATGAGTGGAAAAATGTCCTCTCTCTTGTCACAAGTTTAGAAACATCTTGGCATGTATGATTTAACCATTTGGGGTCCGCTGCTTAGCTTGGACTAGCTCAGTCATGAAATAAACTGAAAAAGACACCCTTCCCCACCCTCTTTCCCCCCACAAATCATAGAAGCTTATCCTAACATTCCAAACCTTTATATAATCAACCCTTGAGCTGGAAGAGACCTCAGGGACCATGTAACTCTACACCCTCATTTTATAGGTGAGGAAACTGAGGTCAGGGTGGGGGCAGTGACCGTCAAGGTCACACAGTCAGCATGTAGGCTTGAAGATTTAGAGCTGAATGGGACCTCAGGGGGATATATAATCCAACTAATCAACCCATTTTACGATGAGGAAACTGAGGCTCAGAGAAGGGACATAACCTGCCCAAGACCACATAGGTAGCAAGTGATCAGGCCACAGAATTCGAACTCAAGTCTGGTGATTTCGAATTCAATGTTATCATTCCTATCATTCTTAAACTGCTGGGGTTTTTTGTTTTGTTTTACTTTCTTCCTCTAGCTTTAAGGAAGTGGTTTACTTCTGTATTTGATTTAGCCACAGGAGTGAAAAAGCAATGCCTGAGAGAATTTTTTTCCCTAGAGATATCTAGAGATAGTTATTCTATTTTCATTTTCAAGCAGTAATACTGCTTTTTTCACCAGAGCTAACAGTACGTGTGACAGCCACATATTTGGTTAATGAGTAAAAGTTATAAAAGAAAAATAGGAACATAGAATGAGTCATCCTCCCCCAAAGAGCATCAGTCAGCAGTCAATCAAAGCTGATTAAAAAGCCCCCTTCCTGTTAGTTTACAAAATTAAATAATTCATTTTTATTACAGCAGCATAAAATCACATCAAGAAGGAATCTCACTGCCCAGCCCATGCCAGGAAAGAAGTTCCCTGTGGTATGCTTGACCAGTGGTCATCCAGTCTCTGTAACACCTCCAAAGCGGGAAGATTCACCACCCCATTCCGCTCAGGGACAGCCCGAAGCAGTGGGAACCCTGACGTAGAGCCTGTATTTGCCCCTTTGAGATGGTTACTCGTGGCTTCTGATAATGCCCTCTGAGCTCAAGCAGAGCAAGTGAATCCCCCCCTCCCCCCTTCAGTCTATAACCTCCATTGGCTTCCTATTATTTTTAGGATTACATATAAAATTCCCTTGTTTGGCTTTTAAAGCCCTACATAATTTGGTCCCTTCCTACTCTGTCCAGTCATCTTCTTCTTCTTCTTCTTCTTCTTCTTCTCCTTCTCCTTCTCCTTCTCCTTCTCCTTCTCCTTCTCCTTCTCCTTCTCCTTCTCCTTCTCCTTCTCTTCTTCCTCCTTCTTCTTCTTCTTCTTCTTCTTCTTTGTTTTTTTGGCTAGGCAATGGGGTTAGGTGACTTGCCCAGGGTCACACAGCTAGTAAGTGTCACGTGTCTGAGGCGAGATTTGAACTCAGAGTCTCCTGAGCCCAAGGCTAGTATTCCATCCACTGTACCACCTAGTTGCCTCCCTTTCCAATCTTCTTAACTTTACTCTTCTCCACCTAGTCCGTGATCCAGTGATGGTGACCACCATGCTGTTACCTGCATAGGACACCCTGTCTCCGGATTCTACCCATTTTCACTGGCTCTCCCCCGTGCCTAGAACTCTCTCCCTCTTGTCTCCCCCTCCCCTTCTTCCTGGTTTTCCTGACTTCCTTCAGGTCTCAGCTAAAGCCCCACCTTCTGCCACAAGCCTTTCCCATTCTTCCTAAATCTTAGTGCCTTTCTTCTGGACTGCCCCCATTATCTCGTAAATATCTTATCTGTACATGGTTGTTTACATGTTGTCTCCCCGCAAAGATTCTTGTCTTTTCCCTTTTTTTTTCTCCCCCCAGGGCTTAGCATAATGCCTGGCACATAGTAGGTGCTTAATAAATGCTTGATTGATTGTCCGACCCCTTCACAGCTTGGAAGACTCATACTGGAAGACAGTTATCAGGTTCTCCTGGATATAGCCTGATTCTTCTCTAATCTAGGATAAGACCCCTACTTCATTCAAACCATCCTCAAACAGTATGAACTAGAGACCCTTCAGCTTTCTGGTAGTCTCCAGTTTGTTAACAGCCCTTATCTTGTGATGTCCAGAACTGAACGCAGTATTCTAGATACGGTCGTTCTAGGGCTTCTTACTCCTGGAAGCAATGTCTTCTGTGGCAGCTAGGAAGTGAATAATAGGATTTATCAAATAAGTCACTTAATCTCTTGAGCCTCAGTTTCCTCATCTGCAAAATGAAAGGATTGGACTTCACAGCCAGGTTATTTCCAGCTCTGGATCTATGATTCTATGATCATGGAGATGCTTAGGTTGTGCAGTGGAGAGAAAATGGAGCGTGGAGATAGGAAGACCCGAGTTCAAATCCAGCTTCAGACACTTACTAGCTGTACCACCCTGGGCAAGTCACTTACCTACTGCTTACCTCAGTTTCCTCATATGTAAAATGGTGATAATAACAGCACCTACCTCCCTGGGATGTTGTGAGGACCACATGAGATAATATTTGTAAAGTGCTTTGCCTGGAGCATAATAAATGGTATACAAATGCTAATTATTATTATTATTATTATTGTTAACTGTGATAATATTTGTAAATGCTTAGCACAGTGCCTGGAGCATAACAAATGGTATACAAATGTTAATTATTATTATTATTAAGTGAGATAATATTTGTAAAGTGCTTAGCACAGTGCCTGGCACATAGTAGGTGCTATATAAATGTTAGCTATTATTAGCTATAATAATAATTATTATTATTATTACTCCTGGAAGCAATGTCTTTCTTAATGTAGTCTAAGGACCCATTCAATTGTTCTGTTTGCCACCTCACTCTACTGAGTCAGAATCAACTAGAATGTGTTAAGAAAATATTTATATATCGTTTGAAACAATTAGTGTAAGTTGGAAACCCGAACTCCTTTAACTTCTTGAGTGGAGATGTGGTTGCATTTGAAATTCTCTGACACCCTTTTCTGGTGGAAGGTCTCACTCTCTAATGGAAACTTCTGTAGGTCTGCAGCACACCTTCACCAAAGGCCCTGGTGAGTGACTTGGGTGCGCGTCTACCCCACAGCAGAAAGGAAGTAAACATTTCCACTCGTGGGTGGAGTGGTACAGATGCCGCAGCCAAGGTGGGTGGGCATATTGAGGGGGCTTAAGAATCATCAACGACATTAACTAGGAATCAAAATCAGATTGAAACTGATCATTTTAATAAAGTCTCTAAAAATAGCATGACTGTTTTTGGAACCAATTTTTTTAAATGTTCTTTTTGGTGTCAGCTTCAGCATCACCAGGCAGAAAAATAAAAATGAGGGAGAAACCTTTAGAAAGAAGAGAGGATTCATAGGATAATATGATAATAAATTACATTATATGTAATTATATAATAATAATAATTTAAAGCTAGAAGGGACCTTAGAAGTCATTGATCCAACTTCCTTGTTTGACAGGTGAGGAGAGCCAGAGCTGGAGAGGTGAGTGGTTTGGCCAACGTCACCCAGGTAGAAAGTCAAGCAGCCAGGATTTGAACCCTCATGGCCTCTGATGCCAGACTCATTGCTCCTTTCGTCCACTCTTAGCTGTCTTTTCCCAATCAAGGACTTCACTGCTGCCCACACATGACTAATGGACATGCACATTTCCTTTATCCTAAGTGACCAGTCCCAAACAGAAGCAATAGACAATTTTTATGCTTTGGTGACTTCAGGGATAAAGACATGGGATGAGATGGCCCAGTAAAGAGAGAGCAAGATTGGTAGTTAGGAAGATTTGGCTTGGCCAAATCATTTAAACCTTCCATTGCCCAGGACATACTGTGACCTGATGATGGAGGGAATTTCCATGCAGAGGAAATCACAAATACCTGGGTGAGCTGGGGCGGTATTTCTGGACCTCAGTTTGCTCCTCTGTAAAATGAGGAGGTTGGCTTCTAAGGTTGCTTAGCTGTCATCTATCAGTGGATAGAATGTAGGACTTGGAGTCAGGAAGACCTGAGTTCAAATCCAGCCTCAAGACACTTACTAGATGTGTGACCATGAGCACTGCCTGCCTCAGCTTCCTGCGAAAGAGCACCTACCTTCCAAGGTTGTTGTGAAGGTCAAATCAGATAATATTTGTAAAGCACTTATGCACTGCCTAGCACGTGGTAGGCACTCAAGAAACATTTGTTTAAAAATAAAGTTAAGAAAAAATCTAGGCCAATCCCTCTCTTTCAACAGTTGGGAGCAGTGAGGCTTTGACTTCTCCAAGGTCACAAAATAAAAAGCAGAGCTTCTGTCTCACCTAGTCCAGCCTCTTCAAATGACCAAGAAGGCTGAGATGTTGGGCAGAGTGCTAGACCAGAATCCAGAGGGCTTGGCCTCAACCCCAACCTGAGACATTTCCTATCTGAGCCTTTTGCCTCATCTGTAAAATGGGGATAAATGTACTTCTCAGCCTCACTGTTAGGAGGTTCAAGTACAGAATGTTTCAAGCTCTTTGCAAATTGTCTTTTGTTGTTCAGTCATTTCCGACTCTTCGTGATCCCATTTGGAATTTTCTTGGCAAAGATACTGGAGTGGTTTGCCATTTCCTTCTCCAGCTCATTTTATTAATGGGAAAACTGAGGCAAACAGGGTTAAGAGACTTACCCAGGGTCACACAGCTAGTAAGTGTCTGAAGACAGATTTGAACTTGGGTCCTCCTGATTCCAGGGCTGGTGCTCTATGTACTGCCCCACCCAGCTACCCTGATTTTTAATGCTCATCTTTATGTACTCTGAATTCCAATCAAACTGGCCTATCTGTGGTTCCCTGTACATGAGTCTATTTCCTATCTCCAAACTTTTACACGGGAAAATCCCTATGTCTGGAGTGCACCCAATTCTTCACCTAGACCTCACAGAATCCTTTGCTCCCTTCACACTTCAAATGCCACTTTCCAAGGAAACTCATCCTAATCTCCTACAGCAGAGAGGGCCCTATCCCAAGAATTAATTCCATACCTACTTTGAGCAGATTTCATATTATATTTTCTATGCATGTGTTGTTTTCCATCAGTAGGAAGCCCTTGGGGTCAAAGGCAGTTTTCTTTTAGCCTGGCACCCACCATGGCGCTACAACAGGCCCTTAACCAATTGAGTGAAAGTACAAAAGAATACAACTTGTCAGAGTGGAAAGAATCCTTCATTTGGCTTTTTTTTTTGTAGGCAATTTGGGGTTAAGTGACTTGCTCAGGGTCACACAGCTAGTAAGTGTCAAGTGTTTGGTCTGAGGCTGGATTTGAACTCAGGTCCTCCTGATTTCAGGGCTGGTGCTCTAGCCACTGTGCCACCTAGCTGCCTCTCCATTTGGCTTTTAAAGCCTTTTTGCCCTTGTCCCTTCCTGTCTTTCCAGTCTTCTTATACCTCTTACCCTCTCTATCTCTGCCATCTGGTGACACTAGTCACTTTCCTGTCCTTGTACAGGACACTCCATCTCCCAACTGGGAACATTCTCACTGGCGGCCCCTCTCCCATACCTAGAACCCTCTCTCTCCTCCTCTCTGCCTCCGGACTTCCTTGGCTCCCCTCAAGTCCCAGCCAGAGCCCCACCCTGTATCAGAAACCGTTCCTATTCCCCTTTAAACTTCATGCCTTCAGTGCAAATCTCTTAAAATTTGGTATTTTGTTTTTGTTGTCTTAAAGCCTAACGTGATAGGTGCTTAATAAATGATAAACTAATTTAATTCAAAAATAAAATAAAATAAACTTAATTCCTTCCCTCTGAGATGAGTTCCAGTTTATCCTGTACATATCTTGTATGTTGTCTGCACATTGCCTCTCCCACTGGACTTGGAGATTCTGGTGAGCAAAGACCGTCTTTTGCCTTTCTTCATTATCCTCAATGCTTAGCAAAGTACCTGGCACATAGCAGGTGATTAATAAATGCTTGTTGACTTGACTTCATCTATAGGTTCTGGTTTCCTGGGCAAACACCGGCGGTTTGGGAGAAGACTGAAGATAATGAAAGAAAAACACCATTACCCACCTGCTTGCTCCTGTTCTGCCTTTGTTCGGAAAAGCTGAGGCTTCTGTTTCTGCTTTCCCTTCTTAGCTCCCATTCTCGCACCTCTCTCTGATGGTACTTCAGCTCTTCATCTTGCATGTACCTGGCAATCTCCTGAAAAAGGAAACAGGTTAGGGGCATACCTTCAGGATCAGAGATGTTGAATTGTTTCAGTCATGTCCAACACTCCGTGACCCCTTTTTTGGGTTTTATTGGCTAAGATACTGGAGTGGTTTGCTATTTCCTTCTCCAGTTCATCTTACAGATGAGGAAACAGAGCTAAGTGACTTGCCCAGGGTCACACAGCTAGTAATTGTCTGAGAGTAGATTTGAACTCAGGTCCTTTTGACTATAGGGCTGGTACTCTATGCACTGCGCCACCTAGCTGCCCTAAAAAAAGGACCTGAGATGTCATCTGTTCCAACCTCTTCACTTGACAGACAAGGAAACTGAAGTGAATGGATACTACAGATGCTACTGAAGAGGAAATGAAGTGATTTCCCCAAGGTCACAGAGCTGAGATTCGAACCCAGATCCTCTCACTCCAAGCATTCCTTCCACCAAACCATATTATCTATATACTTTTTCCTCCAGCTTGGAAGATACCGCCAGAGTTGTTGACTATCTGACTTAGAAATATACATTAAGATTTTCTGAAGCACAGATAGGGCAAAATGAATATACCTCATTGCGGTAGATAATTTCAATGTTTTCTTTGTGTTACCCTCTCTACCGGTATTTAGGTCAGACATATGATGTCATGCTTTAGGGAACTCTCAGTACAGAAACTCCCTTAACTGATGCAGATCAGCAGTTTGGCTGTAATTTATAATCTCAGGGACTTACTTGCCTGGGTTACTGAGAAGTTAAATCATAATGAAGATTAAGTCTGGCCCTGCTCAGTTCACTAATAGAATCCCTTTTTTTTTTCTCTCCTTTTTTTGAATTGAATTTTAAATCGAATCTCCAGGTACATTTTGTTTTGACCCAATTCTTAGACAGATCTCTGGTCTTTTTTTAAAATTTATTTATTTATTTTTAGTTTTCGACATTCACTTCCACAAGATTTTGAGTTACAAATTTTCTCCCCATCTCTTCCCTCCCCCCACGGATCTATGATCTTACTGAGGTGGCTATTCCCTCTTGATGTTAATTCCTCCCTTTCCATCCTGTCCCACTCTTTTCCTCATCCTCCGATAAATCCACCGCAGAGGGCCCCACTCAACATGGTGGAGGCTTTTACTTGGAAGTATACTGGAAAGTATTTGTTGGGTCTTCCTCTAAATGATGCAATAGATACTTCCCAACAAACAGACAAAGAAATACCTTTACGAAGTATATTGGATGAAAAGAAATGGGTTGTTCAATTGCATTCAATAAGCAAATATTAAGCTCTTCTTATGCACTGGATTCTGGGTATATAAAAACAAAAAGGACAACAATCTTTGCCCTTAGAGAGTTTCCATTCTACCAATGCCTTTGCACTGGTCTTCCTCTGTGCCTGGAATGCACTCCCTCTTCACCTGCCCCTTATAGAATTGCTGTCTTCCAGACTCAGCTCAAGCACCATATATATATTCTACATGGAGTCTTTTCTGAACCCCTCTCCCCAATTTCTAACACCATCTCCTTGGACAGCCCAGGAATAGCCTTAACTGCAAAATGGGGATAATAATAGCACCTATCTCTCAGGGGTGTTGTGAAGATTAAATGAGATAGTATTTGTAAAAAGCTTAGCACAGTGCCAGGCACCATTTAAATGCTAGCTAACATTATTGTTGTTATTATTGCCCTGACCCTGACTCTTCTCAGGTTGAAGATGGCTCATTCATCCCACTTGAACCAACATTGGCAAATTGAGGTGGCCCCACAGGGTGGTTGCCATGCAACTAGTATTCTAACTCCTTCTGAATGACCATCACCATCAATACTGTATCTTACAGAGTCCTTTTCATCGGTGTACTTTTCATGAATAAATCAGTAGTAATACTCAATCTTAACTAAAACATTTACTGAAAATGCAAAGCAAATATATATAATTCTTACATGGCATTTTACTCATACACCTCAATTATACTCTCCCATCAATGCACACAGAGTCCATTCAAAGAGTGGACACCCACCTAAAGTCCCAAGGTTAGTAAAAAAATATATGTAAGAGGAGAAGCTAGGTGGCACAGTAGATAGAGCACCAGGCCTGGAGTCAGGAGGACCTGAGTTCAAATCTGACCTCAAACCAGAAACTTGACACTTACTAGCTGTGTGACTCTGGGCAAGTCACTTAATCCCAATGCACTTACTAATAACTTTCCCTTCTATTCCCCTTCCTTCCTTCTTTCCTTTGTTCCTCTCAGCAACAACAGGTACCGATGAGGAGAATTGTTTTCTTCTCAGCAACAAATCAGAGTATTATCTTCTTCTTCTTCTTCTTCTTCTTCTTCTTCTTCTTCTTCTTCTTCTTCTTCTCTTCTTCTTCTTCTTCTTCTTCTTCTTCTTCTTCTTCCTCTTCTCCTTCTTCTCCTTCTTCTCATTCTTCATCCTCTTCTTCCTCTTCTTCTTCTTCTTCTCCTCCTCCTCCTCCTTCTCCTCCTCTTCCTCTTCCTCCTCCTCCTCCTCCTCTCCTCCTCCTTCTCCTCCTCCTCCTCCTCCTCCTTCTCCTCCTGCTCCTTCTTCTCAGCAAGTCACAATACAGACGTCTATTCCTTCTTCTCAGAAGCACATGGCAGAAGAGAGCACTTCAGCCTCTTACTGGCTAACTAATCATTCCAGCAACAAGTGACAATGAAGAGTTACAGTCTTTTCTTAACACAGCTCTGCAATCTGTCTTCCTCTTCTCACCTTTCTTGGGTCAGTAGCTAGTTCTCCCTACCAATAGCCAACCCCATATTAGCTTATGAATAGTAACCAAAGTTCATCTTCAATCTATAATAAGGTAAATTACATTTGTCCCATAATCATAAAACTGTTCTGGTATTCGTGTTTCCCAAGTTATTAACAGAAAAGATCTCCAGTTTTTCATATGTAAATCACTGAAGTAGACTGTTTTCCATTTACTCCAGTGTTCTACAGTTTGTCATAGACAAATGAGCAACTGTTATCTCAGAACTCTGAGTTAGATTTAATTTAGTAACTGCTTCTTTTAGAAGGCAGACATGCCTCAAACAATTGAACTTTCAAGGGTCATTCCCTAATCCTTATATTTTTTAAAAAACTATGTTCGTTTTGAACATATTTCTTATTGTCATCCTTTGTAATCAAAGAGGACCAAAATGACAACATGATGTCAGAGTCAATGTACCATGTGTCCAACTGTGGCTGATCAAACTAATACAAGCTCAGAAGGCTCTACCACAGGTCAGACACAAATAGTCCATATGAACATTTGGGAAGGAGATGTCTCTAAATTTGCATTATTCTATATACTTTTTTTTTTTGGCTAGGCAATAGGGTGAAGTGATTTGCCCAGGGTCATACAGCTAGTAAGCATCAAGTGTCAGAGGCCAGATTTGAACTCAGTTCTTCTTGAATCCAGGGCTGGTCTCTATCCAAAAATACAGGCACTTTTTTTTTATCCCATATACTTTTACACGTGTGTGTTGTATATGAGCTTGCTTCTTCTGTATATATTCATATACATATACGTTGTCTCCCCAAAAGAATGTAAGCTCCTTGAGAGGGGAGGTTGTTTAAATTTTTAAATCTTTATGCCAGTGCTTGGTACAATGCTTGGCACATAGTAATTGATTAATAAATTCTTCTCGATTGACTGATTCTGTTGGAGAGAAGCACTGTGTACACAGATTAGTAAACAATAAACACAAAGTAATTTTCTTTATAAGGGAACATGGGCAATGGGAGGGGTAGAGAGAAGAGTCTTATATAAAAGGGGCCACTTAAACAGTACCCTGAATGGATCTAGAAATGCCAAGGGGCAGATGGGAGATGGGAGAGTGTTTCAGGGACAGGGGTAATACTCTATGTGGGGAACAGCTTTCACATCCACCCTGCTCACACGACCACCATCGTGGTTAAGCCTTTCATTGCCACCTGCCTGGACTATTACAATTGCCTCCTAATGGACCACCCTACATAAGATCTCCCTCTCATATCCAACTCATCCTCCACACAGCTGTTTAGGTGATTTTCTGGAAGCATGGGTCTGACCATATCAGTCTGCTCTCAGTAAGCTCTGTGGCCCCCTGTTATCTAAATGTTCAAATACAAAGTCCCTGTTTAACATTTAAAGCCCTTTCATAGTCCCAAATTACCCTTCAAGCCTTATTTCCCTGCTTGCTCTCTGTGGTCTAGTCAGCCAGGCTGGTGCCTCTGCCCTGGCTGTTCCTTTGCCTGGAAGGCCCTCCTTCACCTGTACCTCTTAGAATTCCCTACTTTCTTTTCATACTTGGCTTAAGAACCACTTTCTGAATAAAGCCCTCCCAGATCCACCCTGCTGATGGTCAGGATCACACTCTGTCATGCCCTGCCCACCAAAATCATCCCTTTTGGAGATACTCACGTTTGTGCATGTTGTCTCCTCCGACAGAATGTAAGCTCCTTGAGGACAGGAGCTGTTTCACTTTTCTTTTTGTACCCTCAGCACAGTGGCTGAAGCATGGTGAGTGTTTACAAATAAGTGTTGGTTGACTGACTATGAGAGGGAAGAATTTGTAAAATCAGACTAGAAAGATAGAATGGACCAAGATTGGCTTTAAGTGCCAAACGAAGAGTTTTTATTTTATACAGTGGTCAATAGGGAGCCAGTGAAGGTCTTTAAGCAGAAGAGTGACCTCATCAGACCTGTGTTTTAGAAGTACCCGTTTTGATGATTGTCAGAAAAGAGGAATATGCCCCCTTTTATTTTGGGCATGATACCAACCATACTAATAACTGCATTGGGCACCAGTTTTGCTGTCTCTAGAAACTGTTTTTATTGATGTTGTTATGGTCACTGGGCATACTGTTCGTTGGGTTCTGCTTTACGTCATGCAAGTCTTCCATGTCTCTCTGAATCCTTCATATTCATCATTTCTTACAGCCTAATAATATTTATTGCTTCCACTTGAGAAAATAGGCTATGGTTCCCATTTAGAGGTTTCTGATGATGGTCCAAGATATTCATGCTAAAAATTCTTAATAGTGACTTAAGCAGTAAATAACTGTAAATAATATTATGAATTGTAGATTAAATTACCCTAGAGGTTCACAACACATTTTTGTTGTTGTTATTATTGAAAGGGGTTCCTGGTACAAAAAGAGTTGGGAACCATTGACCTAGGCCAGTATCTTCTCAGCAAGACATCCCCCTCGTCGGTCTTCTTCAAGAACAAAGGATGGTAGGGCAGCTAGGTGGCACAGTGGATAGAGCACCGGCCCTGAAGTCAGGAGGACCTGAGTTCAAATCTGGCCTCAGACCAAACACTTGACACTTACTAGCTGTGTGACCCTGGGCAAGTCACTTAACCCCAATTGCCTTTAAAAAAAAAAACAAAGGATGGACAATAACATTTTCTCAGAGTAGATCCCATCTACAGAACCATAATGTATAAGAAAAATTGGCAGCTGAAGTCTCTGCCCTCACCTCATCCTGGGCCACTTGTGCGGTCCGATAGTCATCATTGCGCTCCCGATTCCTTCTTGTTCTCTGCCAAGAAATGAGAAGTTACAGTTAGTACTACTTTCTTTCTCCTATTAGTTACATCTTGTCTACTGAGCACATGAATTCTTCACTCCAGCCTTCCATCAAGGTCTGTTTGAAGCATGGTGGTGAACCTAATATTCTTGAAGGCTCTGTCAATGAAGCATAAGACCTGAGGTGGGGGATGGGGACAGGCACTTTGAGTTGGAATGACTCAGAGTATAAGCCCAGAAACACAGTGTGTCTGCCAAACTGGTATCATCCTGGTGAGGCTGAAAGAATTTAAATAGAGGGAGTTTGCGACAAGGTAATGAATTTTGGAGGCAGCTAGGCGGCACAGTGGGCTTGGAATCAGAAAGACTCATCTTCATGAGTTCAAATCTGGCCTCAGACACATAGTTAGCTGTGTGACCCTGGACAAGTCACTTAACCCTGTTTGCCTCAGTTTCCTCATCTATAAAATGAGCGGAAGAAGCCAGTATCTTTGCCAAGAAAACTCCAAATGGAGTCATGAAGAATCAGAAATGACTGAATAGCAACAAATGAATTTTGGAAGCCATAGCAAACACGGTAGGCTGGAAGAATTGGATATGGAGTTAAGAAGAAATGGGTTTGAATCCCAGGTCAACCACTGTCACCTGTATGACCTTGGTCTAATCACTTTAGCCTTGATGGTCAACTAAAAAACCACAGGGTTGGATTAGACAGTGTTGTGTTGGTAAATATTTAACAACCAACTCTCCCCTCCCCTCCAAAATCCAAAATATGCACAAGACATACTTTTAAATTTAATCTGCATTTTAAACATTTCCTCCATCGCTTTTTAAAGTCTCTACAATCAACAAAACAACAAGTCTGATTTGCATTTGTCAATTTCTGAGCTGTAAATGCTCATACTGAAAATTTAGTTGAGCTTCCTTCAGCACATCCCTAATTAGACGGTCACTGAGGTCCCTTCTAACTCTACGTGGTTCTTTTTCTTTAAAAAATTTTTATTTATTTATTTGTTTGTTTTTAGGCAATTGGGGTTAAGTGACTTGCCCAGGGTCACACAACCAGTAAGTGTCAAGTGTTTGGTCTGAGGCCAGATTTGAACTCAGGTCCTCCTGATTTCAGAGCCAGTGCTCCATCCACTGCGCCCCCTTGATACCCCCTCTACATGGTTCTTAACCTGAGACCTACGAATTCGTTTTAAAAAATATTTTGATAACTATCTTTCGACATCATTGGTTTTCTTTATAATTCTATGTCTATTAAAAATCTTTTGATAACTATATTTCAGTATCATGTATAGAAGATTTTTATGACTAGATTTCAATTTTATTGGGTTTCTTTGCAATTGTAGGTATAAATAAGATATTTTGGTAACTATATTTCAATGTCATTGGTTTCCTTTGTAATTCTATGTCTATTAAAATATTTTCATAACTATATTTCAATATCATATGTAAAAGATTCTTATAACTATATTTCAACATTATTGGGTTCCTTTGCAATTGTAGATGTAAATAAAATATTTTGGTAACTATATTTCAATAGCGTTGGTTTCCTTTGTAATTCTATGTATTTTTACACATTGTTTACGCATTTAGAACCACAATTCTAAGAAGCATCCCATAGGCTTCACTAGACTGCCCAAGGTTTCCATGACACAAAAAAAGATGAAGAATTCCAACTCTGAATCTGTGGTCTCTGGGCTCCTTTTCCATCTCTAAACTTATAATCCTTTGACAACTGAAGCAAGGATGAACTGTGTTCCCCATGCATGGAAGGAGACTCAGGAGGGACGAAATGCACGGTAGGCTGGAAGAATTGGATTTGGAGTTAAGAAGAAATGGGTTTGAATCCCAGGTCAACCACTGTCACCTGTATGACCTTGGTCTAATCACTTTAGCCTTGATGGTCAACTAAAAAACCACAGGGTTTTTAAAAATATGAAATAAATGAAAATACATTCAGTTTCCATGGTTTCATCAGCAAGGGAAATTTCGAGGATAGAAAGTTCTGTCCATCTCTACCGACAGATTACAACCTATTTATGACTTCATCAATAAAAGAGCAAAAGAACCTGAAGCCCAAAGACCTTACGCCAGCGTCCGCAGAGGGTGCAGAAAGAGGAAATGGAAGCCTCAGACTTCAGTTACATGAGAACGCGAAGGCCCTCAGGCCCTAGCTGAGCCAGAATCCAAGCCATGACAGCCACAGACTGAAGGCTGAGCTTTGTTACCAAGAGTGTGCGAACAGGAAGGTAGAAAAAGTGCACCACGTGAACTGAAGGCTGCTTGTTCTGAGAACATAACAAGTCATTCAAGAGCGTTTTAAAGCCTGCTGCTGAGAGAGCGTTCTTAACTGAGGTACACAGAACCCCAAGGTGTCAGTGGAGAGATATCAAGGATTTGTAAACTTGGAATAAAAAAAAAGACATTTTTATTTTTGCTAAGCTCCAACCTTCTTTGTAATCTCATATATTTTATTTTATGCACTTAAAAACATGATTCTGAGAAGGAGCCTATGGACTTCATCAGACTGTCCAAAGGGGTTCATGGCACCCAAAAGGTCCAGAATCCCTGGTTTAGAGATTTTTGTGACTCTTAAGATCTCTTGGGTTACCCCCATTGCCTTCAGATAAACATTCCATCTTGATTTATAATCCTAAGGCCTTTTTCCCCACTCAGTATCAGAATCGAAGGTGGGACTTGAACCCAGGGGTTCCTGACTCCAGTTCTGCCCTATAGCTCTACTCAGAATCCCTGTGATCTGGAGTCTTGGGCCTTCTAAACTGGAATTCCTTCTCTAACCACCCTGGTCAGTTCTTGCATCTTCATCCATGTTATACTGTTTAGCAGCTTGGCTACCATCATCTGTGTGACCTTAGCCCAATCATTTAATTTCTCTGGGCCTTAATTTCCTCCATCTGTAAAATGATAAGGCTGGATTAGACCCAGGGTTGTGCTGGTCAATATTTAACAAACAACTCCCCCAAAACAAACAAACGAACAGGTATGTAGGACATGACTCTTAAGTGTAATATACATCATTAGCATTTTCTCCATCACTGTTAAGTCTCTCTAATCAACAAAGTAATAAATCACACCCTGATTTGTAGGGTTTGTTGATTTCTGAGGTAGGAAACTGAAGAAAATGATTTCCAACAGTTTAAAACTGATTGGAAATTATCTCCTCCAGCCTCTTGGTGGTCACACAATGGACAGGTTGAGGTGTGAAGACTATAACACACTTCCATGCCTATTTACTTTTTGTTGGTTGTAAAAAAAACACTTGAGATGGTAGAGTCAGATGCAGCCCTAAAACAAGGCATCTCCCATGTGCATTTATAAGACTCTTGGTAGAAATGAATTTGTTCCACCATCCTTTGATTAAAACAAGAGAACGTAACATCTGAGAATGTCATAAGTAATCTAAGAGCGTTTTAAAGCCTGTCGTTGAGAGCAGGGCTTCTTAGCCTGAGGTACATAGACCCCAAAGGTGTCAGTGGAAAGATTTCAAGGGTTTGTGAACTCAGATGAAAAAAATAGGTGGGTGCTTGCTAATATCTTCACTGCTAGAGTAATAACAGTAATAGCTGATAATGATAATGAAGGCTATTCCCCTAAGAGTACAAATGGAATTCAAGTCAGTCAGCATTATTAAGTGCCTATTGTGTGTCAGGAAATGTGATAGGTAGGCACTAGGGAGGCAAAGAGAATATAGAACAGTCCCTCAACCCTGGAGATTTGGGTAAACTGGGTTTTTAAAAAAATGGTTAAAGCAAAAATGGTAGTAGCCAAAGTGAGGGTGATTGCCTGACCCCAAGAAAGGTGCGATCAATACATCAGAGTGGGAAGAAGGGTCACATCCCACTCTCCTTGCAATAGACACTGGTGGGGCTTGTCTCTAACACAACCAGGCTTCATGCTCATCTGTGCCCCCTGAAATCCTCCTCTATTCCACCTCCAACCTCCCTGGGCATTTCCCAACCAACCCAATTCTGAGTTGGCTGTTGGCTCTTTGGGTCAGTTTAACCAATCTACTGCCACCATGGAACCCACAGCAGTAGTGACAGAGGTACTGATGGGAAAACCCCCAGCATGACCTTTTTCTGTACCATTTCCTTTTGGGTTTGGGTGGGCTACAGTGAGTCATTTAAAAAGGTCTAGTATGGGTGGGTTATGAATTATATCACAAGCTTCATTTTACTCTTCCTTGTATGTCTACCTTTCTTCCAAACTTCCCTATTTCTTTTTTTTCTTTTTTCAAATTTCTTTTATTTTCTTTTCTTTTTGAATTTTTATTTAGCATTTTATTTTTCCCCAGTTACATGCAAAAAATTTTTAAACATTCATTTTTAAAACTTTGCAAACTTCCTCTTTCTATCGAGGGCACTACCATCCTCCCAATCCCCCCAACTCACAGGCCCCATGCCATCTTAGATTCTTCCCCTCCATATCCAATCGGTTTTGACCTCCATAATCTCTCCCTCCCCTATACGTAACACCCTTCTCTCTCCTCACAGCCACCACTCTAGTACAGACCCTCATCTCTTACTTGGACATACTAATAGCCTCCTAATTTGATCCTCTGCCTCAAGTCTATCCCCATTGAATCCACTCAACTGCCAGAGGGATTTTCCCAAACACAGGTCTGACCATGTCATTCCCCACTACTCAATAAAGTCCAGTGGCTCCCTAGTGCCTCCAGGATCAACCACTTTGTTATCTTTGTCTCGTCCTTTAGAAAATGTTATTCTCACAGTTCTATAAGGTTCAGGATTATTAGTATATGTATGCAATTTTCTAATAGGGAAACATATGAAAAAAGTTTGGAGATTGGGTCTAAAGAAAGAAAAAATTCCACCTTTTGTCTGAAATGATCAAGAAAAATGTGTGGGTCAAGAACTTTTCTGCACCTACTATGTGAGTCTCCTCTTCTTCCTGCAATCTCCAGGCCAATTCTTCATCTTGTTGGAGCTGCTCCTGACTCTGGAGTTCCAATTCAGCCATCTGCCAGTTGATGGAGTCTGTGCTGTCATGTTGGGGGTGATTCACATCTAAGTAAGAGGAAGCAATCACGTCCATCAACTTCAGCTCAGATTGAAGAAAGGATTTCTAGAGCGGAGGTATCAAACACACAGCCAAGGGGACCCCCTAGTGCTGCCTGAGCCCAATTAAAACGTAACTGGGAAGTATTTAACAAAATAAGTAAAACCACAATAAAACATAGATAACGTTACATTTTAAAACTAAGTCAACATGTGGTCAATACGGGGAATCCTTACGTCCAGTTTAGTGGCCCCTGTTTGACCCCAGCTGGGTATCTTGCTCTGATTTCTATATCTGAAGAGCGGAATTTTTTAGCTATAATTTTTTAAAATATCCATGACATGGTAGGTAGAGAGCCAGCCTTGGAGCATGGAAGACCTAGGTTCTAGTCCTCTCTCTGACCCAGACAAGCTGGGTGCCCTTCAGCCACACGCTCTGCACTCTTTGATCTGCAGAAGGTCTTATCTTCCTTCAGATGGCAACAGCTTTCTGCAATGGGACTTGGACGCCATAAGGAAACGGTCCCCAACCAAGAGAGATGAAATCCTAAGCCTCTAAGGCCCGCATGAAGAGCTGACCTACTCCAACAGAGGAAGCTCCCTTACTGGGAATTCCCTCTGTTGATTGAATCTTAGGTCCAACCCTTCAATCTGCCACGACCTCCCTCTTCCCCAAACCACATAGGCTTTAGAGAGCCTGAGGGTAAGGAACGGTTCTCCTCAGGGCAAACAGCTCTCTCTTTGGAGTCAGAGGACCGGGTCCCATTCTGATGCCATCTTTCCCTTGGGTGACTTTGGGCAGGTCTTCACACCCCCGGGCTTCAATTTCCTCTTCTGTAAAACCAGAAGACCCGGAGCTTCCTTCCGCCTCTAGACCTACGATCTGTGGTCTAATCGTTAGGGAATTCTTTCTCATAACAGGCCGAAGTCGGCCTCTTTTCAACTTTCCCCCATTGTTTCTGGTTCTGCCTTATGGGGCCAAAGGGGAAAAAAAAACCCTAACCTTTTTTCCATGGGCAGCTAGATGGCTCCATAATGCACAGAGCACCATCCCTGGAGTCTGGAAGACTCATCTTTATGAGTTCAAATCCGGCCTCGGACACTTACTAGCTGGTGACCCTGGGCAAGTCACTTAACCCTGTTTGCCTCTGTTTTCTCATCTGTCCAATGGGCTGGAGAAGGAAATGGCAAACCAGTATCTCTGCCATTAAGAAAACCCCAAATGGGGTCATGCAGAGTCAGACTGAGCAACAGCACCTAACTGATAATACTTCAGATATCTGAAGACAGTTGTCACGCTCCCCCTCACCCAGCCCACTCTTCTCCAGGCTCATCATCCCCAGTTCCTTCAACCTGTCCTCACAGAGCACGAACTTGAGGCCCTTTGCCATCCTGGCTGCCTCCTTTGGAGAGTTTATTGATGCTTTTCTGGTGTCCCAGCTGACCACAATACTCCAGAGTACAAGATTCCACCTCAATGCTCTCAGGGGCTGAAATATAAACTTTTCCTCTTTATTTCCTTTGAGGAAAAACAACGATAATCTTTGTGAAAAGACTTTCTCCATTTTATCTTCTTTATTTCTTGATGTGGGAGACATACCACTACTTTTTCTTGTTTTTCTTTGGTATTTTTTTTTTTTTGGTGGGAGAAAGCAATTGGGGTTTGAGTGACTTGCCTAGGGTCACACAGCTAGTAAGTGTCTGAGGCTGGATTTGAATTCAGGTCTTCCTGACTCCAGGGCTCTATCCACTGTGCCACCTAGCTGCCCCAACATATCTCTATTTTTGCTGTGAGATTAGAGTGAACAGGCAGTATGGTATATTTGTTGTTCGTTTATGTCCAACTTTTCATGACCCCATTTGGGGTTTTCTTGGCAAAGATACTGGAGTGGTTTGCCATTTCCTTCTCTAGCTTATTTGGCAGATGAGGAGACTGAGGCAAACAGGGTTAAGTGACTTGTCCAGGGTCACACAGCTAAGGCTGAATTTGAACTCAAGACTTCCTGACTCCAGGCCTGCACTCTATCTACTGTACTACCTGGCTACCTGGTATGGTAAATACTGATATAGTATTACTATACAAGGGAGTGTAGGCATGATTAAAGGGAAGGGAAGAGAATAAGCATTTCTATAGTGCCTAGTATGGTCCAGGCCCTATGCTAAGTGCTATACAAATACCTTATTTGATCCTCATAACAATCCTGGAAGGTAGGTCCTATAATTATCCCTGTTTTATAGTAGTAGGTAGGTGCTATTATAACACCCATTTTACTGACGAGGAAACTGAGACAAACAGAGGTTAAAGGACTTGTCCAGGGTTGCTCAGCTAGTGTCTGAGTCCTGATTGGAAATCAGGACTTCCTGACTCCAGGCCCAGAGCTCTCTATCCACTGTGCCACCAGCTGCATAAATCATAATTGGTGAAATATGTGTGATTTTAGATGGCATTCAGTTTCCCATCTTTTGGCATCTTTGCCATTTTTTCTGGGTGTGAGGTGAAGGCTTAGAGTTGTTATGCTATACATTTCTCTTATTATTGTTTATCTGGGACAATTTTTCACATGAATATTTCAGAATACGACACCTTTGTCTGAATCTTAAGAAGAAATATGAGAAGGCATGCCCCTGCCCACCCACTGGTCCCGTTTTTTGAAGAGGTGGGGACTATGGGTGCGGAACACTGTGAAGACCGTTGATCTTTTTCAAAGTTTTTGCTAATTTTGCTGAATTTTTTTTAAAATCTTTTTTCTTTTTTGTTATAAGGAATAACTTATGTTGGCAAATATCAACAATGGAAAAGACAGAGATATCAATAAAAATTGATGGTGAAAAAGAAACCACCACCACCACCAGTCAGGGACTGGATTCATTTCTGCTCTCCTCCTCGGTTCTATACCTCTCATGCTGTGGGAGCTTGGAAGGAAAGACGCCTCTTCTTCTAACTCTTGCAATTTCTTGGCCATTTCCTGTGACAGGAGAAAAACAAAGACTTCTCAAATAAGCAGGAAAAGGGATAAACCAAAACACTCAGAAAATAGCCCTTGGGAGCCCTCTTAGGCATTTGAAGCAGGCTGGTGAAACCTACCCATGCCAGTCGACTTTGCTCTGTACACCACGCACTTGTAAAAAGTTGGGTATTCCTGCCTCCTGACAGAGAGGCCACAGATACAACATGTACATAGCTATTACAAGGTTTTTACCCTTCCTTCCTTCCTTCCTTCCTTCCTTCCTTCCTTCCTTCCTTCCTTCCTTCCTTCCTTCCTTCCTTCCTTCCTTCCTTCCTTCCTTCTTTCCTTCCCTCCTTCCCTCCCTCCCTCCCTCCTTCCTTCCCTCCCTCCCCTCCTCCTCCCTCCTCCCTCCTTCCTCCTTCCTTCCTTCCTTCCTTCCTTCCTTCCTTCCTTCCTTCCTTCCTTCCTTCCTTCCTTCCTACCTTCCTTCCTTCCTTCCTACCTTCCTTCCTTCCTACCTTCCTTCCTTCCTCCTTCCCTCCTCTCATTCTTTCCTTCCTTTTTTCCATGGTAGAGGGTAAAGAGAAAAGAATAGAGAAAGGATGGCCAAAAAAATAAATGAAAGAAAAGAGGTTCACAGGAACATTTTTAAATGCACTAAAAAGAACAGAAGGAAACACAGACAAATATGACACCTTTGAAAGCTGCATGCTATGTTATATATGTAACAGAAAAAGTAAGCTGACCATAACTGAGGTTGGCAGTTTCCTGTACATCTTATTTATCTGCTATCCATTGTGCATGGAAATGTTCATTTTAGGTGGTGTTTGCTAAGTTCAGAATAAAAATTAGAAATTTTAAAAATAAATAAAAATTAAAAGTTGGTTATTAACTTCCTCTTCCTTCTTTCCGCCCTACCCCGCCCCCCAGCTATGCTACCCCATTTATGGTAGGATATAATTTTTCCATTGGTTTCTATTGTCAATTAAAAGAAACACCTGCATGAAAACATTTTAGTCCCTAAGAACTGTGCCCAGTTCTGGGTGCTGAACTGTAGGGTCATAGCATCATAGATATTGAGCTGGAAGGGTCATCTAGTTCCGCCCTCTCATTTCATAGATCAGGAGACTGAGACTCAGAGAAATTCAGCCTCTTGCTCAAGTCACACAGATAAGTAAGTGACCGAGTCAGGATCTGAACCTTGAGCCTTTGACTTTCCATTGCAATAGGGAAGACACTGATGAACTGGATCCTATTCAAAGGAAAGTAATGAGGCCAGCACTCTTTGGCTCCCAGCACCAAACTCCCCAGTACAGCTGAACCAAATTAAAATATGATCAGAAAATGGTTAACAAAATAACTAAAAATATAAAACAACATAGATAATGTTAATTTGTGGTTTTCCAAGTCAATATGCTCCCACCATATTTGTTTTTGGACATGGTAAACTTTAGGAACAAGAGACTTGCAGTTATAGGAGAAAATCATGGTCTAGTGCTATCTAGCTATGTATCTAGGTAATCTGTGAACCCTCCAGAATTACAGAGTCCTTGAGAGATAAGGTGGTATAATGATTAAGGCACTAAATGTGAGGTCAAGAAGCTCTGAGTTGAAAACCTGCCACAGACACCTGTGTGACCTTGGATAAGTCACTTGACCTCAGTGAACCCCAATTTCCTCATCTGTAAGATGAGGGTATTTGCCTCACTGACCCCAAAGTTTCCTTTCAGCTCAGAATCTAAGGTCCTTCTAACTGAGAATCTGAGATGTCATGTTTACAGATCACAGAGCTACAATGTCCACTCCTAGGGTAGTCAGATTTTGCTGGTCACCTGTGTGTGGGGAGCAACTGTCAGGCAAAGCTCTGAATGACCACTCAGCCACGAGAACAATATGGTCATGTGAATTCTATTTTTTATTTCTCTCTCTCTTTTTTTTTAGGCAGTTGGGGTTAAGTGACTTGCCCAGGGTCACACAGCTAGTACGTGTCAAGTGTTTGGTCTGAGGCCAGATTTGAACTCAGGTCCTCCTCACTTCAGGGCTGGTGCTCTATCCACTGTACCAACTAGCTGCTCTGAACTCTATTTTTTTTCTACAGTCTCAGTTTAGGGTAACCAATTCCCAGATTTATGTGGCCAGCTGTACCCAGAAGTGCTGGATGTAATACTGATAATAATAGCCTTCCTATTTATCTAGCTAGCATTTATATAGTTCTTTAAGGTTTGCAAAGTGCTTTATAAACACTTTCTCCAGGTAGGATACACAACAGCCCTAGGAGGTAGGTCCTATTATTATCCCCATTTTACAGATGAGAAAACTGAAGCAGACAGGGGTTAAGTGATTTTCTTGGGGTCAGAGAATAAGTGCCTGAGGAAGGATTTGAACTCAAGTCTTCCTGACTCCAGGCCCAATGCTCTATCCATTGGGCTGCCAAGGAAGGGGGCAAAATCACATGGTGCAAGAGAACCCAACTGTTCTCGCTGTCTCTAGGCTCAAAGATCCTCAAATCCTTCTGTAAGAATTTACTAAGGTAGAATTAGAGAAACATCAATCAATAAACATTTATTAAGCACCTACTACGTGCTTAATTGTTCTGGAGCTAAAATACACCTGGGTTCAAATTCCACCCCTACTACTTAAGTACCTGGATGACTTTGGATAAATCTCTTTACTCTCTGGGTCTCAGTTTTCTCATCTCTATAATGGCAATGGTTCCAATTCTAAATCTTGGACCCTTTCAGATTTCTTTATGAAAGAAAAAACAATGAGAGGAGGAATGTGAAGGAAATGAGGGCTCTAAAGAACCTTCACCACAAGGGGGCAGTGAAGACCAACTACCAGTAGGACTCTCATCTCCAAAGTCTACCATGTCCTAAAATAAATATGACGATTCATACAGTGGAATCCAAGGTACAAGATGATGGCTTATTATTGTTTTTTCATTTTGTCACTGTAATTCATGAGGGGAAAGGAAACGCGTGATCAGAGAGGTATAATCAAAATCCCTCTTAATTCCAGTGCGTTCTATCTTTAATCCCCATTTATACTGTGGATAGGTTGGTACATGTGTGTATGTGTATATATATATATATATATATACATATATATATATGTATATATATATATGTATATATATGTTTACATATATATGTATATATGTTTACATATATATGTATATATGTGTGTTTGCATGTTGTCTTTCCCATTAGGCTGTAAGCTCCCTGAGGGCAGGGATTGCTTTTTCCCCTTTTTTTGCATCCCCACTGCTTAGCACAGTGCCTGGCATATAGTAGACACTTTAATACATTAAATAAACATTAACTGTTTATTGAATTAAATAGAATGATAGGTGTAGAGCTGGAAGGGATCTAGGAGGCAAGGCCATCTAGTCCAATGACCCTGATTTTACAGAGGAGGAAACTGAGGCTCAGAAAGATCAAATGACTTTCCTAAAGTCACCCAGGTGGTAAAAATAAAAAATGAGATTGGAACCCAGGACTTCTTAAACCTCTGTACCCTCCTACCTCCAAGAGGAAATAGAGATCCAGAAATTATTTCAGTAAAGGCCTCACCAGAGGCTGGATGTCTTTGTGAATAGAGTGCTGGACTTTTGAGTCGAGAAGAACTGGTTTCAAATCCAGCCTTGGATACTTACCAGCTGGGCAAGTCACTTAACCTCTGCCTGCCTCAATTTCCTCAACTGTTAAATGGGAATCATAATAGCACCTCCTTGCCAAGGTGGTTGTGAGGATAAATGAGACAATATTTATGAAGTGCTTAGCACAGCATTTGGTATATAATAGGCACTTAATAAATGCTTGTTTTCCTTCCTAAGATCCTCCAAGTCATTTAACCTCTCTAAGCCTCAGCTTCTTCATCTGCAAAACAAGGATAATGTTGCTATAACGCCTACCTCACAATGTTGTCATGAGGATCAAGTGAGATAATGTATGTAAAAGTTTTTGCAACTGTTAAAGCATCCTATGAATTGTTATTATTAAAAATAATTCAAAAGAGTCACGACCTTTCAGGTTGTTAAAAGCACAGACCTCTTCAAGCCACAAGCATTTGTTAGATCTTTCTATGTCAGAGGTTACAGGATTATAGATTTAGAACTAAAAGGAATCTTAGAGTCAGCCAACAAGCATTTATTAAGTACCTACTATGTGCCCGGCACTGTGCTAAGCAATGGGGACATAAAGAATGGCAAAAAACAGGCCCTGTCCTCAAGGAGCTTACAATCTAAGTCTCAGAGGGCCTCGAGTTTGATCCCTTCATTTTACAGATGAGGAAACTGAGGCCAAGGAAAGGGAACACAAGGGGTATCTGATTGCCTATGTACTGCGCTGGTAGCCCATAAATTCAACATACACAAGGGAGGCTCTCAGAACCCAGGATGGACCCTCTATGGCAGATTTATGGGAGGGTATGGACAAGCTGCACAGGAAGGGCTGAAGTCTCCACCAGTAAAGGGAGGACCTTCCTCAAGGACATCAGAGATAGATTGATCTTGACACTGAAATGGGCCTTTGAGAAATGACTGGATTCACTGGAAAAGACCCTGGTGCTGGGAAAGATTGAAGGCAGAAGGAGAAGGGGATGGCAGAGGATGAGATGGAGAGATGGTGTCACGGAAGCAACAAAGGTGAGCTGGAACAGCCTTAGAGAGATAGTGGAAGACAGAAGAGCATGGTGGGCCATGGTCCTTGGAAGAGTCATGCATGACTGAATGACTGAACAACAGTAGACAAAGGAATTACAAAGGACATTGTCACTGTCCAGCAAGGGATTAGAACCAGAAATCTGAATGTTACGTCATAGGTTTCAGGGAGTGCTCTAAATGCTTGCCAGCTTGTTAACCTCCTTCTGACACCATGGTGCCTCAGCAGGAACCCAACATTCCCCACTCAATCTGGGCAGGGCCAAAGCCCTGGCGCCATCCTGCCCCACACCTGGTCGTCTTCTTCTCTCTGCCGACACTCCTCTGCTTTCCGGTGAATTTCTTCCTGGATTGATCGAGCCAGCTTGGAGTCACTCTCTTCCCTAAATATCAGTGAGAAGAGTGAGTAAGCGGAGGACAAAGAACATCCTATTTTATGGTAGGTTCAATTTTCAACCTTGGTGTGCAAGGATGGGGAAATGGTCCTGCTGGCCCAAAAGGAATAACCCAACTTCTAGATCTGCTTCTAACCATTAACAAACATTTATTAAGCAACTACTACTGGCCAGGCAGGGCAGCTAGGTGGTGCAGTAAATAGAGCACTAGACTTGGACTTAGAAAGATCTGAGTTCAAATCTGGCCTCAGACACTTCCTAGCTGTGTGACCCTGGGCAAGTCACTTCATCCTGTTTGCCTCAGTTTCCTCATCTGTCAAATGAGCTGGAGAAGGAAATGGCAAACTGCTTCAGTATCTTTGCCAAGAAAACCCCAAATGGGGTCATGAAGAGTTGGTCGTAACTGAAATAGCTCAACAACAACATGGCCCAGGCACTGTGTGCCTCTGGAGATACAGGGACAAAAATGAAATGGTCTCAGTTTACATCTTATTCCGCAATCTCTGAAAATATGTTGTGTTTTATAGGATTGTAGGTTTGGAACTGGAAGAGCCCTCAGACATCATTTAGTCCAAACCATTCTTTTCAGGTGAGGAAACTGAGGACAGAAAGGTTAATTGACTTACTCTGTGTGCAGTGGAGGAGATAGAGAATATTTCATTTTTGTCATTAATCAGATCATCGGATCATTGACTTAGAGACAGGAGGGACGTTGGAGGTCATTTGTCCACGAATGGCCCCTTATTTAACAGATGAAGAAACAGAGGCCTAGAGAGAAGTGACTTGCTCAAGGTAACGCAGAAAGCAAGAAGAGGATTTAAACCCAGGTCCTCTGATTACAGGCAGCTAGGTGGCGCCATAGTGCACAGAAGACTGTGAGTTCAAATCTGACCTCAGACTCTAGCTGTATGACCTTGGGCAAGTCATTTCACTCTGTTTGCCTCAGTTTCCTCATCTGTAAAATGAGTTGGAGAAGGAAATGGCAAACTGTTCCAGTATCTTTGCCAAGAAAACCCTACGTGGGGTCATGAAGAGTGAAAGACAACTGAAATGACCAAACAATAAAAAACCTTTGATGACAAATCCCCTTCTCTTTCCATTTCCCCAGGCTTCCTCCCCTAGTAGGAGTTACAGAAACAAAAATGGGTGGGGGCAGTTCAAAGAATTTGTGGAACAGAAAAACTAGGGGTGAAGGATGCAGGCTCAGTGTTCCCCTACATTTTTTTCTGTTGGTGAGATTTTCCCAGTTCGCTTCCCTGGTTTTCCACATCTTGTAGTTTCCGGGCTATCCGAATGTCCATCTGAACAAGCTGACTCTTCTGCACATTGGATGCATAATGTTGTTCGACTGTATGAAAAAAAGGAGGTAGAACAGCCTGATTAGACACTCTATTTGCAACAAAACGCATCTGCGTAGTTCTCGACCTGCCTTCCTGCTTTAGTCGTTCAAGAAATATCCTGAGGCTTTTAAAATAACCAGCTTCGGGGAAAATTGTCATAAGATCAGAAATTTAGTGCATGGAGGAACCTCAGAGGTCCGATGACCTCATTGGACTGATACAGCAGGCAGGCAGACATGGTGCTAAGTGCCAGGGATGCAAAGAGAGGCAAAAGCCAGTCCCTGCCCCAGGGAACTCCCAATCTAACAGGGGAGACAAGTCACAGACAGGATGAAGTGGTGATAAGTAAGAGAGGGGAAGCATTAGACAGAGATGAGGAGACAGAGCATTCTAGGCGTGGGGGACAGCCGGTGAAAATATCTGGGGTTGGAGCTGTGTGACCCTGGGCAAGTCACTTAACCCCAGTCACCTAAAAAAAAATAGGTGAAGAAAAGAGGCAAACATCATTTATGAGGAAACTTCAAAAGAAATCCAGAAAGATGGATGTAGAGTGGTTTGTGGGAACAATTCAATTTGACAGATACTAATTAAATCCCTGATGGAAGGAAGGCACCAGACAAGCCCTGTGCTGAGCAGAGCTGGGCGAACAAATCCTCTTTGTTGGGCAGTTCACCCTGGCAGCATCTAAACTGCAGAAGGCTAGGGGCCCCTAGGTGGCGCAGTGGATAGAGCACCGGCCCTGGATTCAGGAGGACCTGAGTTCAAATCCGGCCTCAGACACATAACACTTACTAGCTGTGTGACTCTGGGCAAGTCACTTAACCTCATTGCCTAGCCAAAAACAAAAACAAAATAAAAATAAACTGCAGAAGGCTAATATGGCAGATCTTTAATAAACTTTGTCTTTGGCTCAAAGAAGGCTTGAGTCGAATTCTTTCAGACAGGACCCACGTGTCATGATCTCAGGGTCCCAGCACCCCTAAACCTCTAGACCACATCATAGGGTCAGGCTGTGGTCCTAAGAAGAGGCCCCATACCCATACCAGGTAATGCAAGAATGGGTGCCAATTGGTGGCTTTGTTGCCCACTGCCCAATTCCAGATAACAGGTCCAGAATAGACTGAGGAGGGGACCTGGGTCCAAAGTGGGTGTTCCAAATAAGGAATGGCAGCAAACCTGAGGCTCTGTAGGGACAATTCAGAAGCACACAACAGTGATGTCTTTGACCTCAGGAGCAGAGCAGGACATTTCAGTTCTAGCTTTAGTCAAACCTGAAGCCTGCAAATAGAATAACGGACCTGTCTTGACGGCGAGAGATTGCAGAAGCCCATTAAGGGCCACAGAGGTGATGCTTAACCATGGATTTAGTAGGTGGGGCGGGGAAAAGGCTGGGGTTCCCCAAAGACTCGGAACGCCCTCTAGTGGCGACTCAAGCTGCAGCCACAGACAGGGACTGAGGAGGGAGCAACATTGAGGTCACACATCCAGGGGTTAGGACTGTCAGAAAGTGATTATAAATAACAGTACCTACCTCCAGGGCAGTTGTGAGGATCAGATGGGATAATATTTGTAAGGCGCTTAGCACGGTGCCTGGCACATAGCAGATGTTATTAAAATGATTATTATTATTTTTATTATTAATCTAATAACTGGCTTTTTGATGTGTAAAGACCTGCCTTTGTAATAATAATATTAATGATGATGATGATGACGACGATGATGGATGTTGTTAGAGAACATTAAAGTTCACAGAGTGCTTTCCCTACATTATTTCATTTGAGCCTCACAACCAACCCTGTAAGGAGGGCTCTGTAGTATAGGTATTATAACCGTTTTACAGATGAAGGAAAGAAAGCAGTGAGAGATAAATTAACTGGTCTGTGGTCTCACAGCTGAGAGGCGTCACAAGTGGGATGTGAAGCCAGCTCTTCTGACTGCAAGGCTTTGACTCTGCACTGGCGTCACTTCTCTCTGATCTCCAAAAATCTGTAGCAAAACTTGTAACATCATCATGAATCACATTTTCATAAGGCTTTCATGGTTTTCAAAGCAACATGGCCTAGTGGATAGACAGCTGGCCTTAGAGGCAGGGAGACCTGGGTTCAAGCCCTACCTCCAACAGCTACTGGTTTAGTGACCCTGGACAAGTCACTCAAACTTTCAGTGTCCCAGAGCGTGCTCCAAACAGAGAGTCTTAACCTGGGGTCTGTGAATTAAATTTTTTTAAATTTTAAATTAAATTTTTTTGGTAACTCTATTTCAATATAATCAGTTTCCTTTGTAATCCTTTGTACTTTAGTTTTTGCATCTAAAGACATAATTGTAAGGGTAGGTTTCCCCAGACTGACTGCCAGAAGGGTTCAGGACAAAAAAAAAAGGTGCAGAATCTCCTGTTCTGAGACTATTGCCTGCAGAAAAGCCTTCCTTACTCCCTCCTTCCCTCCATCCTCCTTTCCTCCTCCTTTCCTTCTCTTCCTCTTTCCCTTCCATCCCTCCTTCCTTCCTTTCTCCTTCCCTCCATCTCTCCCTTCCTTCCTCCTTTCTTCCTTTCTTCTCTTCCCTCCTTCTTACCTTTCTTCTTTCCTTTCATTCTTTATCCCTCCTCTTCCCTCATTCCTCCCTTCTTCCCTTCTTTCCTTTCTTCCTCTCTCCCTCCCTCCCTCCCTCCTTCCTTCCTTCCTTCCTTCCTTCCTTCCTTCCTTCCTTCCTTCCTTCCTTCCTTCCTTCCTTCCTTCCTTCCTTCTTCCCTTTCTTCCTTCCTTCCTTCTTTCCTATTTAGAGATGGAAGGGTCTAGGAGGTCATCTAGTCCAATCCCTTCATTTTCTAGATGAGGAAACTGAGGCGAGGACAGAGAGAGTGATTTGCTCCAGTCACAGGGGATCACAGAGAGGTTGGCTGTCCCAAGAGGCCATCTCTATGCCATTCTTTTAATGGCCCTTGTCTATAAAACCTTGATGTCAGCCTGCTTTCCATTAAGTCCTAAAATGGGAACCATTAAAAGAACACTGTCCATTAAAATAATAATAAAAAAAATTCCAGTGGAGAAGTCAAAGGATTAGGCATTTGGAGAATGAGGCACCACACATTGATATCAATTTTCCGACTTTAAGTAGGGGGTAAACATCCCAATATCCATCTTGAGACCTTTTTAATTGGTTAATGGTGCCAAAAGCTTGAAAAATAAAGGGTTTTTTTTAAAGTGCCAGAAGGGCTGTGTTTGGAGTCAAGAAGACCCGAATTATTAAGCCTTACAATGTGTCAGACATTGCAGCTAGGTGATGCTGTACATAGAGAGATGAGCCTAAAGTCAGGAAAACCTGAGTTCAAATGTAGCCTCAGACACTAACTGTGTGACCTTGGGCAAGTCACTAAATTTCTGTTTGGCTAGGTGGGTCAGTAGATAGAGCTCTGAGCCTGCAGTCAGAAAGACCTAAGTTCAAATTCGCCCTCCTACACTAGCAAAAGCACAGTTCTTGCCCTCAGAAAGCTTCTGTTCTAATGAAGAAAATAACATACACATAATTATGGACATATAGGCTACATACCGAGTGGATGGAAGGTAATCTCAGAAAGCAGCTAGGTGGAACCATAGTGCATAGAGCGCTGAGCCTGGAGTCAGGAAGACTCATCTTCATGAGTTCAAATCCAGCCTCAGACACTTACTAGTTGTGTAATCCTGGGCAAGTCACTTTATACCCTGTTTGCCTCAGTTTCCTCATTTGTAAAATGAGCTGGAGAAGGAAATGACAGACCACTCCAGTATCTCTGCCAAGGAGACCCTAAATGGGGTCAATAAGAGTCAGGCATGACTGAACCACAACAAATATGCCAGAAACTGTGTGAAAGCACTGGGGATACAAATAAAAAGGGGAGATGGTCCTTGCCCTCAAGGAACAACAGATCCAGGGGACTCATGGCTGGGCAGGGGTACTTCCTCCTGGGAAGTTCCAGGGGCATTTACTGTCTGTAATTATTGCTCTTGTTGATATATAAGTATATTTTTTTTAAATGTAAAAGTTGATTATTTTTTAAACCATCTCCAAAGTGGTATTACAATTATCTTGTTTGTATTGACCAACTATTTGATGATTAAAATTTGTCATTCAGAAAAAAAAAGGAAAAGAAAAAAGGAAAAAAACCAAAAAAACCCCCAAAAATTTGTCATTCAGTCATTTCAAACTCTGCGTGACAACATTTGGGGTTTTCTTGGCAAAGATAGTAGAGTGATTTTGCCATTTCCTTCTGCAGCTCATTTTACAGATGAGAAAACTGAGGCAAACAGGGTGAAGTGACTTGCCCAGGGTCACACAACTAGTAAGTGTTTGAGGGCAGATTTGAACTCAGGTCTTCCTGATGTCAGGCCCAGAGCTCTATCCACTTCGTTGCCTAACTACCCAAATGATGACTGAAATCCTAGATGAAAGACTAGCAAGGTATTTCATCGAGCAGGGTGGCATATGATAGGAAGGGCAGGGAAGCACCCTGCTTGGCCTGAGAGAGAAGCAGATTTATTTATTCATCCATCCATCCGTCCACTCATTCATTTATTTGTTTGTTTTCATCCACTTATTTTCATCCTGGCTTTTATTTTTTAGTTTTCTTTGATTTAGTTATTACTTTTATATTTTTCCTTCTTTCATTTAGTTTTTGAAAATCTTTTTCATTTATCTTTCATTTATTATTTTTATACTTATTTATCTTTATTTTCAGAAATATTGAATGTACAAGTACAAATAACATTCAGCTGAGCAAGAGTTAAAGGAGAGAAGCAAGCCAAGGACCAGTCGGACAGAATCCCAGTCCTGGAAGCAGGTTGAGCGTCGATTCCTAACCTTACCGCTCTTTGTGATCTGTGCGCAAGAGGAAAGTCTCAATTTCACAAAGTTCAATCAATTGCAAAAGATCAGGAAAGAATTCTCGTGCCTTACTCAGAGATGCCGCTGCTGGGCACAAAGAGGAAGCGAGGAATCAGGCTTTTAAACATTGAGACAAGCATTGGCTTTCCGAGGAAACAAGAGATATGAGTGAGAATGCATTTTTAAACAGATGGAACCACGAGAAGAGCATGTGCAATGACTCCTGTAACATAAATAACAATAATAACCAAAGTGCAGAAGAACTCGGTTGAAATGCAACGCCCAATCTTGGCTGCAGAGGACATGTAATTAAAACACCCCCTCCCCTACATACACAAGTTGTCCATCATTGAGTTGATTGGTTTACTTGTGTGTGTCTGTTTGTAAAATAGAGACACCTGCTGTGTCTTTGGACAGGGAGCTGGGGAGAATACCAGGTGCTGGGAAATATTTGTGATGTGAAAAACAAGATGCTTCAATGAGCTTTTTTTTTTTTCCATGGTGCTGCCAGGATAATTTTGGCTTCTAAAGACTTACTTTTGGCAGCCCTAGAGTCAGGAGGACCTCAGTTCAAATTCAGCCTCATACGCTTGACACTTACTAGCTATGTGACCCTGGGCAAGTCACTTAACCCCATTGCCTAGCCAAAAAAAAAAAAAAAGACTTACTTTCTTGTTTCTGCAAGCAATGAGCCAAGGCTCCATCTTCAAGGATAGCAAAATCTTGACGAACTGTCAAAAAAAATGTAAGATAACAATTAATTGGAAGAAATAAGGCTTCCTTTTGACACTGTACAAGTGTCCAGTGAATGAATCTGGGCCTTTGATCACATGAGATTTTTGGACAATCAGAGAAAGCAAAAGGTCTCAATCAGTCATTATTCAAGGAATACTCCCTAAGTGCTCCAGACCTCGGGGGATACAGAAGCAACCATATGCCACAATTCCTGCCCTCAAAGACCTTACAGTCCAGTTGGAAGATGGGCCACACCTGAAACAGAGAGGCTCTGAGTTGGAAGGGCTTCTTACCTGTGTGACTGGATTGCCTTAACCTGTCTTGGTCTCAGTCTCCTTAGCTGTGAATGGATGGGGTTGACTGGGTCAGAGATTCTCTAAGGTTCCTTAGGTTGTGATCTGGTGAGGTCATTTGGAGGTCATTTGGTTCAACTTCCCAGTAACACCCCCCCCCCACCACCACACGCACACACATAGTCATTCAGCAGCTGGTTAACCATTCCAGTGATACACTGACCACTACTTTGCAAGACTGCCTCCATCCCATTTGGGGACATCTCTCATTTTGGGAAGCTCCACCTTACACCGAGCTGCCATCTTTTACGTACAACTACCACCCACTGCATCTAGTTCTGCCCTCCCCTGGGATCAAACAGAAAAAGTCTGAACCTTTTCTGAGTGTCAGGGCTCCCTCTGGTATTCTAGTAAATCTGATGCTACATGGTGCTATGGATAGAGGGCAGAGGCTGGAGTCAGGAAGACTCATTTTCCTGAGTTCAAATCTGGCCTCAGACACTTACTAGTTGTGTGACCCTGGACAAGTCACTTCACCCTGTTTGCCTCAGTTTCCTCCTCTGGAAAATGAGCCAGAGAAGAAAATGGCAAACCACAACAGTATCTTTGTCAAGAAGATCCCAAATGGGGTCATGGAGAACAACTGAACAACACTGATGGACGCCTTATCTGGATAAAATGAAATACAGAGGAGCAAAAAAGGAAACTCATTCTACTGAAATACAGTATAAAAAAAGTGTTAAAATCCAAGTTTATGGGTTGTAGGTTAAAGAACCTCTGGTTTCATCTCTCTTCCATTGGACATCCCTTCACATAACTGAAGGCAGCTGTCATGCCCCACTCTTGCCCTGGTCTTCTCCTCTTGGAGGAGAACTTTATCCCCGGTCCTATCAAGTAGTCATGATGTGTCATGGTCTTCAGAATTCCCAATATCCTCATCATCTTCCTATGGAATGTTTGTGTATCAATGTCCCTCTTAAAATGTGAGCCCTGGAATCAAAACACAAAAGTCCTCATGTAGCAGGGTAAAGTACAGTGGACTCATTCCTTCCACTGATTTAGACAGCGGTTTCCTGCTGCTTCTAGGATGAAGTACAAAAATCCACAGCCTGACAGGTGAAGCCCCCCACAATGTGGCTGGTAAATGGGTGTGTCCACATCCAGCTCTTGGGGGGAGTATAGGAGATGGGAGGAGGAATATAAGCAGAACACATTTTAAAGCTTAATATGCATTGTTACCATTTTCTCCACCTTTTCCTTAAGTCTAGACAACAGCAATAAATCAAGCCCCAATCTGCAGCATTTGCAAATTTCTGAGGTGCCTAGTGAAAGTTTAATTGGACAATTAATGAAAGCAAGTTGTCTCAATCAGTCTCAGTCACTATTATCATACTATCTCTCTCCTCCCTCTTATGGCTAAACTGGAGGAGGCCAATTACACTGGTGCCTTTACTTGCTCCCCTCCCACTGTCTTCTGAGCTACCTGCAGTTGGGCTTGCCGATCTGACTGAAACTGCTCTCCCCAAAGTGACTTAGGATCTCTTCACTGCCAACCTGGCAGCCTTCTCCCAATCCTCATTGTCCTTGACCTCTCTTCAGCCTTGATGCTGGGTACCATGCTCTCCTCCTTGATTCTCCCTTCTCTTGAGGTTTCCATGACATTGCCCTTTCCTAGTCCTCCTCCTCCCTACTTGACTGCTCTTTCTGCTCTCTTTCAGGTTCTCCATCCAGGTCACTCTCTCCGACTGTGAGTGTTCTGGGCCCTCTTCTCTTCTCCCTCTATACTACACTCGGTGATTTCATCAGCTCCCATGGATTTAATGACCATCTCTATGCTGTTAATTCCCGCCCCCAACTCTGCTGACCTCCAATCTCCAACCGCCTTTCCAACATCTAGAATTGTAGACATCTTAAACTCAATATGTCCCAAACTGAACTCATTATCTTTTCCCCAAACCCTCCCCATTTCCCAACTTCTACATTACTGTTGAGGGCATCACCATCTTTCCAGTTCCACAGGCTCAGAACCTAGATGTCATCCTCAACCCATTATTAACTCTCAGCCCCCATATCCAAGCTGTTGTCAAGGCCTGGTCTTTCTACCTTCATTATATATCTTGTATATTCCCCCCCTTCTCTTCTCTGATACTGTCATCCCCCTGGCGCAATTCCTTATCACCTCACACCTGGACTACTGTCACAGCTTCGAGGTGAGTCTCTCTTCCTCAAGCCTCTCTCTACCCCAATCCAACCTCCACTGGGCTGTCAAAATGATCTTTCTCAAGTACAGGTCAGATCACGTCACTCTCTACCCTTCGACATTCCTGAGATTTATTTAGCTGTGGACATGTGGCAGGACCTCAATAAAATAGAAGACCCTTGAGGGTAGGTATTTTTAGTCTTTGTCCTTGTATCTTCAGCACCTAGCACAGAACTTGGCACATGATAAGCACTTAAGTATTTACTGAATTAAATTGAATTGGAAAAAATTTGTTTATTAGTGTATCTGAGTGCTGAAATAGCATTTTTGGCCACCAATTTATCACTTGGCACACTCAGCCTATTATAAACTAAATCCCCCCATCTTGTACTTGGTACAATTAATTTTCTGAACCTAAACTGAGGACTTTATATTTCCCATGTAACATTTCCCTGATTAAGAGCATTAACTCTTGGCTCAAATCTGACCCTTAGAATTTACTACCTATGTGACGTGAAGCAAATCACTTCACCTCCTAGACCTCAATGTCCTCATTTGTAAAATGAAGGGGTTGACCTAGGTCAACTCAGGCCCCTTCTGGCTTCTAGAAGATGCCTGGAGAAGTTAGCTTGCTTGTCCAGGTGGCAAATGTCAAAGCCAAGATGTGACCCCAGGTCTCCTGCCTCCAAATCTAGTACTCTCTCTCTCTCCTGGACCACACTGCCTGAGGACATACGATCATTAAAGGCCTTGAAAGTCAGGCAGACAGACCTTCCCCAATGGATAATTGATCCAAGGATATGAATAAACACTTCTGAAAAAAAATTACAAACTATTAAAACCTATATGAAAGAATGCCCCAAATCACTACTAACTGAAAAAATGCAAACATCAAAACAGCTCTGGGGTTTCATCTCATCCCCAGCAAATGGGCAAAGATGTCAAAAGATGGGAACAGTCAGTGATGGAGGGCTCATGGAAAGAAAGGTCTATCGATGCACTATTGATGGAGCTATGAATTGGTCCAACCATTCTGTAATTGCAATTTGGAATTATGCTTAAAAAGCAATTAAAATGTTTCATACCCTCTGACCCAGAGATTTCACTGCCAGGCATATATACCTCAAGGAAGTCACAGAGGTGTGTCCCCATGGAGGGCCAATTGTTAAATTTTCAGTGTGAGCTTTTATACTGTAGAAATTAGCAAAGGCCACAAATTATTGTTTGATTTATTATTTTGTTTACTGTCTAGACTTAATAAAATGATGGAGAGAATATTAATGTAGATAAAACTTAAAGATGTATCAAGTACACCTCTTTTTTTTGAGAACCAGTTGTTAAACATTTACCAGCACATTCCTTATATCCCAACATATTCACAGACTACAAGTGGAAATAAAATAGATGCCCTTTCAATGGGAAATAGCTAAATAAGATGTGGTACATGAATATAATGGAATATATCCTAAGAAACAAATACAAAGAATTCAGAGAAACATGAGATTTAAATTAACTGATGCACAGCAAAATAAGCAGACCCAGGAAAACAATATAGTACAATAATTTAAATGGGAAAAACAAAAGCCCAAACTGAATCATGCATAATTATAATGATCCAGAAGGCACGAGAAAATGTACCTGTTTTCATTTTTGCAGGGTGGAAAACATACAGACTTATTTGATGTTTTGGTAAATTTTACTGAATTACTCCCCTCTTCCCCGCCCCCCCCGCCCCACAATTTTTAAAAAATCCTTTGTTACAAGGACTGGGAAGAATAGAAATACATTAGGAAATGAGGGTGATATAAAAACAAAAGGGCATTGATAATTTTTTTTAATCGTGCAAGAAACTTAACACATAACAGTGGAAAATAGTATTGAAGATTTTTTCAGCAGGAAGGAAAGAAAATGATGAAAATCCTGCCTTAGTTTAATCTGGCAGTGGTGGGAGATTCTGATTAGAAAAGGTAGAGTCTAGTCAAAGAGATTACCAATGAAGCTGCTAAAGAAATCCAGGCAGTGATAAAAAGGTTTTGATCTCAGAGGGTGGTGGCAATGAGCCCGGATGGGAAGAGATGAATAAGTAATATTTCACAGGAAAAACGGAGTAGCTGTCGGGAGATGGGATGAAGAAGAGGGAAAAATCAAAGTGGAGTACAAGGTGGTGAGTCTGGCTGACTGAGAGAATGATTTTACGCACGGACAGAGGCAGCCAATTGGGGAAGGAAAGCCGGGGAATGGTGACTGGTTTAATTTTAGACTTGAGTTTGAAGTGACAAGAGGAGTCTAGGGGAAATGTGTAAGCAGTTGGAAAAACAGAACTGGAATGTGGGTGTGAGGACAAGAGATATTATTTGGAAGACATATGCATGAAAGTGAACTTCGCTGAGACACAGCAATGAACGAATGAATGAATGAACAAAATTGATTAAGCAGTTTACTATCAACCTGGCCTGCATTATACTAAGCTGGGAATACACACACACATAAACATATACACATACACATTATATATATATATATATATATATATATATATATATAGGGGGAGAGAGGCAATCCCTGCCTTCAAGAGGCTTACATTCTAATAAGGGAAGACAGCACATACAAGGGAATGACAGCCAGGGAAGGAGGAGTCTGGGGAGCTACAAGAATCCATAGTGTTTCTGTTGTTCTGTCATTCCCGTTGTGTCTGACTCTTCATGACCCCATTTTGGGTTTTGGGGTGGTTTTTTTTGGCAAAAATACTAAGGTGGCTTGCCATTTCCTTCTCTAGCTTGTTTTTACAGATGAGGAAACTCAGGCAAACAGGGTGAAGTGACTTGCACAGGTCATGCAGCTAGTAAGTGTCTGAGGCTGGATTTGAACTCATGAAGATGAGTCTTCCTGATTCCAAGACCTAGCTGTCCATCCGTAGTGTAGGTCAACAAAAGAAACTCAGGAACTGATGTAACAGCTAAGGTCTTAGTCTTTTCACTTAACGGAAAAGTCTAAAAATTGCTAGCAAAGCAATGACCAGTTTACTATACAATGCATAAATTTACTCATTTTTTCCTATAATAATAATTCTAACAATAGTTGATATTTATACAGATAGCCCTTTAAGGTTTTCAGAGTGGTTTACATTTATTATCTCTACTATTGAAATTGCCTCCTGATTGGTTTCCCCGCTTCCAGTTTCCAAAATAATGATCATAAAACACAGACTACCTCCCTTCCTCAAAAATCCTCCATGGTTCCCGATTGCCTCTAGAACAAAATTACAGCCACTCAGCCTGGCATAGAGAAGCCCTTCTCTATGGGGTGGTCCCCTTTTTTCTAACCTCCTTTCATCAGGCCCCATCATGTATCTGCTGTTGGGATGACACTGGCTTTGCTAGCTGTTCCCATTACTCAACATTCCTTCTCTGTCTGTACTTTATACAGGAGGGGGTCTTCCATGGCCAGCACGTACTCTTTCCTCATCTCCCTCTCTTGGACCCTTCAAAGCACAAAGTGCCACCTCCCACCCCTTTCCCTCTCAAAATTGCTTTGTGTGACTTCGTATATAATTTGGTTTGGCTTACACGGCTCTGTCGATCTAATTCTCTCTCCCCACCCTCTCCGGTAGAAGGTGAGCTCTCTGAAGGCAGGGTCTATTTCATTTCTGTCTTTAAATTCCTACTGCCTAAACTTGGTGCCTGAAACAAGCAAATGTTGAATAAGTTTCTGTTCAACTGAGTCCCTGTGGGAGTGTCTCCGAAGCAATCTGGACCATCCTTCAAAGGAGGCATTTTTTCCACAGAGAAAGACAATATTGCTTCTTGGATTTTGTCTAGAAATTGAATACAGTTGTGGCTCTTTGAACCTGGCAGAGATTCAGTTCCATAAAAGGACAGTGTAATGAAATTCTTTAAATTTAAATTAATTTAATTTTAATTTATATAATTTTTTTAAAGTGGCATTCAAATGCATTCCAGAACTCAATACACTCCTGCCTGCTGAGGGCAGGGACTTTCTCAGGTTTGTATTTACCATTCACTGGGAGTTCCCCTTTCTCCCCTCCCCCTCCTCTTCCTCCTCATCTCATATCACTCAGATGTCTTTTTCAACTATCTTCTTTACCCTTGTCTCGTGTCAAAGAAGTGGTTATTTCTCTTTTCAAGGCAATAATTTCTACATACGGCCCAGTGCCAGGTACATAGTAGGCCCTTAATAAAGGCTTGTTGATTAATCTGTATATTTACAATTGGATTCTGGTCTCTCTCTGGACCGCGCTTTTGTGTCTACAGCTAAAGGCATCACGGTGCTTTGGAAGGCCTACCTACTGAATTTGAAGCTGGAGGAACTGAGTTCAAATCCAGCCTCAGACACATAATACTAGCTGTGTGACCTTGGGCAAGTCACTTAACCCCATTGCCTACCCCCTCCCCCCCAAAAAGAAACTCAGTTCTTTATCTGTAAAGTGTGGGAGGTAGGTCTTTGAGATCTCATCAGGCTCTGAATCTAATCCCATCTCATCTAAAATGTATAAGCCTCTGCCCAGTCAAGCTTCAGAGTTATTTGCTGATGATCTATTTCCTTGATCACTAGCAGGGCGGCCAGCTCTCATATATCAGCTAAACTATATCGGGAGGTGATGGAAAGGTCTGCCCGGCTGCCAGTTGGAGAGTCCATGATACCTCCTGGGGAATAAGGGAAAGAATAGGGTATTGTCTAAGGAAACCTAGTGAGGGGAGAGGTGGGGAGTCTCCAAATGGAAAAGATTGTGACCTCAGCAGCTTGACCTTTCAATGGAAATTCCTAATGGCGGGGTAGGAAGGGGAGGGAGGAGAATGAATGACGGCCAGTGATGCCTGTATGCAGCATGGAATAATACTGGAGGGGAACTGACCACATATTATTTGGCAGGAGAAAAACAGTGACATCACAGATAGGAACAAGCCCTAGCTGATGACCAAAAAGAAGGCATTGTTTTATTTCTTCATTGATCTTTTCCAACACAATTTTAAATGGTCCCCAAAGGTCACCATCTCACTGGGCTTCGGGATTTACAGGAAAAAAGGAAGTCTACTACGAAACCAGGGAATGAAGGTCGTCTCTAACCCAGGCCAGGCATGGGTGGTAACGAAAAAATACCATAGGAGTTGGAGTCATTCGAGACAGGGCTCAGCCATTTACTAACCTATGAGTCTTATTTTAGGCATTGAGACTCAAAGGCTTACTAACTTACTATCTAACATGATCTTGGGGAGAATCATTTAAAACTCTCTGGGCCTCATATTCCTAATTTGTAAAATAAAAGGTTTGGACTAGATGGTCTCTATGAACCTTAGGGGCAGCTGAGTCGCACAGTAGACAGAGTGCTGGGCCTGGAGTCAGAAAAACTCATCTTTCTGAGTTCAAATCCCACCTCAGACACTTACTAGTATCTAGACCCTGGGCAAGTCACTTCATCCTGTTTGCCTCAGTTTCCTCATCTATAAAATGAGCTGGAGAAGGAAATGGAGGACCACTCCAGTGTCTTTGTCAAGAAAACCCCAAATGGGGTCATGAAGAGTTGGAAACCACTGAACAACAAATGAACCTTTCAGTTCTAGATCTTGTTGTTTTTGTTCTAATAACCAGAAAGTGTGAAACACGTGTTCCTTAAGTTTGAACCCACTCTTGCTAGAAAACTGGTGTGTGGGACAGCATGCCCCCTGACCTAGGGGGAATGCTTTACACCAAGGGTTCTTGCTATAGCAACTGAATATATAACCCTTTGTAAAAGCTAGTTGATATCACTTGGCTAGTTAATGTTGGGAAGCATAATGGATGGAGGCTGATGAGCAACAGTACCAGAAAAACCCAACTCCCTCAGGGTTATTGCTAGAACCCTGAGAGAAGCAGTCAACTACAGCCTGGAGACCTAAAAAAAGTTTGAGTAAGGTTTGGGAGAAAGCCCACAAGAGGGCCAATATTCTATGACTCTCAGTTGTATATCATCACCGAAAGAGAATTGGAATACTTAGATCTACTGGTCTTAGTTAAAGCGTTGAGACCAGCATAGATCTCAAAGGTGATCTGATTTTTCTCCATTTCAAGCAAAGAGCTGGTAGCCAATGGTTTCTCACTAAAAATGTGTGTTTCTCAAAGTAATAAAAAGCTACTGGTACAGACAGGGAGAGACACAAAAATGAGTCCTTAGGCTTCAAATGAGAGGCAGCATGGTGCAGTCCTGGGCTCAGATCCTCTTTCTGGCACCTACTCTGTGACTGTGAGCAAGTCACCAGTAACCGTAACCTTTGCTTCCTCACCTGTAAAATGGAGGTGATAGTTGTGGTACCTTCTTCAGTGACGGAGGTTACTAACATAAATGTTAAATTTAGACCAAACACTTCAGGGAATCCAATAGAATATAAGCTCTTGAGGATATGCATCCTCTCTCCCCTCCCTCCCTCTTTTCCTTCCTTCCTTCCTTCCTTCCTTCCTTCCTTCCTTCCTTCCTTCCTTCCTTCCTTCCTTCCTTCCTTCCTTCCTTCCTTCCTTCCTTCCTTCCTTCCTTCCCACCTTCCTTTCCTCTGTTCTTTCCTTCCTTTCTTCTCTTCTTTCCTTCCCTCTCTCCTTCCCTTCCTTATCTGTGAGAAGGTGATGACTGTCAGATGGGGGGGAGTTGCAATCTTACGAGTTGGTTTGAGAGCAGGGATCTCTCAATCAATTTCATGGAGTATTAGATCATCTTCCTGGTCAAAATCAAAGGTGGAAAGCCAAACATGGCATTAAATGGAAACAAAACTGATTATACACAGACAATCCTGGCATATATTTATTTATACTCTTAAAGCAACCAAGCAAACACTGAAACATTTTTCAAGAAAGCTCCTAGGTTTCAAAGGGAGGCTTAGTTTCAGGATATGTAATTTGTTTTTTTCTCTCTCCTTTCTTTCCTCTTTTTTCTTTCTTTCCTTTCCTTTCTTCTTTTCTTTTCCTTTCCCTTCCTTTCTCTTTTCCCGTCCCTCTCTTCCATTCTTCCCTTCCCTCTTCTCCTTTCCTTTCCTTGGGACCAAGTTCCCTATACCTCTCAAGCTGGAGGTACAGTGGCAACTCATGGACTGATTCACACTATTGATCAGCAAAGGAGTTTTGATCTACTCCATTTTTTACCTGGGAAGGGAACAAGCATGTATTAAGCACCAACTACATATCAGGCAATGTGCTAAGAGCTTTAGAAATATTATCTCATTCGATTCTCACAATAACCTCTAGAGGCTGGTGCTTTCATTATTTCCATTTTACTGTTAGAGAAACAGAGGCAAACAGAGGTTAAGTGATTTGCCCAAGGTCACACAGCTAGTAAGTATCTTAAGCCAGGTTTGAACTGGACCAGTTCACTCCTTCTTAGACAGCCTGGTGACCTCCCACTTCTGTGTGCTCACTATATTGGTGCCACTGAAGCTCAAATCTAGTTTACAGTAGCTTCAGCCTCCTCAGCAACACAGATTACAGGTGAACTTTTTTTTCTTCTAAAGAGTAATCAAAATTTTAAAACTCTCTAAGAGATCAACCACACTTAATCTCCATTAACCTCTTGGTTTAATTTAATTCAACAAGGATTCATTAAGCGCTTATTACATATAAGGCACTATGCTAGGCACTGGGGATACCAAAACAAAAATTAAACAGTCCATCCCTGCCTTCAGGAAGCTTACATTCTACATTTTGGATGGTCGCCTGGGGCATAGAGAGTGACTTGGCCAGGTTCACAAAGCCAGTATGAATCAGAGGCCAGCCCTGAACAGAGGTCTTGATGAATATCCGGCTCCCTAGACACTAGGCTGCCGCCCAAATTGGCGACATATTTGCTAAATAAATAGTTCTGCTATAATGCTTACTTTGAAAAAGTCAATTTGTTCCAATGACAGTGATATATTAGGGAACAATTTGAGCATAATTTTAATTTCCCGTTCGCTTATGAGTGATTTTGTCCCCAAGAAAGTGAGTAATGGGGTGAGGGAAAGTGAAGCTCCAACTGGAGAGATTAGGATAAGGAAAATGTCGGAGGCAGCCTCTGAGAAGGCTTCTAAAGAACAAAACAGTCCCTGCCCTCAGAGAGCTTACTCTCTATAGGGGGAAAACAATAGGTATGCACGTACATCAGTAACTCCGGGAATCAAAAATGACCTCCTGTAGGAGAACACAGATACTGACCCAGCCTCGATGTGAAGGAAGCTAAGGATTCTCAGAGGCCAAGGGGAGGAAGGAGGTCACTTTGGCTGGAATTTAAGAATTCACAAGGGGAGAGGAATGTGAAACCAGGCTGGAAATCAGGGATAAAATTGTGACGTGTTTAAAATGCCAAGCTAAGCGGTTTGTATTTTACAATAAGAACAATATTGACAGCTAGCATTTCTAGAACACTTTCAGATTTACAAAGCACTTTACAAACATAATTTAATTTCATTCTCGTAACAACCCAGGCAGGTAGGCATGATTATTATCTCCACTTTGCCCAGGAGAGGTTACGGTGACTGGTCCAGATAGAGTAGACAGTTAGGAAGTGACTGAGGCCATATTTGAATTTGGACCTTCTTAACGACATGCCTAGATCTCTATCCACTATGTCACCAGCTGGTTTTTTTTTTTCAATCCCTGGAAGACTTCAAACAAAGGCTAGAAAATGGGTATGTTATCATGGGAATTCTTTTTCAAATATAGTTTGAACTAGCTAGTCGCTGAAGTCTCTCCCTACTCTGAAATTCTGGGACATAGCTGCAAATGTATGACAAACTTTTTAAATGACCTACTTGTAAAAACTCGGTGATGGTTCAATTCAAAGATGTTAGTAGATACTGGTAATATTAACCACTGGCATTTACATAGCACTTTAAAGTTTGCAAATCACTTTCCATACATTATCCCATTTGATCTTCAAAAGAGCCTGGTGAGGTAAGCACTACAGATATGATTATTCTCATTCTACAAATGGGGAAACTGAGGCTCACAAAGGTTAAGTGACTTAGATGGCCACTGAGGCCTTTTCCAACTCAGAAATGCTCTGATGGTCTATCAGCCAATAAGCATCAATGAAGCGCCTACTACGGGGCCAGGCAAAGTGGATAGAGCGCTGGGCCTGGAGCCAGGAAGACCTGAGTTCAAATTTGGACTCAGACCTTACTGTTCAACCCTGGGCAAGTCACTTGACCCTGTTTGCCTCAGTTTTCTCATCTGTAAAATGAACTGGAGAAGGAAATGGCAAACCACCTAGTATCTCTGCCAAGAAAACTCCACATGGGGTCACAAAGAGTCAGACATAACTGAAAAATGACTCAACAGCAAAAGAAATGGCTAGTTGTTTTTGATGTCATTACTATTATTTCCACTATTCCCTGAACAACAACAATAATAACAACAACGTGGGGCCAGGCAGAGGGCTAAACACCAGAGGTTAAAAGGAAAGGCAGCACCACAGTCCCTGTCCTCAAGGAATTCATAATCTCATGCAGGAGAGAGGAGGAGGGAAAACTGTACATCTAAGCTACATGCAGTATAAATGGAAGGCAACTGTAGATTAGGGGTTTTTAACCTGGGTTCTTGGTTTTTTGTTTAAAAAAAAATGTTTTGATAACTGTGTTACAATTGATTTTCTTTGAAATCCTAACAGGGTGGGGAACGTGTAGCCTTGCAGAGGCAGGGAACCTGAGGCCTTGAGGCCATGTGGCCACATGGCCTCCAGGCCACAAGTTCCCCACCCCTGTTAAAGATGGTGTAGTGGAGAGAATGCTGGACGTAGAGTCAGGAAGACCTGAGTTCAAATTGGCCTCAAACATTTCCTAGCTGTGTGACTCTGGGCAAGTCACTTTATCTCTACCTGCCCCGGTTTCCTCATCTGTAAAATAATAGCTTCTACCTCCCTGGGTTGTTGTGAGAATCAAATGAGATTCTATCTGTAAAGCACTTTGCAAACCTGGAAGAGGCTTCTCTTCTCCCTCTCTCCTCTTTCCCTAGGTCATCTTATCAGCTCTCATGGACTTAATGACCATCTCTATGCTGATGATTCTCAAATCTACTTTGCTTGCCCCAATCTTTCTGCTGATGTTCAGTCTCCCATCTCTAACTGCCTTTCAGACAGCCCAAGCTCCATGTCCAGTTTATGTCTTATACTTGATATGCTCAAAACCAAACTTATTATCTTTCCCGTAAACCCTCCCCACCTCCCATTTTCCCTATCACTGTAGATCTAGGGCAACACCATCTTCTCAGTGTCTCAGGAGTCATCCCAGACACCTCAATCTCTCTCACCTCTCCTGTTCAATCTGTTGCCGAGGTCTGCAGATTTCACCTTTTAGACACCTCTCAAATACGACCCCCTCTCTCCTCTGATTCTGGCGTCACCTTCATGCAGGTCCTCACCAGCTCACAAGTGGTGATTTCTCTAAAGCACAGGTCCAATCTTGTCACCCCCTACTCAGTAAAGGCCAGTGGCTCCCAATCATCTCCAGGAATAAATACTAAGTGCTCTACTTGGCATTCAAAGCCTTTCATAACCCAGCCCCCTCCCATCTTTCCAGTCTTCTTAACACCTTACTCCCTGAACCTTACATATTCTTTGATCCAGAGACACTGGCTTCCTGGCTGCTCCTCCAATAAGCCCCTCAATCTCTGGGTTCTGGCCATTTTCTCTAGCTGTCCCCCATACCTGGAACCATCTACCTCCTCATCTCTACCGACTCACCAACCTGGCTTCCTTTAAGCCCCAGCTAAAATCCCACCTTCCACGTGAAGCCTTCCCTAATACCTCTTAATTCTAATGCCTTACCTCTGTTAATTATTTCCTATTTATCTTGTATGTAGCCTGCTTTGTATATATTCGTTTGCATGTTGTCTCTCCTATTCAGTTGTAAGCTCCTTGAGGGCAGGGACTGTCTTTTGCCTATTTTTGTATCTTTAGTGCCTGGCAAGTAGTACGCACTTAATAAATTTTTATTGAACAATGATCCATGATGATTCCAAAAGACTCATAATATAAAATGCTATCCACCTTCAGAGGGAGAGAGAACTGATGAACTCAGTGCAGATTGAATTTTTTCAATTTATTTTTTTTGCTTTTGTTTTCTGCAACATAGTTAATGTGGAAATATGTTTTTCATGACTTCATATGTATGTTGGATATCATATTTCTTTCCTTTTCAACGGATAGAGGAGGGAGGGGGTAGAGAAAGAGAGAATTTAGAGCTGAAAATAAAAAATTTTAAATTAATAAAAATGTTTATTGATTAATTGAAATGCTAGAAATTATTATGATTAGTAGTAGTACTAATAATGATTTTATACAATTAAACACATGTTTTCATGAAGGGGTTCACAGACTTCACCAAATTGTTAAAGGGGTCCATGACTCCAGAAAGGTAAAGGACCTCCATCATAAAATGTGTGATTCTGTGACTTGCCCAAGGTCACACAATTAGTATCAGAGGCAACATTCTAATTTAGGCCCTTCCTGACTCCAAGCCCCCTCTTTCCACCGTAGCTCAGCACCTCCAGGAATGTGGAGGACAGTCAGCACTTTTTTGATTAGGTAAAAGATGCCATTCTCTGCCTCATTTCTTACCTAGCCTTAATCACTGAATGGGTGTTGCCTCAGTCAAACTGAGACCTGGGAAAGATCTTAGCTTAAAAAGACCAAGGTCTCCCACTGCATCCGGGGCCATCTGTCCTCATCCTGATCTATATCTTGCCACTGGACCCAAATGGCTCCGGAGGAGACAGTGAGTCTGATGACTTTGCACAGCCCTCCGTCGCTAGGATCACTTCACTTTCAAGTCAAGGCATCACCTTCTTGATGTCATGGCCCTCTTTAAGAATAAAGGATGAACAATAGCCAAGCCTGGGTCTTTCTTAGGACAAAATACACACATTTTCCAAACAGCTGAGCACTCATCCAAATCCACACCTTTCATCTATTAGCAATCTCAATTACATCCAATCCAACAAGCATTTATCAAGCGCCTCCTGTGTTCCAGGCACTCAGCTAGAAACCAGGAACATAACAATAAAAAATACTGCCGAGGAATTTACAGCTGGCTCATGAGAACTACTCAAACAGAGACCTAAGGGAAGAGACGTCCCTGTAAGATAATAGAAAACACAGCTTCACGTAAGGCAGCCCGCTCAGACAATTTCAAGAATAAGCGGATGAAGCCCCGGCCCTGAAGTCAGGAGGACCTGAGTTCAAATCTGGTCTCAGACTAAACATTTGACATTTACTAGCTGCGTGACCCTGGGCAAGTCACTTAACCCCAATTGCCATTAAAAAAAAAAAAAAGAATGAGTGGTGAGTTGATGAGTTGTAGAAAACTGGAGATGACAGCAACAATGGACAGAGACTAGCTGGCTATAACCACCTCACACTGTCCGGGCTCATTTTGGGTCAAGATGTTGACATTATTATTGTTATTGTTGGCATTAATTATTGATGATATTCATCAGTTATTTAGATGAATATTAATCATATTACATGTACATATGTATATATAGATGTATGAGTATTTATGGGTATGTGTATATATCTATACACATATATGATTATACATATATATCAGCTAGGTGGCACAGTGGATACAGTGCGGGGCCTGGAGTCAGGAAGACTCCTCTTCCTGAGTTCAAATTCAGCCTCAGATACTTACTAGCTGTGTGACCCTGGGTAAGTCACTTCACCCTGTAAGCTTCATTTTCCTCATCTGTAAAATGAGCTAGAGAGGGAAATGGCAAACCACTCCAGTATCTCTGCCAAGAAAACTCCAAACAAGGTCACAAAGAGTCAGATACAACTGAAAATGATTGAACAACAAGATATATTATTAGTTATAACAGTAACAATTAACAACCCCTCTTCAAAGCCTAACTTATTGTCCACCTTAACGGAAGTGGGAATGGGTGTGGTGCAGTAAAGGAACGGGTGGTGGGGGCTTTGTGTCCCCTGAGTCTGCTACAGTAGTTGTTAAAAGCTTGCTGGTCTTCAACTTGAAATGTGGACAAATTGGATTCTAGCAATACCACTGATTGGGTCAGAACCAAGGTGTGCGCTGCTAAATTTTTAACTGACTCTCTGAAGGAAAAAACATAGGCATGATGCCTTTTTGAGTTTAATCAGCATCATAAACTGCCCCCCCGCCTTTTTTTTGGTGAGGCCATCAGGGTTAAGCGACTTGCCCAGGGTCACACAGCTAATAAGTATCATGTGTCTGAGGCTGAATTTGAACTCAGGTCCTCCTGGCTCCAAGGCCAGTGCTCTACCCACTGCTCCATCTAGCTGGCCCTTCCTTCTACTTTCTTGAGTCTTGGTTGTTGTTCAGTTGTTTTAGTCACGTCCAACTCTTGGTGACCCCAAAGATACTGGACTGGTTTGCCAATTCCTTCTCCAGCTCATTTTACAGAGGAGGAAAAGGAAACGGAGGCAGGTGGGGTGAAGTGCCTTGCCTGGCTTCACACAGCTAGGAAATATCTAAGGCCAGCTTTGAACTTGTGAAGATAAGTCTTCCTGACTCCGAGCCCAGCGCTCTGTGCACTATGATGCCACCTGGCTGTGCTGTCTAGACAGCCAATAGAACGATCAATCAGGACCTGATTTGCAGTGTTTGCTTAGGTGTGAATGCTCACACTCGCAAACAGACCAATCCTTGTCACTGTAGCACACCAAGCTGTGATGAGAACCCCAGCCTTCAAGATAAAACTCTTAGGATTCTAAGAAAGGTGCAACGCAGGCCTGGGATGATGTGCTTGCTCGGTGGGCTACCAGAATTGTACTATGTCGAGTCAACAGACATTTGCTGTTCGGAGCCAGTCACCCCATTCAGCACTGGGACACAAAGAAAGGCAAAAATCATAGTCCCTGCCTTCAGGGAGCTCACCTTCTACTGGGGGGAACCAATATGTAAGTACTATACAAAGGCATGAAGATAAACAGCTAGGTGGCACAGGAGGTAAGAGGACTGAGCCTAGAGTCAGGAAGAGTTGAGTTCAAATCCAGCCTCAGACACTTACTAGATGAGTGACCCTGGGCAAGTCACTCGACCCCTGCTCGTCTCAGTTTCCTCAGTTGTAAACTGGAGATAGTGACAACACCTACTTCCCAGGGATGTTGTGAAGATCAAACGAAATAGTATATATAAAGCACATTGCAATCCTAAAAGCCCTACAGAAATTCTAGTTATTATTAGAAGCTTATATCCTGACACTTTTATTTGATGACAAAAAGCAGATATTTTATCTGCCTGTACAACAGTCCACTTTATTTGGAAAAAATAAAATCAAGATAGTGACTTGTCCTAGGACTGTTTCTATCTGAACCCCATCCAAAAAAACCAGAAGATTAATAATAATAATAATAATAATAATAATAATAATAATATTAACTGTAGCAGGATGGTGAGTTGTCCCAGGACTCTTTCTATCTGAACCCCATCAAAAAAAGAGAAGATAATAACAATAACAACAATAATAATACTAACTAGCAGGCCGGTGAGTTGTCCTAGGACTATTACCAATTGAATTCCTTTGATCAATTTATACTAATACTAACAATAGCTAACTTTTCTATGTGCCAGGTACTGTGCCAAGCATTTCATTTGATCAAGATAAGAATGATTTTTCAATATTAGTAATAGCAACTGATATTTATGAAGCACTTTAATTTTTCCAAAGTGCTTTGCATAAATTATCTCATTCAAGCCTTATAAGAACCCTGGGAAGCAGGTGCTAATGTTGCTAATTTGACAGAAGAGGGAACTGAGACCCAGAGGATTATGGGGTCTATCTATTCTCCTTGGCCACATCCGTAAAAGAAAGAGGCAGGAATAGGCTCTGAAAGCTGCGGACCTAGCATTCATGAAGTTGGATCCTTCGTTTTCCGGTACTGAAAATCACACAGATGTAGTCTGTTATCCAGCCTGATGTCAGCAAAGGAATCTTTGCAATTTAAAGAGCACAAGGCAAACCTCTGTCCCTTGGCCCGTCATCGTTGAAATGGGATTGCAAAGCAGAGGGTTCAAAATCCCCTGAAAAGTGGGAAGGCTGAGTCTGGGGAGGACCCGGCGGAGGGAGGGGTGTGGCATCTACTGATAAAGTAGTCCGGAAAGAAAACACTGTATGGATAGATTACATCGGAAACACAAGGACATTGGCCATTTCTCAAAACATTCACAACAAAGAAATTGCTTTCTGAACAAAAGCATACTGAGGGATATTTTCTCCCAGAGGAAAAGAGCTGGCATTGTTTTTTTTTTTTAAAATGCCAATACCCTTGAGTCGCATGTATTCCTTACAAAGGAATGTTGTCAGATTTAGTGTTCTCCCTGGAGATTTACTGTCAATACCAAGAAGGCCCTGCATAGGTCTGCCTGTACCAAAACCCAATAATTTTTTTTTTTACAGGAGACAAATACAGGATAAAGGCACCCGCGGAGCTAAAGCCGTGTTTTTTCTGTAACTCCATCTTGCTTTGGGGAATGTACAATTTCCTCCAGTAATGCCTTAATTTCTTTCCTTGAACTGAGTCAAAATGCCTGGTTTTCTTTCTTTTGATTAACTACAAGGCTAGATGCCTGTCCATTTGTTAAAAGGCATACTGGGCAAATAACACATCCCCAAATCTGCCCTACAGGGATAACCACTATTCATGAGGCTTCCCTTGGATGGGTGGCTTCCTGTTTGAATAAAAAGACATCCTATGAATCCCAAGAACTGGACAGAACAGAAAGATTGTTTTTCTCTAAAGCTCTTTGTTACTGGGAATGTCCCATTAATAATATGAAGGGGGGAGAATACTCCTCTCCAAAGTTTTGCCTTTTGCTAAAAATTATACAGCATTTTCTGCAGTTCTTAAAAAGAAATGTAATACGTAAAACACCTATCTAATGAGCTCTCTATTGTACAAAAACACAGGGTGCTTTTATTTGCTTCTTTTTAAAAGCAAAATCTACTCCTAACCCCTTTGTCATCCCAATAGTGAAATTAGCTGTTTCTGATCCTTTGCCTTATACAATAGAGACTATAAAGGAGTGGGAAGTGTTTGCTAGTTAACTTCTGTTAAGAAAAGAAGAAAGGAATTTCACAATGCTTGTTTTTTTCTTCTTCCAAATTTGTATCAAATTTATACCTTTTCAGTTTCTTGACAATAAAAGGGTGAATTTTTAAAAAATGAAATCCTAAATCTTAAAAACACGAACCTCATCACAACCAAAGTCACTTACCTGGAGTCCAATATTCTTTGATACTTTGAAAGATTTGTAAGTCCACAATCATTGACGCAGATCACAACTCTTCTAAACCTTTCCATTCCATACAATCTTTTTTTTTTTTTGGTGAGGCAATCAGGGTTAAGTGACTTGCCCAGGGTCACACAGCTATTAAGTGTCAAGTGTCTGAGGCTGGATTTGAATTCAGGTCTTTCTGACTCCAAGGCCAGAGCTCTATCCACTGTACCACCTAGCTGCCCCAATTCCACGCAATCTTTGTCCATGTTTTCCCATAAATCTTCTAAAGGGCTAAATAAAGATTACTTCCCTCCAAATCTAATGCCACCATAAAAGGGGGGAGGGGAAGAATAAGCATTTACATAGCACCTACTATTATCCCTATTTTACAATTGAGGAAACTGAGGCAAATAGAGGTTAGGTGACTTGCCAATGGTCACACAGTTTGCAAATGTTTGAGGCTGAATTTGAACTCAGGTCCTTCTCCCTCCAAATCCATCAGTCTCTCTATCCACTGTGCCACCAGCTGCCTCAAAGCCAGACATGGCCTGGATGGCCTAACAGCTGTCAGCCCTGTTCTGTGACATCATTATAAAGGGGTTCTATTATAATTTCTTGAGGAAGATTATTTGTAATTAAAGTCACAGGAGTCATAAAAATAAAACTGGGGCTGACTTTTCAAGCTAGACAACCAAGGAGTCTCCAGACACTAGACAAAGTTGTCTACAAATGACAGTCTGCTTTCTTGATTTGGACAGAGCAAAGACCCTTGGAGGTGGATTTACAGACAGGGAAACTGAGGCTCAGAGAGATGAGGTGACTGCTGGTTAATGGCAGAGTGAAAACCAGAATTCAGGTCTCTGGAGGTCTCCATAGCACACAGTAGGTGCTTAATAAAGTTTACTGACCAATTTTTTACTATGTTTTGTCCTGTCTTTAAGTATCACCCCGCCCCCATCCTTTAGTACACCATTTTACTCACTGGATCATAAATCGAGGGCTAAAGGGACTTTCTAATACAATACCCCCATTTTACCTGGAGGACAGAGATGCAGTGACTTGACCATGGTCACACACATGGTCCCGCAATAGCAGGAAGCCGGGATCTAAATCCCAGCTCCTCTGGGTTCCAACAGTCTTTCCACTGTGCCATGTAGATTACTTCTAAGGGGCTCCAGCTTACAGGTTCACTGTAACAGTAAGCTAACTTTAGCGACAACCTAGTACAGGGTAAAGCGTGCTGGACCTGAATTCAAATCCTCCCTGCCATTTATTTGCCTTGTGCTCATGGGCAAGGCACTTGAAGGCGTCTCCTTGGGCCTCAGTTTCCTCATCAGTAAAATAAGGGGTTGGGCTAGATGGCCTTTGAGGTACCTTCTGTCTCTAAATCGTTGAAGGAAAGGGCTGTTTCATCTTTGTCTTTTCATCCCCCAGTGCCTGGCACGCAGTAGCTGCTGGGGGAATGATTAAGCCTCAGATCCACGCTGGGAAGGGGAGGGGCCGGGCAGCAGGTATTTCTACACTAAGGGGAAGTCTAGGCTACCTGATGGCCCCGAGCGACACACCCTGGCCCCAGGAGGGTTAGAGCTGAGGCTGGAGAGAGGGGGACCTGGGCTCTGTAGAGGAATGGCCCAGTAGGGCGCAATGTCAGAGGAGGAAATAGAGGGGACCTTTGAAAAGGGGTGGAGAGCCAGAAGGAGGTGGAAGGGACAAAGGCTGGGGCGCCGGAGGCAGCCGAGCAGGCATCCACCCAGGAAGAGGGGACGCCTAAGCCCAGCACCCTGCCCTAGGCAGCCCCTTCCTCGGGAGATGCCCTGCACAAAGCTGGTTTGTTTGGCATCCTCCTCACCCCTCCCCGCTCACCTGGATGGTGCTTTACCTAGGTCCCTTCCCTCTTGTCCCCAGCGACCCCGCCCCTCGGACAGGGGAGGGTGCCCGAAACTGGTCTTACCTTCCCGCACTCCGGGCAGCCGGGCGCGGTCAATGTGCAGCCCGCTCATCCTGGGGTCGGAGCTGTCTCCGCTGCCGCTGCCGCCGCGCGCTTCTCTCCCGAGCTCCAGCTCCAGCCGCCGCGCGCCTGCCCGTGCCTTCCTGCCCGCCTTCCTGCCTGCTTGCCTGCCGGAGAGATGTGGGAGTCGGAGAGGCAGCGAGCGAGCAGGCCGCGGAGGCTGCGGGGTCCGGGTCCAGCCCCGGCTCCGCCCGCCGAGCTGCTCCCCCGGGCCACAAAGAGGTTCCCACGCCCCGCCCTCTGCAGTGCTCCCCGGTGGTCCAGTAGCCGCGGGAGCTCTGTTCCTCCGGCCGAGCCCCCTCTCTCCTGAGACCCCCACCCCTGCCCCCAGGATCCTGCCTGACAAACTAACCCAGCTGCCAGTCCCCTAGACACCCCTGGGATCCCAACGTCTGGCCGCACCTCCTTCCCACCCACCCCTTAATGCTTGGGTGGCTGCTGAGAATTTTTCTCCCGAAGTGAGGGCTTCCAAATGCTTGGGCACTTCAGGCCTTAGGGATGTCAGGCACCCGGTGTTTGCCAGCCCAAGTCCCCTCCTGCTGTTTCTCAGGCCCGTTAGGACTTTCCACCCAACAAAGAGAAAGAGGACTAGAGAAAATGCAATTTATGTTGATGAACAATACAACCAACCTGGCGTTTGTGGGCTGCTGCTTTCTGGAGGGAGAGGAAGCCAATGAATAGGGAAGGAAGGGACAGGGGGAGCTTGTGTGGGGAAAATGGGAAAGATCACCATTGTCACATTTTTCTAGAAAACTTTTACAATGTAAATGATTTTTTAAAAAATCATACCGCCCATCTTCCACCCACCAAGCCTTCTCCAGAGTAAAGATTCCCCAATTCTTCCAACGATTCCCTTGGAATGGCCTTTGTAGTTGTTGAATTGTTTCAGTTGTGTCCCACTCTTTGTGACCATATTTGGGGTTTTCTTGGCAAAGTTACTGGAGTGGTTTGCCATTTCTTTCTCCAGCTCATTTTACAGGTAAGGAAACTGAGGCAAATGGGGTGAAGTGACTTGCCCAGGGTCACATAGCTAGTAAGTGTCTGAGGCTGCATTTGAACTCAGGTGTCCAGGCCCATGCTCTATCCATTATGCCACCTCGCTGCCCCTAAGAAAATCTAACCCCACCCCCTCTCATTTTACCAGCGAGTAAACTAAAACAAAAAAAAAGCAATATTTCTTTCCCCTCCTCCTGATTAAAAAAAAAGTCTGAAAAGATGAAAAATAAGAAAGTATTTATCACCCTGAAAAGTCAGTCTTTGTCTGATTTTTTAAAATATACAAATAAAGCCTAGTCATTCACAAGCCCTATCCCTTCCTTCAGCTGTTCCTCAGGTCAAACAACAACAATAAATTCTCAGGCTTGTATAGCTTTAATGTAAATAAACTGGTTACTTCCTAATTTGCTGCAGTCCAAAGAATTGGGAACCCTTTGATCCAGCCAGTCAGGCATGTGCAGATCTGGTTTTACATAAGGTCACAATTAAATTATTTCACTGACCTTTGCAGTGGGAACATTACTTCCTGGTTAAAAAAAATCCCATAGAGATAAAAGTAAAATGCAGACTGTTTATGGGTGGTGGCTGATATAAAAATTAATCTGCATGACTGTAGCTTGTTTCACTTTCATGTGAGCAAAAACAAATTAAAAATAATCAGTCAATAAACATTTATTAAGTGTCTACTTTGTGCCAGGCATTGTGCTAAGCACCGAAGATACAAAGAAAGGCAAAAGACAGTCTCTGTTCTCTAGGAACTCATGGGGGAGACAATGTGCAAACAGCAAACAAGTTGTAGAGAATCCACAGAGGGAAGGCATGAGAATGAAGGGGGAGTCAGGAAAGGCTTCCTGTAAGAAGAGGCATTTTTAGCTGGGACTTGAAGGAAGCCAGAGAAGCCAGGAAGAGGAGAGAAGGAGGGAGAGCATTCCAGGCACAGGGGACAGCCAGAGAGAATGGCCAAAGTCAGAAGACTGAGGGTCTGGTGTGAGGAACAGCCAGGAGGCTGGTGTCACTAGATCTCAGAGTCCATGGGAGGGAAAGTAAGAAGACTGGAAACATAGCAGCGGGCAGGTTATGAAGGGCTTTGAAGCCAAACAGAGGGTTTTAATTTTGTCCAAGAGATGATAAGGAGTCACTAGAGTTTGTTAAATAGGGCAGGGGATAGTAAGAGAGATAGCTGAGTGGGAGAGCTTGTGGCAGGCAGCCCAAGCAGCAGACTATTTCAATAGTCCAGGTGTGAGGCGATGTCAGGGAATGTCAGGATGTGTCAGGGAAGAGAAGGGATTATATTGGTGAGATGTTACAAAGGTGAAATCGATTGGCTTTCACAACAGATTGGGGCAGCACTTGGGTCTGAGTTCAAATTTATTAGCCATATAACTTTGGATAAGTCACTTAAATCTCTATTTGTCTCAGTTTCCTAAATTGTAAAATGGGGATAACAGGGTTGTTGTGAGCATCAAATGAGATAATATTCATAAAGCACATGGTGTTACATAAGTGCTAGCTATTATTGTTAATTGTATGGGGGAAGGGGCAAAAGAGGAAAAGGAGTTGAGGGTGACTCCTAAGTCATCAGCCTCTATGCCTTTCTCAGAGAATACAAAGAAAAGTCAGCCCTTAGCCTCAGGGAACTTGCCTTCTACTAGGGGGTAGGACAGTATTTGTAGACAGGTCAATATGAGAATATACGCAAATAAATATACAGTGGTCGGAGAATGCAGAACCGGCGGAGTCTGAAGGAGTAGAGCCTTGAGGCTAAAAAGAGGTTCTAAGAAGTGAGTGTGTCTGGGGATGAAATACTGTGTATCAGGAACATAAAGAAGGTCAGTTTGACTGGACTATAGATTGCACATATGAAGCAGATTATTCTGTAAAAAGTCTGGAGCTAGATCGTCAAGGACTTGTATTTCCTTCTAAAGGCAACAGGGAGCCGTTTGGGAAATAACAGGGTCAGATCTGTGCTTTAATTTTAGCAAACAAACACTGGACTGAAATCCTCTCCCATGTTTCCTATGTCCTGTTAATTAAGATCACTTGGTCCTAGGTTTAAAGCTAGGTTACCGAGTTACAGGTCACCGAGTCAGATTAGATGAGCAATCCCCAGACTGCTGGACTGGTTATTAGATTAATTAAGAGACACAGTTATACCACACTTGGATTCCAGAAGTTTTTGACAGTCATTCATGCTATTTTCTGGGACAAGATGAGATGTGGGTTAGATGATAATACTACTGTAATACAGACTGCCCCAGCCCCCATTGCCTGAAGGCCAGCTATGTTACATTTCCGCCCCCCTCCCCTAAAGGTTCTTCAACACCCTTAAAGGAGTTTTGGGGTGTCTAAGCTCTCTGTAAATGGCTCCAGCCCCTGCTGATGGTGTTTCCTCAAGTGTAGAGGTGATTGCCTGTTCCATTTAACTACTAACAGCTGTATTAATTTTTACAAAAAGATTTATATAGAGATAAAATGAGGAGTTAGAGCAAAATCTATTATGCTTTAGCTGAACTAAAAAAAAAAAACCCAAACCAACCCTCAACTAAACAACAAAGTCGAAATTCTGAAAACTAAAGGAAAGATTAATAAAATTAAAAACAAAACCCCAAATGATAAATAAATCTAAGAGCTGTTTGTTTTTTGGGAAACTAGTAATATAGATAAACAGTCTAATTTTTTAAAAGGAGAGGAAAACCAAATTGTTTGTATTAAAAATGAAATGAGAATTCACAATATCTGAAAAGGAAATAAACAAATCATTTTGCCCAATTATATGCCAACAAACTGCTAATTTAGAAGATATACGTGAATACTTAGAAAACTATGAAATGTCCAGATTAACAAAAGAAAAAATAAATTATTTCAGAGAAACTGAATAAGTCATAAATGAATTCCCAAAGGGGGAGGGGGGAAACCAGGACCAGATAGATTTTTTGCACTTTAAATATTCTAGTTTTTAAAATTACATGTAAAAATGTTTAATGTATATTTTAAAATTTTGAGTTCAAATTCTCTCCCTCTCTCACCTTTGACCTCACTGAGAAGGCAAGCAATTTGATATAGGTTCTATATGTGCAGGCATGAAAAACATATTTACATATTTGTCATGTTATAAAAGAAAACAGACAAAAAAAAAACCCCAACCCACAAAAAATCAAGTTAAAAATAATTTGCTTTAATCTGTATTCAGACTCCATCACTTCTTTCTCTGAAGGTGGATAGCATTTTAAACTATGAGTCCTTTGGAATTGTCTTGGATCTTTGTATTATTAGAATAACTAAGTCATTGACAGCTGATCATCATACTGTATTACTGCTACTATGTACAATGTTCTCCTGGTTCTGCTCACTTCACTTTGTATCAGTTCATGTAAGTCTTTCCAGGTTTTTCTGAGAGCATCCTGTTTGGCATTTTTTTACAGCACCATAGTATTTCATCACAATCATAAACCACAACTTGTTCAGCCATTCCCCAATTGATGAACATCCCCTCAATCTCCAATTCTTTGCCAGCACTAAATGACCTGCTATAAACATTTTTGTACATATAACCTTTTTTCCTTTTTTTAAAAAATGTCTTTGGGATATAGACTTGGTAGTGGTATTGCTGGATGGAAAGGTATGCATGGTTTTATATCCTTTTGGACATAGTTCCAAATTGCCCTCCAGAATGGTTGCATCAGTTCACAACTCCACCAACAGTACATTAGTTGGACCAGATAGATTTAAAAAGTGAATCCTATCAAGCATTTAATAAGTAATTGCTTATTCCAATATTACACAAACTGTTTGCCGTATAACAAAGGAAAGCACCCTTCTAATCTCTTTCTATGACACAAATATGATCTTGATACCTAAACAAGAGAGTCAAAGCAGAGAAGGAAAAGTTTAGAAAATATTCCCAATGAACATTGATGCAAACGATTTAAGTGAAATATTAACAAAAAGGGTGCAGCAGCATGTTAGAAAGATTACATATTATGACCAAGCTGCATTTATACCCAGAATGTAGGTTTGTTTCTACAAAATGAAGATTTAAAATAGAATAAATCATCTATATATAAAAATATAGAAAAAGCACATAAATAGGTTTCATATATTTGTACATTATAAATATATAGTTCATATATAAATATCTTTAACATCGTGTATATGTGTAAATAACAAAAAAACACATAATTATATCAAAAGATGCCGAAAAGGTTTTTGACAAAATCCAACAACCATCCTTGTAAAGTCAACAAGCACTTATAAAATGTCAGCTATGTCCAGGCAATGTGCTAACCACTGAGGATACAAAGAAAGGCAAAAAACCAGTCCCTGTTCTCAGGGAGATCAGTCCAATGGGGGAGGCAACACACAAACAACCATGTACAACCAAGATGTATACAGCATAAACTGGAGATAATCCACAATGGGGAGGCACTAAGATGAAAGAAGACCGCAAAGGCTTCCCTTAGAAGATGAGATTTTAGCTGAGACTTACAGGAAGCCTAGAAAACCAGAAAGGGGTCGGGGGAGGGAATTCCAAGTCATAAAGAGTCAATCCCCCAAATTGAATAAGACAATTAATAGTTTTAGTGAAGCTGCAGAATGTAAAATAAATTCACTTAAAGAACCAGTGTTCTTGTATGTTACCAACAAAACCCAGGAGGAAGAGCTAGGAAGAGAAATGATTACAAGAGATATAAAATGTTTGGGAGTCTTACGTATCAAGACACATCAAGGACCAATATGCATCCGACAATAAAGTACTCCTTGCAGAAACAAAACCAAGCCTAAATAATTGGAGAAATAGTAGTAGCTCCTGGGCACATCAAGACAATTTGATAAAAATGACAATACTGCCTAAGTTAATTTATTTATTCACTACCCTACCAATCAAACTACCGAAGGATTATTCTAGAGAGCTAGAAAAAATGATAATAAAATTCATATAGAGGAACAAAAGGCCGATAATGTCAAGAGTAATAATGCAAAAAGTGGCAAAGACTGACTCTATCAATACCGCAAAGTAGAGATTATTAAAAGAATTTGGTTACAAAATAGAGAAGTCCGTCCGTCAAACTCCCATTTTCTCTAGCCAATTGTTTCCACTATCATCCCATCTCTCTCTAATCTTGTTTCTTCATATTTACTGGTTTCTTCTTTGCGGCCTTCAAACATAACCAAGTCTTCCCCATTCTTGAAGAAGCCAGCTAACTTTTATCTTCCTTTTCTTAGCCAAACTCCTTGGGAAAACAGCAACAGCAACAACCTGCCCGCACTCATTTGTTCCACTTTTTCTCTTATCATTCTTTTCATAGACCCCTGCAATTTGGCTCCTGGCTTCACCCCTCTGCTGATACAGCTCTCTCCAAAGATACCCAAAATCTCTTGATTTGGCAGATTAAATGGTCTGTTCATTCATCATCCCTAACTCTGTGTGTACCCCAAGGCTATGTCCCTGGACCATCTTCTCTCTTTTTATTCTCTAACTTGGTGACTTCATCACTTCCTATGGGTTCCATTACTATCTCTACACTGAGGTCTCATATGTACTATGAATGCTACTGAGTCTCCAGTCCAATGGTATGGAACTTTCTCCTCATTGGTGGAGATCAATGCCTTGAGCATACATAAACGAGGGTGGGAGAGAGGAGAACACCAGGCTCTTCCAGTCTTCTCATTTCTTCATGCTCTGACTTCCAGTTTTGGGAGAGAAGGAAGATGATGCCAACCCCACTTCAGGTTGCTGAAGGGAAAATTAAACTCTTGGAAGAAGCCAACATGAGAAGAGTTGGCCATCTTCATTATGTCCCTATCCCCAGTTTGCCCTACTAGAGACTTGGGGGAGTTTTCCCTCTCTTGATTGAGCTAAGTTACCTTGCTCCCAATGGGAGAACTCCTTCTTTCTGTACTATATTTTAAAAATTTTTTTATATTTTTATTTATTATTTTTTCTTCCTCCTCCTCCTCCTCCTCCTCCTTCTTCTTCTTTTTCTTCTTCTTCTTCTTCTTCTTCTTCTTCTTCTTCTTCTTCTTTTTCTTCTTCTTCTTCTTCTCCTTCTCCTTTTTTCCTTTGTATGCTTTTCTGATTTATGTTTTGCTATCAACTTGGCTAAATGGAATTCTTTGCTAATGGCTTTATGTATTATGAAACTGTATTTGGGGGAAAAGAAGTCAAGCCTTGGATATAAAGCTTGGGTCCTGCTTCTCTCATTGATGAATAGTGATCAGAAATTTATCCTGAACCTAAAAACCATATCCACTGGATTAATAATATTTAAGGGAGTGGATAAATATAATTCTAGTCTGGAACCACCTCTCTTGTAAGGAAAGCAAAGTGGCCAAGCTTCTGGCCCCAACCTCCTGCTTCCTTCCCCTCCTGGCAGGAATTAAAGCCTCCCTTGGAGAAGAGTGGAAGGAGGAGGCTGTAGATGTCTGTTCTGCCTCCCTTGGAGCCGCACAGTGATACTCTCATACTACATGTGCAGGGACAGCCTCACTACATATATACTCCCATATATACATGTATATACACATGTATATACAAATACCTATTTACAGAAATGTATTTATTGACATTTTATTTATACATTTACATATTCATGTATACATATTTATATATACATATGTGTGTGTAGGTTTGTGTGTAGCTTGATTCTCTACAGGTATATTACCTGCCTCTTGGATATTTTTAACTGGATACCCTATGTCTTTTAACCTCAATATGTCCAAAACAGAACTCTGTTTCAGACCCGCACCTTTTCTGAATGTCCTTATTACTGCTAAGGTCCTATCATCCTTTCAGTCTCCCAGGTTAACAACCTCAGCATCACTCTTGACTTCTCCCTCTCACTCACCGCACACATCCATAAAGTGGCCAAGTCACCATTTTCTATCCACCGCACCACCTAGCTGCATAAAGACATAGGCAGGACTTCCATTCTAACAATAGGCATATATTACACAGAATGGCTTGTGTAGGGTGTTCAGGGATGACCAGCACCTCCAGTGGGAGGGCTTGGGAGACCTTTTCAGGGCTGTTCATCTGCCTTTGGCTCCACCAAGCCATAGCATATACAGCTGCCACACCCTGTAAAACCATCTCAGAAGATAGTTCTGTCAATTTCTTAAGAAAGTCAGATTTTTCTGCATAGGCCTGTGGATGTCCATAGGTGACTTTTCCTGAACTTGGAAGACTCATTTTCCTAACACATCCTATTTACATTTCTGCCATCTGGAAGGTCATTTCTGTTGAGAAGATTGATCTGTAAAAGAAATGATGGCCAGAGCTTGGATCTCATCTGTGCCAGGATGAGTCATGCTTAGAAAGAATGATGATGATGGCAAGTGGGCGAGAAGGGTAAACCATTGACATCTAAATAATTAATTGATTGGATTCATCGGGAATTGCTTTGAAGGAGATTTGAGGAAGAGACTTCATCTGAGTGATTAGAAATGGGGGCTCAGTTACTGCTACCATTATTGCAGCTGGGAATGAGAAGCTGGAACACCAGTATGAGCTTTGGCTCTTATCTACTTCACCCTAAAAACCTCTTAGTAAGAGAAGTAGGGGATCATAGAATTATAGATCTAGACAGAGGTACCTTGTACAAGGTCCTAAAACTAGAGGAAAGTGAAGTGACCTAGGCAAGTCACACCTTAGCTTGAACAGTAGAAAGTGCCAGAGGTAAGATCTGAACTCAGGGCCTCTGACTTCAGAGCCACTACTCTTTCTACCATACTTTGGTGCCTCTGAGGGGCTCACCTTCCAGAGGAAAAAGCCTAGGCCCAAGGAGACAAGGCAACCTGCCCCAGGTCATATAGGTAGATAGTAAGTAATAGACTCAGGATTCAAACACAATTCCTCTGATTTCAAATTCAAGGCTTTTTCTCTCACACTGTGTAAATAAACTTAAAAGGAGATTGGCCTGAGTGGCCTGGCTGAATGTAAGCTACTTGAGGGCAGAGGAGGTTTGATTCTTGTCTTTGTCTTTGCATCTGGTCAAGTCACTTAATCTCTAAGCCTCAGTTTCTTCATCTGTAAAGTGGGTACAATAGCACCTATCTAGGCCTACTTCAGCTGCTGGAGCAAATTGTTCTCATCCACCCATTCCACTGGGAAAAGTCTTCACGTGCTTAGAGTAGACATCTCCCTGACTCATTGACAGGTTTGAAACCCTTGGGTTACCCTCAACCTGGCTTAACCTGTCTGCTGACATGGTTACCAGGGTGTGGCCGACGCTCATGCTACAGCTTCTTGCAGCTATGGGAGAAAGTTGGGTGACAGGTGGACACCAAAAGTGGATGAGTAGCCCCGAAAAGGGCTCAGCAAGTCCTCATACCAGAGGGGTGAGTCCTCCCTGAACACTCATACACCCCACATGGAAAGTAATCTCAGAAAGAAGGCACTAAGGGCATTGGGTGGGAAATGCCTCCAGTGCAAGGTGGGAGTCTTGAAAGGAGCCGAGGAAGTTGGGGTGGAGATAAGGAAAGAGAACATGGCAGGGGATGGGCCAGCACAGAGATGGAAGACAGAGCATTGTGTTTGAGGTGCATCACTAAAGGCCAGAGTAGCTGAATTGTAGTGTGAATGGGAATAAAGTGAAAGAAAATGGTGAAGGGATTTAAATGCCAAATTGGGTATTTTATATTTTATCCTGGATGTAGTAGGGAATTTATTGATTAAATTGGGTGGGGTGGCATGGTCAGATCTACACCTCAAGAAAATCCCTTTGTCAGCTGAGCGGAGAATAGAAGAGAGTGAGGAGAGATGAGCCAGGAAGACCAACCAGCAGACTTTTGGAATGATCCTGACATGAAGTGAGAAGAGCTTAGACCATGAAGGGGGTTATGTTCATGGAGGTGAGGCGGCATATACAAGAAGGTATACACACATGAAGGTAGAGACAAGATTTGACAACAGAGTGCTCATGTGTTGAGGAAGACACTGAGGTTACTAATTAAGAAATCTAATTAAAAAAATCAAGCCCTGTCCAGCCCTAATAGTTTATGAATCTAAAAGTAATAATCAGTTCCAATGGAGAAAAAGACCTTGCGTGAAATCCATCTCTTGACTCAGAGCATTTTCACTGGTGGTTCCCTCCGCCCAAAACTCTCTCTCTCCTCATCTTGTGCCTCCTGGCTTACCTGACCTCAATCCCTTGTGACCTTGGGCAAGTCACTTCACCTTGTTTGCCTCAGTTTCCTGATGTGTAAAGTGAGCTGGAGAAGGAAATGGCAAACTACGCTAGCATCTCTACCAAAAAAACCCCAAATGGGGCCATGAAGAGTCAGACATGACTGAAAAACACTTGAACAACAACAAAATCCAACCTTCTACAAGGAGCCTTTGCCCCATTCTTTTTAATTCTGTCTTCCCTCTGTTAATTATCTCCAGTTAATCCTGTCTATATGTTGTTTGCACATAGTTGTGTGTATGTTATCTCCCCCACTAGACCAGGAGTCCCTTAAGGACAGGGACTGTCTTTTGCCTTTTTTTGTATTCCAAAGGCTTAGCACAATTCCTGATCCATGCCCATCTCCTGTCCTTTGTTCGGGAAGAGGACCACAATGACATTGCCATGTTGGAGTCAAGGTACGGTAGGTCCTCCTGTGGCTGGTCAGACCAATACCACAGGCCCTGCACAAATAGTCCATATGAACAGCTGGGGTAGAGATGTCTCTAAATTTGTGCATCTCATGTTTCTTCTGAGCTACTGCAATTGTGCTTTGCTCACAGAGTACGGTGTCTTCTTTGATGTGGGCACACCACAGTGAGTGGTCTTTTGCCAGCGTCTACCATCTTACACAATCAATTGCTGGGAGAGTAGATGTTTAATAAATATATATTGACTGGCTGATTGAATTTTTTCAGGAGAACCAAGCAGTGCTATTTCCCTATTGCCTGATAAACCATACTCAACCCAACCCACTTTAGATGGGGGGCTCTGATGAGAGACCCTAAGTCCCAGTAGTAACAGATGTCTCAATTTTCCCATCTTTGGCTTCCCCAGGTCACTCCTTCACCTTGCTGAGCTCCATTAAGGCTCTGCATGTGAATTTCTAGTTTGTTGGGCCAGGTGGACATGCCTCTGCTGGAGAAGACAAGCCCACAAAACATCTGCCCACCAAGCAGCATTTCTTCAAAGGAAACTTTTCTCAGAAATCAGCAAAGGGAATAAAAATGTCTATAGCCCCTACTGTGTCCCAGACACTGTGCTAAGCGCTCTACAAGCACCTCATTCATCCTCGTGACAACACTACAAGGTAGGTGCTATTAATTATCTCATTTTACAGTTGAGGAAATCAAAACTAAAAGAGATTAAGTGACTTTTCCGGGGTCACACAGCTAGGAAGTATCACAGGCTGTATTTGAACTTAGGTCTTCCCAATTCAAGGCTCAGCCTTTCATCAGCTGCACTACCCCAAGCTGCCTCGTGAATGAACCTCACCTCCAAGATGGTGACATTCTCAGGCAAAACTGTGCTCTAGCAGTTGTAACCTGGTGGAAACTTAGAATCACAAAGCTGGCTATTACCAGTAAGAGGAAGCAGGAGCAAAGGGTTTAGTGCTTCGTGCTTCATTTTTGTCTGTATATCCCAGGACCTGACACACAGGTGGTATTTGATGTGCGCTTGTGAATAACTGAATGATGTGTCCCCACTGCTGTCAATTCACAAGGAAATTTGTATATGCAGTGTGTGCATACACCCATGCCTTCTTTATCATACTAAGAAGCAGCTGGGCACAGCAGATAAAGAATAGGCTTTAAAATCTCTTGACCTGGTGACCTTGACCTGGCCAGACCTGGCCTTTAATGCGTACTGGCTAAGGGACCCTCCATGACCCTTTCTTTCAATGTTCTCAGCAACTTTTTGAAACGATAAGTTGTAGAAAAGGTGTTGACTTGTACTGGTGGAGGGAATTTCCTTACCTGGGAGTTGCCTATATCAATGAAATCATAGGTACAATCGCTAGTCCTATCTTATTTACATTCACATAGTATTGTACAATTGTATATAAAGTATATAGTATATAATATATATAGCATATAAAGGCGTATATATACAGAGAGAGAGAGAGAGAGAGAGAGAAGAGAAAAAGAGAGAGAGAGAGAGAGAGAGAGAGAGAGAGAGAGAGAGAGAGAGAGAGAGGGAGAGAGAGAGGGAGAGAGAGAGGGGCATATAAGCATATAGGTCATCCCACTTTTTAGGGCAGTGGACAACTCTCCAAAATTATAAGTTGTCAAGAATGTATCAGTTTAAATAAGTAGAAGGAATTTCTTACCTTGAAATTTCTTATGCCAATGAAAGCATTATCCCTATCTCTTATGAACAGAATTTAATCCTAATCCTTGCTCATATTTCTGATATTGCAAGAGGGAAACACTCTCAGTTAGAACAGGTATTGTACACATCATAGTTTTTCTCCTAGTTCCCACATGTGTTGACAAGTCAGGACCTAGAGTAAGACTCAGGATTTTATGGATAGCTCTGAAAGGATTGTGATATCTTTCTAGTGCTATAGCTCATGAAATTCCCTCATTAATTAGCAGTTGATATTAATTAGTCAGGGGTCAGCTAGGTGGTGAAATAGAGCGCTAGGCTTGGAGTCAGGAAGACTCATATTCATAAGTTCAAATCCAGCCTCAGACACTTACTAGCTGTGTGACCCTGGGCAAGTCACCCTGTTTGCCTCAGTTTCCTCATCTATAAAATGAGCTGGAGAAGCAAACAGCAAACCACTCTAGAATCTTTGCAAAAAAACAAAAACAAAAACAAAAACACCCAGTCCCCAGAATGAGGTCACAAAGAATTGGACAGGACCGAAATGACTGAAGAACAACAAATTAATTAGCCAGACGGATTTAATTAGTTTTCAGAAGGGTCATTTGCTAGAGTTGCAGAGTAAGAACAGTTGGTACAAAACATCTCTCCAAAAGACTAGGATACACTCTCCCACAAGTACACATAGCGTCCAGGAGAAAGTGGGCTCCAGCTTAGAGAGTTCACATGGTGAATATTTAATTTACACCTCCCGGAAATCCTTTTTGTGGGAGATTTCAAGATGTTCCCCTTAAGTGTGGTGTAGTTTTTATGTCTTCAATCTGCCTCCTCAGCTCCCAGTGAGGACATTGCCACCAGCTGCCATTGTCCCAGTGACAGTACTCAGACCTCAGTGGGAAGATGGGGAGGGCAAAGTCCTCCAGGTTCCACCTTCAAAGGTTACAAGGTTCTCGTCTAACTACGGGGGGAAGGGAGAAGACCAAGGCTGAGGCTCAACTGCTCTCGTCTTCCCCCAGGGACCCCTTCTCAGGGAGTCTGCTGGAACTACTTGCCTCACGATCAAATTTCTGGGTCCTGGAACTAATTTGCTATTCAAGCTATAGCTTGATCATTTCACTTGAAGATTATGCCCATCTCCCAACAAAGAAGTAACAGGTAACAGCTGAGGTAACTCTCAACCCACCTCATTAAAATGTCTACATCTGGTTTGTCTTACTTTTGCCAAGGGGAGGTCCAAATGATCCACTGTCAGGCCAATCGGGAGGAAGATACGCCTAGGTTTAAAAGGCCCTGGAAGAGCTGGAAGGATGAGGACTTCATCCACAATGCACTAGGGATTCACATTTGTTTACTGGCTTGCACTCCATTTCCTATGAAGGCAGCTAATCACTCAATAGTGACTTGTGGGATAACCGCATGTACCTACAGATGTTATTACGATCCCTGTTTTACAGATGGGGAAACTGAGGGAGATAGCAGTAACATGACTTGCCTGCTCAGGGTCACATGAGTAGTGGTGACTGAGGCCAGATTTGAATTCAGGTCTTCCTGTCTCCAGGTCTAGTACTTTATCCACTAGCCTAGTTATACAAAATCATTCATAACCAAATTCTAAGAAACATTTTTCAGCGGAGAATTCTCTTCTTCCTGCCTCTTTGTCATAAACTCCAGCTTTAGGAGCCTAGGCTGACTTTACCCCTTTCCTCCTCTGCCCTTCCTCCTTTGTCTCCCCCTTCCTCCTCTCCCCCTCGCCTTCCTTCCCTCCCCTTCCCTTAATTGCAGCAGTCCCAGACTTCTGGGCCCAGCCTAGCAGTGTCAACTGTCAACAAGCACTTATTAAACTCTTACTTTGTGCTATGTTGTGACGCTGGACAAGTCACTTCACCCTATTTGACTCAGTTTCTTCATCTGTAAAATGAGCTGTAGAAGAAAATGGCAAATCATTCTGATATCTTTGCTAAGCAAATCCCAAACAGGGTCACAAAGTTTAAGTTCAAATCTGGCCTCAGACACTTACTAACTGTGTGAACCTGGGCAGGTCAGTTCAGCCTGTTTGCCTTAGTTTCCTCATCTGTAAAATAAGCTGAAGAAGGAAATGACAAACTGCTCCAATATCTTTGCCAAGAAAACCCCAAATGGGGTCACAGAGAGCCAGACATGGCTGGAAATGACTAAACAAAAGGTGCTAAGTGCTGTGGATATAAACTGAGGCAAAAGTCAGTTTGTCATATCGCAGTCAAACAGGAGAGCCAACATGCAGATAATTACGTAGCTGTGCAATACCCAGGCCCTTTGAACTCTAATATTGTATAGCTGAGATAGTGGGAGACATCCTGCCTGGGACCTGGGGAAAGAAAGAGGTGGAGGAGGGGAGAATTCATTCTAACAGCCAGTGGAAAATGGAGACTCAGGTGGGGTAGGACAGGTAGTGGGTGGTTCCCAGAACTTGAAGTAGCCCTTTGTTTGTAGGGTGGGGCTCTGGAACAGAAATAATAAACAGCCCACAGCATTCTGGGAGTCCCAGAACCTGGTTTGCTTATGCAGATAGTAGACCAGGGCAAATAGCCCTTTCCAACTCCCCACCCCTACCCCGGAAAAAAAAATGGAGGTGAAGGAGGAGGGAAAAGAATAGCGCAATTCTAGAACTAGGTGATGAGTCACTCCAAACTAATCTTATTTCCTTTCTGATCGGCAACTAATCTGTGAGGCGGTGAGGCAGGAAGGGGGGAGAAGTAATACTAGGTTTATAATTTACCTATCTTGACTTTCGTGTAATAAGGAGACTGGCCAATGAGGATAGAGCATTTGGACTGTGCTCAGATTTGCCCTCTGGATGGGTTCTAGAGAGCCTTTGTACTGTTCCCTGACTGAGGCACATCCAGCAGGAGGACCTTTTGGAAACTGGTTTTGACCAGGATGACTCAGTTAATACCGTGTGATGATGAAAATCCTTCTAATTGGCTTCAGAGATGGAAGGACTGATAACTGAGGAGAGGCATAGCCAGAATGATGTGTACATACAGAAAGTTGTCTCCCCTGAGCTGAGTGTGCACACAGAAGGCTCTGTCTCTTCCCCAAGCTGAGTGTGCACACAGAAGGCTCTGTCTCTTCTCTGATGGTTTTTGAGTGAGGACTTCCATGGAGGCTGGTTGAGTTAAGAGCAGGCAGTTCTGTCTCCCACCTGGCTGCCGGGTGTTTCTCAGTATAAGACACCATTGTTCTAACATGTTTTTACTTTCCTGAGCTCATATGAATGAGTATTCTGAGATGAGAGTGCCCAGGCAATTGGAAAGATTGAGAAATCCATTAAAACCAGCTAAGGTTCCACCAACAATCAGAATCCTGAGGCTAGTAGTATCAATATTTAAGTCTGACAAAGGGGCCACCCAAGCAGCTAGGTAATCTGCTTGACCTCGGTCAGTACTGGGTGGACTTGTAAACTGAGATATTAATTCCTGGAAGGAGCTAACCCAGCTGAGCAAAGTAACAAGTCACCCATTTCTGACACCATTTGCTAACTTGGTGGGGATTCCTCAAAGGGAGAAAATAGGACCAGGAGTAGCAAGATACCTCTCTGTTGTCATCATCCTCCTCCTCATCATCATTGTTGTTGAGTCTTTTTTCAGTCATGTTTAAACCTCATTTGGGGTTTTCTTGGCAAAGATACCAGACTGGTTTGCCATTTCCTTCTCCATTTCATTTTACAGATAAAGAAACCAAGGCAAACAGAATTAAGTGCCTTGCCCAGGGTCACACAGCTAATAAATGTCTGAGGCTAGATTTGAACTCATGAAGATGAGTCTTTCTGACTCCAGGCCCAGCACTATATCCTCTGTGCTACCTCTAGCACATACTTTAAGTGAGATCCCTTCTTTGCAAGGGCAATGTGAGTGTGTACAAAGAGAGAATGCATTTCCCACTTTGCTGGGATTATTATTTTTTCTATTTATGTGATAACACCATAACATGTAAAAACAATTGACTTTTTTTAAAATTTTGAATTCCAAACCTCTCCCTCCCTCTCTCCCCTCCCCCTCATTGAGAAGACAAGCAATTTTATAGAGGTTATATATGTGCAGTCATGCAGAACACATTTACATATTAGTCTATTGTGGGGGGGGGGGAAACAGACAAAAAAACCCCAAGAAAAACAAAGTAGAAAAGTATGCTTTGATCTGCGGCAGTTCTTTCTCTAGGGTTGGATAGTATTTTTCATCATAAATCCTTCAGAATTGCATTGGATCATAGTATTGTTGAGAATAGCTAAGGCATTCACAGTTGATCATTATACAATATTACAGTTACTGTGTACAATGGTTTCCTGGTTCTGCTCATTTCACTTTGTATCAGTGCATGTAAGTCTTTCCAAGTTTTTCTGAGAGCATCCTGCTTGTCATTTCTTATAGCAGAATAGCATTCCATCACAAAGAATTTGTAATTCTTTACCACCACAGAAAAGTTGCTATAAATATTTTTGTACATATAGGTCCTTTTCCTTTTTTATTTTTGGAACACAGACTTAATAGTGGTCAATGGGCATCCATGGTTTCATAGCCATTTGGGCATAGTCCCAAATTGCTCTCCAGAATGGTTTATCAGTTCACAATACCACCTACAATACATCAGCTACTCAATTTTCCCATATCCATTCTAACATTTGTCATTTTCATTTTCTGTCATATTAGCCAATCTGATACGTGTAAGGTGGTACCTCAGAGTTTTGATTTGCATTTTTCTAATCAATAATGATTTAGAGCATGTTTTCATGATTATAGATAGCTTTGCTTACTTTGTCTGAAAACTGCCTGTTCATATCCTTTGACTATTTATCAATTAGGGAATGACTCATATTCTCATAAATTTGATTCAGTTTGAGAAATGAGGCCTTTATTAGAGAAACTTACTATAAAAATTTTTTCACAGTTACGATTGTTAACTGTGTATTTTCTTCCATCCTATTTCCCCCCCTGTTTATCCTACCTTCTCTCTCTCCTTTCACTCTGTCCATTCTTAAAAATGTTTTGCTTCTGCCTACCACCTCCCCCAATCCACTCTCCCTTCTATCAGCCCTCCCCCCTTTTCTCTCATTCCTTTCTCCTCCTATTTTCCTGTAGGGTAAGATAGATTTCTAAACCCAAATGAGTGTATATGTTAGTCTCTCTTAGAGCCAGTTCTGATGAGAATAAGGTCCAAGTGCTCCCTCCACCTCTCCCATCTTCCCCCCTATTGTAAAAGATCTTTTGTGCCTCTTTAATGTCAGATAATTTACCCCATTCTACCTCTTCCTTTCCCATTCTCCCAATGAAATCCTCTTTCTCATTCCTTAATTTTATTATTTTTAGATATTATCCCATTATATTCAACTCACACCCATGCCCTCTGTCTATGTATACTCCCTTTAACTGCTCTAGTGATGAGAAAGTTGTTAGGCATTACAAGTATCATCTTCCCATGTAGGAATGTAAACAGTTTAACCACATTGAATCCCTTATGATTTCTCTTTCCTGTTTAACTTTTTATGTTTCTCTTGAGTCTTGTATTTAAAAGTCAAATTTTCTATCCAGCTCTGATCTTTTCCTCAGGAATACTTGAGAGTCCTCTATTTCACTGAATATCCATTTCCCCCCCTGAAGGATTATACTCAGTTTTGCTGGGTAAGTGATTCTTGGTTGCAATACTATCTTTGCCCTCTGGAATATCATATTCCAAGCTCTCCAATACTTTAAGATAGAAGGTGCTAAATTTTGTGTTTTCCTGACTGTGGCTTCAAGATATTTGAATTGTTTATTTCTGACTGCTTATAATATTTTCTCCTTGACCTGGGAACTCTGAAATTTGGCTAAAATATTCCTGGGAGTTTTCATTTTGGGATCTCTTTCAGGAGGTGATTGGTGGATTCTTTCAATTTCTAATTTATTGGGCAGTTTTTCATGATAATTTCTTGAAATATGATGTCTAGGCTTTCTAATCATGGCTTTCAGGTAGTCCAGTAATTCTTAAATTATCCCTCCTTGATCTATTTTCTACTTCAGTTGTTATTCCAATGAGATACTTAAAATTTTCTTTTATTTTTTCATTCTTTTTATTGTTTTATTGTTTATTGATGTCTCATGCAGTCACTAGTTTCCACTTGCCCAATTCTATACAAAAATTCACTGAAGAAAATAATTCCTTAAAAATTAGATAGTCTCTGTTTTTTAGTATGCTGTCCAGAGGTGCCATAGTTTTCCTTCCAAAGAGCAAGTGTCTTTTAATTTCATGGCTGCAGTCACCATCTGCAGTGATCTCTGAGCCCAAGAATGTAAAATCTGACACTGCTTCCATTTTTTTCTCTCTCTAGTTGCCAGAAAGTGATGGGATCAGTTTGCCAAGATCTTAGTTTTTTGGATATTAAGCTTCAAGCCAGCTTTTACACTCTTCCTCTTTCACCCTCATCAAAAGGCTTCTTAATTCTTCACTTTCTGCCATCAGAGTGGTATCATCTGCATATCTGAGATTATTGATATTTCTCCCAGCACTCAATTCTGCTTTGGATTCACCCAGCCTTGCATTTTGCATGATGAACTCCACATATAAATTGAATAAATTTGAATTGAATAAATAAAAGGTTACAATATACACCCTTGTTACACTCCTTTTCTATCTTGAACTAATCAGTTGTTTCATGTTCAGTTCTAACTGTTGCTGCTTGACCCACATACAGATTCTTTGAGAGACGAAAAAGATGATCTAGTACTCTCATCTCTTTGAGGAGTTGCCACATTTTGTTGTGATCCACACAGTCAAAGGCTTTAGTGTAGTCAATGAAGCAGAAGTAGATGTTTTTCTGGAACTCCTTTGCTTCTCCATAATCTAGTGAGTGTTGGCAATTTGGTCTCTAGTTCCTCTGCCTCTTTGAAAACCAGTCTGCTCCTCTGGTAATTCTTGGTTCACATATTGCTGAAGCCTAGCCTGCAGAATGTTAAGTATAACCTTGTTGGTGTGTGAAACGAGTACAATTGTTTGGTAATTTGAATATTCTTTAGCAATGCCCTTTAGGATTAGGACATAAACTGATCTTTTCCAATCCAGTGGCCACTGTTGAGTTTTCCAAATTTTCTGGGATATTGAGTGCAGCACTTGAACAGCATCATCTTTTAGGGTTTTAAATAGCTCAGCTGGAATTCCATCACCTCTATGAGCCTTATTGTTAGCAATGCTTCCTAAGACCCACTTGACTTCATTCTCTAGGACGTTTGGCTCTAGATCAGTGACCACACCATCACGGTACTATCGGTGATGCTAAGATCTTTCTTGTATAGTTCTTTTGTGCATTATTGACACCTCTTAATTCCTTCTGCTTCCGTTAAGTCTCTATCATTTTTGTCTTTTACCAATGCCCATTATTATGTGAAAAGTTCCTTTGATATCTCTAATTTTCTTGACGAGATCGCTTGTCTTTCCCATTCTATTGTTTTCTTTTATTTCTTTGCATTGCTCATTTAAGAAAACCTTCTTGTCTCTGCTGTTCTCTGGAATTCTGCATTCAGTTGGGTCTATCTTTCCCTTTCTCCCTTTCCCTTTCCTTTCCTCAGTAAAGCCTCATCAGACAGCCATTTTGCTTTCTTGCTCTTCTTTTTCTTTGGAATCGTTTTTGTTGCCGCCTTTTCTACAATGTTGCAAAACTCTGTCCACAGTTCTTCAGGCACTCCACCAGATCTAATCCTTTACATATATTTTTCACTATATCTGTCTATCTATCTACACACATATATGTATATCTATCGATACGCCTCAAAGCACTATATGAACGTTAACTATTATCATCATCATTAATAATAATAATAAGTTGTCCTTTATCATCTGAGGCATGCCTTTGCTGGTCATCTCTTTAGACCTGTCTACCTGGTAACTAGGAGAGTTAGGGGGAGTAGTGGTTAGAGCATTGGGCCTGAAGTCAGGAAGACCTGAGTTCAAATCCTACTTCAGAAATGTCTTAGCTGTGTGACACCAAACAAGTCATTTAACCATACACAAACTACAGGGAGAGAGCCTGGGTCTGTGATTTCACTGACATAGAGAATTCCCAGATGAGGAATATCCCTCCACCAATGCAGGTTGGCACACTCTCTACAACTTAAAGTTGTAGCAATTTCCAGGTCACTCAGCCAGTATATATCAGAGGTATTACCTGTACTCATGTCTTCTTGGCTCCAAGCCTAGCTTTCTATCTGTTAGGCAGCTAGATGCAGAGGATAGAAGTCTGGGCCTGGAGTCAGGAAGACCCAAGCTCAAATCCAGTCTCAGAAACTTCCTAGCTATGTGTCCCTGGGCAAGTCACTTAACCTCTATCTGCCTCAGTTTCCTGAACTGCAAAATGGGGATACTAATAGCATCTACTATTGTGAGGATAATATTTGTAAAGCACTTAGCCCAGTGCCCGGCACATATAAATACCGGCTATTATTATTAGGTCAAGTATACACAAAACACAGACAGGATAATATTTTGGAGGAGACACTCACAGTTGGGGGAGGGGGCCAAGAAAAGTTTCTGGTAGATGGTAGCTGTTGAAGAAGATGGGGAACAGCCCATGCTGAGGGACAGAGAAGGAAAATGGAATGTCATGAGGGAGAAATAACAATTAAGAAGAGTGGTTTTAACCTTGGTTCAGGGAGACATTAAATATGGTGAGTAAAGGTGCACTTTACATGGGAGGTGGTCACCAAACATATGTTCATTAGTGCACATAGCCTTCTTGCCTAATGAGAAAATGGATCAAGGGCACAGACTCCGAGAATGGAATGCAGATTTCATTTACATTTCTGGGAAAAAGTGACATTGTCTTTGATAGCTAGTGAAGGAGAAGAGACTATTCTATAGGCTAAGCTTCCAGGATTAATTGAATTAGGGCATGTAGTAAAGCTGGCTGTGCCACTTCTTCAGGAGAGAAGGGCCATGAGTCACTCAGATAGAAAGCCAAAGCCGGGGGTAGACTGCCCTTTCCAAAGGGCGAGAGGGTGGTGGTGGAAATTGTTCTGTTAAATACTCACTTGTTCTACAAACCCTTTTCTTTTCTCCATGGTCCTAAGTAAAGGTATGAATTGTAGCAAGTGGGGCTAAGTTACTTAAGGATAATAATAATAATAATAATAATAATAATAATAATAATAATAATAATAATGAGAGGCATTTGCACAGCCCTTGAAGGTTTGCAAAGTGTTTTATATATATTATTTCATTTGATCCTTACAACAACTGTGGGAGATAGGTGCTATTATGACTCCCATTTCACAGGTGAGGAAAATGAGGCTGAGAAAAGTTAGATGATTTGAACCAAGGTCCCACAGCCAGTAAATGTCTGAGATACAATTTGAACCCAGGTCTTCCTGACTCTAAATGCTGTGCTCCGAAACCTACCACTTATCCAATTTTCAGATTGGCAGACTCAAGATACAGAGTTGGACAGAATCACAGAATGTCACAGTTCTCCTCTAGAACAAGACAAGAGAACAAGAATCCCTTTGACTTTCTGCCTGAGAATCGGTCACCCTGCCTTAGACTGAACACTTCCAGTGAGGAAGAAAGTCACTATCTCTGGAGGCAACCCATGCCCCTTTGGGACAACTCTAATTTCTAGGAGCATTTCCTGACTCTAAGGTTCCGTCTGCACTCCCGGAAAGTTCTAGCCATCACCCCTCAAAATCGAATCCCTCTTCCACTCAAGGGGTCTTTCTCTTTTGCATTATTTGGCATCTGTCCAACCTTTGATCTCATCACCATGGATTAGGAAAAAAAAAACCATTCCTGCCCAAGGGAGAAGAAAATTATTCTCCCTTGGGCAAGATGGGAGATCCATTCTGATCACTAAGGCTATATATATATATATATATATATATATATATATATATATATGAATCCAGTTACATAGGTTGTCAGATTAATGAAAAAAATCAGTCTTCTTGATTTTGTCAAGATAGACAAAGGTCTACAAGCTCCTCTTAAAATACACACTACATACTGACCTAAAGAGAAATGGGTCCTGGTTGTAAAGGAGAGAAGGTTGGCAACAAGGTAGCCCAGTGGATAGAATATGAGACTTGGAGTCAAGAAGACCTGAGTCTGAATTATTCTTCCTATACTTACTATTCTTTACCATCTGTAAAATGGGGATAATATTAACACCTACCTTACGGGTTATTGTGATGATCAAATGAATGTAAAGTGATTTGCAAACTTTAAAGCACTATATAAATATTATCTTTTATGATCATCAATAATCATGTTGTTACATTCAATCATTTCAATTGTGTCTGACTCTTCATTACCTCATTTAGGGTTTTCTTGGCAAAGATACTGGGGTGTTTTGCTATTTCTTTCTCCAGCTCATTTTTACAAATGAGGAAACTGAGGCAAACTGGGTGAAGTGACTTGCTCAGGATCACATAGCTAGTAAGTGTCTTGAGGCCAGATTTGAACTCAGGAAAATGAGTCTTCCTGACTCTAGCCCAACACTCTATCCACTGTGCCACTCAGCTGCCCCTCATTAATAATGTCATCATCATTAATAATAATAATAGCCAAAGTTTTCTTTGTCTTCTGGGGCATGCCTTTGCTGGGTATCTCTGGCAACTAGGAGACAAGTGGAGCCATGGTTAGAGCACTGGACCTGGATTCATGCAGTTGTTCAGTCATTTTCAGTCATAGCTAACTCTTTGTGACCCCATTTGGAGTTTTCTTTGCAAAATACTGGAGTGGTTTGCCATTTCCTTCTCCAGGAATCATGAAGGCTTGGGTTCAAATCCTGCCGCAGAAACTTACTAGCTGTGTGACCTTGAGCAAGTCACTTGACCTCTTTCTTCCTCAGTATCCTCATTTGTAAAATGGGGATAAAATTGTTGTGAGGATAAAATGAGATAATAATTGTTGAATGCTTTGCAAATTTTAAAGCTCTATATAAATGCTATTATTAGGAGAAGTGAAGAAGACGGAACCTTCCTCAAAGGTCCATCAATGATCCATATTCTTGGAGTCCATCCCTACTCTTGGAAAAGGAAGTCAAAATGTTTGATGGAGATGGGATGCATTATCTTTGCATGTGAAGAACAGCACATTCTCTGTTCTCTCTCTCTTTGAACAATGGGGAGTCCTTATATGAGACCTGTGTTGAATGAATGAATGAATGAGAAGGAATGAAAAAGGATTTGTTTATTTATTTACTCTGTGCCTGGCAGTGGAGATAGAAAGGCAAGAAGTCTCTGCCCTCAAGGGTCTCACCTTCTATTGATGATTTATGCAGAATTCTTTATAAACTTTAAAGCAATTATCAGTCAGTATTATTATTAATATGAAGCATCTAGGCGGCACAATGGATCAAAAGCTGGGCTTGGAGTCAGGAAGACCTGAATTCAAGTCACTAGCTCAGTAACCCTGGGCAGATCAAAGGCTCTCAGCCTCAGTTTCCTTACCTATAAAGTGGGAATAATAATAGCATCAAGTTCACAGCATTGTTGTGATTATCAAATAAGATAACACGTATAAGCATGTTTCCCAAACTTTAAACCTCATATTTAGATAGCCATATAATATTATTATTAGCTAAATAATTGCTAAGCTATTAATAATATCATATAATAATTAAATATATTGTTATAACATAGAATATATCATATCATATATTATATTTATAATGATGTCAAATGCCACCTTTATAAGATGCTTTTTCTGTTCCCCCTCACTGCTGGTATCTTCCCTTTGAGATTATCTCCAATTTATCCTGTATATATCTGTACACGACAGCTAGATGGCACAATGGATAGAGGGCTCATCTTCCTGAGTTCAAATCTGGCCTCAGATAATTACTAACTACGTGGCCCTGGGCAAGTTACTTAACCCTCTCTGCCTCAGTTTCTTCATCTGTAAAATGAACTGGAGAAGGAAATGGCAAACCACTCCAATATCTTTGCCAAAGAAAACCCCAAATGGGGGTCACAAACAGTTGGACACAGCTGAAAAAAGACAACAACAAAAAAATCTGAATGTGGTTGTTTGCATGCTGTCTTCCCCATTAAAACGGAAGCTCCTTGAGCTTCTTCTTATCTCAAGCTCTTAACATGGTGTTTGGCACACAGTAGGTACTTAATATATTCATGTCGTTGCTGCTGATAATGATCAGTCATCTTCCTATTATTTCCTCTTCCTAATGAGCTACAAAGCAAAACCTAGATCTCTGCACAAGAGAAATAAGTGAACAGAAGAAAAGTAAATTCCCTGTTGCTAGGAGAGTTTGCAGCCCAGTCGAATCTACTGGTCGCAAGTTTTGATCCTCATATTTTAATTCTTCTGACACCAAAGTCCCGAATACATTTGACAAGTCATCCATCCACCTTGTAAAAGGAAAAACCCCAGCCCCCCCTCGTGTCATGCTGTGCGTCAACCTCCCTAGGATTCATTCATCAGCTGTCTCACTGCCATAGTCATTTCGACCAACGTCTGACCCTTCCTTTAGGTCATGATTTAGCTCAGGAAGTTACTTTTTTCATGCCAGATTTATAAACTTTCCTGTTATTCTCCTTTGATAAAATATCCACTCTGTCCACTAGGCAATACAACGGTAAATTTATTATCAGTCCGTCCTGCTGTTTTGAAGAATGACATCAGTGCAAAATGGCTATTTGGGCATCATGGCCAATAAAGTCATTTTGGGAGTGGGAGGGAAGGATGATATTTACGAGGTTATGGGGGGATATATAAAGTGTGGTATCAGGAGGGAAAGAATCTTCAAGTTCAGATTCCTCTCCTACAAACGTCAAGGAGGACGAGTCCTCTTTTCGAAGTCACCATGTACAAGCTAATATTCTGCTGCTTATTTTTTGCCGGCTTCTTAAACCCCTTCTTGTCTCTTCCCATTGTCGACTCCAGTGAAGTGGCATATCGGCTCTCAGGTAAGAGGCATTTTCTTTTCCTTAGCTGTGGCATTTCTGAGGTCATAAGAGCAGCAGAGAGAAAAATGGAGAAATTCTTGTTATTAAGGAGTCTTCTTCCAGCTAAGTTTCAGCTACCAAAAAAAATGTTCTTCTAGGTTCTTTAAATGACTACTTTAAAATCAATAATGGAGTGTAATTTCTTCACAGATTCAAGGAACAGAAGGGTATCATGAGTATTTCATTTCATCTTCATGTTAAGCTTTTTTTTTTTTGCTTTGGCAAAGTAGAAATAGAAATGAATGAATGAATCAATCAATCAATCACTCATTTATTCCTAGGTACCAGGCACTGTGCTCAGCTCTGAAGATGAAAAGAATGAAATGATCCCTATACTCAAGGTGTTTACGTTCTCCATTCCAACCCTAAAGACCTTAGAGGTCATCTGGTACAACCCCTTCATATAACAGATGAGGCAACTGAGGTCCAAAGAGATTGGAAGGGAAGGCAACAAAGGTGTATATAAATACACAAAGAATAAAAATAAAGAAAACAAACACAAAATAATTTACCTTCTATCGATGATTCACGTTTATAAACGTTAAAGCAATAGATCAGTCAATTTTTGTTATTAATATATGGCAGTTAGGTGGCACAGTGGATAGAGAGCTGGGCTTGGGCTGGAGGGCTCTAGCAGACAAAGTGTTACCTGAACTGCAGCTTGAAGAACAGAGGGGTTCTATGAAGTGGGGATCAGGATTGCATTAATAATAGCTAACATTTATGAGCACCTACTATGTGCCAGGTACTTTACCACTATCCCATTTGACCTGAGAGGTAGGTGTTATTATATTATTATTATCCCCATTTTACAAGTGAGGAAACTGAGGCAAAGAAAAGTTAAGCCCGGGTCACAAAGCTAGTAAGTGTCTGAGCCTGTGGTCCCCTTCACAGAATGTTTTCAAATGCATAAAATAAAATACATACGATTACAAAGGAAGCTAATTATATTGAAATACTACATATGAAAAAAAAAAAGATCACAGACTCCAGGTTAAGAACCTTGCTTTGTTCCAAGTTTTTTATTCTGCATATGAGAAAGGAAATCACTTACTGTCACACAGTAATATAGGTTGGACTAGTAACCAAGCTGGGATTTGAACCCATGGTCTCTGACTTCAAATCCAACCTTTCTCAGTCTCAGTTTCTTTATCTGTAAAATGGGGATAATAATAGCTCCTATCTCAGAGGGATATTGTTAGGATCAAATGAAATAATATTTGTAAAAGCATTCATAAAGTTCTTTATAAATTCTGTTATTCTTAGTAGGAGAATATCATTATTATCACTCTAATCGAAAATAATTACTGCAGTAGCTACCAGAATGCATTATTGGTTGACTCATCTGGAGGTTTACCATAATATGTTCGTTTTAATTTGAGCTAAAAATTAACCAGCTGAAAATGAAAATGTATCTCTGACTACGTTCACTTTTACCTGTGGATTCACATTTCTTATGGAATTTAATTCTGACACAGAATCATAGAATGGCAGATATATGACAGACTCAAAGATCTAACCCGCTCTTCTTACAAAAGAGGAAACGGAGGCTCAGAAAAAAATGAAGAATCAGTGTCAATTTAAAATCGAGAGAAAGCTGGGTCTTTTCACAAACCACAGATTTTGCAATTCCTTGTTTCCCTCTCAACCTCTGGTTCCCAACAGTCAATATGTAGCTGCCACGTTACTCACACAGCATCTATCAGTTTCCATAGGCATTTATCTTATGCCTGGCAGTAATTTTAGTGGCTTGAAACAAGCATTAAGCTTATTAAATCTCCACTGTTAAAAGAGGAACAAAGACCGTAAGAGTAGATCAAAAGAGAGCCTCTGACTAAAACTTCCATTTCAAATCAAAGACATGCCTTTTTACAATGATGTAGGCAGCCCCAGACTCTCAGATAATGTGTGACAAATGGACAAATTTTAACTAGGTAGAAGCTCATCTTAGGGGTGGGTTAAAAAAAAATAACACACAAACATTTTCAAGTGTGCTCCTTCCAAGAGTAGTCATTTATATTACGGCTGATGAAATTTTTGCAAATCGAGATAGTTAACCAGCGAATAAGCATTTATTAAGCACCAGTGCCAGGCGCTGATAGGTGCTGGAGATATAAATACAATAAAGAGCTTACATTCCAATTGGAGAAGGCATAAGGGCATATGTAAATATGTGAAAAGTAAATATAAAGAGAACAAACACAAAATAGTTGAATACTGATGAAGTGGGGAAAGACTTTATGTCCAAGGTGATGCCTCAACTGAACCCTGAAGCATTTTTATGGAATATTTATAAAGCAAGTATCTGAGCCTATGGACCCCTTCACAGAATGTTTATAAACGAATAACATAAAATACATAGGATTCCAAGGAAACTGCAGCTGTCAAAATATTAAAAAAAAAAAGTTCACAGACTCCAGGTTAAGAACCCTTGGTTTGGTCCAAATATTTTATTTTACATATGAGAAGGCAGCCCCAGACTCTTAGATGACATGTATCTCATATCAGTAATGTGAATACATACTAATAATACCTAATTTTTAGTGGACTATCCAGGGGTGGGGAACCTGCTATCTCTAGGCCACATGTGGCCCTCTAGGTCCTCAAGTGCAGCCCTTTTCCAGGCTGCAGGTTCCCCACCCCCGGTACGCTGAAAAAAACAAGCTAACATTTACATAGCACCTACTGCATGCCAGGTGCTTCACAAATATTATCCCATTTGACTCTCACAACAATCCTGCCAGGCATAGGTGCTGTTAGTCTATCTATTTTGTAGGGGAGAAAACTGAGGCACAGAAAAGTTAAGTGACTTGCATAGGGTCACACAGCTAGTAAGTATGTGAGCCTGTGGATCCCTTCAGAAAAATGTTTTTAAAGGCATAAAATGAAATACATAGGATTACAAAGGAAACATATTGAAATAGTTATAAAATATTATATAAAAATATCTGTATATGTAAAATACACAAATGCATAAAATGAAAACACAGATTACAAAGGAAACATTGAAACAGTTATAAAATACTATATATACTACTATATTATATATAAGTATCTGTATATATAAAATATATATAAATGCATAAAATGAAAACAGATTACAAAGGAAACATTGAAATAGTTACAAAATATTATATATATAGAAATATCATCAATAGTAAACCACTGATTAGCTTCCAAAGCTTTCCACATATTTATTACCCCCACGCCCTCTGTAGAAAACACACACACACACACACACACACACACACACACACACACACACACGGCAAACACCTAATTTGAAAACTCCATGTTTAATGACAATTTAGAAAGACAGAGTCAGCTGATACCCATCCCTCCCTTTTTACCTTCTCTCTCTAGCAGATGACGAGGATGCAAAGCTAACCTTGGAAGACCTGGACAGAGCTTCCCTCTTGCAAATGCTGCCAGAGATTTTCGGTGCAGAAAGAGATAAAGTGTCCAGGAAAGCTGGTAAAAACAAAACAAAACAAAACAAAAAAAAACAAAACACAAGTACACAGACTTTGTACTGACTAGCAGATTAATGTTGTCAGTAGTTAATATGGTCCCTTGAATTTACTGGTTAGTTCCATGTACTTGATGGGATGAGGTAATTTTTGAAAGAAAGCTCAGGGAGCCAATGTGCATTCATGAAAGCTACCCTGCCTGACCTGATGGCTCTCAATACCATATTCAGCTCTGTCCCTGACCCTGACCCCTAGATTCTGCTCCCATTCATCTGTAAACATCACTTTCGTCTTCCTACCTTACCTCTTCCTTCTAAAATGGTTTTCTTTGTGAAAAATAAGGGAATTTGATGGTTATGATTTAAAAACAACTCGATGGCCAAATAGAACTTGTGCTTTCTTATAAGAAAGACATGATATAAAGGAAATCATAGGTGTCACGTGAAACATTTTAATTATGTTATTAGTTGGGGAGGCAGCTAGGTGGTGAAATGGATAAAGCTTTGGGCTTGAAATCAGGAAGACGCATCTTCGTGAATTCAAATCCGGCCTCAGACACTTACTAGCCTTGTTGCTCTGGGCAAGTCACTTCACCCTGTTTGCCTCAGTTTCCTCATCCAATATCTTTGCCAAGAAAATCCGAAATGGATTCACAAAGAGTCGGACATGACTGAACAATGGTTGGGGAAAATATAATATTATTTAAAAATCTGGAAAAATTCAATTTCAAAGGAATATAGGTAGACTGTCAGAGCTCTCAGCTGGGAGGTCATGTATCATATGACAGATGGGACAACTGAGGCCCAGAGACAAGAAATGAGTTGGCCAAGACCTTTAGACTAGACCTCCAAAAGGGTCCAGTTTCCCTGAATTTTACTTCAATTGTTTCTTTCCTTTCCAAAATTAAATGTTTTTTTTTTCTTTTACATTTCTTTCTTTCTTCTCTCCTTCCCACATAGACTCTCCCTTTGGAGTTCTGATGCCACATATAAACATGGCCTACATATTAATTAGTAATAGGGAAAACAAAACTTATCTTGAGTTTCTCCCTCTAAACACTGGCTCAAGATGAATAAATATTCAGAATTTTTAGGAGGGGCGGAATCTTTGAAATTTGGGGGGCATTTTAATAAAATAAATATTTTATGGGAAAATGAATAAAATTAAATCTCTTTTAACGCAAAGATCTTTGTGGCCACTGCTTACTAAGGAAGATAATATTAATAATAATTAAAAATAGCTAGCATTTATTTAGAGATTTAAAGTTTGTGAAATAATTCACGCATATTTCTTCTTATCCTCACAACAACTCTGGGAGATGGGTGGATGATGATGATGATGCCCATTTTTTTAGATGAGGAAACTGAGGCAGACAGTGGCAGATTTTGATGCCAGGTTTGTTTGGTTTTTTTTTTTTTAAGTGAGGCAGTTGGGGTTAAGTGACTTGCCCAGGGTCACACAGCTAGTGAGTGTCAATATCTTAACTCTTAAAAGAGCTCGGTAGACAAGAGGCTTAAGATATCCACTGTCATTTGAGGACTCATCTCCTAAATATATTGTTTTTCAGACCTCAGTGCTGACATTTTTGATCCGCAAGAAAATGTGAGAAAGGTAAGTGGCTCTGTTTGAGAAATTCTCAGTCAACATTTAGTAAGCACCTACTATGTGCCAGGCACTGTGCTAAGTGTTGAGGAGTACAAAGACAAAACACAGTCCCTGCCCTAAAGGAGCTCGCAAGATAACATGTAAATAATTAGGCACATACAAAATATGTCATTGTTCAGATGTGTCTGACTCTTCACAGCCCCATTTAGGGTTTTCTTGGCAAAGATCCTGGAGTGGTTTGCCATTTCCCTCTCCAGCTTATTTTACAGATGAGGAAACTGAGGCAAACAGGGTGAAGTGACTTGCTTATGGTCACTCAGCAAGTAAGTGTCTGAGGTCAGATTTAAAGTCATGAAGATGGGTCTTCCTGACTCCAGGCCAGGCACTCTGTCGTCTGCATTACTTAGCTGCCCCCAAACTGAGCAGTAGCAGCTAACAAGTAGGATGTAGGAGCTATCATGTGAGAGGATTGTGAACCAAAGGTGAAGTAGAGGCGTTGGGCCTTTGAATTCTGAGGAATGTGATTTATCAAAGAGGCAAAACTCTTAGAAAATCTTCTAAAACCAGTGACTCAGTGGGAAGTTAAATATGGCCACTGGAGATATGAACACAGCACTTATGTTGTCTTCAATGAAAGAAAGAACAGAAAGAGAAAAAGTCAAGAGAACAGTCCCTGAAATAAACCAAGGGATGGAGTAACTTCTGAGTAAGATTAGGCTTGAAATTAATAGAAATTAATGTCTGTTTAGAAAAAAAATTAGGGATGGGATTTAATTGAGATCTGTGGATTCATGAAGAGCATAGAATGGATGTTGGAAGGGGGGGCTACCCTTTGACATAGGTAAATTTAAGACAAGTAAAAGGAAGAATTACTTTACATAGTGGGTGGAAACTTAGGGAACTTGTTACCCTAGGGGCAGCTGGTGTGGTGATATGAGTTTAAATCTGGCCTCAGACACTCAGTAGCTGTGTGCTCCTGGTCTCTCTGCCTCAGTTTCCTCATCTGTAAAAGAGGGATAATAATAGCCCGTATCTTCCAGGGCTGTTGTAAGGACCAAATGAGATGATAATTATAAAGTGCTTAGCACAGTGCCTGGCACATAGTAAGTGATATATAAAGTTAGCTATTATAGCTGTTATTACCTTGACAGGTCATACGAGCTAAAATAGAAATTGGTCTAAGAAGAGTTTAATCATAGAGAGATCCATGTCTTAACAGCCACGTTAAAGAGATTGGATGCATCTCTAAACTTCTGAGGTTGGCATCAGATGGGCAACTGCACGATTCTCCCCCTCTTCCCCCATTCTTTGGCGACATTAGTTTGATTCAATTAAACTGATGTAATTCTTTCCAAATAGAACTGTAGGACTAAAGATAGCAGCAAGATAAGGTAGATTGTCCCTTCAAGCACAACACATTTGGAATAGACAAAGGGATTGTTTCAAATATTTTTAAAAATAAATGTATCATATACCATTCCAGGATATTCTGCTCTCCATGTCATTAGTAGTGGTATCATTGGGGCGTAATTCCAAATTGTTTTCCAGCATGACTGGATCAATTCATAGCCCTACCAACAATGAGTATCAGTCAATCACTAAACATTTAAGAACTAGGGATGCAAAGAAAGGCAGAAGACAGTCCTTGAAGAGCTCACAGTTTAAAGGACAGCTAGGTGCAGACAAGCACTCCAAACGTAACACTTTGTATAGGATAAATAGGAAATAATCAATGGAGGGAAGGCATTCACATTAATGGGGATCCATAAAGACTTTCTATAGAAGGTGGCATTTTAGCTGGGACTTCAAGGAAAGCAGGGATTGAAATTTGCCCATTTCCTCGCAGCCCCTCTGACATTTGTCATTTGCCTTTTTGGGCCATCTTTGTTAATCTGATGGGTGTGAGGTAGAATCTGGGAGCTGCTTACATTTTACATTTTTCTAAGTACTAGTGATTTGAAACACTTTTTTTCCATATCGCTATTGGTAGCTTGTATTTCTTCTTTTGAAAATTACCTATTCATATTTTTTGACCATTTATCAATAGACACATGGCTCTTAATCTTACTTCTAAAGAAACTGCAAGTTGAACAAATAATTGAAAATTTTGGTTGGTTTTTTCTTTGGTCTATGATTTCTTTTACAACATGACTAATATGGAAATAAGTTTTGCCTCACTACATAGGTATAACCTTTATAAAATTGCTTGCCTTCTCAGTGAAGGGGGTGCGGAGGGAGGGAGAGAATTTGGATCTCAACATTTTAAAAACAAATGTTGGAAATTGCTTTTATGTGTAATTGGGGAAAAATAAAATACTAAATAATTTTTTTAAAAAAAGAAAATTTAGGTTTTAAAGGAGTTCTATGAGAAAAAGTAGACTTACCTCAACACTAATAATAGCTAGCATTCATATAGTGTTTTGAGGTTTGCAAAGTGCTTTACATGGTTTTTACTTATTTGATCCTCAGAACAAGCATGTGAGTGTAGGTACTGTTATTATCCTCATTTTACAGACAAGGAAACTGAGGCACAGAGAGGTTAAGTGACTTGTCCTGGGTTGTGCAGGTAGTGTCCGGGGCAGGAATCAAAGTCAGGTCTTCCTGACTCCAAATTTCAAGCTCTATGCACTGTACCACCTAGTTGCTTACTAATGTACCTTGGTTTTTTTTTTTTTAATTTCAGGTTTTTTATGGAAAAGATCCCAAAATCTCACTCCTGAGTCATCTGGCTAGAACCAGGAAACAATTTAAGAAACGTGGGACCCCTTCCGAATGTTTCTGGAAGTACTGTGTGTAAAATGAGATTTAGTCTTCTTCCCCTATTGCTTTATTATATTTATAACCCTCTTGGAAAATGTAAATAAAGCTGTTTGATTTAAAAGTAATGGCTTAAAAAAAACCCTAAGCAAACAACATTCATTATTATTTAAAAATAAATCCTCTATGTTTTGCAAGTAATTATGTGAACATCTTTTCTTTAAATACAGTCTACATGTAATTTCCTTCATAAAATACTTGTGTCTCCTCCTGCTATAACGTCCTGCTATAATGATGTCTCCTGGAGTTGTAAAGGTGACCTTGGGTCCTCAAGGTCTAAGCCAGCAAATTTCAAGCTCTAATAGGTTTGATCATTGGGCTAGAAAGGCTTAGAGTTTGGGTTTTAGCAATATACTATATGTGTCTTATCCAAGGATCAGAGACTCATTTCCAGAAAACTGGCTACAGAAATTTGTTAAGATGGTGTATTAAGGTGTGGAAGGGCTGCAACCCAAATGTGAAAAAATACTCACATTGAGCAGAACGCCATCTTTTTATTTTTTTTAAGGGTGATGGAAATAAGTATTTCCTATAATGCTTTCTCTCCTCCCTTCCCTTCCTCCACCATTTTTCAGTTTCTCAAAAATGCATTTCATTTAAAGGTTGACAGGAACAACTTTGAACACAAAATAAAAACCAAGAAAATGGGGGAGGGGGAAACCTTAATAAATGGCAAGTGTATCAATTTGGCTCATTTGAGCACTTCCTGCGGATGAGTTAAATTGAGTTGATTATAAAAATGAACATGTGCTTCTATTAGACAGAATCAGGAATCTACCCAGGATCCCACAGTCCTTAGATTCTAGCCATACAGTAGCAGCGCTGTCAGAACATTCATCAGGTGGCAGGGTGCTAAGTACTGTTTATGTTCACTGTCCTGGCCTAGGTGACCAGAGAGAAGAACATGGGTAGAGGCTTTTCATCTAATAAGCAGTATGAGTTGACCCTAAATACTTCAATCAGGTCATAGCACCAGAGAACAGTCTAATTGGGACTGTCAGGCACTGTAGTGTGACCAATCACAACAGGGAAATCCAGTCTAATGCTTCGATTGGGGCAGCTAGGTGACACAGTGGATAGAGCACTGGGCTTGTAATCAGGGAGACTCATCTTCATGAGTTCAAATCTGGCCTCAGACACTCAACAGCTATATGACCTTGAGCAAGTCACTTACCCCGGTTTGCCTCAGTTTCCTCATCTGCAAAAAATGAGCTGATGAAGGAAACGGTGCACCATTCCAGTATCTCTGCCCAGGAAACCCCAAAATGGGGTCATGGAGAATTGGACATGACTGTAACTTAACAATAACAAATGGAGAGACAAAGTGATACAGGTTAATAAGACCTTAAAAGAAATCAATCATATTTCTCACCTCTTTGGGGATTTTTTTTTTGGTATAAGTTTTTTTAGGTGGTTGTTTTGCTACGCACTCATGTTCAGTGTAAGGAGACCTGGAACAAGTAGGTAATCCTTTTCTCTGGCTAAGGTCACTAGGAAATCAGACGTTTAATCTAAAAAAATATGGCAGAGTAGGTACCGAAACCAGACTAATATTCAAGGGTCTATAGTTACATTTTGTGTACATACATATGTATATATACACACATACATATATATATATATATAACATATATATATATATATATGTACACACATATATACACATACACATGTAAAGTTTTATCAAGGATCATAAGAAATTGAAGAGTCAAGATTTTTGCACTGTATCAAATTTGGGTTCTGTCAACCCCCCCTTCAAACTGATAATATTTAAGTTTTAAGTCAATAAAGAACCAATTAATGTGAATATTATCCTTTTTTTGTTTGTTTTCTGAGAGGCAATTGGGGTTAAGTGACTTGTCCAGAGTCACACAGCTAGTTAAGTGTTATGTGTTTGAGGCCGTGTCCTTCTCCAAAAGGCACACAATTCACAGCCATGAAGCATTACTAAGCAAACTAAATTGACCAGTCCTGGTTAGGTCTTTTGAACTGCTATAGGCAATTACAAGAAAAAAGCCAGTAAGAAACAAAAAACGTTACCCAGAAAATTTTAGTTAAATGGTTTCCTTTTGGTTAAGTGATCGGGTCAGACTCCATCTAGTCCCTTTTAACCTTTAAAATCCCATAATACTACAAGAGCTAAAACACAATGATTGTAATGAAGTAGACACCTTAGCTAAGCAGGCCTCTCAACACATGGAAAAATCACAAAGAAAATCTGCATTTGTTTTCCACTGGAGTTTTTGCGGGGATAAAAATCGACTAAGGTCCACTTTTGACACAGGGCAGAAGACCTGGGCAGTCTAGGGGCTGGTGAGCTAGAGTGTCCTGTGGGAAGGGAGATTATAGAAATGGAGCTCAGTTTGCCCCTTAGCTCATAGGTCCCAAGCACCTGAATGCTCTCATTTAGCAGCAATCGATAAAAACAAAAACTTGGCTATCTCAGGCCGGGATCTCCCTGGTTATAGCATTTTGGGACAAAAAGCCTCTTTAATCTATGGAGGTGTTGTCCCTGATTGCTGGTTTACAGAGCAAGACTGGGGTCTGGCCTTGCCTTATGGAACGCTGGCCACAAAGGGAGGCAGAGACAGAGTGAGTTGCTGAAGACAGCTATATCTAGTACAACTCCATGGATAAACGGGTTTTTGAAATGGGCAAGAGCCTAGGACATGAATTTATATTGATGTTGGCAATGATCACCATAAATCTGTTACGGGACAGATGGAGGGGTGATAAATCTTACCATTCTTCTCACATCTGTAACAATTCAGGAACAAGTCTACGGCAATCACAAATGATCCAGACTCAAGGGCCTGGATGGACACTAGGGAAAAGGCTGCCCCTAAGACCCCGTAATTACAGGTAACTACATTTCCTAGGGCTTACACTAACGTCGAATGCCGCGAAGCACTCCCTTCTGACAAGCCCAATGTTTTCTTTATACAAATCAGGCGACTGGACCCAGAGTTCTGTGTCTCATGGTTTGGTACCATGGAACTAGATTTCCCTCTAAGACACCAAGCAGCAGGGCCCTATTCCAGACTCCTGCCTTGGAGTCATAAGCTCAGGTATCGTTTTTTCCCCAAAGACCTTGAGCTTGGCGAGAAAGGTCAAAGAGCCACACTCAGCAAAGCACTTCCCAGTTCGGAATTTCACATTTTTAGTAGTTCAGATTTGGCCACTGTCAGATTACCGACCAGATTATTTGAGGTTCCAATCAATATACCAGGTAAATTTCATAAAACTGATAGGCCACTACTATGTAGATACCAAAAAGACACGAAGTGCCCTTCACAGATACCTTAAGGCCTAAGCTATATTTCAAGAAAGGCTTAAATACTTGTACAATTTTCAATTTACAAATAATCACTCCATAGGAATATCATTGTTTAAAGACGTACTCAGTGCCTGTGAAAGAAATCTTCTGAAGTCTTAAAATAGGTTCACTGCTGGTTTTATTTATTTTTACTTAAAAAAAAAATCCAAGACACCTAGTCAGGATATTCACATACAGTAAAAACAAGTAAATTCACACATGGCTAATTACAAATTTGGTTGAAAAATTTAAAAAAAATTCAGTTTCTGATTTGCCTTGCGATTTATAGTCAAGCCTCATCTTAACCCTAGGATCATCTCATGTATTAGCATTTTTTTTTCTTTTTTTTAAAGAAATTCTCATAACACATCTGAGAAAAACTGCTGGAGCAGCAACATTTGTGTAAACACTGAAAGAGACAAGATGTACTTTTTTTCTGACATGAATTTCTGTAGGCGAAAATGTAACAATTTCATAAAAACATCAACCACAAGCTTGAGATTGGGTAGAGCCCCCTTGGGGGGCGGGCAGTAACCACATCACTACTGAACCGACACACCGCTCACTTCCAGCAGTAGTAATTTCACAGAGATAAAAAAAAAAACCTAAAAATACTATCTAGCCTAACACTGAAGTTATCAAAATGTGATCATTTATAAATGGTTGTAAATATATAATATATATATATATATATGCTCTTACGTCTGATGCTATACTTCTTTCAGAATCTCTCTCACACTCACACACACACATACATACACACACATCCAGAGCTCTCAGTGAACTGTGTCCTAAGGCAAATAAACTTGCAAACTTAGACAAAAGTGATCCAGGAAATAATAAAAAGGGAGAGATTCCTATTATTCTTAGAATAAGATATTTGGCTTTTTTTTTTAAACAAACTAAATTCTGTGGAATGAGTATTTGACAGTGCTCAAATGTGTGTTCATCGCCACAAGGAAATCCTACAGCGGGGGACACTTCCCAGACTAATTTTTTTTAGTGAGAAAAATTTACATAATTTTACAAATGGAATGTATGTTTCAGAAACCATCCATCCAGTTCTAGGGCACTGTGGAATACAAATATTCTCTAATAACAGCTTTAAATGGCATGTGTTTAATTTACTCACAGAGAAAAAAGAGCTAATTTTACCTAGCAATCGCTCACTAAAAATGAAAAACTTCCAAGTAGGATTTCATTCCCTACTAAAGGACGGGGCTTGGTGGTCAGTCCCAGGTGCCACGCTATTTGTGCTGTTGGAAGTCACACGCATTTAAAATCAGAGAAGGAATCACTCTATGGAGCACCAGGGAGTAAGTAAGCATGAGAATGAACAATATTTAAGACAGGAGCAAAAAGCAACCTAAGCATCATTTTCCTCTACTATGCATCCCTTCACTTCCACTGTGCTGCCCTACAATGCTAAGCGGAGGACAGCCCAGTGGACTTCGGTGCCCAGGGCAGGGTGGAGGGGCTATGCAGATAGACTCCCTCTAAAGTCTGGAAAAGCTAAAAACCAAGAGGATGGAATCTAAACAATGCTGACGTTCAAATTTCCGCAAGGACAGAAAGGCCTATGTCTACTAAGGCTTATGAATGTTGACTTGACTTTTTTATTCCTTACTGAACAAGGCAAAATTGGAGTGCAAACGTCTCATTTAAGCACAAACTTCAGCGGAAGCACCTCTGTGGGATGGAGGCAGACTGTCCAGGATGGAGCCTGGATCCACTGAATTCATAGGAACAACTATCCCAGCTCCCAGTTCAGCCAGAAAGGATGGATCTAATGCAGGTAAGGCTCCGGGCTCACTGGAGTCATCCTCTTTATTACAACCCTGCTGGGCAAGACTGACCTTGTGCTCTGCCATCCACTGCTGTGATCTAGCCTCTTTGGAATTGTGACGGCTGAAATGGGGGCCAAATGCAACTGATGGTTTCAAGATTCTAGGAACACGCTTCAAATTTAAGGATTTAAGAATAAAAGATTCTATTTAGAAAGTCATTCTGTTTGGAAAAATAAAAGTCTATTAAAAATCGAGGAGAAAACTTTTGGACAGCTCTAAGCATTCACTGATAACTGCAAAGTCATTGAAAAGGCAAGAATTTTAAAAGATATGCAAGGCTTCAGAAGAGGGTCAAGTGTTCAAAACATCAAAGTTTTCTGTCTTGAAAAGGCCGTGCAGGTGCATCTTCATGGTCAGTCACCCAACTGTCTTCTTCCAGACTCTTCTCATAAGGCAGAGCCCCAACACCCAGCAAACGTTTGCTGTCGCACGTGACACAGCCCTCCAGAAAGGAGAAAGAGCAGGGCCGGCAGGTGAGATTAACACCATTCTGGTCAGAATGTCAAAACAGCAACGACCTGATTCCTCCCCCACCAACCTGCTCCATTGTTATATGAGACTATGCATCAATTTAATATCGATGTAAACAAACTGTACCTATTTTATGACTCATTTTTACCGTCTAGAGCATTTAGAAGAGAAGAGCTTTTAGCGATTCTAATGGGAAAAAAGTAAGACTATCCTGTTTCCAGACAGATCTGTACCTGACGATGCATATCCACCCATTTCTTGATAAACAGAAGGGGATTTCAGGGACTTTCCAACCTCAGCCTCTCATGGTATAACTGAACTTCCCTGCCTGCTCATCTTATGAGACGACCTACCCAAAGCCTGTTCACTTGAGCAGCCCCAGGTGGCCAGGCTGGCACACTCGGACAGGCTGTCCCAACAGAAGAAAGGAGGCCCTCCTGTCTGTGTGAGTCCTCCACCTTCTCCTCCCCACCTCGGGCACACCATCTGAGAGGTCATGCCAGGTCCTCTGCCTCCCCCCACCCCTGCAGGACTCAGAGCCGCTTACCTGGGTGTCTATCTCTCGAGGGACCGTCTGGCTCTGAATCCAAGGGTGCACTTCTGCCAACTCCTCTTTCTGTCCATCCGTAAACCAAGGCTGATGCTGCCTCATACTTGCCAGCTTCTCTAGGTCCTCTTTTAACACATCTTCTTTAACCCTTCAAGAAACCCCATCACCTTTAATTTGCATGTCTTCTGATAGGAAAGGCTAATTTATTCCAATAAGGTAAATAGTTTTCACTTAGGGAAGGTGGGACATATGCATTCGTCTCAGCCCTCGAGGCCACAGACTCCCCACCCCTGGCCTAGACTTTTTAATATGAACAAAACCCTGATGATACTTCCACCTCTACTACAATGTAAAGACTGATTCCTAAGCTAGAGGGGGTTATCCTCCTTGGGCCCAAGACATCATTTCTCCCCTTTCTTCCAAAGAATGCACTTGATACACTAAGAGTTATGATTTAAAATACTTTGAAACCAACAAACACAAATGATGCTGTAAAATGATATCCTTCCATCCAAGTCTTAAAGAGCCAGAAGTCCCTAAGACAGCAGAGTTCTTTATCGCCTTACCTCTCAGGGACCTGGTATGTCATCCAGATGCACTCGGGGGTCTGCTCTACCATCCCCCAGATGGCGTCTCTACCTGATTTGTGGGGTGCTTCTTTTTCCTCTGATTTCTGCTCATTCTGGGAGGTTTCAGAGGAATAGTCGCTGCTTGCAAAGTATTTGCTGCTATCACCGCTTCCTACCAAAAACCAAAAACAAAAAAATAATTTGAAAGCACTTCTCAAGATCTGATTTGGTTGAGTAGCCAGGCAGGCTGTCCGACTGCCTTCTCTGGACAAGGCATGGCTGCTGTAAGCATAGGAGTCACTGCACAACAATTTTGGCAGAAAATCTACTTCTCGCTTCTTACTCTCCTCTTACCTACCTGTGCCACAACCGGACATGCCGTGGGAGAGCGAGCCATTGGCATCGGAGCTCACAGACCCACTACCCGATACCGCAGAACCAGCCCCCGCTGAAGAGTCCTCGTGAAGTAACAGACCAAACAGCTCCTCTGTCACAGAATTACGGCTATTTTCATTACCACCTATCTGACGTGGCTAGGAAGAAAAGACACAAGAAAACACACCTTAACTTCTGTATTTCCAGCACTGTGTGACAGCATGCTTTAATCTGACAACTGAATAACCTCATCTAAAAAACAGGACAAAGTACAGAAATGAGAATTTTTCTTCCTATATTGCAAAGTTTCCTTTTAACTGAATCAAACATTTCTTTGAGGTCTCGGTCATAGTAGCTCACCTTTATATGATAGTTGCATGTTTACAAAGTGTTTGTTTCATCCGTGACCTCGTCTGGTCCTCACAATACACTTGTGAGGTAGGGAGGCAGTGCAAGTATTATTGTTCCCACTTTATAGGTGAAGAAATCGAGTCTCTGAAAAGTGATATGACTTGCCCAAGCTCACACAGGTATAAGTGGTGAAGATAGGATCTGAACCCAGATAATGTCATACGGTATTTTTGCTTTTAATGCCTGGATTACTTTTGTCAGGTGAACTAAAAAACTGGGATGCAAAAAAAGATAACATTCTTGTGATTCTGATGAGACTTCATCAGTCAGCATGGATGTATACTACAAACACGGGAAAACACTGAAGAACAACTGCTACAGTCCTCACAGTCCTCTGAGAACCTACAGCTGAGGAGTTCATGCTGCTACAGACTCTGGGATGCCAATGCTCCCCTTGCTCTGACTGACCCTGAGCTCTCCAGACACCTGGCCATGCAGAAAGGAGGCCCGTACCCCAAGATGAGCACCGCTGAGGAGTGGGTGAGAGAGTCTGCCCACTGCAGCCAGCTGCCCACAACTATCTCTGACTCGTAAAGCCCCGTACACATGGGTACGTCTGGTGGTGGCCCTTCCCAGACACCCCCATAGGTGTGTAGGCATGTGGCAGGGACACATTTTAATATCCGTTTCAATGTCTGATAACAGATCCTGTGACCAGAAGACGCCCTTCCTCAGCGGAGACAGAAAACATGCCGTCCCCCACAGGCCCCCACGCTCAGCCTGCCTTAGTGACACTGGTGGGCTCCATGCACTTGTGCGGCCATGGTCAAGCATGGGCCCGAGGGACCCGTCTGGGAGGAATCACCGTTACTCACGTCCTGCACTCCTGCGTCTGCCTCCTGTCCCATGTGAGACGGGTTTTCAGGACCCCCCGGCATTTCTTCCTGAAGCAGGTTCAGTTGTAGTGGGGAGCTGCTCCTGGAATGACTAAATAAGGGGTGCTCCTGCTCACTCTGGAGCATCCACTCCTCTTCAGCTGACCTCTGGCTGGAGGCTGGGGATGGCAGCTCTGGAAGGTTCTCCTGCGGCAGCAGGGGCGATGAGGAGGGCGGTGGCGGTGGGGCTATTTTAGAGCCACCAGGCACACCCAAGAACGGAGAGGGGGAGGAGAATGGCTGGCACATCTGGGGACAGGCAGGGGGGTCGTGCAAGATAATGGTCATAAAAGCACCCACGTAAGGAGAAGGGAACACCGGCAGCGGCTGCAGCCCACAGGCAGGGCTCGGCCCCAGCTGAGGGCCTGGACCAGGCATTGATGCTGCACACTGTGCTCTCAGAGGGGACACTGGGGGCAGGCCAGGAAAGCCAGTGACTGGGGAAGGGGCCAATGGAGGGTGCAGAGACCCACAAGAGCCAGGGGTGGCCACGTCTGAAGGCGACCAGGGCGGTCTGCCTGGAGATGGTGTCCCCAGCAGAGAAGGCAAGTTCTCATGAGAGCCGCTGCTGCGAGAGGACACCGGGAGCTTCAGGCGCTTGTGTTTTCCCTTTTTGCAGCTGGCTGACGGCGCCTGCTTGGAAGGAGCGTCTCCTAAACAACGATGACAACAAACATGGCAGTGGATGCCCAGCAAGTCCACCAGGCCAAGAGAAGCCCACTTCCAGGCACGTTTACAAAGCACACGCGCAACAGGAGAAAGACCAAGAGGAAAAGGCGTTACACCAAAAGGTACTGGTGGCTCATGACTAGGACTATTTTTTTTTTAAGGAAACCCCCCCCCCCACTATTAAAAAGATATCTGACTCCATCTAATAAAAGGCTGGCCAATGGTGGCTCCTAGAAAAGGGACCCTGGCACGTGGTCCAGAGTCTCTGCAGCCGAGGCCTGATGCCTCCATCTGCGCTGGCCTAGGGATACCCCCAGCACCCAGGAATTCCTGCACACTCATTGTATGTGAGATCACAATGTCACTAGGTATGTGACCTACGTAAAAAGTAACTGCTTCAGTACCTTGGATGAGGGGATGTCTCATCCTGCTTCTGCCATCTGGCTGAAGATAGGAGCAGTATGGAGAGGACAGGATCTTCTCCCGAAATCTGTCCACGTAGCTCCTCTCTTCCTTCTGCGTGTGAGCGGACAGCACTGCCTTTGTGAGCCCAACCTGCCTGAAGCCCTCTGGGGCCACAGGGAATGCCTGGAGGCTCAGGCTCCGGGCCTCAGCCGGCTCGGTGCCCGCGGTAACATCATCTCCAGCAGTCACCTCTGCCAAGGGAAGGGAAAGGAGTCTTTACCAGGACTGTGACTCTAGAAGGAGACTTACATGGATTCTTTCATTTTTTTTTTGTTTTTTGGGTTTTTTTTGCTAGGCAATGGGGTTAAGTGACTTGCCCAGGGTCACACAGCTAGTAAGTGTTATGTGTCTGAGGCTGGATTTGAACTCAGGTCCTCCTGAATCCAGGGCCAGTGCTCTATCCACTACACCACCTAGCTGCCCCTTACACAGATTCTTTCAGGGGCAGAGAATAGATTATACAAACTACTCTGATGCAACCATGAGGATGTAAAACTAGGGAAATGACTTCTAAAAAAAAGTATCTTTTTTAAAAATGTCATTTTTCTCACTGATACTGTTTATGGTTGAGCCCTTTGGTCTGAGAATACTAACTTCACAAAATCCACGTTTGCATGCAATTTGAATGTTGCCAAGACATATACAAATGCCATTAGAAATGTGGTAACATTTTGTGGTAATACCAACAAGTAAGGTTAATGATATGCCCGAAATAGTAAATATGCTACAGGTAAAAATCCTATCTCACATTCAAATCATCTGTTAGGGAAAACATTACTAAACTTCAGAAACATTGGGAGGAAGAATTCAAAACTGAAACATCAATCCATCCAACCTCTTTGTGATGACGTAAGAAATCTGAAGCCACTTCACTGAGCTAGAAAATGGGCCAGGAGCAAAGTGCAAGTGTGTGCCTGGCTGTGCCAGCAAAGGGAACCAAGTGCTGCTGCTAAGCCAGGCTCCCTCAGCTTCTCCTAACTGTGCTCTAAGTGAGCATCAGCCCAGCACTCACGTCCCTCTGGACAGCGCTGCCAGCACCTTGATGAGATAAAGCGGATCTGTGTTTCACTCCACCAGCCTACTACACAGGACGCCCTCAGCCACTGGACAATGATCGCGGTCTATCTGGCCAATCTGACCATCTCTTCACATCCCCACCCCCGCTCTGCCCTCGTCAGATGTTACCCAGGATGCAGTGTACACGTGCTATGCCACCAGAGCCAGGCAGAAAAAAATCAAATCTACAGATGACTGAGAAACTTCATTCTAGCCATTAGCCTCAATAGCCTCCCCAACCCCAAATTTTTTTTTTCCCATTTCTCAGACCGTCCTCCAACAAAAGCAAAAAGCAAAAAAGCCCAAAAGGAATGCAGGAAGACTTAGAAAACTGGTCCCCCAAATAAATACTTCTATTGTCAAAGGAGGAGTGACTTTTTCATTTGTTCTCTACATGACCACCAATATCCTGTCTAAACAAAATGCATTTTAAGCTGCTTGGCTAAGGGGCTCCACCTGACCTTTTCTTTTTTTTTTTTGGTGAGGCATTTGGGGTTAAGTGACTTGCCTGGGGTCACACAGCTAGTAAGCGTCAAGTGTCTGAGGCAGAATTTGAACTCGGGTCTTCCTGACTCCAGGGCCGATGCTATATCCACTGCACCACCTAGCTGCCCCTGACTTGCCCCTTTCTTTAAAACTCAGTGGCATAAGCAACTCAAACCCGCCCCATCAATAAGAGGACTAAAAAAAAAACCCCGTAACTAAAATGAATGATCATGCTTTCTTAAAAACCCTTAAAAGTCAAGGACAGGGGGCAGCTAGGTGGCGCAGTGGATAGAGCACCGGCCCTGGAGTCAGGACGACCTGAGTTCAAATCTGGCCTCAGACCAAACACTTGACACTTACTAGCTGTGTGACCCTGGGCAAGTCACTTAACCCCAATTGCCTAAAAAAACAACAAAAAAAATCCAAAAAAAAAGTCAAGGACAGGAAAAGGTTCTTATAATCCAGAGGGCTATAAGAAGAAAACACAGGAAGGCAGCAGCTTCAGGGCCTGGGGGCAGCCTGTGGGGGTCTGTACCTGATTCCGGATGGGGGACGTGCACCAGGGTGCTGCGGTAGCTGCATTGGCTTGTGGTGGAGAGCACACTCATGGGTTTGGGGGAGAGCGCCAGCTCTGTGCCATTGTCTTCAGCGCCCCCAGGTGCGGCCTGGACTGGAATCTGGGGAATGGCTAGTGAGATCAAAGAAACACTCGTGAAAAGAACACCAATCCCTCCCTTTCCTGGGTTACATCCTAATGAAACCAACCCAGCAGCTGGCACCAAGCGACCACCCTGGGCATGTCAGGATACAAGGAGAACAAGAAACAGGTCTGACCCTCAAGTAGCTGACCTTTCATGATGGGTGGGGGGAGGAGATCCAAAAAGGCCTCACGTAGGAGGTGGTACTGTAACTGAGCCTCGATGGAAATGAGGGTTTCCAGGACGTGAGGCCTCCACTATCTCCGGCAGTGAGTGGAGAGAAGGGGTCGATGTGAGAGATGTGAGAGGAAGAACTAACTGAGCCTGGCTATGGGGAGAGTGGCCAGGAAGGATGTTGAAGTCTAGTGAGCTGTTCTGGACACACTGACTTTGAGAGGCTTCTGAGACCTCTCACTTATGATGAGCAGTGCGAGCTGCTGACGTGGGACTGGTGCTCTGAAGAAAGGTGACGCTGGGCACAGAGAGGGAGTTTATCTGAATCACAGGAGCTGCTGGGGACACAAAACAGGGTGTGAAGAGGAAAGAACACTGGGGCACCCCTGCAGTTGGTGGGCATGATATGAATGAAGATTGAGTGAGATCTGTAGATGAGAAAAAATGGTTGGATAGTATGAGAACTGAGAGAGATGCCATGAAAAGAGGGAAGGATGGTGGGAAGGCCGGTCCACAGTGTCAGAGAGATCAAGAATGAAGACTGAGAGAAGGCCACTGCACCGGCAGTTAAGAGATCATTGCTAATTTTGGAAAAAAATACGTTCAGTTGAATGAGGAGGCAGGAAAACCAACCAATCAATAAATTACAGGCCTACTGTGTGACAGGCACCATGCAAAGCACTAAAGATCTAAGAAGAGGCAAAAGACAGACCCAGCACTCAGGAGATCACGACCCAATGGTGGAGAAAACAAAGAACCAAATACACACACACGAGGTCTACACAGGATAACCAGGAAATAATGACCAGAGGGAAGGTGCTAGAACGAAGAGGGGCTGGGAAAAACTTCCTGTGGAAGACGGAATTCTAGTTTGGACTTAAAGGAAGCCAGCAGGCAGAGAGGAGAAGGGAGAGCTTCCCAGGCATGGGGAAAGGAAGAAAATGCTGGAAGCCTAGAGACAGAGCATCTTATTGGTAGAACAGCCAGGAGGCCAGTGTGGGTGGGGGAGGGAGTAGGTTATGAAGGGCTTTGAATGCCAATGTCACACAGTATTTTTTATTTGATCCTGGAGAACACAGGGAGCCAAGAGAGTTTACCGATTGAGTGGGGGGAGGTGTGATGTGATCAGGCCTGTGTTTTAGGAAAATCGCTTTGGTGGCTGAACGGAGGATGGATTGGAGTGGAGAGAGACTTGGGGCAGGCAGACCCCCAGCAGCTGCTGCAACAGTCCAGGCACGAGGTGATAGGGGTCTGCACCAGACTAGGCACAGTGTCAGAGGACAGGAAGGGGTGCACTGGAGAGATGTTGCAAAGGTGACTGGCCTTGGATGTAGGGGGTGAGGGAGAATGAGGAGCCCAGGATGACTCCTTGGCTGGGAACCTAAGCGAATGGGAGGATGGTGTTGCCCTCTACTGTAACAGAGAAGGTAGGAGCGCGCAAGAGTTCTGGGGGAAACACAGCAAACTCAGTTTTGGACATGTTGAGTTTAAGATGTCTACCGGATGTCCAGCTTGAGATGTGTCAAAGGCAGCTGGAGATGCCAGACTGAAGGGCAGCAGTCTGGCGCAGGAAAGGTAGATTTGAGAATTGTTAGCTAGGATGATAAGCCAAAGTACAATGGGGCTCAGAAGTGAGTAAAAGAAAAAAAAGTGGATTTAACATACCAAGAAATACAAAGAATCTGTGAGTTCTTTTCAGTGTGGGAAACTCCCCCCTCTCTGATTTAGTAATTAAATCCTAAGGTAGATACTAAGCAATTACCCAAGGCCCAGGGTCAACAAAGCTGTCCAAGGGATAGTTAGGATCTGAACCCAGTTTTTCTTGACTCCAAGCTCAGTACTTCATTCATTATGTTGTATTACCTATATAAGGATGTACTATGTACATCAAAATCTTAACTTATATTAGCAAAAACCAATCCCACCAAAAAACCTTCCCCAGCATGACAGAAGCTATGTGAAACAGGGATTATTTTATATACAAGGAAATTTAAGAGAGTTAATCCTCTAAACCGAGTCACATGTACTGTCACTGATGCTTCCATTTACCGTCTAGCGCCTGGGCACCAGCTGGTCTCTGGCTGATGTGCTGGTCTTCTTCAGAGGACGAGGAAGTTGTGTTGGTGCAGGAGACACACTTCCTCTTCAAGGCAGGGATGTTGTAGCTCTCGAGGTACCTGCATCAGGAGGAGGCCACACACCCCCTCTTACCGGGTACAGGCTCACACATACACACACAGGCACATACTCATCATCATAACATTTCAAAATTTAACCCACAAAACCCTGTTGATGTGACACAAACATGCTTTCTCTGCAGATCATCAGTCACTACTCTGAATTTAATAGCTGTTTCTCCATATTAGTACAGTTAATACTTTTCCCAAGAAAAACATCTATGGGATACCAACAGGGTCATCTTTAAGCACTTTTTCCTAATACGAAAGAAATACTAAAAGTAGTAAAGATGACCTAAAATATGGCAGAGGGCTAGTGAGTGGGGCCAATAATCAAACGTATCCTTGTATAGCCCTGTCCAGACAGAAAGTCTAGGACTCCAGGATAAGCAGCCCTCTCCCCCAACCACACCTGCCATTCTCTTTCAGCACTGATTCACCCTCCCATCTACCCCGTCTCTTGCCATAGGACTCACACACTTTTCACAAGCCAGAGCAAGGACCACGTTTTTCATCACCTCCCCTGACTGCCCTGACCTGATGTGGGCTCTAGCCCCTCAGAGAATGGGGCAACAAGCAACACCGCCCTGGCCACGCCAGACAGCTCGACAGGACCACGTGCTCCCCTGCCGCGCCTTTCTTTCAGTGTCACTTTGGTTTTGCAGTGTTTAGTTTTTCATGTCTGTCCCATCTCCCTGAACTAGACCATCAGCCGAGTGGAACCTTGTTTTAGGCTACTTAGATTCCTCCGGCATTCATCCAGGAGACTTCAAAGTGGACACAGTGATTTGTGGTTGCTTGATAATGACATTTAAGGCAGAATGTATTTAGAACGCAGGGAGCCTACAATGACCACTTGGTTTTACTTTTCTTCCACACCTGATAATACTGTCCACACAATTGATCTGCTGATAGGATGGAATGTGCTGGTCTTTTCTCAAATCGTCACAAGAATCAGTGCCCAAACTACTATTTCTCAGCTCCTGAAATGAAGGATGAGAAGACGTCTTGTTGCCTAGAAAAGAAAAATAAGAAATTTCCAAAGGATATGTTAGCAAACTTTGATCTGGATGAGGCCACACCTCCCAGAATGATCAAATAATCAAGGCAGAAGCTTTTGGTCTCTCAGATGGTCTTGCTGAACCAGGTGACGGGAGGAGTCGCATCCTGGTAAAGTGGTCAGTGGTTTGGACGGTGGAAGGGGCTCTGCTGGGCTGGCTAATAGCACAAGACCAAGAGTTTGTCTAGCTGAATGGGAAAATGTCCTTTAGATTCTAATGGACCATGGAATGAGGGTGAAAGCTATCAAGAAACAGAAGAGCTAGTTTGAGATTTGCAAAAAGGAGGAAGAAGTGACGCCATTAATCAGGTTCAACAACATATTCCCCACCCCCGTCACAGTCCATAAGCTCCAAGAGGGCAAGGAATGTGCCAGAACTGATCTTGTCTTCATATCTCCCCTTGCACCTAGTCTAACACAGCATTCTGCCGATAACAGGTATTTAAAAAATGTCTGTGGAATCAATAAGAGTAAAGAGAAGCTAAATCTCGCAGGTGGGGAGAGAGTTTATCATGAGAAATACAGGAGTCAGGCCAAACTGTGATTGCAGAGGCAAGTCTGGGTGATGACAGTGAGAGATGAGGCTGAGAAAGGGATGCTAATGTGTGATGATGAGGAAAACTCAGTAACTCTGAGATCCAGAGAAGAGCTGCAACTGAGAGATGCCTTCTTGCCAATGGAGCCTGAGAGATTGCTGGGAAGGAACTCTCTTGCCTGGTCACGACAGGATGTGGCCAGAAAGTCAATTAGATAGTTCTCGTGGACACATGCTGCCTCAAGACGCTGTGACAAGACATACAAAAGGCTTTCTGTCCATCGTGACGTCCTTGAGTCTTTAGAATTTTTTTAGAATTTATTTTTATATTTTATGTCTAGGCAATTGGGGTTAAGTGACTTCCCCAGGATCACACAGCTAGTAAGTGTTAAGTGTCTGGTCTAAGGCTGGATTTGAACTCAGATCTTCCTGACTTCAGGGCTGGTGCTCTATCCACTGCACCACATAGCTGCCCCCGTCCTTGAGTCTTTAAAAAACAGAACAAAAAACTCACCACTGAAAACAAATGGTCCACCATAGAGTGCTGAGCAGTTCATGCAAATAAAGCAGGAGGACAGTCCTTCTAGGGGAAGCAGTAACATGACTGTCAGCCCCGTCAGAGGGGCACAGCCTCTTAACCATGTTGCTGTTCAGTCATTTTAGTCAGACTCTTCATGACCCCATTTGAGGTTTTCTTGGCACAGATGCTGGAGTGGTTTGCCATTTTCTTCTCCAGCTCATTTTACAGATGAGGAAACTGAGGCAAACTGAGGGTGAAATGACTTGCCCAGGGACACACTGCTAAAAAGAATCTGAGGCCAGATTTGAACTCAAGAAGAGAAGTCTTCCTGACTCCTGGCCCAGTGTTCTATCCACTGCACCACCTCACTGCCCCTTTCTAACAATGTCAGGTCTTGATAAAGAAAAGCTATTCTTGCTATCTGGGCTGTCAGAACCACTCAAAAGAAATAATGACTGTAAAGCACTTTGCTAGACTCTGGGCGCCATTTTATGGTGTTCTTGCTATTATTTTAACGGCAGAAAAAAGAATTCACTCTTGCAATTTCTAACATGAAAGTTTATGTACCATGCAAATAGGTACCAAAGTTAATGTTTAGAAAGGCAAAAACAACCCAACGCCCAGAGCTATTAACCCCCAGGTCAAACAGAAGATTAAGGGAAGACAAGACCATGAAAATCAGAGACGGCACATGGCCTGCAGAGGGAGCTCCATGTTTTAAGGTTTTCTGGTGCAGTGCCAGTGAACTGCAAGAGCCATTCAAAAGAGGAGGCCCTCCCAGAACTGATCCACCTAAGCAGGGTCCACTTTACACGTCCCATCAGCATGATGCATTTCTGTACAAGAAACAGCAGGGTTTCCTCCCAAATGACGGCAAAGATATACATTCTTTGTGGGAAAGGATCGCTTTATTCATTTTGTACTGAATATGCATCTTTTTTTTTTTTGACTAGGCAATGGGGTTAAGTGATTTGCCCAGGGTCACACAGCTAGTGTTATGTGTCTGAGGCCGGATTTGAACTCAGGTCCTCCTGAATCCAGGGCCGCTGCTCTATCCACTGCGCCACCTAGCTGCCCCTGAATATGCAACTTTTAAAAGTGTTTTCTTAACTTATTATCTGAAGCATGGTCGAAGAAAACTGGGTTTTACAGTGTGTAGTGGGTAAATTATCAGAAATACAGTTCCAAACGTTCTATGAATTCCTTGGCATTAGACTAATTATTGGCATTAAGTTAGTTAATTAACTAAGTTACCAAGATTACAGAGAAATATTATTAAGAAATAGACAAGGGGCAGCTAGGAGGTGCAGTGGATAGAGCACTGGCCCTGGAGTCAGCAGGAGCAGAGTTCAAATCCGGCCTCAAACACTTGAGACTTACTAGCTGTATGACCCTGGGCAAGTCACTTAACCCTGACTGCCTCGACAAAAAAAAAAAAAGAAAGAAAGAAATAGACAAGTTTTTAGCCATATATTTTAAAAGATTCAGAAATACATACGAAAGTAATCTGGGAAATAATGCTGACTCACCTCCTTGTCCATCTGTACCTGATCCTACAAACTGTTGTCTTGATAATTTGGTCCTTGATTCAATATACAGTTGTTGACCCAAGTTTTTGATTCTGTTGACAGTGGCACAGACCTGCTGCAATGTCATCTTAGGAGGGAAAGGAAAACAAAAGCAAAATGTATCAAAATATATGACAAAAGAAAATGTCACAGGGTCATAGTTTGATTTAGCACTAGAAAGGTTCTCAGTCCAGCATCCTCATTCTATAGATAAGAAAGTTGAGGCAGAGGCGAGGTGCCTTGCCCAGGGCCACACTCATCCCCACCTACACTCAAGCGCCACTAAGTGTCTGACGCTGGCTGTGAGCTCACACCGTCCTGCTCCCAGACTGGACACTGTCTAGCCTGGACCGCCTATCTACCACTGATGACCCCCCAAGCACACAGTCGTACTGGCCCAAACCAACTCTGACCAATCTAGTTGCAGATATGCCCGTCTGTGGAAGGAGCCCCAGCAATCAGGCCAAGCTTGTGCTATACTGGGTTTTACAGGGACATTGCCAAGTCTAGGTTTGCCCACGGAGGTCACTAGTCACGAGAGGGTGTCACAGAGCATGGGGCATAGAGTGAGGGGCCTGGAAGACCTGGGCTCAGATCCAGCTTCACACACTGACTGGCAGGGTGTTCCTAGGCAAGTCACTTCCCCTCTGCCTGCCTCACCTTCCTCATCTGTAAAACAGGGATCACAATAGTCCTTACCTTCCAGGACTGTTGTAAGGATGGAATAAGATAACATTTATAAGGCTCTCAGCACAGCCCCTGGCATGCAGTAGGCAGTTAATAAATGTTAGTTACTATTCTGAATTGACTCAGCTGTTTCAGCAAGTGCTGGGCTCAGAACTGACACTTTATCAGGGCCACATGTGGCCTGAAGGCCACAGGTTCCCTACTTCTGCTTTAGTTCATTCCAATTAAATTTACAAAAATAAAGAAAATTGCACTCAAAAATAACTTAGGAACTTACAGGCTCCTTCTGTACGTCCTCAACACAGTTTCCGCTGGATTCGCTGGATGACGCAATGCTAATGTAATGTTCCTGCGACCCATTGCTTCCCAGGCTGCCGTAGCCACTGGACCCGGTGACATGAACAGGCTGCAAGAACAAACGTCTGGTGAGCTCCAAGAAGACGTGTCCGAGGGCCTCTCAGAAACCAGGCCTCCCTTGGGCTTCCCTCCCTAGCTTGGTACACAACTCGGGGAGCTTCTAACTCTGTTGGCTGAATGCCAAGATCTGGCCTAGAAGACCACTGGGGACTCAAAGTGAGGCAAGAACTCGCATCAGCAAGAAGCTCCAAACAAGAACACAACCACCCTCAGTGGCTCTTAGCATGCTTTCTATCTGCTCAAACCAGGGTTTTGAGTCTTGTTTTCTTCTTCTATGGCCTCAACTCGACTGTGTTACATGCTGGTGAACTACTTTTAGGGAACGTCCTTTTGACTTATCGATTCTAAGGACATGAGACCAAGAAAGCCCCTTTCTGCTGCGATGTTCTTAGGGCCACATTCTAGTCCGCCATCTTGTTTGATGAATGAGTGATCCTTAAAACGAGAGCCTTAGGCTCATGAGACTCTGCCCAGTCAAACCATCTAAAAGGAGAGAGTTGCCCAACAGAGGGCTTTCTAAACACTGAGGTTATATAAAGCTCTTCATTACACAGGCCCTTCCTTGACCCTTTAAGCTACATTCAGGGAGAGTTGAGAAGTGAACAAATCAAAACATAAAATGACTTGAGATTTCAAGCACCTCAGGGACAGAATCTTCAGAGCTGGAAGGGATTGTAAAGGGGATACAGCCTAACGCCTCCGTTAACAAACAAGGAAACTGAAGCCCCAGGGAGGTGAGTGACTTGCTCCCAGTTACACAGGCGGCAAAGCTGGGATTCAAACACGGCTCAGGCTTTCTGCTTCCAAACCCACGGAAGTCCTAGGAATCTGGAAAAGTCTGAAAATCACCGGGCTGGCGTAAGGGCTTACACTGTATAAATATTTACACCTGAGTACACCCTACAGAAATAACTCTGTATTTCAGGAAAGTACTGAAATGACTCTAGAAATAGCCACTTTTAATACTTCATTCCACAGCCTAACTTTACCTTCAACCTCTCAGTGGCTAGAGAGAATGTGGAATTCCATATTCCCAATGGATTGTTTTTCTCTTGGCATCGTTAAGATATATTTAAGTAAAATCCAGAGGTTAAATGCATTGGTATGTCTGGGAGGAAGAGAGAGAATGAAACAAAACCTCTAAGGAATACAGAGAATGAAAAGTCTACAGCTTACTATTCCCCAGTGAGGTTGGAACATCATCAGTTCTCACAGATATAAAGAGGCACCTGCACTGACCAAGAAAAAGGGTCAGAACTATCTACCCCAACGAAAAGAGTGAGATGCGAGGCTTTTCGGGGATGGACAGAGGAGGGCCACTTCTTTACCATGCATGCACCAGGGTGGACAGCTCACCGGCACAGAGGAAGGCTGAGCTGCGCTGGGCTGCGCCGACCAAGTCTGCCCTAGGTCAGTTTGGGAGCCCCTGGGAGTGGGGGGGCGACCAGGTCTCCCGGGGAGAGGCAGGCAAAGCAGCCTGGGCCAAGCTGCCTGTACCTGAGGCCACCACGGTGGGGTCACCTTATGTGCGCTGAGAGAGGCTGTCTCACACCAAACCAAACCAAACCCTGCAGGGCCTTGGAGGAGGGCACATTTTTAGATCTCATTTTACCTGTAAGAAAAGTTTGTAAATCTGATCTTGTAATTCCATTATATCTTTGTCAATACGGCTCATCTTCTTGATTCTGGCAGCAAAAACATCTTCATTTAATGGGCTCCTGTGAAATGCCAAGTGAAAGACAGTGTGTGCCAAGTTGGATGGAAAACTCACTTAAAAAATACATATATATGTAAAGTATTTTATACAACAGATTCTTCTGAAGATGACCTATACGCTTTCTTCCAGAAGACTCTGTTCTTTGACTCCAGGAAAAAAAAGAGGAAGCACCAATTCCACATGAGGACACATACAGAAATACTAAGAAGCTGCAGTTTTCTCTCATTTCAGTGATTCATGAGGGGAACCTAAGGTGTGAGGTCTCACTCCCAAAATTCAGTCCCTGAAAATCAGAGTCCAGCAGACCAGACCGTGGTCCCTCTGGTCTTGGTCTGTGCATTTCTAAAGGAGCCCAAGCTCTCTTAGCAATGACAATAGCCAACATGTATTTTACAAAGTGCTCATGGGACCCTCCGGTGATGCAGCAGACAAGGAAATTAAGGCTAAAAAAGAGGCTTAGTGACTTTCTCAGAGACACACAGCTCGCAAGTGACTGAGGCAGGAACGAACACGGACACTCCTGCTGCCACAGCCTTCTCTCTCTCTGTTGGGCCAGTGAGCTGCCAATGCTATGAGAATCATGTGAGAATTGGTTACCTGTTATTTAGCTGAAATACAGACCATACTTGCATCTTCTCTGAGTCATCCATGTTAAAGTAAATGCTTTAAAATATTTTAAAAACAGAAATAATGGTTTTATTTCTGTTAGAAAATATTAGTTAACTATTCTACAGTTAGTCATGACTCCACGGTAATGTCAAAAACTCTGGTCCTCAAAGGAAAAATAACAATCACTTCATATTTCTAGTTTGGAGACACAGGAAATTAAAAGAAGGAGGACTAATTCAGAAGACTGAGGAGCAAATTCTCATCGTTCCTAAAAGCAGAAGCATTTCTTTATCGAAAGCTGACTGGAAGCCGAAATGGCCATGAACTGGATAACCCTTGTGAACACTATCACAGTCCCCAGGAGGAAAGGCTTTGCAGAAGACTCAGCCATCTTCAACTGACTTACGTCCGGACTTTGTGTCGGCCAATGATGAAGGAAACTTTCCGGCTCCATGGGTTCACAAAGCTGGACCAGCTGGAATCCAATACGACATAATCCCCATTCTGAGTGCAAAATCTAACAGGTGAATGTTCAAAGGGAGGTTGGCCTGCATACTTCAAGACTACAAAAAACAGCAAAATGGATGCACAATTAGTATAACATAAAGACACTGGCCAAGAAAAAGCATTTATGTATCTATTCTGAAGTTACTTATTTCCTTCTTGGGTATTCTAGTAAACTGCTTTTAAAAAGTAAAATGAAAAAGGATTTAAGATCTTTCTTTTTCTTATATAAGATTTATTTAGTATTATTCTTAAAAAATTCCCTGGTTTTCAATAAACTCCAAAACTTAAATTACCTAGGAAAGAGCTCTCTATTCTATAAGAATTGGTGGGAAAATCATAAATCAGTCTAGCAGAAATTATGTTTAGATCAGTATCTAACGCCATATACCATAACAAATTCAAAATGGGTAAGTGACTTAAATATAAAAAAATCACACCATCAAATAATAATGATTAATAATCATATACCTTTGCAAGCTATGGCTGAAGGGTGAATTTGTAACCTAACAAAGGATAGAAGGGATTGAAAAAGATAAGACAGGTAATCTTGATTATGAAACTGAAAATAATAATAGCTAACATTTACATAGCACCGACTGTGTGCCAGGCACTGTGCTAAGTACTTTATAAATATTATCTCATTTGATGCTCACAAAAACTCTGAGAGGTAAGGGCTATTTTTAGACTCCATTTTATAGATAAAGAAACTGAAATAGTTCCAGGTCAAGTGACTGACCCAGGGTCACACAGAAGTATCTCATGCTAGATTCGAACTCAGGTCTTCCTGGCTCCAGGCCCAGCATTCTATCTCCTATGCCACCTAACTGCCTCCCCACCCCCTGGGGGTGGGGGTGGGGAAGCTTTTATATGGATAAGATGATTGCGATTAAGGTAAGACGGAAGTGACTGGGGAAAAAATCTTTATATCAAGTGCTAAGAGGCTTCCATCCAAGACAGAAGAAATACATAAAACCAAAAACTATTTCTTCAAAAATAAAAGGTCAAAGGACACGAAGAAACAATTCTTAAAAGAACGGCAAACAACAATATGAAACGATGTTCCAAATCACTAATTACAAAAGAAATGCAAAAATCAAAACAACTTGGAGGTCTCTCCTCACATTCAGCAAATGAGCAAAAATGACAAAAGATGGGGAGAGTCAATGTTGGGGCAGGTGTGCAAAGGCAGACAAACCAATGCATGGCTGGTAGAATTGTAAAGTACTCTTGCTGTCCTGGAAAACAATCTGGAATCATGTAAAGAAAGTGTCTAGCAGGCCCCCATGCTTTGACCCAAGGCTTCCACCACTGGGCATATGTCCCGAGATCAATGCCAAATGATACCACCACAAACCAACATATTCACTGCACTGATTCCTGTCGTCGCCAGGACGGGAACAACTAATCAATCATGGAGTGAGGGATTGGTACATGAATATGGGGTAGATGGAATGTGGGAGAGTAAAACGTGGTAGATCGGATGCTCCATAGATGCATGGGAAAACCTAGAGAAACTGGTGCCAAGTGAAGGAGCAGATGGAGGAAAACAACAGACCCAATCCCTAGAATGACATCCATGGGAAGAATCACCGCCCTGCAATCTATGCTGCGTGCAGACCAATGGGGATCCCGGCTGCCTTGTGGAGAGACAGGAGAAGGGCCCCGCCGCCTCTTTCTTCAAGGAAGTGGGAGGGTGGGGGTGGGGAGCACTGCAGGCAACATCAGCCTTTTTTGATATTTTGGTTAATTTTGCTGAACTTCTTTCCCTTTCGTTATAAAGGATGGCTCTCTGGGAAGGGAAGAGGGGAGGGATACAATGGGAAATGCAGGTGATATAAAGACAAGCGATCAACAAAATGTATTAAAAATAAGCAGTAGGCTCAAATTCATTCAGTACATTGCTCATCAGGTTGAAAGCCAAAGTCTAATGCTCAGAATTATGAGCTGGGGTAATGAAAATAGTAAATGATGTAAAATGCATGGGAGAAAAGCCTTTTCCCCCGTACAGAAACATTCACCTACTTTTTTGGTGCACAGCAAACATCAGAGGACGGTCTTCTGGATGCAGGTACATTAAGACAGAGGTTCCAATCAGGTCCTGAGGGAGGTAGCCTAGCAAAGGCACAGCTCTGGGATTGACACACAGAGGAAAAATCCAAAAATGATAAGATGTGCGAACACTTTCCAACCAAATCTAATTTCCAGTATTTCCCCCTAAAGGTAATTTCAAGTAGCAAAATGAGTGCACAAAGCTCTTATCTAGGATAATGGCTAAGAGCTGGGACTTGAAGGGAGCCTCCTAGAAGGCTTTGTAAAAGCTAACCATACAGAGGTTTCCTGTAGCTATAAAATGAGAGCAACCAGTTTCTGCAGCTACACAGTTACTGCCCCCCCAGCAGCTCCCACTGCCAGGAGAAGAAGGGATCTTGCTATCTGTGTGACGGGGGCTACATCATATGGCAAACAAACCAAACCAAACCCCAGCCTCAGATCCAGGGCCGGGCAGCCGGTTTCAGCTTCTCCTCACATGTGAAGACCTTTTCAGGTCAATCATCCTCAACCACCATCCTAACTAACTGGGCAGCTGTGAGGTTTGACATTTCCAGTGTGGTCCAAACAGAGCCTTGGGTAAGCCCCTCCTTCTTACCAGGCCTGGGTAATCTCTGCTCTGCCTACCTGATGTGGCTACTGTCAAGATCAGGTAAGATATATAGGGCAAGTTCTTTGTAAAGGGAAAGGACAGCATTTTTAGCTAAGATAGTCACTGGAACAAAATTTTTTAAAATGGTAAGATCTAGTTTAATCAGACAAAAAGAAAAAAAGAGAGACATAAAACACAGTAAAGTCATGTGCTCCAACAACGTAAATCTCAATCTACTGAATGGGAAGCCGTGTTCAGAAATGCATTTCTGCCTTCTTATAGAAGTACCCACCTTTCATCCACTTCAAGAAACACACACCCTGGGGTATGGGTTGTTGTAAAGATCCTTTTATTCACAGGGATCCGGGGAGCTAGGAAAACACACACTTGAGATCTTCAAAATGCCAATAAATACTCATTAACTACATAGTAACCTACTTTGTGAATTTCTCATCTATCTCAACAATGAGAGCACACATATGGAACACAAAGCTCTCTAAAATGAGTGACATAAATTTCACCAGGAAATACCATTTCTCATGCTGACAATTTTCATCAAAATCCCATCAACATTTTAATCTACATGATTTTGAAATGGTGGTGGGAGGAGGATGGTTAGACATAGACCCTGTCTTCTATGCACAAAGTATATAAACAGATATAAAATGCAACTTAAACTCAAATTTTAGATAAAAAAGTACAGTGATATTTAAGAATTATAGAGATGTGAAAAAGTATCTAAAAATCCATAGAGAAACTGAGAAAATTTAAGGACATAAAAATTTTCTAAAAACCCAAAGAATAACCTTCTGAAATGCACAGTAAATAAAATTTGACAATACTACAAAAAGCTTTTTTCTGCATTTGCATTTCCTGATTTGTGTGAATTAAAGTGGTAATGTTAAACAATAGATACTTATTATGTGGGTTTAGACTTATAGTTTTGTCACTAAAAATAACTTATACTTTAATCAGAGATCTTCTAAGTACTTTTAAAGTTAACAAAACATTCCCATCTGTGATCTGTCTCTAGGGAATCTCAGTAGGCAACCTGAAGACCACTGGTGTTCTACTGCTGCAGTCTTCATTCGATATCCTGTATGGAATTACTGCCCCTAGACATAGGCTGCCCCTTAATATAAAGTCACTTTGAAGGGGGAAAAAATAACGTGGACGTGTGTGCCACATATATAGTTGGGCATAAGTATGCAAGTATAGGTTGTACTAGGATTTATTTAAGCCAAAATGTGGGAGGAGGGAGAAGGTGGGATATGGGAGGGAGGAATGTAAGGCCACTATTCTGCTCTTACACCTGAATGCTATTTCATGCACACCCCCCAAACTGTTAGGTCACAGTAACCAACATCCTGAGGAACTTAATCCTCACGATAGAATGTAAGCTCCTTAAGGGCAATTTTGTTTTTTCTTTCGGATCCTCCAAACCTAGCACAATGCTGGGCACATCGCAGGCCCTTAGTAAGTGCCAGATGAATGAATTCATTTGATAGAACTCCCCGGTGAGACACAATTCTTTACCTGCATCGATTTGCATGAGGGAGCTGAACAATTAAATGGCTTCCAGCATGCCCCCCCCCCCCAACAAATCCCCAGCAGAGACAGGAGTAGGGCTCCAAGTTCTTTGTCAAATTCCACTCTTGGATCTTTCTACTACACTGCCCCTCAAAGGAAATGACTAAAGATTCAAGAAAACATCACAGAGACAGGCATGGACAGGAGGCTGTGGCTGCAGGCTGGCCCATGCCACGCTTCTTTTCTTGTCCCAGAGTCTTATTTCAGGGACCAGGGCCTCCACACACCTGTCACAGAGACGCATCGTACAACACACAAACACGCTCGCACAAACACACGCACACGTGCACGCCTAATGGGCTGCTGTCTCTACACGTTGAATGAACAAAGCATTGACTTGCCTTCATAACCAGAGTGAATCTTCTCGACCAGAGTGAGGCAGCAGGGTTCTGACTCTGTGTCAGCAGAACTGCATACATTGATCACATATGGGGTGATCCGGAATGGATAATAATGGGCCTCTTGTTCTCGGTCTTTACCTCCCCTGAGGAAATTTTACATGATTAACTAATTGATGGTGCTATTTAGAATATGGTTGGGCAAAACAGTCAAACTTCTCACAGTGACTTCTCTGAACAGGACAGGCATAAATGTGTTTCTTTTCAAAAGCAGAAGAATGTGCTTAGTCTTGCCGCCGTACCCAAATCATCAGGTCCGATCCCTTTACTTGAAAGATGAGGAAACTGAGGCAGACAGCGATGAGGGCACTTGCGAAGTGCCTGAGACCAGAGATGAGCCTGGTCCTTGTGACTCCACATGCTCTGTCCACTACCCCTGCCACTCAATCGCTCTGTGATGGCGAGGTGGGCAGAACCATCTTAGATCCCACCACCATAACAGAGCTGCCTCACTTTACCTCTCCATCTCCTTAGCACTCAAACTACTGCTTTTGGCCCTTCTCACTTCTGGGGCTGCTGCTGCTGCTGTGACTCTACTGTAGGCCTCAGACTACTTTCAGGATTCCATGCACTTCATACTTTAGCCTGTGAGCCTAAAGCATTTTACCACACCCTAAACTGGATCTTCTCTTCCTCCCTAACTCCTCTTCTTCTTCAAGGCTAAGATCTCTTCGTCTTAGACTTCTTTCTACATGACTCTCCTTCCCTCACCCACCTCCCAGGGGTAGTCTGTGTGGGAGGGGTCCACTCGAGGCTGCTACACTTACCTGATCCTACAGAAAAAGGGCTTCACTTGAGAATATTCGTACTGGGAGGCTGCCAGAAACAAACACAAACAGATTGTAAATGACCACCTCAAACAGGAATGCCATAAAAGTTCTTCCTTCTCCTTACCCCATCTATGCTATGGCCCTGCTTCTGTACTGCCAGTGAAGAAAACAAAATGACTTTCAGAAAAGTATACCCATCCTTTAGATAGACGTGTATGTTATATGTGATATATGGGACACACACATGCACTCTTCTCCTGTACTCTGGGGCCTAATCACCTCTAGAAGAATTTCCACCCAGCAGCAACAATTCTGCTTAGTTAGACAGTGATGGCTTCACACAACAGCTCATACATTAACGATGATAAATTAGATCCATTAAAAAGACACTAGAAATGGACAGAACACAAGAACTCTAAGATATCAGGATATTGTCTGCTGTTCTAATCACTGCATTTCAAGCAACGGGAAGATTTGGTAGAGGTCTAGAGAAAGGGAGATCAAGAATTCAAAGAAACACAGAGAATTCTGAATAAGGAGAGGCAAAAAAGTTAGGCCCCTAGTTTGGACAGGTAAAGGGGCAGGGAAAAGGATGTGACCAAAATTTAGAACATTATGAGCGCTACTGATGAGCACATTTAGACTTGCTCACAGATCCCATTCCTTAAAATCAGAATGAGGCAGAGGAAGGATAACAAAAGGAAGAACTATGTTACAAAAGAGGGGCTAGGCTAGAAGATATAAAGAGCTTGCTACCTCAATACACTGGACAAGCAGAAGATAAAGAAGTTTCAAGAAGGTCTTTGATCATCAATCCATAAAAAATTATTCAAGAAAAACCAAGCACATCTGTGATATAACCTCAAACTTTTTCGAGGCAATGTTACAGAGAATAGCTACACAAAATACCATATGGTGCCACTGAATGACCACTGGTCTGACCTAATGTCAAAGTCCTGTTAAATTTAAAGTTTTACATATTCATAGAGTTCACATTTATTTACATAAACATAAATATATTATCTACAGTCGAGATTAGGAGATTTGAGACTGTTTGGACCATACTATTACATAAATACCATTAAAAATGAACAATACCTTCATTATGATACAGATTTACAAATACGCCAAACTGACCCCTGCTACATGATACATAACACAGAACAGAAAACAAGTCCTATTTCCCAATATCAGAATTATGAAGGCGCTCTATTGCAAAATAAACTTTCCTAAGTAGAGGGCTACTTCAAAGTATCCCAGAGTTCCAGAGTGGAAGGGACCCCAGAGATCCCCTAGACCAGAAGCTTCATGGTGCAGATCTGGAGAGTGAGGTGTGGCTGGTCCTGACATCCACAGGTCATCAGCAGTGGAGCTGGGCTTTGAAAGGCAAGTGTCACTCAGACTGGGTTTTCAAATCCAGAGTTTTACTATAGTCACACTGGTGATATCCTAGGGGCTCTTGATATTTTCCTCTATAAAGTTACTTATACTTTCATGAAATCATGAAAATGACTTAAGGGCATGGACTTGTGCCCCAAGTCCCAAAACACTCAAATTTGCAGCTATTCCTTCAAACACGAATGAGAGAGTGGAAGTCCAACGAAAGAAGAATGATTTTACATCAAGGCTGGTAATTCACTGCTTAGGCCAGAAGAAACCAGGAAACAAGGTCTAAGTCTAGAAATGTGCAGAGGAAAGGACGTAAGCGAGATGAATATCCCTAAGGGAAGTACACACAAGTACCCCAGAGCAGAGACTCAAGTAGGATGACAGAAGGCACAGACTTTCAGCCCGTCAGAGCTTTGAGGATTGAGTTCCATGAGGCAAAGGGGTAATCAATGGTAAAGAAAGGAAAATCAGAAAAACTGGGGCATATAACTGAGGAACAGACATGGAAGAGAAACAGACTTGGGGAAGAACATGAAAACTATAGAGCCTTGAATCTTAATGTAAGCACATATTCAAAGCACCCTGATGAAATGTACCATGCTGGACTCTGAAGACACCAAGATAAACAAAGAAAGACAATCCCTGTTCTCAAGAAGCTTTTGTAATTGACTGTGAAAGGACACCAGAAAATTACTGATGTTGAAAAGAATGATTAAAAAAAGAACGCAGGGAAAGAGTGGAAGAGCAATGAGATGTCACGGAACACTTTAGAATGATGGCAGGAACTAAGAGAAAGTAGAGTCTTAGCCTGTAAAGAAAAGAACAACTTTCAAATAATGATGTGATATCAGACAAAAGACTGGTTACAAATATCTATAACTGGAAGAGCAATTTACTGGCTCAAGGAAGGGAACAGTACTGCTGAAAAAGAAGGAAACAGGAACTTGGGGAGAAAAAGAAGACAATGAATCCCTAAAGTGCTTGGGAAGAAAAACCCTTTACAAAGACAACAGAAAAAAACACCTTTTAAGGATTAAGCAATTACTAATATAAAGGTACGAAAAAAAGGCCAAAAGAAACCTTCTAGTTAGAGATTTCTAAAACAAGAAAATAGGTCTGAGCTTAAAAAAAAGTCAGATAGCCCTTAGAAGTTCAGAGACAAGAAAGAAAATAGAGATTTCACATGCGTTCATGTGGATTCACAGAATTTACGTGGGATTTAAAACCTATTTGAATAGAAACACTGTAGACAAAACAGAGGAAAAACATTTCAACTGTACTAACTAGATATATGAGAGCCAACATTTATGCTAGTTACATTTACAATGTACATGCGGCCATCCATAAGCTAACATTTGTATTTGTGTGTGTGTGTGTGTGCGTGTATGCACGTGCAAAATAGAATTAATCTAACAACAATCAGAACAAATTTACTATCAGATTTTCACCACACGTTCTCATGCCTGGGTATTGCTGGTCTTAATAGCTGCATTTTATGTTGAACATGTTCAGTTCTAAATTAATTAAAGACAAACGAATTCTTTTTCATTGGAGTTGAAGGGCACGGCTCTTGTCACCTGTTTGGGTGCTGACATTCCAGAATGGAAGATGGGCCTGGGCCATGTGTGTGTAGAACACCCTCACGTCTTGAGGGGCGAGCAGCTCGACGAATGGGGAAGATGCCAAGGAATTCTTCTTACAGTTCAGAATAAGAGTGGCCTGCTCTGAAACATGGACCAACTTTCCCGACAGAAATGAAAAAACTGCCACAAAGGTATCCTATCAAAGACATTTTAAAAGTACAAACATTTAACCTCTACAAGCAATAGCCATCACAGGGTAATTTTCTTTTACAACTTACAACAAAAAGTTACAAACTTAATTTTAGAAAATCCTAAAACAGTACTATAACATTTGGGTTGCCTGACATCTCAATCCTCAAATGGCCAAACCATCATTTTTTGTATGGACCTATGACTTCAATAGTGCAAGGACTCCAGATCTAGAACCTAACTCGCATCAGTAATTCATCCATAAGCTGCTCCCCTGGAGAGTTCCTTTGGGCACTGAAAGGTTATGTGACTTGCCCATGGTCACACCGTTATGTGTCAGAGGCAGGCCGGGTTCTATTCTGTTCCAGAACTGTTGGCCCTTTATCTACCACGTGTCCCTGGCCAAACAATATATCTAAGTTTTAAAGTAGTCTGTCTCTAAATGTCACATCCATGTCCAGATCCCTCCATGTGCCCGGACTGCCTTCTCTTTACCACTTGGCTCAGAGGACTGAGTAACTGTCATCTTTCACTGTTACATCCCTCAGTCACCTCACATGGGCTTGTCTCCCCAGCCCCTACTCCTATTCTTATAATACTCTGTTTAAGAGGCTCATATAGGGCACCCAGTAAATGCTTGTTGAAGGGTCTCTGCTATATTAAGAGGGTAGCATTAAATTGGGCTGTGATTTCAAATCACCATAGCGGTGTTCACCAATTTCTAGACTATCAAACAATGTATAAGGGAAGAGAAAGCTCACGATTTTGTTTAATGTGAAAAGATGCTCTATAAAGAAATACAGTCTCATCTGTTGTCTTTGAGGACACAGTAATAGCTAGAAACTCGCTTGTTCTAGAAACACAGTTTGTAAAAGCCTGAAGAATAAGCTAACTAAGATGGCCATAAATGAAAATGACATAATAACTATGTAAAACCCAAGTGTGAAATGAAGACAATGGCCACCTGGTGGAAATGATTTTTCTCCATTTCACTTTGGGATGAACTGGGGCATAAATGCTATGGACCTATGAACTACACTGTAACCAAAACAAACTGTCCACTGCAAGATGCTCTGGGTGTTTAGACTCTCTCTGAGACAATGGCAGAAGTACCTTTACCTGGCTTTCTCCCATTATCTACCTCAGGTTACAACTCTTAAAACACACAGTTTATTCTACTGTAAAAATCTACTTGTAGATTAAGTCCTGGGAAGGCTGTAGAGAGGGACAGGGCAAATTCTGGGCCACTCACTGTGTTTTTAGACGTGTGTTCTGAAGCGATGGCAGCCACCTCCTCGAGGCTGTACTCAGTCACATCTGCTTGGTGTGCTCCATTTGGTCTGAGAATCTGGAAAAACTCATTGTTGGCTGAAAACAACAGAAAACTGTAAGTGCTACAATGAAGATGTTAACAGTTTTTACAACTGATTCTTTGACTTGTATTTTCTTTTATAAGATAGCTTGTAGTTATAATAACACCATCCTATCACGTGTTAAATTTGCTACATATAGTGATTTATGCATTAGAAACCTATACACCCAGTGATATTATGTTTAAAGCAAATGTACAAACCAAAATTTGAGGATTTCTTCAATAGAAGGATTTCCTCGTGAAAATTTCCTAGATCATACAAAGAATACACCACAAACACATTTAGGTAGCAACCCCACAAATTTCCAAAAAAAGAAAGCAGGCAGTGTACATTGCTAAAAGAGAAATCTATTATTTTTGCTGTCGGAATTAGACAGTATACAGTATCTGTAAAGATGCAAAAGTTATAGGTATAGACTAGGGTGTGTACCTTAAGAACACTTTGAGGAAAAAAACATTAGAGAGAAAATAAGCAAGAGTGGTACTGGCAGCTTATTTTTTATATGATTATTAACTGCAGTTCTAGTTAAAAACAGATTTTGTACTTGATCAAATGTAAATTAAAAATCAGTATTTCTTCAAAAAAGAAAGTATCACTAAAAAAACTCATCTCTTGTCAGACAAAATATTTTATATTAATCATGATCTTACTCTTCCAGTGCGCTTAATGAAATCAACGCATTAGGTTTATTCTGTATGTTCTAAACCCATGGCAACAACTCTGGTGGAGCTGGGGCTTACGATGAGCTGGCCCAACTATTCACTTCTATCTTGAGTCAGCTCTACCTTGAATGCTGTGTACGCAGCGAAGGGCGTAGTTGAGGGCGTCGAGAACACTTGGTTTATGATTTCTCTCAGAGGGGAAATACTTTTTCATTTCTCGGACCACCATCATAAGTTCTTCAGAAGTCTTACTGTGATCTTGCTGCTCACTGAAAGACAGGAAGAAGTAAAGTTCCACCTTTATGTTTCTCTTCCTTGACGAATGGATGTTTCATCACTGACACAGGGGGAACTCACTTTCTTTTTCTCTCCCCTTCCTCCTGGCTTCCACTGTTTTGCTGCGGATCACTGGCCTCCATTTCCTACTATTGACTTTCATGTCTACTCCATATTAGCTTACTTTTCCCAGATCTTCACATCCCACAAGAAGACATTCCCATCTCAATCCCAGGTTTTTCTTCTCTAACAATAAAAACTTGGTCTTTTTTGCTTTTTCTTCTTGGATGATGAATGAAAATTGGTCAAAATAAGCATGAACTCACCTGTTGCTGTTGGCACCAGCTTTGCCTTGCCGTTTGAAGCCTTGTTTCCACATCTCATTGGATTCTTTATCAAGGGAATCCGTCCCACTGGACTCTGGTCCATTAAATTCGTTTCCACTGGAGTCATTGCCGTCAGACTTACTACTCTGCATTTCTAGGCCTTCACAATGGACGTTCTTCTCTGGCTTCTAAATACTGATGGCTCTAAGTGAATATGTTCTCTATTTTGGAATCAGTAATGATGATGATCCAGTTCTCATTTTGATCCAAGCCATCACCTAACACAAAATTGTCTGTCACAGCTGACTGGTGAAATTCGACATGAGTAATTAATTGTTGCCATTCATTGGGAGGAAATTTTTTCTAGACTCACTATTTTCCATAATAAGGAACTTCAGTGCCTTATTGTTCCACTAAAGTGTAATGACTTCAATCTGAAAAAAAAAAATTAAAGAAAAGTTAGGAAGTAAAACGCGCATTTAATACCTAAAACCAAGATGAAAACATCAGCGGCTCCTCTCAGAGACACACACAAGCATTCAGAAGGACCTTAAAGGCCCAATCTCACCACTTTATAAATGAGGAAACTAATGCCCCAAGAGATGCAATAACTTTACCAAGGTCACCTAGCTAGTAAAGAGCAGGTCCTGGGACCAAATCCAGTATCCTTTCCATTGTACCAGAGTGTCTTCTTTCATTAATAGTCCGAGTTTGGACCCAGGTCACCTAGCTCCAAATTCAGAGCTCGTTACACTTACTACCAGTCCCACGAAGCCAGTGTCCACTAAGCACCTCCTATGACACTGTGCCAGAAGGTGGGGATACAAAGATAAAACAGAAAAACAGCCCTTGCCTTCAAAGGGGTGTGTGGGTGGTAATAATTCCATGTGGACAGGTTAAGTATTTGGGGTCTGAACCTGTGACTTTGCTGGCAGAGGCAATGCTTGAAGTTATACATTTAGTATCTGGTCAGTGGTCAAGAGAGCTGCCTGGGGATGCTGCAAGGTTAAGTACCTCGTCAGCACGTCCCACAAACCTGCTGTTGAGTCATTTCAGTCGTGTCTAATTCTTTGTGACCGTATTTGGAGTTTTCTTGGTAAACATAGTGAAGTGGTCTGCCAGTTCCTTCTCCAGCTCATTTTACAGATGAGGAAACTGAGGCAAACAGGGTAAAGTGACTTGCCCAGCTAAGTAAGTGTCTGAGGCCAGATTTGAACTCAGGAAGATGAGTCTTCCTGACTCCAGGCCTGTTGCTCTATCCACTACACCATTTGGCTGCCCCCACTCTAGATGACATGCAAGTACTGTGTATCACAGGCAAGATTTGAACCCAGATCTTAGAATTATAGGATCAAAAATTTAGAGCTGAAGGGGACCTCTGAGGTCATCTAGCACAACTCCTTCATCTTATGAATGAATAATAATAGCATTTATTAAGTACTTCCTCTGTGCCAGGCATTGTGCTAAATGATGGCATACAAGTGTGCTCACAATAGCACAGAAACTGAGACCCATGGCTGTTAAAAGTGTGCCCAGGCTCACACAGGGTGTCAGTGTCACAAGTGTGACTTGAAATGTGGTCACCCAGCTCCAGCATTTCAATATCCTCTACTCCAGTTTGCCAACAGAGAAGCAATTGGGAAAGGCTTCCCATAGGACACCACACCCATCCAACCTTCCTCCTAAGTCCCCTATTTCTGCTGAGGGCCCCTAGTACCTGAGATTTTCAATGTGGAGTCATGATTGTCTTTCTTTCCCAATTCCCATATGCAATTAGTTGCCAACTCTTGTCAAACCTAACTCTACAAGATCTCAGGCATCCATCCTCCTGATCACAGGATCACAGATTTAGAGGGACCTTGGAGGCCATCTGGAGGCAGCTAGGTGGCTCAGTGGCTAGAGCACTGGCCCTGGAGTTAGAAGACCAGAGTTCAAATCTGGCCTCAGACACTTCCTAGCTATGTGACTCTGGGCAAGTCACTTAATCTCTGTTTGCCTTAATCCACTGGAGAAGGAAATGGCAAAACACTCCAGTATCTTTGCCAAGAAAACCCCAGGAACAGAATTGTCGTGCTATGGTCCACAGGGTCAGGAAGAGTTAGACAAGACTGAACAACAACAACAGAGACGATCTAATCCAATACCCTCAGTTTAAAGATAAGCAAAGTACAGAACAGTTAAGTGACTTTGATTTGAAACCAGACCTTCCTGTCTCAAGTCCATCAGGCTCTCTCTATCCTTTTCACTGGCCATCCTCTCTCATCTCCCTGCTCCTGGTTTTCTTCAAACTCTGAGAGCTTTCCTGGTCCTCCCCTCCCCATTCCTTCCTTCTGAAATTACCTCCCATTCACACTGTCTACATGGTGTATGTACACAGTCGTGGGCATTATGCCTCCCTGCATTAGCCTGGGAGCTCCCTGAAATAAAGCCTCAATGCCTGGCTCCTGGACAGTAGGGACCGTTGCCTTTCTTTGTATCCCCGGCACTTAGCACAGAGCCTTGCACGCAGTAGGCACTTAACAAAGGCTCAATGCCTGGCTCCCGGAGGTAAAGGCTGTCTGTTGCCCAGCCTTCAGCGCACCAAAAGCGCTTAATAAATGCTGGCTGCTGCAGACGGTGATCGTCAGACCTCTCCAACATCGGTCCGCAAGTTAAAAAGGGCTGGTTGTTTGTTTAAGTACAAAGTGGCAGGAAGACGCCGGGCCAGGTGACGGACGCAACCCCACCTGGCAAGGCTGGATGCAAAAGTTGCCTGGGCCGTCGGAAAGGACCCGCCCCGCCCTCCCCCCCCCCGACCCCCAGGGGACTCCTCGCCTGGGAGCTGGGTAGCCCGCTTCCCCTCCACCCCAAGTTCAAGGGCAACTTGTTTCCCGCTGGGCTCTGGGGGCGGTTACGTAACCCGCCCCCCCCCCTTCCCCGCCTCCAGGGGGTTCCTTGCCCCGCTCCCCGCCCGAAGCGCTTCGAGGGGGGAGCGAAGCGCTTTGGGGGGAGGCGTGACCGAACTGCGACCCTGGCTTGTCCGGACCCCAGCCCTCGCGCCGAGGCGCTCGCTCACTCACCCGCCCGGCCGCCGTCGCCGCCGCTGCCGCTTGGCTCCCGCGCGCCTCCGCCCTCCCTCGGCCCGGCTCTCTCGCGCCGGCCCCGCGCGCAGGTCTCGGGGCCAGCCGCGTGCCGAGGGGGCCGCCCCCCCCACCACTGGAACGCCCGCTTGCAACGTGACCTGGCCCCGCCCCCGCCGCGCCCCATTGGACGCCGCGCCCAGCCCCGGGCGCCACCATTGGCCAGGAGGAGGAGCCTGCGGGGGGAGGCTCCGGTTACATAACTGGGCCCGAGGCCCCCCAAACCCTATTACATAACCCGCGGGGAGGGGCAGGGCGAGAGGCGCCTCTCGGCCAATCCTGTTAAGCCGGTGGGCGGGGCGTGGGCGGTGGGGTCCGCGAGGGAGGCGTGGTCCTGACAGGCACGAGTCGGGTATCCTGCTGCCGCACGGGGCTTAGACGGTGATAGGCGGAGGTGCCGTGATAGGGCGGGGCAGCTGTCACTCTTAGGTAGAGGGGGATGAAGGACAGGTGAGATCTGGGGTCAGCGACAGGAGGAGACCTGGGTAGGATGCTTTACACCTGAGAAAACGAGGAGAGGATTTGATTTGCGGGCGGAGCGGCTTTCGAGTTCTCCTTTTTTGAACTGGGGCCAGAGGGGCTTGGGCATTGGCACTGTGGATGGTGCTTGGTTGCCTGAGAGGAAGGTGGACGCGTTGGGGGTGGGGGTCAGTGGCGTGGATGAGCCCCTTCCTCCACATATTTCCCCCTATTAAACTGGTTTATTTTTTTTAATAAATATTTTCTTTCTTCCCCTCAATGAAAAGGAAAAAAGAACTTTTTTTTTTTTTTTGGCTAGGCAATGGAGTTGTGACTTGCCGAAATTGAACCCAGGTCTTCCTGACTCCGGGGCCGGTGCTCTATTCACTGCCACCTAGCTGCCCGAAAAAAGAACTCTTGCAGCAAATATCCATATTTGAGCAAAACAAATTTCCACGTTGTTGTCCATGTCCAAAAATATATCCGTCACCTCTTCTGCCAGGAGGTGGGTAACATGGCTTATGTTAAGATCTCTGGGATCTTCTATTCTCTTTTTTTAATTTTTGGCAATTGGGGTTAAGTGACTTGCCCAGGGTCACACAGCTAGTGTCAAGTGTTTGGTTTAAGGCCGAATTTGAACTCAGGTCCTCCCGACTTCAGGGCTGGTGCTCTATCCACTGCACCACCTAACTGCCCCACATGGGATCATTTATTCTTGATGCTAGGTCGGTTGGTTGCAGGCGACCTCATCCCAGGTGTCATGTCCTCCTGGAAGCTTTTTCCCGATTCTCATCTGTTATTAGAGTTCCTTCCCTCATCCCTCAACTGTTATTTACTTATCTGTATTCCCCTTCCCGTCCTATTAGTTATCATGGGGTCCTAAATCTTGAGCAGGAAGGGATCTCAGATTTAGCCCAACTCCTTCATTAAGTGAGAAAACCAAGACCCAGGGAGAGTAAAAGCCTCACCTAACATCACCCAGACAAATGGGAAGGATTTCAAGTCAGGTTCGTTCTTACTCCAGAGCCGGGACTCTTTCACCTGTGCCCACTGCCTCTGGCGCTCCTTCACGATCCTCCCGATCCTCCTACTCCTCCAGCTCACTGCCTTCCAAGTATGGAAGTCCGCCGGTTCTCTGCCACTGGCCCCCTTCTCTTCTGTCTCTATCCTTTCTCCCTTGGTGATCTCATCCCCTTGCTTGGGTTCTATTACTATCAATTGGTATTATTATCCTTATTCAGGTGACTCCCAAATCTATAATCCGGCTCTGATATCTCTCCTGAACACTAGTCCTATGTTCTCCCCCTGCCTGTTGGACAGTTCCACCTGAACATCCGTAGGCCCTTTAGCGTCAACATATCTGGAACAGAGATCATTCCCCTCTAAGAGCCATCCCTCCACCAAATCTCCTATTTCTTTCTGTTCCAGACACCTCTGTTCTTTTTATTACCCAGATTTTCAACTTTGTAGTCGTTTCTTTTTCCTTTGTCCATCAACCCCATATCTGCTAAGTTGCCAAATCTTGTCACTTTCCGTCACACTTCTTGAATACAATCCCCTTCTTTTCACACATAGCCCCTACCCTAATTTAGGCTTTCAGTGCCTCTCCCTTGGTCTCCTGTAAGGGCCTCTCATTTGGCTTCCTTCTCTTCAGTCTCAATCCATTCTTCATACAGCAGCCAAATTGGTAGTGTTAAAGCATAGGTCTGACCATATCATTTCCCTGTTCAACAAGCTTCAGTGGTTCTAGGATAAAAAACACAAACAAAAACCACACAGCTTAGCATTATAACTCTCCACAATATAATCTCCACCTACCTTTTCAGTATATCTATATATAGATATAGATAGATAGATGGAAGGATGGATAGAGAGATGGGTGGATAGATAGATGGATGGATGGATGGATGGAAAGAGGAGTGGATGGATAGATGGATGGAAGGATGGTTAGAGAGATGGATAGATAGATATATAGATAGGTATGTAAGTGTGCACATATATAGATATAGATATGTATACACACATACATGTATACAGATATAGATATATACTCTCCTTTCAGTGATCTCTCTTCCAGTCAAACTGGCTTATTAACTGTTCCCTGAACAGAGCATTGCAGAGCCCACCTTCATGCCTTCGGAAAAGAGAGTAACTTGTCTGGAATGTGCTCCCTGCTCACTTCCACCTTGAGAATCCTGAGTTTGCTTTGAAGCATAGTTCAGGCACTGTCTCTTACACATGGCATTTCCTGATCCCCATTGTTCTGGGAACTCTTTCTCTCTTGAAATGTCTTTGAAGTACTTTTATTTGGAGTACTTTGCTTTTACTTCCTTTTCTAACTGTAGCCTCTTAGTAAAATGGAAGTCCCTGAGGTCTTGGACAGTTCCATTTTTGTCTTTGTAGCCTGAATTGTATCTGGCACATACTAAATAGATCCTAGATCTTGAGCAGGAAGGGATTTTAGATTTAGCCCAACTCCTTCATTAAGTGAGAAAACCAAGACACAGGGAGAGTGAAGGCCTCACCCAACATCACACAGGCAAATGGACAGGATTTGAAGTCAGGTTCATTCTGATGTATCCACCAGTTGAATATAGGAAGGGAACAAGTATTTTTTTTGGGGGGGGGGAATGAGGCATTTGGGATTAAGTGACTTGCCCAGGGTCACACATCTAGTATCAAGTGTCTGAGGCCAGATTTGAACTCAGGTCCTCCTGATTCCAGGGCCAGTGTGCCACCTAACTGCCCTAAGACTCTTCCTGAGTTCAAATCTGGCCTCAGACATTTGCTTGCTCTGAGACCCAGGGAGAGTAATTTAACTGTTTGCCTCAATTTCCTCATCTGCAAAATGAGCTGGAGAAAGAAATGGAAAAATCACTCCAGTATCTTTGCCAGGAAAACCCCAAATGAGGTCATCAAGAGTTGGAAAAGGCTGAAACAATTCAACGACAACAAAATGTGCCAGGCATGGGGTTAAGTGCTTATAAATAGCATCTTATTTGAGCTTCACAACAACCTGTGGAGGAAGGTACTATTATTATCCCCATTTTACAGTTGAGGCAGATAGAAGTTAAGTGTTTTGCCTAAAGTCACATAGCTAATGTGTCTAAAGCAGGATTTGAAACTGTGACTTCAAGTCTAGCGCACATGGTGCTACCTAGCTGCCTCTCATATGATCTTCTTGAGGACAGCCCTGTATAGCGTTTACAGGACAGCATGGACAAAAGGTTCAGAATTGAGTGGCATGAGTTGGTTGCGATCTGCATTATTCTTGGGAACACTCCCATCTTTAAGGTCACAGAAACATCAAAGGAACCGGACCCAAGTCAAAGAATTGTTGTAGACATGGCATATTTAAGATTTTACAAACCATTTGGGAAAAAAAAATTCACTCATTCTTTATGGACAAGACAGAGAGAAGGACAGTAGTACACTCAGATGCACTGGAACTGGTGGGGTGACAAGACCCCAAATTAGCCTTTAGAGGGGCTAATGCCAACTTGGAGCTGCATTTCCAGGAAGGCGTCCCATGTATCAGCTTCTGCTTTTGTGCTGTTGAAGTCACTGATGAGAATGTTAGATGAAGACACAGACCACATGCTCCTCAAATTTGCAAATGATATGAATCTGCAATTTGGAAGGGGGTGGACAATTGGATGCTGAATCTGAGAGTCAGAACCCTAAAAGATCCTGATAGCTTGGGATGATAAAATGTAATAAGAGTAATTAAAAGAGTCTAGACTTAGGTTCAAAAAAATCAACTTAATAATTCAATTCAGGTAAACAAGCATTTATTAAATGTTCGCTGTATGGCAGACACTGTGCTAGGTGTTAGGGATACAGAGATAATAACTAACTAGCTCCTACCCCCAGGAAGCTTACATTCTACTGAAAGAAAACAACATATACTGAGATAAACACGAATAAACATAAATAAACACAAAATAATACTGTGAGAGAGAGGGCACTAAAATCCAGGGGACTTGGGGAAGGCTTTGTGAAATTGAAAGGGATCTAGGGATGTTGAAAGTGTGGCTAAACAATATTTTCCGTGAAAAAGATCTGAGGGCCACAGTTCCAAATTGCTTTCCAGAATGGTTTTCTTTTTCTTTTTCTTTTCCCTCAGTGGGTGGGGGGAAGGGGAGGGAGGCAGAGAAAACAAATCGTTGTTAATTTTTAAAAATGGAAAAATAAAAATAAATTTAAAAAATTAAAAGTTCTTAGAGTTTTATTTGGCTGTAAATTCAGTAGGAATCAATACTGCTGATTTCCTGCTCCATTCTCCTCACCATCTCCTTTTTCCATATCATCTGAGGCTTGAGAGTGATGGTTTCCAGAATTCAGGAAGTGGTAGCACCACTGGATTCTGCCTTTAGTTCCAGGTACCTTATTTTAGAATGGACGTAGATGAGCTGGAGTGTGTCTGGAAGAGGATGATCAAGTAGCTCCCTGTGGTCTCTACAAAGTCCTTTGTTTACATTGAATGCCCTTCATAATAACCAGGTTCCTGTCAATCTTTCCTAGGTTATTACATATGACTTCCTTTCTTGTGCCCTGTCGCCAGGCAAACTAGTTTTCTTGCTGTTCTTCACATGTGACATTCTATCTCCCACGCCTTTGCACAGGCTGTCTCCCATGTCTGGAATGTACCCTATCCTCACTTCTGCCTTGAATTCTTAGATTCTTTCTTTCTTTGTCTTCCTCCCTTCCTTCCTTCCTTCCTTCCTTCCTTCCTTCCTTCCTTCCTTCCTTTTCCTTCCTTCCTTCCTTCCTCCCTCCCTCCCTCCCTCCCTCCCTCCCTCCCTCCCTCCCTCCCTCCCTCCCTTCCTTCCTTCCTTCCTTCCTTCCTTCCTTCCTTCCTTCCTTCCTTCCTTCCTTTCTCTCTCTCTCTGTCTCTCTCTGTCTCTGTCTCTGTCTCTCTCTCTCTCTCTCTCTCTGTCTCTCTCTCTCTCTCTCTCTCTCTCTCTCTCTCTCTCTCTCTCTCTCTCTTTCTTTCTTTCTTTCTCTCCACCACGGTTACCTTGCATTAACTTTTTTTTTTGAGGCAATCAGGGTTAAGTGACTTGCCCAGGGTCACATAGCTAGTAAGTGTCAAGTGTCTGAGGCCACATTTGAACTCAGGTCCTCGAATGAATTTTTTGGATCTTTTGTGTTAAATCTTGTATTCTAGAAGAGAATGTAAGCTTATCAAGGGCAAAACTGTTTCTTTTTTCTCTGTAATTTCAGTACCTGGCATGCAGTTGGAACTCAATAAATACTTGTTGATTGACTGACCATGCAATATAAACATTGGTTAAAGGAACTGGGGGTATTTAACCTGAAGAAGAGAAGACAGAGAGAGTTGGTAAGCCTTCCAATATTTTGAGAGCTGTCATGTTGAAGGAGGGATATCAGACTTGTTCTGGATCAGGAGGCAGAATGAGGAATGAGGGACAGCAGTTTGAGAGCAGTGGGTTTAGACTTGACCTGAGGAAAAACTTCCTAAAAATAATTAGAGATATCTAGAAGTAGGCAGGGCTGCCCCACAGTGAGTTTACCAACATGAGAGTTCTTCCAGTGGGGGTCATGGAATATTGTAGAAGAGATTCCTACTCAGGTACAAGGTAAAATATTTTTTCCAGCAGTGAGGTTCTTAAAAAATAGGGCGTTTTTTTGGTTATGAATTTTACAATTACCAGTGCATGCAAAAATTTCAATATACAAATAGAAAGAATCATGAACTTGCTACAGTCTTTTAAAGTATATTTTAAATTTAACAAGGTAGTATCAAAACTGCTATTTGTGTACCTTTCTGTACTTTCTGTATTCTTTTTGGGCACTGAAAAAAGTTCTGTTGGTGCTTTTCTTTTTGCATGTCTATCACTACCCACTAACTTATACCCTCTACCCCCATCAAAGCCCTCCCTTGTAACCAGTCTATGTCTATACAGTATCTCTCTCCCTCTCCCTCTCTTTCTTCCTTCTCCCTCCCTCCCTCCCTCCCTCTCTCTCTCTCTGTCTCTCCCTCTCCTCTCTTTCTCCCTCTCCCTCCCTCTCTCCCTCCCTCCCTCCTCCTCCTCCTCCTCCTCTCCTCCTCCTCCTCCTCCTCCTCCTCCTCCTCCTCCTCCTCCTCCTCCTCCTCCTCCTCCTTCTTCTTTCTTCTTCTTCTTCTTCTTCTTCTTCTTGTTCTTCTTCTTCTTGTCTCTCTCTCTCTCTCTCTCTCTCTCTCTCTCTCTCTCTCTCTCTCTCTCTCTCTTCTCTCTGTCTCTGATTGACAAAATAACCACACTTGAAATTGCTGTCTCATTTTGTGCATCCCTTTTCTGCCGGAAGGTGGGTGGTATGCTTCATCACCAGTCCTCTGAAACTGTGATTGGTCACTCTTTGGATCAGAGTTCTGAAGTCCTTTAAAATGGTTTCCTTTATATTATTGTGTTCATTGTGTACATTGTTCTCCTGGTGCTTTTCTTTCATACTCTGCCAATCTATGTTTCCCTGAATTCACTATTTCTTACACTGCAATAATATTCCAGGACAGTCACATAAGAACTTGTTCAGCCATTCCCCAATTGGTGGTCAACCTATTTAGTTTCCTGTTTCTTGCTAAAACTGTTGTCCAAAATACTGCCGTCCATATACTTGTACATCCGGATCCTTATCCCTCTATCCTGGACCTCTGATGAGGTAGATGACTGTTGGTAAAATCATTGGGTCATATGGTGCGCACAGTTTAGTGACATTGGCTATACTTTCCAATTTGTTTTCCGGAATGGTCGAATCAATCCACAACTCTACCTGATAGTGCATTAGTGTAACAATTCTACTGTCTTCCTTTCAGAGATCAATGCATTCCTCTTTTGTCGTCTTTGCCAATTTAATGACGTGGAACCACAGAGTTGCCCCAACTTGCATTTTTCATTAGAGAGTTGTAGCATGTTTTTCTGTGGTTGTTGATAGCTTGTGTTTTTTTCTTTCACTTGAGAATTATCTGTTCAGATCCTTTGACCATTTATCCATCGGACGATGGCTCTTTTTCTTCTATAATTGTATCAATTCTTGATATATCTTGGGATGTCAGACCTTATTAGAAAAATTTGCTAGTTTTCCAAATTATTTCCCTTAGAATTCTTTTGTTGTTGCTGCTGTCGGTTTTTGGCTAGGCAATCTGGGTTAAGTGACTTGCCCAGGATCACACAGCTCATGTCCAGTGTTGGAATCCAGATTTGAACTCAGGTCCTCCTGACTCCAGCCAGGGCCAGTGCTCTATCTACTATGCCACTTGGCTGACCCCCCTTTCCCCATAATTCTAACTACATCTATTTTGCTTGTGCAAAAGCTTTAAAAGTTTTTCCATAAGCAAAACTGTGCATGAGGCACTAAGATAGGGCAGTGTATAGAGTGCTGGAACTAGAGTCATGAAGATTTGAGTTCAGATCCTGCTTTAGACACTTCCTGGCTGTTACCCTGAATAAGTGATTTAACTCTTTTCTGCCTCTGTTTCTTCATCTGTAAAAGGGGGATAAGAGCACCTACCTCCCAGGGTTGTTGTGAGGATAAAATGAAATATTGGTAAATCACTTTGTAAGCCTTAAAGCATTGTATAAATGCAAGTTATTACTATCTTTTTAATGATCATCTCTTTCCTTTGTTGTCGTTTATACTTTGTTTTTGAGGGGACCAATGACATCACGAGGAACATCTCGACTTGCGCATGAACACTGTGCTCAACACAAAAGCTAAAGCAATCGCCACCATTAAGGAGCCCACATTCTAAAGGAGGAAGCAAAGCATTTGGGCTTGGTGACCAAGGAGCCTGGTTTTGGCTCAGAAAATTAGAGGAACGGCAATTGGAGCCATCGGGATACAGACGCATGTGCTCTTTGCAGTAGCCCTGGCGTTATTGATTTGATTGTGGTTTCAGAATTGGAGAAGGGAAGGGGATGGAGAATATATGTAGAACAGTAATGCAGCTTTGGAGAGGAACACAGGGGAGCAAAGTGAAAAGGGTGGCTAGAGTCGGCCTATATATAATGGCAGGGGTGGGGTGAGGAGAATGTCTGCCCCAAGCATGTGAAGACTTTCCCTGGCGAAACGAGTGGATGAGAACAATTTGTTCCAAAGGCCAGTAAGGCTGTGGAGCACTTTGAGCTTGGTCTCCATTGTTTAGTTAAGAATTGTCCCCCTGCTCACAATTGTAATACTTCTCCTTCCCTTTTCTATTTCTTAAGGTGACCATTTTTTTAATATAAATTTATTTTTAGTTTTCAACATTTACTTCCACAAGATTTTGAATTCCATATTTTCACCCCATCTTGCCCCTCCCCCCCATTCTGAATACCCCTTCCCCTAGTCTGCCCTCCCTTCTCTCTCTCCCCCCTCTTCTCTTATCCCCTTCCCCTTCTATTTTCCTGTAGGGCAGGATAGATTTCTGTACCTCATTTCCTGTATTTCTTATTTCCCAGTTGCATGTGGAAACATTTTTTTTAAACATGTGTTTTTAAAACTTTGGGTTCCAAATTTTCTCCCTTCCTCCCACCCCACCCACCCTCATTGAAAAGGCAAGCAAGTCAATACAGGCCATACATGTGCAGTTATGCAAAACACTTCCATAGTAGACATGTTGTGAAAAACTAACTCTATTTCCCTTAATCCTATCCTGCCCCCCCATTTATTCTATTCTTTCTTTTGACCCTGTCCCTCCTCAGAAGTACTTCCTTCTGATTACCCCTTTCCCAATCTGCCCTCCTCTCTATCATCCCCCTGCTCTCTTGTCCCCTTCCTCCCCTATTTTCCTGTAGGGTAAGACAGATTTCCATACCCAATTGAGTGTATGTTATTCCCTCCTTAAGCCAAATCCTATGAGAATAAGATTCCCTCATTTCCTCTCACCTTCCCCTGTTTCCCCTCCACTGTAAGAACCTTTTCTTGTCTGTTTTGTGCGAGATAATGTACCCCATTCTACCTCTCCCTTTCTCCTTCTCCTAGTATAATCCTCTCTCACCCTTAATTTTATTCTCCAGATATCACCCCTTCATCTTCAACTCACCCTGTGCCCTCTATCTATCTATCTATCTATCTATCTATCTATCTATCTATCTATCTATCTATCTATCTATCATACATATAATTTTTCCCCTCCCACTACCCTAATACTGACAAAGGTCTCATGAGTTATAAATATCATCTTTCCATGCAGGAATGTAAACAGTTCAGCCTTAATAAGTCTCTTATGATTTCTCTTTCCTGTTTACCTCTTCATGTTCCACTTGAGTCTTGTATTTGAAAGTCAAATTTTCTATTCAGCTCTGGTCTTTTCATCAAGAATGCTTGAAAGTCCTCTATTTCACTGAATGACCATTTTTCCCCTGAAGGATTATACTCAGTTTTGCTGGGTAGGTGATTCTTGGTTGTAATCCTATCTCCTTTGCCCTCCAGAATATTATATTCCATGCCCTCTGGTCCCTTAATGTAGAAGCTGCTAAATCTTGTGTTATCCTGATTGTGTTTCCACATACTTGAATTGTTTCTTTCTGGCTGCTTGCAATATTTTCTCCTTGACCTGGGAACTCTGGAATTTGGCTACAATATTCCTAGGAGTTTTCCTTTGGGGATCTCTTTCAGGGGAGATCTGTGGATTCTTTCAATTTCTATTTTGCCCTCTGGTTCTAAAATATCAGGGCAGTTTTCCTTGATAATTTCTTGAAAGATGATGTCTAGGCTCTTTTTTGATCATGGCTTTCAGATAGTCCAATAATTTTTAAATTCTCTCTCCTGGATCTATTTTCCAGGTCAGTTGTTTTTCCAATGAGATATTTCACATTGTTTTCTAATTTTTCATTCTTTTGGATTTGTTTACTGTGTCTGATTTCTCATAAAGTCACTCTTCCAATTGCTCTATTCTAATTTTTAAGGAAGTATTTTCTTCAGTAAGCTTTTGGACTTCCTTTTCCATTTGGCCAATTTTGCTTTTTAGGGCATTCTTCTCCTCATTGGCTTTTTGGACCTCTTTTGCCATTTGGGTTAGGCTATTTTTTAAGGTGTTATTTTCTTCAGTATTTTTTTGGGTCTCCTTTAGCAAGCTGTTGACTTGTTTTTCATGATTTTCTTGCATCACTTTCATTTCTCTTCCCAGTTTTTCCTCTACTTCTCTTACTTGCTTCTCAAAATCCCTTTTGAGCTCTTCCAAGGCCTGGGATGGATTCATATTTTTCTTGGAGGCTTTGGATGTGGGAGCTTTGACTTTGTTGTCTTCTTCTGGTCATATGTTTTGATCTTCTTTGTCACCAAAGTAAGATAATATAGTCTGACTCTGTTTTTGAGGTTTGCTCATGATCCCAGCCAACTACTTGAGTTTTAAACTCTTTGTTAAGGTAAAAGTCTGCTTCCAATGTGGAGAATGTACTGTCCCAAGCTTCAGGGGTTTGTATAGCTGTTTTCAGAGATACTTCTAGGGACCTGTAAATTTTCAGTTCTTCCAAGGTGGTATGACTAAGGTCAAGGTGTTTACTTTTTTCCTGGCCTGAGCTCTGGTCTTTGAGTGACCGGCCACAAGCAGTCTTTTCTCTCTTGGACCTATGAGGAGGGTTTCCTCTCTGCCGCCACTACAAGCTCCACTGCGCCAACACTCCTCCTCACCCCAGGACCGCCACCCAGAACTGTGACCCAGATCCAAGCACTGGCAAAGCAAGAGATTCCTGCCTCAGCACTGGCAAAGAGATCCATGCAGTCCCCCTCTGATCAGCCACTTGATTCCCCCTCGGTCTGTAGGCCAGAAGTTCAGGAACAGCCCCACCTGGCACCGCGCTCTGTGCTGTGGAACTGGCTCTGACCTAGCTCTTCTCTCACTGCAAAAACAGACATTTCCCACTGACCTTCTAAGTTGTCTTTGGCATTCATGGATTGAGGAGTCTGGAAGCCGCCACAGCTGCCAGTGATTCAGTCCTCTGAGGCCTGCTCCAGGTTCACTGTGGCCTGCATGCCCACACCGAACTGCTCTCCTCTACCTGCCCGGCACGATATGCCTTTCCGATCAACCATCCAGCCTGTCGTGGGCTGGAAATTTGCTTCACTCTGTCTTTTTGTGGGTTCTGCTGCTTCAGAATTTGTTTAGAGCCATTTTTTATGGGTATTTAGAGGGGTTTGGGGGAGAGCTCAAGCAAGTCACTGCTTTCACACTGCCATCTTGGTTCTGCCCCCTGTTCCTTAAGGTGACCTTTAATATTTAGGTTATATATCTACTTTAAATTTATTATGGCATATGGCATAAGATGTTATTCTAAACCTAATTTCTGCCAGGCTGCTTTTCAATTTTCTTAGTAGTCTTTGTGAAATAGGGAATCCTTACACAAGTAGGTAGTATCACTTGTTTTATTAAACATTATGCTCAAAATAAAAAAAAAGGAATGTTAAAATGATCTTTACTTATAATTGGGGAAAAATAAATATTGTTTTAAAATAATTTATAACTTACGTCAATTGCTTACCATTGCAGGTGTGGGGTGAGGAGGGAGAGAATTTGGAACTAAAATTTAAAAAAAAATGAATGTTAAAAATTATCTTTACATGTAATTGGGAAAAATAGAATTTTTTTTTCTCTAGGCAATTGGGGTTAAATGACTTGCTCAGGGTCACACAGCTAGTAAGTGTCAAGTGTTTGGTCTGAGGTCAGATTTGAACTCATGTGCTCCTGACTTCAGGGCCGGCGTTCTATCCACTGCGCCACCTAGCTGCCCCAGGAAAATAGAATATTTTAAAAAAATAATAAACCATTTGGGGCAGCTAGGTGGTGCAATGGATAGCACGCCGGCCCTGAAGTCAGGAGCACATGAGTTCAAATCTGACCTCAGACCAAACACTTGACACTTACTAGCTGTGTGACCCTGAGCAAGTCATTTAACCCCAATTGCCCAAAAATAAAAGCAAAACAACAAAAAAATAATAAAGCATTACACTACTATGTTCAATTGCTTTTGGGTTTTGTTTACCTAATCTATTCCATTAATCAACTTCTGTCTTTTTTTAAATTCAGTACCAAATGGTTTCAATTATTACCACTTTGTTAGTATAGTTTGAAATATGGCACAAGGCCCCCTTGATTTCTACCTCTCCATTATTTTTCTTTCTTTTTTCTTTTTTTGGGTGAGGCAATCAGGGTTAAGGGTCACACAGCTAATAAGTGTCCCCTATTATTTTTCTTGAGGAAATACCCCTCCAGATGAATTATATTGTTTTCTGTGGGGTGTAGAGTGTGTTCAGGGACAACTAGTACCTCTGGTGTGAGGGCTGCTGAGCCCTTTTCAGGGCTGCTTCCCACCTGTGGTGTCTACCTGATCTACCCAACTCTCCCCTGTGGCTCCAAGAACATGCACAGGGGCCATACCTGGGTAAACTGTTGTTGGGCCGATGGGCTAAGCCAGGCTGAGAGTAACCAAGCAGTCTTAGACCTGTCAGTGAGTAAGCATGAGAAGACTTCCCTTGGTAAAATGGGCAGATGAGGACAATTTGTTCCAATGGCCATGAGGGCAGCTGAAGCTGGTGCTGGGGAGCACTTAGAGCTTGGTTAAGGCATTGAAGACACCAAGGTCATCCACTGCATCTTGAGCCATGATGTCATCTTGACTCTGTCCTGCCACTGGACCGTGAGGCCCACAATTTTGTACAACTCAGCCTCACTTAAACCCAATTTATTTACAAATCAAGACAACATCCATGCCACTTTACCATTATTACCTACCTCAGAGAACTGTGGAAAGAGGCAAATGATGAAGCAGCAGGTGCAGATACACTGATGGCTATAGTCACAACTCTGAACACAGGCAGCCCAGGCCGTAGGGCTGGCTTCTCACTGGAAGCAGCAGTGGGATTTGGTAGCCCCCTGAATGTCTGAGCAGCCTTTTAAGGACCACGCTGCTCACCTCCTGGTGTGAGGAAGGGGCTAAAAAAGGTGCAGAGGACCACCCAGCATGGTGTATCCGCATTAGACAAGGTGCTGTGCTCAATGAGCAAAGCAGAATTGAAGTAGCTCAAAAAAAAAAAAACTCAAAACCATGAGATGTACAGATTTAGAGAATCCACCCCAAATGTTCACTATTTGTGCCCCATCTGCAGCAGAGCACAACCACAGTTGGTCACACTGCAATTGATTCTAACATAGTGACATCATTTGGTTCCTTTTTGAGGACGAAGGACAATAGCCATTGTTTTCTGTAGTCTATTCTGTAGTCCCTTTGGTACTTTCATTGTACGGCATTAAACCTGTAAATTAATTTGGTATAATTTTAGTAGTATAGTATAGTAGTATAACTTTATTGATATTATTCAATCACAAACAATTGATATTACTCCAGTTGTCTTTATTCTCTGAGGGGTTTTTTGTGTGTGTGTGGTTGTATTCATCCAAGAAGTCCCCAAAGTAAAGACTTTGGACCAAGCCTTTATGGGACACATTGTTTAAGTATCTTGGTAGGTGAACTCTCAGATATTTACTATATCTTCCAGTTATTTTGAATGGGACTTCTTTTTCTATCTCTTCCTACTGTGTTTTGTTAATTCATATTCAGAAAAGCAGATGGATTTACAGATTATTTTATATTCTACTTTACTGAGATTCTTGCTGCAATTTAGTTTTGGTTGGATTGCTAGAGTTCTCTAAGCAAGCTTAACTATATCATCCACAGTAATGATGAAAACTTTGTTTCTTCTTTACCTGTTTATTCTCCCAATTTTTCTTTCTTGTTTTATTGCTGCAGCTGGCATATATAAAGCTATGTTAAATAGTGGTGAAAAATGTACATCTGTGTTTTTACAACTCTGATCTTATTGGAAAGGCTACTCCACTCTGAGATGCTGTGACTTTAAGATCTCATTGCTGAATCTAATAGATTTTTCTCCATCTTAATTCTCCTTGGTCAGGCAGTCAATAAACATCATTACCTATGCTATGCTAGGCACTGTGCTAAGCAATGGGAACACAAAGATAGGAAGGAAAAAAAGTCCTTGCTCTTAAGGGCTCACAGTCTAAGTGGGGAGACAATCTGTAAAGACTATGCACAAAAAGCTATAGCTAGGATAGATTAGAGATGATGAATAGAGAGAAGGCACTAGAATGTAAGGAGGATGGAGAGAGGCTTCTTGTAGGAAACAGGATTTTAGTTGTGACGAACTCAGGGAAGTCAGGAGGAAGAGAAAGAGGGAGAGTATTCCAGGCATGAGGGACAGCCAGAGAAAATGCTCAGAGGTGGGAGGCTGCATTTGACATCTTGTTGTTTCAGTTGTGTCTGACTCTCTGTGACCCCATTTGGGGTTTTCTTGGCAAAGATACTGGAGTAGTTTTGCAATTTCCTTCTCCCATTCATATTACAGATGAGGAAACGAAGGCAAAATGGGTGAAGTGACTTGCCCAGGGTCACACATTTAGTTGTCTTGAGGCCAGATTTGAACTCAGGAAGATGAGTCTTCCTACGCCATCTTGCTGTTATCTTTTCCTTTCGTCAAGGCCAATCGGTTGATTTCTTTTATTTGACTATTTGTTATGGTAAAGTGGGAGGAGGAGGAAGATTCTATTGAGAGAGCTGAATTAGTGGAGAGTGACAGAAACGCAAAAAAGAGCATCAATAAAACAACAAAAAATACACAGAAGAAAATGAAACATTAAAAAGAGGATGTAATCCAGGCAATTCTGTTATCATTTTGTTAAATGTAATCTACATATTTAAAAAAACCTCAAATTATGTAATCGAAGCTTATGAGTTTTTCTATGTTGTCCCTCTCCCCCTTTTGTGTTTTTTGATGACTAGGCTCATACTTGATCATAGAGTCATGAGGTTTTTATGCAAAAGAGCAACAGATAAAAACATTTTCTCTGGGATGCAGGATGGATCAAAGTCAGGAGAGAGCGGTTAAAGAGTCCAGAAGACACGATGTTGCAATAATCCATCAGACAATGAAACCCTTTATTTAGGGTAGTGGCAGTGCGGATGGAGAGGGACAGACAGACACGAGAGACTTATCAATTGCATTTGGTGACTGATATGAAGCAGTAGATGAAGAAGAGAAACAAATGCAAAATACCAAGGTTTCCAGCCTGGGTGACTTCAGGGCACATTAAGGTGGCTTAACACAGACCAGGAAGATGCAGATGTTTTGGGGTGGGGCCAAGGACATGCTGAGGTTAAGGTCAAGGCACAACATCCAAAGAGAAATATACAATAGACTAGTTGGGAGACAGATGACTAGTGTTTGGGTGAAGTGACTGTGATGGAGATGAGACATCTGGAAACCCTCAATATGGGGACTGACTTCAGCCCAGAGAAGAGACTGGGGAAAAAGAACAATTAGGTGTATAAAGATTACACACAATCACATTTCATTTTCCAAGGAAACTTGAGTAACAGCACTTTTTTTTGAATGCTAAGGGAGATTACAGGGAATATATGCAAATTCCTTGTACTAAATCTTTTATTAAATGACTAACATCCATGGAGGGGTCTAGCTTTCAAGAGAGAGGGGACAGATTCTCTGTATTCTGCCCTAAGATAGAGCACAGGGCCTGGAGTCAGGAAGACCCAAGTTCAAATCTGATCTCAAGACACTTATTAGCTGTGTGACCCTGGGTGAGTCACTTAATATGTTTGCCTTAGTTTTCTCAACAGTAAAATGAGGATAACAGCACCTTTCAGGGATGCTGAGGATTGAATATTTGTAAAAAGTGCTCATCAAAGTGTGCAGCACATAGTAGGTACTCAATAAATGCTTATCCTGTCCTCCCTCACCCCTAGTCACACTTAACCTGGAGCGTTACATTCAGCTCTGGATGCCACAGCTGAGGAAGGACACTTAATCAAATTGGACTATGTCCAGAAAAGGGCAGCCAGGATGTCTCCAAGGGCCTGAGTTCATATCATACAGAATCAGCTGAAGGCCCTGGTAATGCTTAGCCATGTCGGAGCAGCAATGACTCAGGTAGCATGTCAGCTGTGTTCAACTACATACCAGGCAACGTAGAAGAGGGGTTAGGCTTGTTCGCCTTGACCCCAAGGGCCAGAATCAGGAGTGACGGAAAGAATTTGCCAAGCGGCAAACTTAGGTCCCATTTAAGGAAACATTTCCTAACAATCAGAGCGATGCCAAAGTATCATGGGCTCCCCCTTGTGGGAGGTCTTCAAGCAGAGACTGGGTGACCAGATGTTGGGCGTGTTGTAGCAGGGATTCCTTTTCAGTTTATGGACTGATCAGCTGACCGTGGAGGTTCCTTCTAAAACGCTGTGATTCCTTGATAGTCTTTGTATGGGGACCACTTGGGCCTACAAACTTGGGTATGAAGAGGGAGAAATGATTAATTTTGCAATGCTCAGTGTGGAAACAGACAATGCGGAGGCAGGGGAAGGCAATAGAAGGGAGAGGGTGCATGCCAACTCGCACAAAAATTCCAGCTTACAACCTTGCAGAGAACACAAGGACAAGAGTTACATTCATAAACATTTTATTCAGCACATTACAGTAGGGGAGGGCCCGGGTTTAAACACACAGTCAGAGCAAGGCAAAGAATTCCTGGTTTAAGGCAGTAACTGGTGGGTTAAATGGGGTTAGATGCCAAGGCAAAGGAAGGAGCACCAAAGTGGTTGAGTTCCGACCAGACAGAGAAGTGTCGGCGAAGGTACTGGTGATACTTGGTAAACTGACAGCTGCTCTCCCGCTAGAGCTGTACAAAGCACAGGTCGTTTCTACACAAAGATAACATATTTCAGTGACAGCAAAGGAACAGATGGTAAGAAGACGGAACTCTCACTTGCCCTTTATGTCACAAGTTTTGTTATGTTACATGCAAACAACTGAATCGCAACGTCAGAGCGAGTAACATTATGCTGAAATCTCAGTTTTGCCCTGAGATCTCCTGTGGCTATTTCGTCTATCCATATAATCCTTTGTTCAGATAATGTGTTCTGACATGGAAAGAGACGTGCTATATTTTAGAAGACTAACTGATGCATGTGTGATGGGTGAAATCTGAAATAACTAATAAATAAAGAAAGAACACTAGCTATTTCCAAAGTAATCTTTTGGACACACAACTGGTTATATGAAAAAATTCCACTTTCCTGTGCATCTCTCCCATGTAAAAAGTGCCCCTGGCCACCTCAAAGGGCAGTAAGAAAGCATAATTCAGAAGTTCTGATTTGGGACATGAAGCGAGAACTGGGAATAACAAAAATGTACGATCAGCTGTAACTGGGGCCAACAACTATCAGCCATGATAGTCACGAATAGTCTCACTCGGTGCCACAAAGCAGACACCTAATTCTTAGCAACACGCCAAAAGTGGTTGTTCATGTCGCAGACTAGCAGATAAAACACTGTAGATGGAGAACATGGTGCAGGTGTAGAGGAGCAGACAGCTTCCACTTCACTTCTGATTTGGCTTCTCAGGGAAAAACACAAGCAGAAACACAGTAACTAAAGCACTTCAAAGAAGGAAAGAAGGTTTTGTGAGGCAATACAAAGTTTTAACGCAATGTCAATATTCTCATTCTCCTAGAACTCTGACTTCCATTTGGCACTTTCTTAAGCTACGGCAAACGTGCCTTAACTGGAACAGGCTAAGAATCTTTACCGGCATTTAATGTTTTGGCAAAAATAGACATTTTGGTACTATCCACAGTACATTTTACACATCATTACCAATGACTCCGAAGTCCTCCTGCCAACGTTTTAAAGGTGAATCACACCATCACATTTTATCACTATCTGACGTGAAATACAATGAAAAACATTCAGTAGTGTTTACAAAGGATAGTGGGTTATTTGATAAGGCATCAGAAAAATATCAAAATAAGGCACGGCCTGTTCAACATGGCAGATTTGTGCTAAGCAGCAGTTTAGTTTTCTTTCAGGAAGGCACATATTGTACATCTGATTATTCATTGGTTTAAAATGTGGATCAGAAAATATGAAATTCATGTGAAGAGGAAAGCAGGTTTGAACAAATTTTTTTTTTAAACTCTGTTTCTAGAAAGTCAATGGCAACATTACATCTAAGTCATGAAACTCCGGAACTTAAGAAGTCTTCTTCATCAGCCCACATGGTATTTTATCAAAGCACTGTACAAAATGTGAGCTGGGCTACTGACATTTCTAATTAGGAGTATAATATGTATATGTGTGTACATATATATGCATTATACATATATATTAAAAAGGCAATTTCCTATAATTCGAACTTTACATTAACCAAAAAAAATAATTTGTTTTACATATAACAGTACATAAATTTGATAATACAGCAGGCTTAAGTCAAAAGACTTGATGACGTTTCTCAAACCACAGGCCTGAGCTTCACTGGCTGTTCATGAAGAAACACTCCACACTAATAAACAAGAAGTGACAGAAGGAAGGAAGGAAAAAAAATATAACATTTTAGATGTGAATTCAAACTCATAATTTTTATCTAAAATTTATACTTTAGTCTAAATAAATAAACTTTTGGCAACAGGTCATGAAAATTCCATTTGGGGGATACCCTAACTGGTTTATCTAGACTTTAAGTAGAGTTGGGGATTTTCCAGAAAAGAAAAAGTCTCCATTCATATCACCTTCTTTCTAAAGGAGACAATCACTAACACCTGCAGAACAAATAGTCCCTGGGAGACATATTTCTCTAAACAACTTCCAACTACTGGGCTAAAAATGACAATGGATTATGTCAGTGAGAGGAAGGAGGTCAGTTTTAATGTAAACATTCAGAAGGAGGTGGTGTTCTGTTAGAAACAGATAAAAGAGAATACCCATACTGAAGAAATCAGAGGTTGACTGAAGTCATGAAATAAGATTTAGCTAAAAGAATAAATCAAATTTAATTATATAGTAATAGCAGCACAATCATATGGTTAAACATTGCTGGAGGAAATGAGCTGAGAGAGGGAAAACAAGAAGAGGTGAGAAGAAAGAGAAAAGAGAGGGAGGAGAAAAGGGAGAGGGAAAAGACGAGAAAGAAGAAAAAATGAGGAGGAGAGAGAGGGAGAAAGAAGAAGAAAGAGAAGAGGGAACTGAGAGAAGAAAGGGGGAAGAGAAGGAAAAGAAAGAGAAAGACTTTTAGCCACCTCATAAGCTTTAACAGCTTAAAATTGAACTAAAAATCTTGGGACACTATCTAAAACTAAAAATGACACTTTGAAGAGTATTTTTCCATTTTGCTTATAGCACATGCACTCACCAATAATGATGACGATGATGACAATCACAACAGTAATTAGTATCGCCCACATCTGTAATAAAACATATTCCATTCCACATCTTCAGATGTATAGATTACCCTGCTTACTGAAGAATAGCATACAATAGTGAAATATCCTGATGAGACAAATTTAGATTGTTCTACTCATTGGAAAAGAAATTAAGGAAGCTAATAACTCCATGAGACATCAAGAAACAAAATAAAGTCAAAATAATGAAAAAAAAAATTGAAGAAAACATGAAATATCTCATTAGAAAAACAACTGACCTAGAAAATAGATCAAGGAGAGATAATTTAAGAATTACTGGACTACCTGAAAGCCATGATCAAAAATGGAACCTAGACATATTTCAAGAAATTATAAAAAAAACCCCAAACAACTGCCCCGATTTCCTAGAACCAGAGAGTATAACAAAAATTGAAAGAATCTACCTCCTGAAAGAGATTCCCAAATGAAAACTCCCAGGAATATTACAGCCAAATTCCAGTGCTCCCAGGTCAAGGAGAAACTACTGCAAGCAGCCAGGAAGAAACAATTCAAATAACCTTGGAGCCACAGTTAGGATAACACAAGATTAAGCAGCTTCTGCATTAAAGGATCAGAGGGCTTGGAATGTAACATTCGAGAGGACAAAGGAGCCAGGATTACAACCAAGAATCACCTATTCAGCAAAACTGAGTATAATCTTCATGAGGGAAAATGGCCATTCAGACAGAGGACTTTCAAGCATTCCTGATAAATGGACTCCAGACTTCCAAATTACTTGGGCACTTGCTCTGGTCTACTCAATATCCCTTTGGGTACCAAGAGACTCATGTTCCTGGGTTTTCCATGTGAGGAAAGGATTATTACTCCATTTGGGTGAAAACTTTCCAAACGCCAAGCAAACAGACAAAAAGGCCTCCAACTCTTATAAGGGCACGTTTGATAATTCGGTTAAAAGCGTATTAGTCTTCTTTGACCACTGTCATTTTGTGGCTCCTTCCTAATGTTCTTCTGCCAAGCATGCTGTGGGTCTGTTGTGTGGCAGACTGACCATTCCATCCCTGACAGGGGTTCTGTATCCTGTGCCCACAGTTCTGCCAGAGATTCCCTCGATTCCGTGCTTGGCTTTGGATACCCTGCTCTGCACAAGCCTGTCACAGTCTATGGGGAATTCTTGTTCGTACGGAGGGGAAGAAAAAACAACAAAAATGTTTAACATTTACACAGCACCAACAACCCCACGAGGCTGAGAGGGAAAGTTCACAGTGTTGTAAAACAAAGACGGAAGCAACATTACCTGTGATCTAATCCAATTCCTCCCCTCTTTTTAACAGACGAGAACACTGAGGCTCAAAGCGGTCCTGTGAATTGCCTATAGGCATTCTGAAGACAGGACTTAGGCCGACATCTCTGACTCCTCCAGTCCTGTCCTAAATTATACCACCTGCCCTTAAATACTTGGAGGATCACAGGACATGGAGCTGGAACAGACTTCAGTGATCCTGTATTCCAACCCCCTGATTTTACAAATGAGGAAAACAAGGTTCAGAAGGTCTTCTGTCCAAGGTCCCTGGGGAATCCGGCCTGACCTTTTGATTCCAAACCCAACGTACCTCCCATGATTCCACGTAACCCTGAAACTCATCTTTGGGACCGGGGGGGGGCACTCTACCGACGCTTCTGGCAGGGAAGCAATGGAAGCCTTCTTTTCTGGACCACCCGATTCATGGTGGCCACACGCCTGTGGAACTTTGTATTCATGAAGAGCTTTCTAGGACCAATTACCCCTGAGTGAAGGACAGGATCTGTGCACAGAAAGTCATCTAGGGGGCATGGACTTTACCTTGCAATTCTTCCACCAGTACTTCCTCTTCAGTTTGGCTGCACTCGTCTCAAACTGGGAAGCCCCTGCTTGCAGGGCGTCAGCACGGTCATCCAACTCAGAAAGTTTCTGATCTCGCTCCAGGACTTTGTCCACATTGACTCGCATAATGTCCACCACCTAAAGCAAGAGGTTCGCAAAAGGCAAATGAAGAGACTGGACAGAATTTCCCAATGACATCAACTATTGCATTTACCCTCCCAGTTTTTTCTTTCAGGAAAAATCTCTGTTACTCTTGGCAAAAGGCCCCAACTAAATTTCAAAGGCAAAGAACAATTACAATGTCACTATCAGAAAGGAACAGTGACAGAGCCGAATTAAAATAAGTTACTGAGAATGAAACTATGTCACTTTTCAGAATTAATTTCACAGAAGACCATCAAACCTTCATATTACCATGTTTACTGAGTTGTAGTTTATGAAACAGGTTTATCTAAGACTTTATAAGAGTAGCCAGTATAGTGGAAATAAATGAATAAGCTTAAAACTTGATCAGCTGAAGTATATATATATGCAACAGAGATGGGAAAGGAGCAGCTCACTTACCCATGAACGAAAAGCTGTTTATTCCTATAGTTGCAGCAATTCCAATTGATTTGATGGGGACCTTGAAATAATGCGGCTTATTGTTTTGTATATATCCAGAGGACATTGAAAAAATGCTGCTTTCTAATCTGTATATTGCCTCCTGCAGATGCTTAACAGAAAATAACTCCCTTGTGCAATTTGTGCAGCAAATAAGTTGTTTGATCTTGTCCATTTTTCAGCAATGGCTGAAACTCTCCCTGTAGGCAGCTTATAAAAAAATAGCTATGATTCTAATTTCCCAATTCTACATACAATATAAGATTTGTTATTTTGATGGAATCAAATGTGAAAGATTCTGAAAACCTTAATAGCTGGTATCTTCACTAGCACTTTAAAGAACTGCAAAAGCACTTTAAATACAGGTCATATGGTCTCCACAAAGCACTCTATTTTTACAGATCAGCAAACTGAGGCTCCAAGAGGTGGAAGGACTTTTGTGTGGTCACAGAACGACTAGTGCCTGAAGCTGGATTCAAAGCTAGCTTTTTCCCCAACTCCAAGGCCAACATTCTTCCCACTATACCACGCTGCCTCTATGTACATGTCAGTGTGGAGCAATAAGCAACTATCTTTCCTGGAATTTTTCATGAGTAACTAGTATTATACCCCACCTGGGCCCCAGCCCCCTGCAACTTGTGGTACACAGTTCCAGGTACACACAAATAAATATGTCCCATAGTTCAGTGGCTCCACAGATGCACACTATTTTGCACAGACAAGTTCAATGTTGTCTACCTCTAAACACGGTCAAGAACAGTCTGCAAACACTGTCAAAAAGACTTTTTAGAAACTTGGATGGTAATACTGTCAAGCTAAAGGGAGAGCTATCAAATCAATTTTGATTATTCTTATACACTAGCAAAAATCTGTATTTTATATATATTACATATAATTGTATTGTGTATAATGTCTATGCATACATGTATATATGTGTATGTATATATATGCACATTTGTTTGCATGCTGTCTCCCCTGTTAGACAGAAAACTCCTTGAGGGCTCCTTTTTGCCACTCTCGGCATCCCCGGCATTTAGCACAGCGTCTGGCACACAGTAGGCACTTAATAGATGTTTACTGATTGACTGACGGTGTGCACTTGAGAAGCAACTTGTGTGTCCATGGAAATGGCAGAAGGCTGAAAGTGTCTATGATATCTATAGACCTAATCTTCACAGTCCTCTAGTGGGTACGGCACAATTGGCAGACAGCTCTCAGGGAATTTTTTTACAGTGTCTAATTTAGGGCCATACACGCATTCATTCTAATTAGAGAGCATCTAACTCCTACCCAGATCGGAGCTGTTAGGGCCCAAGGAAGCGGGTATCTATGATCTTTTTGCATTATGCTTTTCAATTGAAGTCCAGAGTGCTCACAGTTTATTAGTTAATGACTAACCTTTCCCATCTCTGTAGTTGGAAGTTATAGGTTTACAAGGTCCCAAAGTCATACCTCATCTACTTGATTCTGTGCTTGCTGAAGACGGCGATTACTGCCAGAGGCAGCACCGGAAACAGAAGGACCACTTGTCGACCTGTAACATACAAAACGTTAACTGTCAGAAAAGTATAACTCATTTTCTAAAGAAATTTGTATCTGAGAATATCTATCTGATTGATATCTAAGATTAGACATCAATCAGATATTCTCAGATACAAATTTAAACATATACACATTTTCATATATATATATATGAAATATATATATACATATATATATATATTTATTTATTTAATATTTAAATATTAAACAAAATAGCTTGGTCCCAACTAGTACAAATAACAAATCCCCTTAAGTGGCTGCACGGAGTTGAATTCCTGCTATTCAAAGTTACAATTAAGTAAAATATGGTAATTGGTTCCAGCCCATGGACATACACAGTGCAAAATCCGAATTGTTAAGATCTTCTGACCTCCTAGTAGAACACAGCAAAGAGGAACGCCAATGGAACAACAGCATCTTTAATTTTCTCTTTTAAACATAATCTTTCTGATAGTAATATAGTGAGTTTCTTCTAAATCTCTTACTTCCTTCTGAAATTTGCCAACACTTCCAAATTAAATCCTCCAATATAGATTGGATTCAACATATTCTACTCTGTACCATGATACACTGCTTTTAACTTTCTGTTTTCAGAAGCTTATATCATTTAAATATAATAGTAGCTGACATTTAACATGGTACTTCGAGGTTTGCAAAGATTCTGCTATACATTATTTTATCTGCTCCTTACTACAACCCAAGTAAGTAGGTACTAACGGTATTCTCCCCTTTTTTGCAGATGAGGAAACTGGGCTTAGGAAATCAAGGTGACTCAACAGTGGTCAGCTAGTGTCAGAAGCAGGGTACTCAGTCTCTGAAGTCAAGTCAATAAGCACTTACTAAGCACAGGCAAAAGCAGCATCTGCCCTCAAGGAGCTCTTGATCTAACGGGAGGAGACAATAAGTGAACGATTATGTCCAAATAAGATATTGACAGTGAAGGCACTAAGATTAAAGAGACTGGTAAAGGATTCTTGCAGAAGGGAAGCTTTTAGCTGAGACTTGAAGTAAGCTAGAAAAGCCATCAGGTAGACATGAAGAAGGAAGAGTCCCAGGCATGGGGAATGGTCAGTGAAGAGGCATGGACTTGAGTAATGGAGTCTTACTCAAGGAAGAATAAGGAAGCCAATGTCACTGGAATGTACAGTGTGTGGACATTAGTAAGGTATACAAAGGCTGGAAAGGTGAGAAGGATCTAGGTTATGAAGAGATTTAAAAGACAGACAGGGGATTTCATATTTGATCCTAGAGGCAATGGGGAACCAGTGGAGTTTATTGAAGAGAAGTGACACAGTCAGATTTGTGCTTTAGGAAGATCACTGACAGCAGAGGGGAGGATAGTCTGGAAGGGAGAAGTCAACCAAAAGGCTATTACAATAGCGCAGGCGTGAGGTGATGAGGGCCTGCACCACAGCAGTAGCAGAGTCACAGGAGAGAAGGGGCATATTCAGAGAGATATGGTAAAGATTAAATCACTAGAACATGGCATAGGGAAAGATAATGAGTTTTGTTTGGAACAAGAAAATTAATTCTTATCAGTCTGGGGTATTTTCATAGTTAAGCCTAAGAGCTGTGGACTACTCCTTCACCTCATTCCCCATTAAGGAAACAGTTGAATTCATTTGCTATAATTATTCTTTCTTGTTGCTTCTGAATCTAATTTTCAGGAATGAGGATTATTAAACTCACTCTACCACTAAATAGTAGGTAAATGAAGAAATAACTGGGGCAGTGCTCATTAGCTTTGAATTTACCTATCCTTCAAGGCCAAGCTCAAATCTTATTTTTCTCATGAATTCAATTAAGTGTTATTAAGCCCTTAACTTTGTGTGTGTAAAGCACCTGAGCCAAGGTCCTCTCTAGGGCTGCAAAGCCAAGAAAAATTTAACAGCACCTACCCTCAAGAAGCTTTTGTTCTACTGGAGGGAGAGAGCCATCACACACAGAAATCAACACCAAGTATACATAAAGTAATACAAAATAACTGCAAAAGGAAGAGACTGCCAGTAATGTGGAGGGACAGAACCAGGAAAGTTTTCTGCTAAAAGGAGACACTAGAACGCTGCTTTGAAGGAAATGGTATTCCTTGACCATTCCAACCCAGAGTAGATATTCTTTATTAGTTAGTTGATATTTAGTCATATGATGACACGTAAGGTTATTTTTGCATTGCTTTCCCATTTGGAATTTAAATTCTTTGAAAGCAGAGACTTGTAATTCTTGGTATCACCCATAATGCTTAACATTATCTTTAACATACTGACGTGCAGCTAAGCGGTGCAATGGATAGAGTGTCATACATGGAATCAGGAAAACTTGAGCTCAAATGTGGCCTAGATACTTACTAGCTGTGTGACCCTGGGCAAGTCATTTCACCCTGTTCGCCTCAGTTTCCTCAACTGTAAAATGGGGCTAATAATAGCATTTACTTCCCAGGGTTGTTGTGAGAAGCACATGAGATAATATTTGTAAAGTACCTGGCACACAGTAGATACTGTATAAATGCTACCTGCTACTCTTATTCTATTCTGGGGGACTGCATTTTCTTTCCTGAGAAGCAAGCAGACTACTCTAATTCTATCTTCCTGGGGATAACTGCCTCTTTTCACTCTACAAACTTCAGCCCTATGGGATGCTACATGTGATTCTTGGTAAAATCGTGGGTAAGCTCAGGAAATACAAATTTAAAGGGTCACTTTTTTTCCCCCCAGGCAATCGGGGTTAAGTCACTTGCCCAGGGTCACACAGCTAGTAAGTATCATGTGTCTGAATCCGAATTTGAACTCACGTCCTCCTGACTCCAAGGCCGGTGCTCTATCCACTGTGCCACCTAGCTGCCCCAAAAGGTCACGTTTTAAAGTGCAATCACAAAAGGTACTTTAAAATCCTAAGCCAAATTCCTTCAAGAAGAAAAGGTGAACACTCCCAAAGCCATACACTCTGGTGACAAATATCTGACCTGAGGGAGAATGTTCCACAAGCAATAAACAGGAAAGTAATTCAAAATTCCCTAGGAAGCTTGGCTACTATACAATAACGTTTATGATTTTACTCCTCGGAAAGCTGTCTACCATGACTCCATTGAAGGCCGGGCCCCTAGTTCATATTTCTTTAGACACTTAACATAGTAGTACTCCAACCTGGAATCAGGGAAACCTCGGCCAAATTCTTAGGCCTTCCATCCTGACAAACCACCTAACCTCTTGGGGCCTCAGTTTCCTCCTCTTGTAAAATGGGTATATATAACAATACCTCCAGTTCCCACCCCACTCAGGCCTGTTCTATGGCTCAAAGCAGATCATGCATATAAAGCGCTTTGAAGACACTACGGAAAACGTCAGCTATTTTTAAATCATCGTCATCATTATTACTGCTGCCCTGCACGCAACAGAGCCCAGCATCAATCCCGATCCTTCCAAAATGGAAAGGGCAGGGGGAGGGACAGGGGAGGGAAGTGGGGGAGCCCGGAGAGTCCTCTCCCGGCCTAACTCGGGTCAGGGGAGTCTGAGGCTGCCTCGTAAGGCGCCCCCAGCCCCGCCTGGAGCAGGGTCTCACACACCCACCCACACCCACCTCTGGCAGGACAGACACCCATACACCCATACAGACATACACCCCTCCCCGCCTCTGGCAGGACAGACACCCACACACCCCTCACCCCCCCCCACATACACCCCTCCCTGGCAGGCTTGGGGGTGGGGTGGGAGCCATCAGCCCTGACTCTCCCAGGGTCTGGGTCTCTGCTCTTTCCCCCGTGCTCGGAATGACCTCCCCTCTAGTCCCAACCAAAATCCCACTTCTTCCAGGAAGTCCTCCCCAACCCTTCCAGCTCTAGGGCCCCCATCTATGCCGTCTGTAGCAGGTCTGGACGTGGTTATTTGCTCCTTTTCCCTATTAGACTGGAAGCTCCTCGAGAGCAGGGCCTGTCTCTATTTCTATCTCTGGCGCTTAGCACGGTGCCTCGCACATAGCAGCGGAAGGAGAAAAGCTCATCGGCCGCGGCCTAAGCCAGGCCGCCCCCGCACCCCGGGGCGCGGGGCCCCCCGCCGCACAGAGGGGACACACCCCAGCGCTGGGCGGGGGCGGGCCCGGCGGCCGACGCGGAGCTCCGCCACAGCCCACCCAGACCCTCCGCTCGATCCGGGCCCACGACGCGTCACTCACATCTCGGCGGCTGGCCCCGGCGTCGGGACAGGACTCGCTTCGGCGGGATCGGCGGGGTCTCTGCGCGCCGAGGCTGGGGCGGCTCACCGGCTCTCAGATTCCGTCTGCCTGCTTACCCGATGGACAGGCAGGCGGGGCGCGGCTGGTGACGCACAGGGGGAGGGGGCGGAGCCTGGAGGCGAGGCGTACGAACGCACGTACGCACGCGCGTCCGTCCTTACACCGCACGGGAGAGGAAGCGGCTTTGGGCGCGTGCGCGAAGTCGGAAAGGGCGGGGCTGGGGCGCGCGCGCGAAGTCGGAAAGGGCGGGGCTGGGGCGCGCGCGCATCCAGACTAACGGACCGAACGGACTCAAGTGGTGCTGCTGCCGCTCGAGGCGCTGTGACTGACCGAGAGGGAGAGAGAGAGAGGGGTGACGACCGCTGTGTGTGCCCTCCCTCCCGCTTCCGTCAGTCTGCCCCGCGTCCTATCCCGAGGAGAACTCTGTCTCTGGGCTTTTTTTCCCCCTCCTCTGGTTGAGTTTCTTTGGACACTTGTAGGAAGCCGAGGGGATGGGAGGCCTCCGTGCCCGGCGCTGGGCCTGGCGGGGGGGAAGGAAGGAGCCTGGGTAAGTGAGGGTGGGGGCGGTGCCCCAGTCGACCTCCCTCGGGCCTCTGCGCTGACCGCTGTGCCCCCAGGTTGGGGGGTGAGGGAGGGGAGGAGAAGCAGGTGCAGCCGCGTCGCGCGTGCGCATTCGTACAGTAGTGGGGCTTAGGCTGCCCCAGAGGGTGCCCCCTTTGCCCCATGTATGTATATATGCATGTATAACAACACGTGGGGGTCCGCGCTTAAGAAGTCAGGCAGCACAGACCCACATTAAAATTGGGCGAAGAATAGGAGGTATTTAAACTACAGGTGGTACCAGACAGATAAAATGAGTTTGGCATCCCCGCTTCAGTATAGTTTGCCTTATTAGAATGTGAGCTCCCTGAGAGGAGGCACAGGCTGCTCTTTTAAAGCACAGTACGTGCTTAATACGTGCTTTTTTTTTTCTTTCGGTAATTCCTAAATGCACAAGTCAGAGCTGAGGTTACCCGTTTAACATATGCCTTTCGGTTGGGTCATAAACAGAAAGTACAAGTTGCAGCTGAGTTCACCTCATCAGTCAAAACTTAATTCACACATGATGCTCCTTCCCGTGAGTTTTCTGCTAGAAGATTTGAGATGGGACTCTGGCCCTCTTAGTTACTCCTTTGGTGACTGGGCAAGCAACATTTCCCATCTGAATATGAATTTTTTCATAAAAATGAGTCTAGACTAGGGGTCTAGAACCTGCAAGCTCTCCTAAGGCTCTTCAGTCGAGAATAGTTGATACATTTTTAAATAAAAGTTTTGCTGTATTTAAAAATGTAAAAACCGTTCTTGGCTCTCTTGGCAGGTGGAATTTGGCCTTCTGGCCGTAGTTTGCTGCCTTCTTCCTCTAGATGATTCCTTAAAGCTCAGAGTGCTACCTGTTTTATGGCTCAGTTAACAGGTATTTACTCAGCATTGATCTTGCCCATGGCCAGAACGAGCATACTGGGCTGATGATCCCTGAAGCATCTTGCCCAACCTGTGCAGGAAAGGATAGAGATAGAAGAGATGAGCTCAGGGAATACAGAGTAATTGGAGACCTGACTGACAGTTGTGCAACTTTAGTAAGAAAACCAGTGCTAGGCTGGGGCACTGAAATAATCAGATTGATTCTGTATCTTTTAATTGATCCTATTTATGGTTAATTGATTTTGTCCTATAACTGCCTAAATCATAGTTCTTGTCTTTGAACTCAGTTCAGAAATTCAGCTGGTCTGCAGTGAATTAAATTTAAAATTACAGTTCTCTTGCTAATCACTGTTCTATTCTTGCCCCAAGGAAATCTGTTTTCTTTGTCGGATGCAAGTGGACACAAGGGGTGTGGTCTAGTAACTTCACACCACCAGCCTGTCTTTCAGGGATGTCTGGTTTGCTATCCAAAGAAGTCTGGTCCTCTCTAATTTTGCAGGTGGACTCAAACAATGAGTATTCCTTAGTCATAGGAGGGGAAAGAGGGGGTTTTTGCAAGCCCCTCATTCGCAGTTTTCACCCAATCACATTGTCCCGCATACCTCAGCTCTGTAACTGTTCATGCTGATTTCGCCATTCGTGATGCTGACCTCTTGTAACCAATCATAACTTGTTCCCCACCTATGAATTCCTGTTCTTTGTTCTGTACTATCCAAAAACTTGTAAAAGAGAACTGTCTCCCACATTTGGGAGGGAGGGTCTTAGCTTTGCTGAGGAAGCTGAGATGCTCTTTATTGGTAGAGTCACACTTTACTAATGAATTGATCATGCCCAGAAATTTGTACCTCGGTTTACTTTATTTTAACTGTTAAAGTACTAACCCTACAAGCAATAGGAATTAAGACAAGGGAGTGAGCTTTGATGACTTAGTGTGAGCAAGAGTAGTTAAAGAAGGCTGTGTTGGCAAGACCGGACCTGTAGTGGAACTTGAAGGGTGAGTAGAATTTGGGTAAGCAGAGCAAAGGTAGAGAGGCAAGAACAGTGGGCAAAGCGTAGTGAGGATGTTTGACGGGAACAGGGGATGCTGGTAGGGGAAGTAGTTGATTAGACTGGATAGGGACAAGTTTTGGAGGGTCTTCAAGCTAAGCAGAAGAATTTGGATTTGAATTAGCAATAGGGAACCCGTATAGGTTTGTGAACATGGGAGTGACTTGATAAATAGCACTTTTTAAGGAAAGACTTCCACCAAGTCCTTGTGTCTTAGCTGTAGGCTCCTGAAGGTTGTGTCAGTGAAGCTTAGGTTCTGAGAGGCCCTCTCAAACCAGAAAGGCTCTGAATACTGTCCTTGTGACAGGCTGTTCTCAGGGTACCAGTCTTTCAAAGTTTGGAGAGGCTTATTACCAGGTGGGTCAAAGATAGAAGTGTGTTGGAGCCTGGCTGTGGAGCCTGTTGTTAAAAGGTCAGTGTGAACTTTTATACCTCAACTTGATTGTTGATTACCCGGACTTAAGAAAGTCATGCAGAAAATGTTGGTAATTCAGATTAAACTTAAAAGTGTGTGTCCCCCCCTCCCCCCTGAAAAAAAATCCCAAACCAACAAAGTTGTACATTTAGTATGCATACACTGGAACTGGGTCAAATGATGGGGCTGGACCAAATGACCTCTAGGGTTCCTTCCAACATTAGATCTATGATCCTATGAAGGGTAATAATTTTTTTTTTTTGGTTCATAACCACTCTTGGAAGCAGTAGAGTTATGCTCTGCATCTGTGGAAAGGCCCTGCATGATATTAATGAAATCCCAGGTTGGAGTAGAACAGATTCAAGCGGGAAGAGGCTCTTGAAGGAGAGATCAGCTAGGATATTGTTTCAGTAATCCACATGGGAAAGGTGAAGAGGGCCTAGGCTAGGATGCTGGCAGTGGGAATGGAGGGGAGCCCTGTAGGACTTTAAACACCTTGGAAGATTGTCACTAGTGACTCAGAAGGCTTCGTAGTTACATGTTTTTCATTCATAATGTATTTTAAATACAGAGATTTTAAATGATTTCTCTCTAATTTAACCCATTTAAATAACTTTATTATTTGCAAATTGAGTAAAACTTTCCTGAGATGTACTTTGGAGGACCTGTATGAATCATTTTCATTAAAGACAGATTCTGGACCTGGACTTTGGCTTTTGAAATGGATATGCTTGAAACGACATGAAGTTAAGCAAGATGTACCCTGGTTTTAAATGGCCAAGAAATTTAAATTAAGAACAAAACACACCCACACTTAGTATGGGGAAATTTTCTTCATTTTTAATTTACAGCAGAAAGAATATAAAGCATTCAGAAAACATTTTCCGTATTTTAAGGGCAATTCAAAACATTTTGCATGGTTCCAGCAGCTGAGTTCTTCAACAGATCCATTGATTCAGTGATGCTTTACATGCACAATTACAAAAATAAAACTTACAAAAAGGAGACATCTAGACTAGTTTTACATGCAAGTCTTGGGGACCCCCCGTTGGGCGCCAACTACTGTGTGGAACTGCCATAAGCGACCGTGCAACCATAGAGGGGGTTCATGTTATAGTCTTTATTTCGTTCACACAGTACAGCTGATTTCAAATGTGTAATAATAGCAATTAAATTTTCAGGAGACAGAATAATATTAGCTATTAATTTTTATAATGAAATCCTACTCCTGGCACTTGGGAATTCAGATTATCCAAGAAAGCTGCGCTTACCTATCATCTTATACTCAAAACTATGATCCACAACCAAGAAAAGGGCGATCAGAAATGCATTTTTTCAGTGGAAGTGCATTTTAAACTAACTCAGTGGTCTATGGTGGGTTATTCAGTACGCATTAAGCCTACTTTCTCTTCCCTCCATGAAGACCCTCTGAGTTGGAAGAGTAACATTAAGTATTTCTATATCTTACTGAGTCTTCTATCTTACCCATCTAATAAATGTTATGTGAAACTTTTTTTTGTAGAAATGTGAGGGTTAAAACAAATTCACTGAGGTCATTACTCTTGTTAAAAAGATCCATTCTTTTCATTATAACAAATGGAATAAACATGTCTAAATTCTTTCAGTTTTAATGCAGGACATTTCGAAAGATCTGGCCTTCACATTCTATTCCCATTTGTGTGTGCAATTATGTATATGTGTGTATGAGTGTATAATACTCAGTGTTCTCCTACAGGCCCAATTTTGTAAAATAATAGATATTTTGGGACTGCAACAGCTGCAGCGTGAGCCACACACTTAAAAAAAAATTGACTTAGGTCAGTTTACAAATGTACAGGTGGCTGTTCGTTGTGGGACTGTCACTGTTGTCAAAGCTGATCACGAGCAGTAAGACATATACTGTACAGTAATTCAAGGTTGGCAGTGAAAGGAAGTAATTAAAAAACAAGTACAATTATAGAAAAGGCACCAAGAGCACTGACCCCAGTTTTTACCCCAATCCTTTTGTATATACCTTCCTTCCAAAGGACACCAGTTTAAAAGCTTCTTATTTGTGAATATTTTTAGGCTTCACAACAAGCCTTGCATTTTAACTTACAGTTGATGGCCAAAAATCAAGAACAAAACTAATTGTCATAAACTTTACACCAACTGATCTTCAGACTTAGCTTGGAAATTTTAAACTGGTATCAGCAAATACTAACTTACCCTCTCTTAATTTAACATTAGTAGTTTCTATTTTTTTTTTAAGTATCTGATTTCTTTGGCTCCTCATTATGTGGAAATAGTAATATACCATGACACCCCTACAAGACCAGTTTGCATCATTTTAATTTTTAGTTTTTAAATTTTTTGTGCAATTTTTTAATTACATTTTCTGACTTCCAGCAGGAGATATGAAAATGTGAAACATATTTTTCTACTTTCAGACTATTTCTTTTTTTTTTTTTTTCAGTATGTTCATTCTAAGTGTTCTTTATTGGAGTGAGTGGATGGTGTTAAGCTATATACTGGTTTTTCTTATGATTATCTGCTTTGCAAAATTAACTTAATTTTCTTAAGCAATATTAGCATTCACATTACTTGGCACCATTGGCAAAAAAAGTTAAAATAAAATTAAATAAACTCCTGGTAGCCAAAATTAAATGTAAACATATCCTTTTTTTTTTTTAGTAATGTTACTCTGCCTTTTTTCCTAAGTCTAAATACAGTAGCTCTTTTTTTTTTTTGCAGTTTAGTCATGCTTTAGCAAAATGTTCTTCTAAAGAACATTTAAAATAAAGTACTCTTATAGTGAAATAAAGTTTTTGTTTCATTTTACAGACCATAGCCACTAATGCTTTGCTTTTTTTCATTTCTTTTTTCTTGAATTCATGCACATATCTCTTTGTTTTAATATATACAGTATGTACAGACAATACATCCACACTTTTCTCGTTCATTCAGACAAAACTATACAAATAATAATTTTATCTTGCCATGTTATTGACCCTTTGTGAATAAAATATTTAGTAATTAATCAATATAATCCCTTTCAAATAGTATTTCTCATTTTCCATTTCTACCTTCTATATATACAGAAACTGCTCAGTTTTGATGAAATATCGCCAAAATATGGAATTTACTGGCCAGAACGCAGCACCACACTGATCTCTTAAGTGGCATGATGTCCAGGCAATGTTTATGATTCCTTAGAATGACTAAGAATTTCCAAGGTTACTAAAAAAAAAAAAGCTACATGCTTTACTAATTATTCTACATAACTTTCATCTCCCATGAAAGTAAGGCAAAAAATAAAGTGCTGGACGTGAGAAAAAGGACATGATGACTGATATACTTTGCAGGTTCTAGGAAAAAACCACACACACGAAAGAAACTTTCAAACTTTCCTTAAGCTGTACTTCCTTATTTCCCATGCATTACCCGTTTGCTTCACACATCCACCCCTCTGCAAATTTCCACAAGACATTAAAAACCTGCAGATTTAAAAAGTTGCATTAAGTGTGCTGTAGAGAGATTAAAAAAAAGTAGAGCAAAGGAAATGAGAACACACGGACCCAATAAAGATTTATACGATCTAAGCCCTCCACCAAGAATCCCAAAGATTCAGCTTCTTGGAAGTGATTGACAGGTGCAGGAATAGCATTTTCTCTGTTGCTCGTGCATTCCCACCTTTTCTTCACTATATTTTTGGTATAATATTTGTCCAGTTCCACACGATGTTTGAATACAGCCCTAGATGAGGATAACCATTTCTTTCTGAGAGAAGGAAGCCTCTCACAGATTCCTCCTGGTGTCTTGTTCTCCCATGATCCAACAGAAGATTGAGTTCCAAGATGTCTTGCTGAACAAATTAAAAGTTGTCCATGAAAGTGCAAATGCAATGACCAAAACATTACTGTTAAAATCCTGCAGTTGAGCTTCTGAAAACTGCAGTGGGTTTTGTTTGTTTTGTTTTGTTGTTGCTGCATGTCTCTGCTAAAAACAGAAAATGAAAACAGTCTGAAAAGCAATGTCACATTGCTACGGGATGCTGCTGCTGCTGCTGCGGGTCTTCAAGTTCCTTGGCCTTTTTCAATTCTTTCACTCTGAAAAAACAAGAGACTGCATTGTAGTGTCACCACTTCCAAAGGAAGAAAGACTCTTCTAACCATCCCTCCTACTATGAAGCACACCCCAAGGCATGGCAGAGAGTCAATGGCAAAAAAAAAAAAAAAGAAAGAAAGAAAAAGAAAAAAAAGCATTTGTTAGAGACTTGGGAGACGCAGGGGACCTCTGAACTGCTAGAAAATGAGAAAAAGACACTGAGAAGGAAGAAATGTTTTACAGACTAATGATTCTATGTTTATGAATACTCTTCCTTTCATTAAGTGCTGCTTTGATTTCACATTCTAGGCACACAACAAAACCAGATTCCATTATTCTGTTATATCAGGTAGGAGGATAATGTGTTGAAACTGGAAAAACAGAACCAGCAGCTCTTCCAACTGGTTTGGTTGATTAACATCAATATCTCAAAATCCCATGAAGTTGTCCTACATAGTTACGTAAGTTAGGGAATTGAATAAACACAATTTATTCATCTTTTATGTACCTAGATACTGAACCTAATCCTCAGTGATGGAATTTTTCTTATTTTTTGGTGTTTATTATAGGTAAACATCACTTAGCACAGTGTCTCGAATTATATTAGGGCTTTAATAAATTGAATGGAATTGAATTTGTGTCTTCCTTTAAATGTATATAACCTTACAATACTATTTTACCTCTAACAGATGGATTCTCAAAGTTCTCACAAAAAACAATTTTTCAGATGAAATATATGAGTATTATTGAAAGAAATTCAGTCATGAATCTTTTGTAAAGGTAAAGATTCCTTTTGAAATTTGCATTGTTAACTCCTAATTTACTACTTTGCAATTACCTCTCAGGGCCTCAGTTTTCTCATCTATAAAATGGGGTTGGATTAAATGGTTTCTAAGGTCCTCTGCAGCTCTAATGTTTGATTCTAAATTTGGATTTTTGTGCATATGATTTTCTTGAAGTGGAGACATACCTATATGTTACAGAAGGAAAAGCTGAGATTTTGCTAATTAGTAGGAACTTTTTTCCCCTATGACCTATTAGCCTTTATTATTCTACTGTTTCTCATACTTAAAGATACCTCAGTCATTTCTCCCAGAGCTCACAGATAGGTAACAACAAAATAGTAAAGAACAGTACTAGAGTAACTGTCTTCAAATAACAAATGTTTCTTAAAAGTATGTTAATTGAATTTTGAATTTTAGAAATGGAATAATTTAAAATACACAGGGAAGCTCACCATTTAAAATAATCCTATGATTAATCCTTCACAAGGTGAATAATCATGTAATTTGCCAGTTTTATAAATCTTTTTTTTTAATCCTAAATTTGCTTAGAGGACAGCTGTACGGCAATCACTAATCAGAAATGTACTAGGATTTTAAAGTAATGCTTAATATTTGTTTCTTTATAATTTAAATGGCATAGAAGTAGTTCTTTCAGACCTGTGGTTAACCAAAGAGGGGAAAGGAAAGAGAGGGTAGGAAAGAAAGAAGATGCTAGTAATATGGTCCTATAATCTGCAATGGAACTATGTGTGTGGATCTATTTGAATGCCAAGTTTTTCCAAGACAGAATATTATTTAGAAACATGTACCTAAATCTCTCTGTTAAAATTCAACTCCTAGTGTAGGCTCTTAAAAGGGTATCAGCAGAGCACCAAATCTGACAGGTCCCACCAAATCAGAAAGGCTTTGAGGAACAACAGCAGACTGACCATGGCTGTCATTAGATGACCAGCTTAGCTAAGGTTATAGAAGTTCATGACCCCAGATGTTTGGCCCCAAAGACACTCTAGTAAGATGTAGCAGAATTGTAATCTGCATCAGTGGACAAAGTATCCACATTGATAAGACTGTAGCTCTGTAGGTATTGAAATAGAGTTAAATCAGTAAATGGAAGATTTGTATTTGCTTAGTACAAGAGCACACTATACCTCCTCAAATTTTGAAACTGGTGACTACTAAGTTCTTTAGAAATCACAGGATATTTAATTCAATTTGTGGCTTGTTAACCTCACATTTGTATAACTCAAAGCTGTACAAAATGCTTTATTTGTAACAGTCCTGGGAGGTAGTAACATATATTGACTCCATTATTACAGATGAAGAAACTAAGGCTTAGGGAGGTGACTTGCACATAGTCACACACTGAATAAATGTCACAACCAGAATTCAAATCCAGGTCTCCTGGTTCCAAGTGCAGTGGCCTTTCCACCATGCCACACTCCTTTCCCAACAAAGTGGCAGATGGGATAGGGAACTACAAAGAAAAGACATTGTGAAAAGTTACAACATAGCTGTGATATTTTTGGCTTCCCTCACAGATCTCTAAAATGGCTAATGTGGGAATCTTCTTCTCTAGGTGACTTTGAAAGGTGAATTGTTAGAACAGGTGTTGTAGAATGGAAAAATTGGGTAAATCAGCCCTTTTCTATCTCATATTTTTTTCCTAAAATATTTTGAGTTATAGTTCTAAGAATAACAGAGTAGGTTTTTTTTTTTATTAAAAAACTATTCAACTCATTCTTAAATTAGTTTCAAACATTTGATCCTTGGGCTACATCTAAATTCCAGGGGATAGGTGTTCAGGATGTAAGTGAAGCTAATATAGGTTTCAAGGGAGTTTAGGGAAACTAACTTAACATAGGGTATTGACTATTAATTTACTGAACTCTCCTTAGATTTTCAATAGGCATTTAGAACTCAAAATACATTTCCTTAAAGAACTCACTAAACAGGAGCTTAATTTTGGTGTAAGTTTTTACACACTGCTATTTTTGCTTTTCTCTAATGATGTGTCCGTATGACAGAACCAGCCAGCCAATTCAGTGGGGCACACTTCAGTCAAAGTGTATCAAGTAGACAAAAACAAAGTTTTGCCTAGATTCTTCTACTTTGTAACCGATCATCTAAAAGTTCCAGCAGGGAATTACCACTATAAATAGTAGTTTATGAAAGACTTGTGTTTGTCCTTTGTTCTGGAAGAGGACCATGACATCAAGGAGATGATGACATGACTTGAAATTGACTTTGATTTGAGTGAGGGAGAGCTGTGCAAGGTCACCAGCCTCATTTTCTCCTCCAGAGCCATCTGGGTCTAGTGGCCAGATATTGGTTAGGATGACTGGAGATGGCCCAGGATACAGTGGGAGACCCTGTACCTTTTAAGCTAAGGTCTTTTCAGGTTCTCACTTTGAGGGAAGCAGCACCCATTCAATGAATAGGCCTCTTTAAGAAGTGAATGAAGGGATGGCCCCTTTAATAATAATAATAATAATAACAACAAAAGTCAAACTGGGAGGGGAACACCCTCAGAGTTGCTGGCTACAAGAGAAATAGTTACTATTTACATTCCCTCTAAGCCAGGAGGGCCCAAAAAAACAACCAGTAAATGGTTCTAAAGGGATCTATTGTCCAATCCACGAGCACCAGAGCAAATTGGGTTTAAGGCTTGATCTTTGAGAGAGAGAGAGAGAGATCTAGCCAGTAAACCCCAAGTGAACTAGGCAGCTTTCAGCCATCAAAATTTACTTTCCTTTGGGCAGAACACCTTCAGGTAAGGGGACAGGAGAGGAGAGGAGAGGAGACTTATTAATGAGCCAAATATCCCAGTTAATTTACAGAGATAGAGCCCATTGTCATTGCTTTCACAACTGCATTTCAGCAGACGAACATTACATTACAAGTCTCTGTGGGTAAGGGTTAAAGGCAACATGGGTTACTTTTCTAAACTGTACTACTACTGCAAACACCAAGACAGCTGAACCAGGAAAGAGCCTACCCTTTGTAAGCTTTTTGGCCCTTGCACTAGCATGCTAGTTTTGAGTCAGGGCAATGGCTTAGGATAGCAAGACTTTTGAAGCTATAACCATTTTCTCAAACTTCCCAAGTGTTCTAAACTGAAAATGATAATGCAGCTGAGATTTTGTCACAGTCTTATCCAACGATGTTGCATCATAATGTACTGAGGTGATGTAGTAAGCAACAGCACTGAAAGCCAGCAAAAAGCCCACGTGGTGTTACTTCTGTCAGACGTCCCATGGTACTTATGAACAAATGGAGAAGGCCTAGTTAAGAAACTTGGAGCAAACAATGGCTTCATGGTTTAAGCATAAGGCAAAGCTGCTTCATTATGTCTACTCAGTAATGCTCAGCCAGAGAAATGTTTAATGAGTCAGTGAGTTTCAGCAGATAGGTTCTCGCAATGCTGGACGTCAGTATGTGTAGGGCAGCCATACGTGGCTTTCTAGTCATTACCTGTTGCTCTTAGAGCTGAAATGGCTTGTGGGAAATTTAGGAAAAGGGAGATCTTGCCATTTTCCAGAAATCTCATTTGGGTTGCAAAAAAAAGACAGAAAGGCCCAATAAGAATGACACCCCAGAGCATGCTGTCTGCAATTTAACACACACCTCTGTGTTCCAAAAATATTCAGTCCCTGCAAGAGGTAAGTGAAACAAAATTACTTTGGAGATCTTAATTGCACCCATGATGACATATCCCACATTCAGTTCTTGCTCTTTATTCAGTAAGTTGGGCCACTGAGAATCTGTTAATATGCCTCTTGTTATATCCCAAATGTAACTATAGGAAGAATGGTGACATAACTAGTATGTCAGCTTAGAATACTGTTTACTCATCTCATTATGTATTTTTTACAGATATTGTTAAAAAATTGTCACAGAGAGAAATGGATGCACAAGTTAGAAGATTAATCCACTGGGTTTGGGGAATGACCTCTTGAGGATAGCTTCTCTGACTGGTCGAGTGTAGAAGTAAATACTTACCATGGTGGATGGCAGCATCTGGCACAGATAGATACATTTTCAGAACCAAGGTCAAGCACAGGGAAAGCTTTGGTGTTTTTAAAACCATGATCAAAATGCATTTCAATTCCCACCCCCTCCCGGCTGCAACCTGTTGCTGGTACTTGCTGCATATGGTCCTTTTGGACTTTTGGACCCACCTTTGTTGAAAATCCATCAGGGAAACTAGGCTAACAGTTCACAGGGTTGGTTCAAATAATCCTGTAATCCCTGCTGCTACAACATTAAGGGGAGACAGGAATTGGTTTGGTAACTGATTTTCAGAGAAAGTGGTCTTTAAGATTGTTTACCTGTGAGTACTTCCTAATACCAGAGAAATTTCTGAAGGGATATGTCTTGGAGAAGGAATAGGGAAATGATTTCTCTCTCTAGAAAAGGAGAGGTATTATTTTTCAGGCCAACTGCAGCCTCAATACATTCAGGATAAAGATGGCTGTGTAATGTAGACTATTTACTCTTATTTCCCCCGCTTGAAGGGGAATCTTGTTTTTTCCTGGTATGGGTCTCTGAATTAGTGACTGTATAAAAATTAGAATAAGGTGCTTAAACTCTTAACTGGATGAGACATCTACAGATGTCTCAGACATCTATAAACCCTTTAGGTAACTCTTGCTCCAACCCTACACTTCCTGCTTAAAATAATTTACTGAATTTAGCATACTTTCTAAGATAAAACTTTTTTTAAAATAACAATAAAGTTCAATTTTTAATTTATCTGTTTGGCCTCTATATCAAATAGTAATGAAAAATAACTTTCCCTGTTAGAAACATAATTTTGAGTCACTGGTTAATTAAGTTGGAAACTGAGCCATTGAAAGGGAAGGGCCAGACTAGAAAAATATGTTTGCTTAACCTTCCCATCTGAGGACTAGAAACTTAGGATGAAAATAGGATTCTTTTCTGGAGGTTCCATGCTTTTGAAGTCAGCCTTCTTGGAGCTATTGTGGTGGCATCCTTATGATGGTCAGGGACTATCTTTTATAGGTAGCGTCTGTCAACAGTACAATCTGAAGTGGTCTACCAAACAAATACCCTGACGTTGTATTCTTTCATATTGTTTTTCAGTATGTCAAAATTATCTTCCTAATAGTAAGCAGATTTTACAAACTACATTTTCAGATGAAAACTCCAGAGATATGAATCCTTCACACAGAATGCTCTGCCTCCAACTGTAGTTTTGACCTGGGAACTGTTAGCAAGATCATCTAGCCTGCTGTGATCAAGGAGAGAGGAGATCTCAGTGGTAACCAGTCCAAGCTCTGAATGTAAGTTATTTCTCAACTTACTTGCTAGGTGAAGATGACTATTCTAGAAGATATGTTAATGCTAAGATCTCCTCTACTCCTATCTCTTAAACTACCTATGGATTTCAAGTCATGATGCTATGAAACTCCAAATTACCATGCATGAGTGTTTCTGGAACTCACAACAGAATGCAGCAGGCACTAAAGAAACTAAGGAAGGATCTTTCATTGATATTGATAATCATATCTAGAATATTCATTCCTTAAAAGAGTTAACATACCAGAGACCAGCAAGCTTCAAAAATGCATAAGCAACCACTGTATTAAGATGCTGACTCCTCACAGCAGGCTGTTTTAATTGCATGTACCATGCAAGATACAAGTTCTTACTGGTTTTAATTCATTTGAATGCTGTAGCATGCATGTGTTCTTTTGGAATCCTTTTAAATAATGTCTGTGTATGTATAGGATAGGACAATATGGGAGAGAGAAGAAATATAACTTTCATTTTTCTTCTGTTTCTGATACATAGTAAATCGGCTTTCCTACACATGACCTGAAATATCCCAATTCCTGAACCGATCTAAAGTAGTCAACATAAGAATTAATTTGTATGATTACAGTATAAGTATAATTCATATTTCTAAAAACTATCTTCTCACGTCTCAGTTATTCTGAATATCTGAGGATTTTGAACTTTTGGGTGTGAAGGGGGGTAAAATAAATGCTTATCAGAACTGATCAGTTCTAAGTTAGTTTCACAAAAGCTGTGGCATGGGACTTTACTTCTCAAGAAACCCCAGAATTTGTGTCATGACATTACTATTCCACCCCAGACACTAAAATTTAAAATTAACATTATATTAGTATTACCTAGGCAGTTTATTTACCTGAAGTCCAGGTAAATATACTGGTAAAGACTTTGGATAAAGTTTTAGTTCCCTCAGACCTTGTAGCATCACAATATGTCTAACTTATCTGAATCTTAGAATTTTGTGAACAAAGGAATTTAAATTACAAATTAAAAATCTAGGCTATATTTGAGTATGATGGCACATAGCTGAAATCCCTGCTCCTGGGGGACACTGAGGCTGGTGGATGGCTGGAGTTCAGGAGTTCTGAGCTGCAGGAGAGCTAAATGCCTAGCCAGTAGTATGGTGAGCCAGCCCCTGGGAATGGAGAGCCCTCAGGCTGCCCCAGGATCGGCACACTGGCCCAGGTAGGAAAAATGGAGCAGGTAAAAGCTTCCCTATCAATCCGAATTGGCCAGTATACTTCTAGCCTGCGGGAGAGACCTAGTCTCAATTTTTTTTTAAATTAGGAAATAAATAATGATAAACTTTCTCCATAGATATGAACAATCTTAAGATTTCGAGGATTACTGCCCTTCCTGAGAACTATCATTAAGTTTATAAATGACTAGATAGGTAGGTTAATTTGAGAAAAGAGAAAAATGTAGCCAGTTGATAGAATTTTACTTTGATATTTTAAATCCATCCATTTCTCTGTAGGTAATAGGCAAAAAAAAATTTCATTTATGAAATTAATCATAGGATCCTAGCCCTAGGGCTGGAAGGGACCTCATGGGTGACCTACTCCCGCCCTCTTTATAGAATAAGTAACTGAGGCCCAGAGAGGAAAGGTGAGCTGCCCAAGGAGTAAATCTAGTCTTCTAATAGGAAACAAAATTCTAGCCAGCTTAAAATGACTGTTTTGTTGACTGCTACTAAGTATTTAATAAAACTTAAGTCACGTTGTATTCATTTCTCTTACTGAGCACTCTTAGAAGAAAAACTAGGTTGCCATCCAGCGTTTCAGGAATATTGCTATGGTGATTTCACAGCTGCTCGTTCTCTGTATAGCTAATCCTTTCTATTACATAGTTCATTAAAGCCTTGATTGATATTCATCCTCTTTGGTGCAGTATAGGACATTCACTTATGTGAGGCATAATTATTCAACCTTTCTATGTGTAACATTCATTTAATTCAGTTTTCAAATTTAAATGCTGGAGGTTTAGTTTGTTTATGACTTTGTAACTAGAATCCCAATTATTAGGAAGTTGGATTTAAAAGGCAGCTAAGCTAGGTTTATTTACTCACTTCAAATGTCAGATAAAGGAGACATTTAGAAAATGAAACTTGAGAAACCAGCTAATGGGGAGGACTTATTTTGGCCAGAATAATTCTGAATACTAAGTCAACAGAAAAATGACCTAGTTGCCCCAAAGTAATTTCTTGCTTTAGAGCTTCCTAAGAAATTACTAGGTTACTAAATATAATTCAGGTGGTAATTAAAGTTATTATAACAAAACATTACCCTTAGTGCTTTTTGTTACTTTTTTTTTTAGTGCAGACCCATTCAAGTTCCAAACTTGTAACATTAGCCATTTTTATATTGAAGGTTCCTCCCACCACTTTCTAAGCATGCCCAGCGGTGGCTTCAGAAAGAAGGTCCTGCATATGTATTCATGCATTTATAATTATCTACTGCATGTGATTTTTTTCCCCTGTTGTATAAAACAGCAGTGTTAGTTATTGCAGTAGGGTTAGTTTTTATTTGATCTCATTTCATATAATTAATTGATGTGAAACTTACTAGCATACCTAGGCTGCAGCCCCATGCAAGCAAGCAGAAAGCAAAGTATTTAAAATGGAAGAGAGAAACTGGCTAGCAGGCAGCTAAACTCACCCTTTTGTACAGCCTATGGTCCGCCAGAGGGCTTTAGACAGTAAAACAATACCAAACAGCTATTAGCATACAAGTGTCATAACAGAAACCTTACAAATAGCTTTAGTTAGACAAAAAGAAGACCAAGTGGCTTTATTTTCTGGGGAGAAAAAAAAAAGGGAAGTGGTGGCAGGAAGAATGAAGTGGAAATTCTACAAGTGCTTTAAAAAAAAATCTGGATGAACTATGTTTTGGACTTTATATTTTGCTCAGTGTACATTAGGGTTTAAGTAAAATGGAGCTAGCAGAATTCACTGGAAATAGGAAAGGACTACTACTTCTTAAGTTAATAAAACTATTTCAAGACCTTCTGCCTTTTTCTTGTGTAGTTTCAGGTTGTTCCCTATTTTAGGAAGAATTTTTACCAACTATTGAGGATTGATAAATACAGCAGTTTCTTCTAAAATATATGAAATGACCCTATAACCAAGGGAGAACAAACATTTTAAATTAGACTTCCCGTAATGAGTTTAGATAGATGTCAGATTTTTCTCCAGATTTCAAGAATCATCATGAATGGGGCAAGAGTATTGACTTTATATGTATTTCATGGGTTGTTAAATCTGATTTCAAATTTTCTTGGCTCTCAGTAAGTAATATCCGGACCACTCAAAGAATGGCACAAAATAAGTTCAAGGAGTAGCATTAAATATGACAAACAGCAAAGATTTTGGGATCATTGGAACTGCTTCCTCTTGTCCTATTCTAAGCAGAGAACAAAAATTTAGAACTCAGAGTAGGTTATATTTCCTTTCCTATGACATTATTACAAGGTAAGGTCTGAACATAAAGGAGATAAAAACACTGTGGAATTCTTTCTCATTTGTATACAGAAAAGAATAGGACTGATCCTGTGATTTCTTTGGTTTAGGCCTAGATCTTCTGGCTGAGGAAATTCCTTCTGCCAATAAACATCAGTGCCTTGTGTTTTAGAGAGTTACCAGGGCTAGTGCTGAGAGGGTGAGTCACTTAGTCAGCATCCCACACCCAGCATGTGTCAGAGGTGGTATCTGTACCCAGCTCTTTCTAGATCGAAAGTTGGCTTTCTAGTCCCTATGTCATCTCATCTTTCTAAAAGAAAGACAATTCTGAGAGCAGAGAGAAAGAGAGAAAGAGAGAGTGGGGAGAGGGAGCCCATTCTTCCCACGACTCCAGATGCAGCCATGACATTTTAAAAGCCACTTAAAGGTTCATAGGACCCTTAAGTGATTGATTAAAAGCTGGAAGAGGACCTTTGAGGCCATCAAGTCCAACCTCTTCATTTTACAGATGAGGAAACTGAGACTGAGAAAAGTTAAGTGACTTGTCCAGGGTCACACAGCTGTAGTAAGTGACTGACTTAGGATTTAAACTCAGATCTTCCTGAATCCAAGTCCAGAACTCTTATTCACTGCATCATTTAACTTGTGTTCTGAAATCAAAGTCACTCAAGTTACCAAGAGGGGCAGGTTTGGTAGAATGGAACCTGAATGAGGGACATGATTAAATCTTGAATTGTGATCTTTAATGAAGAAGGATCAGCTATGTTGATAAACATGGATTAAATGGAGGGAAAGAGCAAATTCAGAACATGAAAATTCTGATTGTTGTGTTAAGGTTATTTTTAAAAAATTGCATCTGTCTCAGATATTTAATAGTCACATGTGAGAAGGGAGGATATAATTCTAAGATGCTTAATGCCTGTGAATTCCTCCTCTTCCCCCAAGTAGATTTGCTATATTACAGGTGGGAGAAGGAAAAGAAGGGGATTGTTAGCAGCTGTAAGGGACCCAAACATGGAAGACCTTGGCATTTTCATTAGACAAAGAAAATATGTTGCCCTGTTTGGGTATGAATACTATAATGAATGCTATATACATGGTATAATTATAAGCTAATGAGATTTATTTTTTGTGTGGCGTGTAACTGAAGTCTCTATATGGTCACACTTGGCCTTAAGGCATAATTTCTGGATTTTCTTCCATTTCAGAGGATTGTCATTGGTGCCTTGTTACTTCTATTATTCTTTCATTTGGATGTCTCATCACTCAACATGAGAGAAAAGATCCACAGTTACCACAGTTAGGCTACATAGAAAACAATAGGAAACCCCCCGCCCCCCACCAGTAAATGACAGAGAACACATTCTGCATTAATATATGTTAAGAAGAGACCTAAGTGTCTTCCAGAAAAATTGGCTTCGTGAACCGCAGTGAAACCAAGATTCTGATATTCTGAGAAACATACTTCTGTGTGAGACAAATAAACTACAGACCCACGCCTAAGACAGAACCACTAAACTACCAATCTTAGATTGGTTCTGATAAATTAGTATCACTATCAGGACTAGCACCTCAAAGGTAATCTCGCATAAAGGAAATAAAATGAAGTATTTATTCCAGGTACAAGCCAAATACATATATATCCGTAGTCCTCAAAGGAAGCTCTAGATTTGGGGAAATAAAGAGAAACTGCTATAGAAGATGGGCTATTGAGTCTCCCTGGTTTGTTGGGGGCACAGTAGCCCAGTATATAACAGTTTTCCTCCCGGTGGTTAAGAACATCCAAATAATCTAAACTGTGTTTCTTACCTCCCTGTTTGGTTTTGATGTTACTTCCCCCAAGCCCATCAGAAAATCAACAAGAGCAAATCAGACATTCTATCCAGCAGAGGGCAACAATACATCAACTGTTTCACAGAAATCATTGTTCTGTAATGGAAATCTCTAATGGAATCATTTCCTTGGAGACTTGAGAAATCCACTTGTTTTCTACTTTGCTGCACAGTTCAGAGAGTAAAATTAGGTAAAGCACAAATGGAGGACACGAGCAGTACAGAACAAAGGGTTAAATGAAAACTTTGAATTAAGTTAGTTTGGCTCAAGCAGAAAGCTTCTTGTACCCAACATAAGCAGCCAAAGGCCATATATTACCTGTTCTTTTTATTTTCCTACCTTTCAGTACCACATTTCATTTATTACTCCCTGCTTTGGATGGTTCTGTTATTCCAGAGTCTTTTGGAAGACATTTGTCTTAGTAATTTACTTTGATAATTCTTGTTGGATAAAGACTAAGTCTGTTTTGTTATTATTGATGGATAAGATCCATATGGGGACTAACGTACCTGTGGCGACAACGGCGCAGAAACCTCATTATCTTTCGAGCAGCTTGATCCTGCTTCTTGGTTAGCAGACTGCTCCTGAAAAAAAAAATTAGCCCATATTACTGCCATAGAAAGCACCCTGTCAAGTTATAAGGCTTGTTTTAAAATAGGGCAGCATTAGTGCAAGATTTAAAATTAAATACTTCATCTAGGGAGCTTAAGAGTAGACATGTAGTTATATGATAAGGTGTGAATTAATCTACAAGAAGGACAAAAGGAACTAATATGTAAACACTTTGAATCTAAGAGAGATTGTAGAAAATTTAAAGATGAAGATGATTTTTAAAGAATCTTGGGTGACTTCCTATCAAGTTGATTTTGGTGAAAGACTGATGTTTTCCTTCAAAATTTAAGCATACTTCTTTTAAAAATGATTTATTATTAACATTAATATTAAACATAAAGGCAACTAATTAAACTTGCTTTGTAACTATTTACATTTAAATAAATAAGTTTCTCAAAAATGTAGTAACTTCTCATTTAATCCCTGTAACTTTCTGTTGTGATTCTATATCCCTTCACTTTCTATGCATGTAGTTATGCACTGATTTTTCAACTTAGAGAGTTTGGTGGGGGTGGAATGGGGGTAGGGAGGAGAATTCATCATTTATACACACTCTGCTCTGATGACTCTACTTTTTTTTTTTTTGGTGAGGTAATTGGGGTTAAGTGACTTGCCCAGAGTCACACAGCTAGTGAGTATTATGTGTCTGAGGTTGGATTTGAACTCAGGTTCTCCTCACTCCAGGGCTGGTGCTCTATCCACTGTGCCACCTAGCTGCCCCAAGCTCTACTTCTTTTGATTTGCACCATCAAGTTCCTTAGAGACTTCTTTAAATTTCTTATGCTTTTCAGACTGAATTTCACTAAAGTGTTCCAATACATTAATGTACTACAACTCATATAACTGTTACCATATTGTTGGGTATGTAGTTTTCTTCTTTTTTAATCATAATAAATAATGCTGCTATAAAAGTCTTTGAACAGATAGCTCTATTTTTTTCTTTTTGATAGCATTCTTATAGTATATGATCAATAATGGAATTTTGGGGTCATAGTATAGGGTTATTTTTGTAAGTTTTAAGCCTGACTGCTTTCCAGAAACATTCTACTGCACAGTTGCTAGGAGCAGTGAGTGAATGCCCTGATAGTGCTAAGTTTCATGGCTTTAAAGTCTTTTTGTCAATTTGATGCATTGGAGATAATAACTCCAAGTTGTTTTGACTTGTATCTTTTTGGTTGTCAATAAAGCTGGGCATTTTTTAATTAATATTAACTATATGTATTTTCTCTTTTGAAAACTTTTATACCCTTTGACCATTTGTCCACTTGGGATTTTATACATCTAAAACTATTTCTTGTATTTTATATGTGAAATTTATATTATATTTGCTGTAACTATTTCCTCAAATCTGTTTTCTTTTTGTTACATTTTTATTTTCCTGTACTTAAGCGTATTTGTCTCGAGCTCAATCATTCCTCCCATTTAGTGGTATTTATTGCATACTTTATTTCAGGCACTGTGGGGCTACAAAGACAAAAGGGAAGGGGAAGGAAAAAAGCATTTATTAAATGCCTACTGTGTGCCAGGTACTGTGCTAAGCACTTTACAGCTTGGTGGCTTAGTGGATAGTACCAAGCCTGGAGTCAGGAAGACCAGAGTTCAAATCTGGCCTCAGACACTTAACACCTTTGTGAACCTGGGCGAATCACTTAACCTGTATTTACCTCAGTTTTCTTATCTGTAAAATGGGGATAATAAAAGCACCTTTTTCTCAGGGTTTTTGTCAGGATCAAATGAGACACTAATTGTACAGTGCTTCACATAGTGCCTGACACATTGTAATCACTCCATTAATGTTAGCTATTATTATTATTATTACCTTGTTGTAACAGAGGAGATAATTTCTTCTCTACAATTCAAATGTATAGACTATTCCATTTTCTTCCATTTTAAGTGGCTGATATAAAACTGCATTTAAAATAGTTTGTTTTAAAATGTTTTAGGCTGTCATTTAACTGGACTTCACTGAGGTGTATAGTTTCTTGGGTTAAAAATGAATTTCCTTGAGTTTGGAATTCCTTTGGTTTTTTTTTTTCTGACTTTAAAAAGTTAACTTGACTTATAGAAAATAGCCACACCTTCTCAAGTTATTGTTGGTCTAACCAATAATTTGCCTGTACCGAATACTTTACCAAAGTTTCCCCAAACCCTAGAATCCGATACTTGATACCCCTGTCTTTTCAGGCACAAACTTTGTTCTTGTCTTTCAAAGTTCAGTTCTGAAATCACAATACTGAGCCAACTAGATAATTTTGGAGACTTCACATGCAGACCTGAAAGTAGACTACAAGGAGCTTTGAGTCTAGCACAGGCCTGCTCGGGGCCCTGGCCTGCATCCTCTTCACCTCCACACTTTCTCCAACCCACCTGAGCTTCTGTTGTACAATGGCAGCTGCTCGGCGACTTTGCTTTCTTTTGCCACATTCCTTGTAGCTCCGGTAGTATTGTTGGATCAGCACAGCAGCACGTCTGCTCTGCTGGAATTTTTTCTGCTCGTAATAGCTTCGGAATTTGCTCTGGATAAGGATGGCAGCCTGTGTCATCTTTTTATAAAGTGCATACTGCGGAGGAGACAAGAACAGGCTAAGTAGTAACAACAGGAGAAAGAAGTTTCCCCATACTGACAGGGGAGCCTTGTTTCCTTGGAATGTGCTCTTAGTGAAAGGAGAAGCTCTCTTTTCATACTGTCATGTAGTCTTTTGGCAGTTAATCATCACCAAGGCCTATGAGGGAGCTTTTCACCTACCTTTCCAAAATGCAAAATACAACAAAAATTCCAGCTCAAGTAGCCGAGTACTGCTTTAAATGTGTTTTCCCTCCACAAATACCAACATATTCACTAATAAATTTTACAGAAGTATTTTTACACAGCAGCAGCTTAAATACTCATGATTTAAAAAAAAATATGACACTTAGAAAAATTCTGGATATTGGATGAGAATATTTATAAATCACTTTTGTAGAATTTAACCTTTCCCACGTGCCTCCCATCTTACAAAACACACAATCTGCTTTGAATCAACACCTTGTTTTGAATTCTTTATCCATAAGGAACTTTATTGGCTGAGTCACAAGTTCCCAAATATAAGGATTATCATGAAACGCTGACACCTTTAATAAAGCTGTTTCCACCTGCAATGATTAATTCTCAAATAGCAAGATGATGGTGAAGCAGTAAGGCAGGACAGCCTGAGAGATAATCACAGAAGATAGGGCCATAGGAATCCAGCATAGGAGCCAAACACTGGCTTTTTTTTTTTCCACCCTGCCTACTATGTGTCCTCAAAAGAAAAGGCTAGGACATCCTAGGACTGGGGTTTTCTTCTCTTGAATGTCCACCTCTGGACATCCTAGAGTTCCCAGTCTTTCAAGAAAGCCACGTCCAAATATCTGTTCTGCCAAAAAGGGCCTCTGCAGAAAGGTCATGATAATGCCCTCTTCCTACCAGAATACACTTTGCCACTGAAAGGAAAATAAATTTATATCCTGCAGTTAGACTCCTTCTGGAATTATGAGGTGAAATGGAAGAAGGAACCTTTTTTTTTTTTAAAGAAATGTTAGAGAACTATTTCAAGAGGATCTTTTCCAACTGTAGCTATAACCTGTGGTATGCTTTCCTTGTTCCAGCCTCTTTTAGTGAAGACCACTTTATATTCTAGAGTATGTGTTATTCATACCACACTTTGCCCTGTATATTTTATGTGTTCAGAAAGACAAGGGCCCATTAGGGTATTTATCTAATGAATTGATGAGGTAAGCCCTTAGTGGCTCACCTGGTAGATAATAATGGTCTTTTGTGTTCTGAGACTGGCTCATGAAACCTCCCTCCACCCCTCTCAATTAAATCAAAAATCACTCCAATACAGTGACCGCTCAGATTGTTCCCTGCTGTCAGGTGTCCCTGACGGGAGGTGGTATGACCACACTCTACGGTCCTCACTGGTATCGGATACTGCTGGCTTAATTCATCTAAGGAGCTACTTTGTCTGTAGCTGATAATGAGTGTGAAGTTTTTGACTCTGGTGGAATGGTTGGAAGCGTTACTTGTGTTCATTCGTTACCTTCAAGGCTATCCATGTCAGCTTGGGGGAGAAACAGAAAATACAAGATTAATGTTAGATTGGTGAATTATAAAGGAAAAAACAGAACCAATAAAGCCACCAACAAAAATTAGTTTAACCTGGCCATGTTAACGTCTAAGGTTGCAGATAAACTTTTCAGAGCATCTTTTTTTTCTTTTTTGAGGGGGAGGGCATCTAAAAAAGCTCATATTTTAAAATAAATGCTTTTGATGTAATTCCAGATGTCCAGCTTTGGTTTGTGAGTGTCAGCTGCTCTATGCTGGGGAGCCCGCCTGCAACACAAGAAAGAATGCAGCTTCCGTGCTGCTGAACTACGGGCACTGTGGTGTCAGCGTTTACACAATAAGCCTTCATTCCCTGGGATCATGGACTCAGCTGGATGTTGCCTGGAGAGTTTCTTTTTTTTCTCCTTCTAATAAAGCCTTGGCCCTAGGACATGAGGCTAAAGTAGCGCCTGTTGGAAACTGAAGCTATGATTCATAACAAGAGAGCATAAAACCAAGAGTTTCTATGTAGATTTGTTATGAAACTTAGAATTTTCTTTTCCTAGAAATAAAGGAAAAATCTTCTTAAAACACAGACCTATAAAATAATCTTCTGTCCACTAAATGTACTGAACTTCACAAGGACTTGGAATCATAACTCAGAAATATTTTTGTGTTTCAAACTAGCTAGCTAATCATAAAAGGCTTGATGTTTATGCAATTCAACAGATACTTGTTGAGTGTTAACTGCTTCAAGGTCACAGAGTAGTTTAAAAGGCAAATTTAAAATTAAAAAGCATTAAGCTTATAGCTAAAAAAATTTGGTATGGACTTCAGATAAGCCAGGCTCTTGTATCATTTCTCAGGGACAAGTTAAAAATAAATTATGGCTCATGTGATGTAGAGTTAACTGGCTTCTTCTGGTCTAATAGATGCCTTAACATTTTAAAGAACACTAATTGATTATCCAGGGAGGGTGTCTTTTCTGTTTGGTAAAGGAGTTAAGTATGGCTAAATATACCGTCTCTTAGGAATGTTGTAGAAAGCTGGAAAAGGAACACAGTTTTTGTGAACAAAAGCTGATGTATTTCCTGGCTGTCTATTCTCAGGTCTTCAGGTATTTGGCAATGGAAACTCCCTGATCTCAGTGACACAAGAGTTGGGTGGCTATAGTAAGGACTTTTCTTGACTAGAATACATTATCTCAGACTGAGTTCGAACATTCATTTTAGATGACTGTGTTTGTATTTTGGGATATGAAGAAGGTCTCCAGTCAGACAGGTTTTGTTTATCTTACAGGAAGGGTAGTAAAAAACAAATTACTAGAGAAGATTCAAAGGTTTATGGATAAGATGATAGTGGCTATGATTTATGGTATTATTATGTATAGTATATGTATCATATTACATATAGTATTTAGTTATTTATGGTATTATATAATTATGTATAGTATTCAATGTATAGTATTATTATGAATAGTATTCAATCTTAGCCATCACTTGATTCATTTGAGAAACTCAATATAATCCAGTAGATCATCAAATGAAAATTTAGAGCTGGTACTGTACTCCATTTTCTTGTGGCTATTTCTTAGGCAAAAGGTCCCTGACGATAGAAATTCAAGTGCTTTGGAATAAGGATGGATTGATTGACTTGGAGAAACTAAAGCTGGACTTTGTATTCCATTTAATGTAGGGTGGCCTTTTTTTGTGGGAAAACATTATATGGTCAGAGTTGGAAAAAGCATTTTACTTTGGAAGGATGCTTCATAATAAAAGGACTGTAACCCTACATGATTTGGAAGCTGCATTTTAAAAATCCATATTATTTAATATTCCCCTTGCATCTTTTATCTAAGGAAATGAATGAAGACAATTTAAGATTTTTTTTTGTCATCAGTCTGTTCTCATTTTGAGGCTGTTATAGAGCAGCAGACATTATTAACCTCTATATTTAATGGAGAAACTGAGGATGCTATTTTTTTTAAGACATATAAATCAGAGCTCAGAATTGTTTGATAGTATTGTAGTTATTTGCTTCATGTAGCTTTGCACAGAATTATTTTATCAATGAGAGTTTATAAGCAAAATTAAAATATAAGTACCTCTGTTGCTTCAAATGAAATTATACAATTTTTTAGTGACAAGATTACGTGTTAAGGAGGTGATTTTATTTTAAAAGGGTGATAAATTTAGACTAAAATCTTTTTGAGGCATAAAAGTTTGTCTAGAGATGGGTCATTTTTATTTCTATCAGATATTTCTCCCTTGCTATCTATCAAGACAATCCAAATGAAATATCTTTTATAAGCCTTGGAAATAGTGCTGACTTGTCAAGTCACATACGAGTCCTTAGGAACCTGGTGTTGCTTTTAGGGAAGTGTTGTTTTCTTTTATGAAGCAAAGCTTGTTTACCTGTTTGTATTTTCTGTAACAACGTTGAATGACAGCAGCAGCCACTTCTTGCTGTTCCTGTAAGGGACGACCCTAAAATATAAGGAGAAGAGAAGGAAATAGCAATGACTTCATTCACTTGAGTAGAAAAAAAAAACCCATGTCTAGCAATGTCAGCTTCATAGTCTCCTGAAAATGATGTAAGACTGCTACTCAAACTAATTAAACCCCAGTATAAACTTAGATCCTGGGTTACTGACTGTTTAGAGAATTCATTCTAAACATAAATAAGGAAAACCAAGCCTAAATCTGCCTCTTTGTAACTTTGGCCCGTTCCTTCTGTTTCTGCCTGCTGGGCATGAGTAATAAGCCACAAATCTAATCCTTCCACGTGACAGATCTTAAAATCTTTGAAGATGGGGAATGTGCCACAGAGTCTGAGAGCTGGAAGATACCTCAGTGTGCATCTGTTCCCATCTATACATGAAATGAAACTTTACCATAGCACACCTGACAGACAACCACCATTACTTAAAGACCTCCATGGATGGGGAATCCACCACCATTTGAGGTGCCCCATTCTACATTTGGACAGCACTAACTATTAGGAAACCTTTTCTGACTTCAGGCCCAGATTTGTATCTTTGCAACTCCCATCCACCGTTCCTGGTTCTGCTCCCCTAGGCAAAGCAGCACAAATCTAATCCCTCTTTCATATGGCAGTTGTTCAGATTCCTGAAGACAACTGTGATGTTACTCCTGCACCTTTTCCCCATCTAAATATTCCCAGTTCCTTCAACCTATTCTTATATGATGTAGACTCAAGACCTTTCAACTTTCTGGTGGTCTTCCTTTGTCTTCCTCTGCAGCTTATCAATGATTTTCTTATACTGTGGTACCCCAAATGCAATATTCCAGATGTGGTCTGACTAGGGCACAGTACAGAGGGATTATCAACTCCTTCTTCTAATGCAGACCAAGACTGAATTAACTTTGTTTGGGTGTCACATTAAACTGCTGACTCATATTAAGTTGCAGTCTACTAAAAGCCCTATATCTTTTTCAGATAATAGCTCTATAACCAGGTCTCCCACATTCTGTACTTGTGGGGTTAATTTTTTGAACACAAGTGTAGGACTTTATACTTATTCTTATTGAATGTCATCTTATTAGATTCAACCTAATGGTTTAGACTTTTTGTATCATGATTGTCATTCAGCTAACAAGCTATCCCATTCAGGTTTGCATTGTCTGCAAATTTGATGGGTGTGCTATTTTTGTCTTTATCAAATTATTGATAAAGACATAGTTAAGTAACACAGGGTCAAGTACGGATTCCTGAGGCATTCCACTAGAGATCTCTTGCCACACTGATATTTAATCCTTGGTGATCATTCTTTGAGACTTGCCATAACCCGCTCTGAATCCATCCATTATTGGCTAGTCCACATCTCTCTGTCTTCTCCAAAATAGCAGCATTAGTTGTTGTTGTTGAGTTGTGTCTGACTCTTTGTGACCCTGTGTGGGGTTTACTTGGCAAAGGTAATGGAGTGACTTGTGGTTTCCTTCTGCAGTGGATTAAGGCAAACAGAGGTTGAGTGACTTACTTAGGGTCACACAGCTAATGCATGCCTGAGGCTAGATTGGAACTCAGGTCTTTCTGAATCCAGGCCTAGCACTCTATCCACTGAGCCACCTAACTGCATGAGACACTTTATCAAATGTCCCCCATAGGTCTTCTCTTCTCTAGGCTAAACAGCCTTTGTTCTTTTAGCTAATCCTCATATGGTGTCTGGTCACCCCTTTCTCAATGCTTTGGGGTATTTAATTATTTATATATAGCATATTATCATCAGTCAGTATGTGTCTATTATTGTTAACAGCAGACAAAACAATGGGGATGCTGTGGCAACTTTCCCTCTGTGATTAAGATCAATGACATTTAAAGATTTTTACACCATAGATCTAAACATATGATTTTCTAAGAGTTAGAGAAGAGAGAAAAATGCAATATTTCTTTCATTTAAGAAAAGATGCACAAAAGCAAATGCTTGTTTTGATTCTCTTTGGCCTTGACCTTAAGGAATTAGTCCTTTTTTTTTTTTAGTTTAGTAATTAGTTTTCATGTCTATATAGCAGCAAAACATAGAATAAAAGTCACCGAACAACTAGAAATGAGTTGATCACACAGAAGACTACGGAGAGGTGCACACTGTTGGAAAGAATAGGCTGTAATATGATGCCAATGAAAAATAGGAATAAAGCACGTCATCAAGGAATTGTATGATAGCAAGAGAAGATGGGCTGATCATATGAAGAGCATTGAAGGAAGGGCAGCACTGGTGCCCTTTCAGTGTTAGAAGAAATCAAGGAAGACCACCCATACATTAGGTGGCTCCCTTCTGCCAAATTTATGGGAGGAAATGAACAAGAGGGATAGAGGATGGGTAGGCATGTTAGGGGTCATTAACTGCATTGTTGGAGGGAACTCCTGATCTGATGATATCAACTGACTGAAGATTCTTACCTTGTATTTTCTGAAAGCTGTCTGGACAAGCTTGGCAGCTTCATAGAGTTCCCTCTGTTCGTGATCAGACAGAGTTAACTGAGCAAACTCATTTTCTACCTTTTCACTGGTGGATGCACTTAGGAATTCAGACCAGTCTGCCGCCGAAGGAAGGCTTGGTTTCTCAAATGCCATTTCACTGTTTGGTGAGCCTACAGGGCTCAAGCTGGTGTTAGAAGAAGGGGTCAGGGGCTCATTATATAGAGTTCTGAAAAAAAGATAGCCAGAATAGCAGATTAATGTAATGACTTGTGAGAGTTATCTGTGACCTTGTTAACTAAATTTTAATGGAAAAGATAGTATTTGAAGGAAATAATTTTATTTCTCAAGGCAACATAAAGAGTGTAAAATGTTGCAGACTTAAAAAATATACTTAACTTTCTGTAGTAGGATAGTTTAATGGCTAAGTACATACCTGGTTTTTTAACTGTCTTGTAATTCGACTCAAATATTTACTGAGCATGGATTATGTGCTGGACTCTGTAGGGTGTGGATACACACAAGTATAAAACATAGCTCTTACCCTCAAGAAGCTTACAGTTGAGTTGAGAGGAAAGTTGTGCACATGAAAAAGATCAAGTGTCAAAATTAATTATACAGTATTATTGGAGCTTGAGGTGGGGGCCCAACTTGTGATTCATGGGTGCAGGGAATTCCCAATGTGGCAACTTGCTCTACCACCATAGTTAGGCCATTTGTCTGTAACTACAAAGCATAGCCTGGGCACATAGAGTTAAGTGATTTGTCCATGGTCACACAGTT